>NC_140068.1:72394130-73021647 GCF_964194135.1 Talpa europaea
CACCCCACACACAGAAACATACCCAGACTATAACGAAAATCATCATAGCACTGTTGGAACTCCACCTACATCCACTCAGATCCCTTTATTCCCTTTACTATTTTTGTGCACACTGTCCCTGGTATACTTTAGTCCCCAAAACCAAGCAGCTCTGTCTTTTTGTCTAAGGTCATAGTGAGGGAGTGTTCATTTATCAAGAAAGATCAAATACATTTTTTCTGTTTCTGTTTTTTGATCAATCATTAATGAACTTTACCCTAGATCCCTTCTTCCTTTGTAAGACTTTGATGAATGTCTCTAAATCTACCCAATAAAAATTAATACTCTCAGTTTTTCCCTTTACCTTGAAGCCTTTTATGAGTATTATTTTGGATTCCACATTACAATATTTGACAATTTAAACATACAGAGGGATGCATATCATAATTTTCATCCAGTTTTGATTAGGGAACTCCTCACTGCCCTATCTTCTCTTCTATTGATATTTCAACATTCAGAGTCTGTTCTACTCTTGAAAGTAAAATAGAGTGTGAATTAAGAATCTCAGTTATTTTGTGTAGTAAGTCCAAAGGTATGTACTTATAAGGTAGTTTCTGTGATACCCAAGTTACTTTTTCCCAACTGATCAACTACATACAAATTGAGAAGAGTAGTTAGAAAGGTAAGAGAAGAATATTTAAATTGAAAAATATTTGGCAAAAAATGATTCTATGAAAAATGACTCTGTTTAAAAATGCTTGTTTGGCTATAGTCCCCATACACTTCCCATCCCCCTTATTTTGATTGTAATCCCTCTTACCCTCCTACCCCTGTAGTGTGTCTCTGGCTTATAGTTGCTTGTTCATTTTGATTTTTACTTTATTATAATTAGTCTTTCTCCTGGTCCCTTATTTAATTTTCTATGTTCTTGCTATGAATGAGATCATCCGGTATTTTTCTTGTTCTTTCTGGCTTATTTTGCTGAGCATGAAACCTTCCAGCTCCATCCAAAGGCATACATTGTGCACAAATGAAAAATGATGTAAAAAATATACAAAATAAAATATAAAAAAATAAAATAAAATGCTTGTTTGTAAAGAAGTTCTTTTTTTTGTTGTTTTAAGGAGGTATATTTTATTACTTCTAAATGTCTGAAGTTCTAAAGGTTGAAATTATAGGGTGATTTTTAAAACTCTAGCAAAAAGTCATGGCTGATAAAGTTATGCTAGATAATTATACATTATAGAAATCAGCATTAAATTTGTATTTCAAAAAATACATAATGATTAAATGTTTACTTTTATGACCAAGATATTATATGGTGTCTCCCATGAGATCAACCTTTGGCATCAAAAATTAAGAGCCAGAAACTGGCAAGAAAATTCTGAGGTTCTTGTTTTTCACTGAATTTCCATCACTGCTATAGAGGTTTACTTTTGCTGATTTTGCTAACCTTTCTGTGATTCTTTGATATTATATCTGGCTGATTGTCCACTAATAGAATCCAAAATTACCATGCTCCAGGAAAAGTTTAAACTTTTTAAGGCCTTGTTTAATACCATTTTTTCACTTGTAATTGATATATTTTTTACTTTCTGAAAAAAGAATATTATTAAACTTAAGCAGTTTTTATCATATACCTTGAAGGATGAAGAGTTTGTATTAAGTCAAAAAAACCTACATTCATATATTCATATTCAAAGGAACAGGAGGAAGGAGAGGGACTGAATATTTATAACATTTTTGGGCTAAGATTTTATTGTTTCATTCTTTCAGTGG
This sequence comes from Talpa europaea, assembly GCF_964194135.1. Lineage (NCBI taxonomy): Eukaryota > Metazoa > Chordata > Mammalia > Eulipotyphla > Talpidae > Talpa > Talpa europaea. The sequence goes on from NC_140068.1 coordinate 72,395,889, forward strand.
GCTTTAAAATAAAGAAAATATAATTAAAGTGTTGCCATTAATGTTTATAAGAATCTTTAGCTCTACATTTACATTAAATGAAATGAATAGAACCTCTTTCCTAAAATGTGAACATGGTTAAAATATAATAGTGTGTGTGTGTGTGTGTGTGTGTAAGGGGGTAATGAGGCTTATTTTATTTGCCAAGTTTGGAAATCAGGAGGATTGGAAGATACATAATTAAGCTCAAAACTACTAAACGACAGAATTTCAAAAACCAAAGCAAAAGAGCTGGTTTAAATAATATGTCAATGGCTATGTCAATGCATTTATATTTAATTGCTATAGAATAATTATTCAAATATGCATAAACAACAGGGAGAATTGGCTTTTTGCCAACCCAGTGTTGATTTAAAAAGATAAATACCTTTATGCCTCCTTTTATATCATTAAAATACCCTATGAAAATCATTTAATATTTTCTTATTATGTTCAAGCGCTATGTTAACTCAGAATAGAAATAGTTTTTCTATTATCTCATAGCATCATCTATACCAATAGCTCCAAAAATATTTCAAGAAAAATAAAATGCCCATTTTCTCTCCAAAATTTGGATATAATAAAATGTTATTCTATGTCCTCCCTTAGTAGTAAGTCAAAGGACAGGTAGAGGAAAAGGAATGATAAGTATATTATAGCCTGAATGAAGTATCTTATATTCATCTGTCTCATTTGATCCTTAGAGTCACTGGATTATTAGCTGTGAGTTTTGCTTTTCAGTTATTAGTGATTTCCAAAATCATTAGTTAGGCTATTTTTGTAGTCTCAATAAAATTAAGAGTTGCTACCGTTTATTGAGTCCTCATTATGTGCCAAGCAGTCTGCTTACCATTTTAGTTACATTTTATTATTTAAGCCTCAAAAAACTCAATAGTCTCATAAAAACTGAGAAAATAAACTCAGACAGGATAAGTAACTCTAGCTAAGAGAAAATTGGGATTAATATCTAAGCTCATTTGACTTGAAAAGTTGCTATTAGTCTCTCTATGCTGCTGCCTATCCCCAGTATTGCCAAAGTAAGTTGTAGCCATGATTTAACACGAAGACACAGGGAACAAGTGATAAGCTTACGTCAGCATGCCAGAGCTTGGGGTCTCTCTCTCTCTCATTACATTTTGTAACATGAAAAACTCTTTTGCTGAAATATTAGCAGTTGATTATGGAAGACTGTAAATTAAAAAATCCCAACCAGGGGCCTCCCCTGGTGGCGCAGCTGTTGAGCGCTGGGTTGCGAGGCTGCCCTCAGCCCCTGCAGCGCCAGTTCAATCCCCTGCCACGGGCAAGGGTCCCACAAAAAAAAAAAAAAAATCCCAATCATTATTACTTACTCAGGAAATGTGTGGTCATTCTTCAGATTTTATCAGTGACCAAGCACACTAAGAGTTCTTCTCTATCTCTAACCTTAGAGTCAAGATATTATTTTATAATTATAAGATTTTATGAGCAATCTGTCAGTTGAAATAACTGAATATATGTCTGTGTATTTATACTAATATATACATATGTGTATGCATATAGCATTTATTGAGCCAACATTGTGCGCTATACATCACTCATATGTGCACACATGTGCACCCATAGACACACACCACAAAAGCTTCAGTGAACATGTGAACCAAACTTATAAATTCTATGCTCTATCTTACAAAAAAAATTACATGAGAGAAATGAATAAAAGTGAATATGCATAATATTATTGCTTTCAGGAAAACTCCAATTTTATAACCATACAGTGATAAAAAATAATGAGAACTAAAATATATTTAAAAACCTTTTTGTAGTCTTTTATTGGAGTAATTATCCACATAATCTCTTCACTATTCACATATTATACATGCATAATATAATTGTGGGTTCTGGCACTTAGAACTTAGCATTGGACAAATTATGTTAGCCCTCTCTAACCATTTCGCTACTTATCTATAAAAACCACTCTGGAATTTCCCTGTCTATCTACAATAATTTAACCAATGCTGAAGTGTTGTGAATCAGTAAAGCAATCATGGTAAAATGTGCTAGGACTGTGCCTGTCCATATAAAGTAGAAAATTAGTGTTTAGTTTCTTTATAGTCACAGATTGAGCAGAGCATATGTTATATAGAGTAGTTCTGCAATAAATATTTCCTAGACCAGTGATTATAGGATCTATGAACTTATTACTCCTTTTACTTTTTCTTTATTAAGGTAGTTTCCTTTTGTCCCATCACTGGAGACAGAGGGAGTTATATCTCTACAATCTCTCTTTTCGTAATAGAGTTAAAAGAATATCCAATGTGTGTAATATAAACTGGTTGAGAAAATTGCAAGGGCTTTAGAAATCCAAACATTATTTGCAATTTTCTAAAATAATTAAGTGTTTCATTATGTAATTTCCAGTTTCATATATTCAGAAATTTTCTTTTTTACCGATGACAGATGTGATTTATTAGTTTATTTTAGTATATTATGTTGGTTTAAATGCATGCATTGGCTCAGAAAAAGAACTAAACGAAAGTAATCAGAACAAATGTTACCATTCTTTTCAGCTGCCCTATTGTAAATGAGTGCATTTGATCATTCATTCCCTCACAATTGGCCCTGTTCCACAGTGGTGGTGCATATAGTCTGGAAGGGGGGAAATACCTTCAATTCTTGCATTAAATCTTCAGGGGATAACAGAACTTTTCATGTGAAAGGAAAAGTTATTTCTACCCTTTGAAATTATGTCTTTATAAATCATGCATTCTTTATCCACTTAAGTAAAAAATCATATAAAAGGCCTTTATATAAAGAACAGGAAGTCAGAAATTTACGTGACATTTCCAGTGACCAGGAGCAAATTTTACCTCAATCTTCAATGACAGGAAGGAAAAAGCAAGTATATACTGTTCTTTTCCTAACAGATTGTGCATCTTTCTATTATATAAAATTAAACAGGCAATTCTACAATTTTTTCACTTAGACTTTCTGTAAGAAATATATTCCTGACTAATAATCATTGACTTTTGTATTTCCATATGTCAAAGGAAGGCAAATATGATAGTTAAAATATACATACAATTTAATCTTGAACATTTTCATTGAACCCAAAACTAGTATAATTCTTATGAAAATAATAAACTATGCATGCTGCCCATTATATTATGCATATAAATCTATTTACTTCTTTCAGACCAAGCTGTCATGCAAACTTGTGTTAACTGACATGTCACAAAACATTAAACATGATGTATAGCTCAGTAGTTTTGTTTTTTTTTTGCAAAAATATGTATCTTAGGTGCAAATAAACATGTATTGAAGTTTGTCTATCATATGTGAAATAAGTTAAGTTTCATTTAACCAATTATGGAATTTTAGGAATTAAAATTACCAGACATAGGCTAAAATGTTTGTCATGGTTTTTAAGCAAACACATATTAGAAAATATGCCTAACTGTAGGTTAAAATAAAAATGACAGTTTTTCATTTTAATGCTTTTAAAATCAATATTAAGAGGTGTTAAAAAGTGATGCATATTTTTTTCCTATGGGGGATTTTTCAATATGCTTTGAGAAATTATCTGTAGGAGGAATATTTTAGAAATTTATTCATTGTAAATATATTTTAACAAGGATTTTGTTTGAATAATAATTCACAATAAAAGGTATGAGACGTTTTCTAATGTTAATTCATTTGAATGGATAAAAGTTAATGGTTTGTCAAATTTATTCAAAAAAATAAAGCTAAAATGTTCAACAAATGAAGAAAATTAAAAATATTGATATTATTTATTCATGTTCATTTCTGATTTTGGTTGTTTACATGTTGTTGATCCAAAATCTAAGCTATAAAAGAAGAAAATTAGTCATTGAGTCATGTCATCATAAATCATGAAGCAGTTAGTTTTACCAACATTTTGTAAGAACTTAGCATTTGGACCAATATGGTTCTAAAAGAAGGACTTATTCTTAGAGTAGTTGATGACATAGTGTTATGAATTAATAGTCGTAACTACACTTTGAATATCACTATTGCTTTTATTAGTCTGTCTAACAAAAGTGTGTGAGGCCCCATCTCACTCATGGTCATAAGTTCTTATAGGTATGAGTTGCATCCATGATGAGCTTTTTATACTATTTCTCATCATTTTTCAATTATCATGCTAAGCCATTTTATGAATTTGAAATATACCTTAGAAAAAAAGAATACTGAGGGCCTCCCCGGTGGCAAAGCGGTTGAGCACTGGGTTGCGAAGCTGCCTGCAGCCTCTGCAGCGCTGGTTCCATCCCCGGCTGCTCCCCAGCCACTGGAGGAGGGTCCCACATGGCGTGCAGACCCCTCCTGCCACCCGCTACTCCCCTCAGCAGTGTACCTCTGTCCTTCTGCCTGCTCTGCTCCCCGCTCTGGCTCTGGTGAATTCTCTCACCCTCCTGCGCGTCTGATTGTACCCAGTGCTTGTATAAATAAATAAATAAATCTTAAAAAAAGAAAAGAAGAATATTGAGAAAAATTTGAATGTATATACTATGGAATTATAGAAATAAAATTTATGAATTGTAGAAACAAAAATACCAGAAAAAAATGTTAGCAAATTGAACCTATTACCTGGTAAGGAAGAATAAAGAATTACCATATTGGGAAGGTTGGTCAATTATCTAATTAATACATCAAAAGTAAAAAAAGAAAAATATATATTAAATGTAGCATGCATTCCTGATTATACTTATAGGTATAATAAGAGAAGCTTTACCTTTGAGAAAACATTTCCCTGAATTATGCTATGTAACAATAAAGTGAAAATGGTACCCAATGCAATGAAAAAAATAAAATAATGCATAAATATTTCAGGTTTGACAGAAAAGAAAAATTAACACTGCTTAATTCACTTTTCCCCATAAATTCCTCTAGTGGCTCTTTAGTTCAGTATGTCTCTGAGTAGTAAACAAATCTAACATCTTCAAGAAAGCTAAGATTATCTGCCTCAAATAACTAAGAATAACAGCTAAAATAATTATTTCTGAACCAACAAAAAAAGTAAACAAATTGCCTGTTCATTACAACTACACACAAAGAAATAGATTCCCTACAGGTTTATTTTAAATGGAAACAATAACCTATTGAGAGATAAAATCCACAAGATATGTGCAAACTATATTATGAAAACCACACATTCTACTGAGAGAGTAAGATGCCTGAAAAAGATTACAATGTATTCCCTCTCCTGAGAAGTCAAAAAATATTTTTTCTCAAAAAAAATCACTTCATTTCAAACTAGTGTATAATTTCATAGAAATATGTATAAAAATACTCACTCCCCATTTTTTGTACGTGGATCATTAGACAAAACTCTTTCATTGATCATTTGTAAGAATAATTGTTATAAACATATCACTCAAATATGAACTTGCATTGTGAATCAATATACTCTTCTATAAATAAATAATAATGAGGAACTTGCAACAAAACCAACTAGAGAGGATTAAAAGTCTAGAAAAGAAATGGGATATTTCCAATGTATTAGATGGCAAATATGGCATCCCCTAAAATTAAAAAGAAATGTTGTAGTTTAAAATATGTATAAGTGAATGCTTATGAATTAATGTGCATTTTTAAATACAATATCTCAGACAGAAGAAAGGTACATAATGATATATATTCTCTTCTCCCCACAAAAACACTGCTGAGAAAGCTAGTTAGGTCGGGGTTCTTAAGGAAAGGGACTCTAGCAGAGATCTATGTTCAAGAGATTTATTGGTGATGCCCTCATCATTAACACCAGTGGGGCAGTAAGCTGTTTTTGTAGATGACCCCATGGGGGAGTTCTCTGATATTGTGAGGTCGAGTGTTTCACCCTGAAGGCAAATGACCTAGCCTTTATACCCCTCACATCTACCAGTCATTAGATGTGGGCTGAACACTGCATTCTTAGGTGAGGGAGATGCGTTTCACGGAGGTCAAATCCCTAAGAGACCTTGTGATCAGATATAAACATTAAAGTGAGGTTGTGCTTTCTAACAATGCACATGAATGATATACTTCTCTTCATCCATCTCTGTGTGTGAGTATATATAAAAACCACAAAGTGCACAACCAAAAGGAAAAGGAAAACATTATGTGAGAAAATATTAAATTATATTTTGACAACTAAAAGGTTAATGTATAAACCATGCTACCAAATCAGAGAAAAGTAGGTAAAATATCACAGCAGAGATTGTGCAGGGAATATGAACAGTTTATTCACACACAAAAACCTGAGCTGAGCAATAAACATATGAAGAGATATTTAAGGTCAAAATTAATCAAATAAGTGCAAATTAAAATTGTGGTAAATGATATTCAGTGGTAGAGAGATGTTTCTGAAATAATTAAAAAACAAAATGAAAAACATTAAATGCATGATCCAATATGTACTTAGACACATGACTATGAAATTGTGAAAGGAGAAAGGAGAGCATTAAAAGTTTTTCATTTTAATATGCATATTTTAACATTTATTTAATGATGTTTTGATTAAAAATAATTACATTTCCAATGATTCCTGCTTGCTCTGTGATACTCAGCTTCTTGCTGATCTTCAAACGGACCAAGCCTGTTTTTTTGTCATGTTTGTTTCTTTGTCTTTCTTTGTTGATAATCTAGACCTGTGTATGGTCCATTGCCTCATTTCCTTTAGATATCTGTTTTATGATAGGTCTCAAAGAGGCTTTCCTGCCCACATCTATCCCTTCATCATTTATATGTTTAATTCACAGATCCTTATTTGTTCAATATGCATTTATCTTCTTATGACGTATATTTGTGGATCTCAACAGAAGCTCAATAAATACAGATGTTCACTGCTCAGCATGTGAAACAGGTATCAGCGTATGCTTTGAACACATGAGTGAATAGATCTGATTATTAAACATGAGTCTTCTCCCTTCTTTTCTAAAAATATCTGAATACAGTTACTAATTGACAGGGAATTAGGAGCTAGAATCCCATATTTTTTGTTGTTTTTATTGATACCAGACACTTTAAAATCAAAATAAATTGAAAAATATCCTGAAAATGGGAGCAAAATTTTGAAAAAGGATTTTAGAATCTCTTAATTAATAATTTGGAAGTGAAAGGGCTTTGTAATGTCTTAAGACAATCTAGACAGGTGATCTTCACTAAGGTGTCAATTTCAAGTCAACTTAGATATTTTATAGAGGTATTAATAGTAAACTTCAAATTAAATCCTGAAAGCAAAAAAATGGTGAATCACTCCTGGCATTCAATGTTTTCTTCATGTATGCTTACTGCTCAAACTTTTTTGTAATGAAAATTTTGATATTTATAATAAACTTTATATGAACTAAATTATTTCTTTACATTTCTATGTATTTATAACTATAACAAAGACACAATTTGTGATATATAAGTATCACATATTATATTAAATATAGAACAATATATGAGTTGACACAAATAGCATTAGCAGAGTTAAAAAATTACGGAAATAAGTTTATTACATTTTAAATACAGTGATCATTTAGCACTGATTCTTAATTGCGTTGCAATTATTATCTTTTTAAAAATTAAAAAGTAAGCCTCATAGACAATTAAAATTATTATTCTGGATCCCTTTCAATTAATGGAAAGAGAGTCAATGATACTTCTAGACTCCTAATATAATGTCTTAGTATTTTGCTATAATTGAACTTTAATGATTTTGATAATCATTTACTCACATATTTGACTATCTACCCACTCAAAAAAAATGACTACTTGTAGTGTTAATTGAATATTTTATACGGTATCTCCATAATTAAATATCATATGTTAAATCAGACCTTCACCAAACACTGAATTGTTTCTGGAACAAAACTCTAATACTTCTGTTTAGAAAAGTTTAGCCCAAAAGGAATACTTTTTTTAAGTCCTTCATTCTCTTGTTCCTTTAAATATTATTGTTTTGGTCACAGATTGTAAGTGAAAATAAGTGTCAGATTCATTTTTGTTCATACTCTATCATTTTCCCCAATACCTAACAAAATGTTTAAAATGCATTAATTTATATTAATCCTTAGCTTTTCCTGTTTTAATAATTTGGTGTCTTTATTCTAGTACACTGATCTCTCATATGGTACATTTGAGAACTATGTTATGAAATGTTAGGAGACTATAAGTAAAATTTCAAGTCAAGAAAATTGGAGAGGAGGTAATTATTGTGTTCACAAAGTCAAAGACTCATAAGGATATATACTTTTATGTGTTTAGAGAAGCATGCATAGATGTGACTATGTAAATATACCCATCTGGACAAGGGTGAGCAAGATAAGAAAATTTTCACAGTATGGACCAGATAGCATTGGTACCATTAGTGAAGAGAGGTATCATCAACTTGTGGATCACTTATCTGTGAAAATCAGGTTGAGAAAAGGTCACAAAAGTAAAATTGATAGCATTTGCTAGAGAAAATATGTGACTAGGCACTTAATAATTTTGCAGCTTAAGCACTTATTTTGAAATTATAATAGATTCATTTGTATAGAAGTTAATATTTATATTGACATTTCTGATGTAAAAGAAATTGAGTTGCGGTCATTTTTGTGTAAGGTGATTATTGAGATGTAAGGACTTATTGCTACTTTTTAAATTTTTAGAGGTTTTCTGTTATGTTTTAAGTTCTATTTCCATTGTCTTATGTGCTATTTCTATTATTTTTTTGGTTGGGGTTTCTACTGAAGTTAGTATAGGATAGGCTATTTGTGATCTGTTGGACTATCTGATCTCTGACTGGTTCTGGTGGCCACATTTTTATGTCCCTTCCCCTCCTCCCCCAGGTTAAGTACTGTAGGTATCTGCTATCTGTGACTTCAGTGTGCATTGTTCTATTGCTTTATAATAAACTTTAGATTTTCTTTTATGTGAGATGTGTAGTTAATAAATTCTTTTAGTTTTTGCTTTTCTGTGAAACTCCTTACTCTTCCTTCTGTCTTGTTAATCCCATTGGATAAAGGATTCTGGACTGGAAATCTTTCAATTGAAGTATTTAAAATGTCTCTTTCCAGTCCCTTTGTGTTTGTAATATTGCTGAAAAGTCTACTGACACCTGCTTTGTATGACAAGTCTCAGATTCAAACCAGTCATTCTCGCTCTGTACCCCAGTTTCTGTTGCTGTCTATCAATGCACCCTCCATCCTGCTTGCCTACTAGTTTATCCCTTACCCAATACAGTGCTGGGTCTTCAGAGTCCCAAGAGTCCCAAGTATGTACCTGAGTTAGTAGGCATAGGGGAGTCAGCACAGCAGCTGCTCCTCCCTCCTGCAGCCTGCACTGCCTCTCCGGGAGTTCACCTGTCTTCCCCACCCTTTTCAGGCAGACTGAAGCTCCTATTGTGTAAAGTGGTAGTTTTTCTAGTTTTTCCCTCAGGATATTTTTGGCTTTGTTTTCCTCAGTTTTGTTTTGTGGCCTTGGAGGAGGTGAGCCTGGTATCTTAACTATGTCACTATCTTGCCAGAAATCTTTTTTTTTTTTTTTTTAACTTAAGAGGTAAGATTTCCTACAGGTTTTTATTGTATGGATTTATTTTCTTTAATTATATTTGTCAGTTCTTTTATTTGCATTCTTTTCAGTTTCCTTTTCTCTTTTGAAATACAAAATATCTTTTCCTACTATAATCAAATATTTCAGCAAACTTAACTTTGAGGGGATTTGTTTTCCATTTTTTTCTGACACAATAATTGGTTCAAGTACAAATATTCTATTTGCTAAAGTAGATCAGCTTTTGATTACATTTTTGCTTCTTTGCATGTCCTATGACCTTTTATTTTTTCCATGCAGATTTTTAAAGAATTGTTTCTCTTTTTTAAAGATTTATTTATTCATTTATACAAGAACCAGGGTACAGGCCAGATGCACAGGAGGGTGAGAGGAATCACCAGGGATAGAGCAGGAACAGAACAGACAGACTGACGAAATACACTGCTGAGGGGAGCAGCGGGCACGACAGGAGAGGTCTGCAGAGCCATGTGGGACTCTCGCTGGCCGGCAGGGGATGGAACCAGCACTGCAGAGGCTGCGGACAGCTTCACAGCGCAGACACTCAACCACCTGTGCCACCAGGGGAAGCCCTTAAAGAATTGTTTCTAATGGTTAGCCTTCCTCCCTCCCTTTTTTTCCTTCCTTCTTTATTTTTTCTTTAATTATTTCTTAACCAATACAAGTTATTTTCTTTTCTGGTTTATAGTGGAAGGTGCTAATCCTATAGATTCTTCCTAGAGTTGATTTGAGTCCCTGTGTTCCACAAATTTAATTGGTTTTATTTCAGATAGAATCAGTCAAAGTGCTAAATTTTATAGCTACTGCTTCTTTACTGTAGTATTTGAGAATGAGTTAATATATTATTTCTCTCTGCTTTTCAGGCCTTCTTTCACTGATGCTTTTATAATAAAACTTGAGGTTCAGGACAAGGATGGAGGAATTTTGGGACCAAACAATTTTTTATATAACTTTCCTGGATTCCAATTTATTCTAGAAGCACATCCTGTCACCAAATGCTTAGATGATTTTTCCTCAAGCTTTCAAAATAATTTTATCTGTAGTGGCCTGTTCCTCCAGTGTCCCCTATCCAGACAAGATAATCATACACTGAAATGAAAGTTGTCAGGGCTTTCTGTTAGAGTGCTTGTTTTAGTCTCTAAAATTCAGCTTGTCTAGATTTTCTCATATACTGCAGTTTTCCTTAGACCTGACAAAAGTTATGTTGTCTTTGATGTTGTCTAGATTTTCTGTTTTGATACCGTGGTTATTGCAAATAGTTAACATATATGTATATTGTTCACTGCTTAACACTTAAATGTGAATTTCCATCTGACTAGTGCAAAGAGCGCTGTGTATATAATAGCAATTGATTAGCCACAAAGAAAAAAAATATGAAAGATTGTATAATTTGCAATGTTTTCATAATAGCTTTAAAATTTTCACAAAAAAATGGACATTTAGGAGATATGTTTGACAGCTTCGTGTAAGAAAGTAGCTCTGAGAAGGACAGAAAATAATACATTTAAAAAAGATAAAGTTTTCAGGAGCAATTTATAAAAGGAAGGGTTTATCTGAAAATAATGGCATTCTATGTATATGGCATAGGTTTAAAAATACTAGTAAGTAGAGTAATAAAGTATATATGACATGTCTACTTGAGATGAAATGTTAGAGGTCAAATATGTGTGTGACTATCATAACAGTGAGGTAAACAGTTTTCTTAAAGTGGAAGTTAAGCAGTCTTTTAAAGCTCATGCAGAACAGACAATATAAGGATTGTCTAGGCTATAAATAAGGTAATTATATACTTTTATATCCCAAGCCAGTATATTTTTGAGAAAGAAAGTGGTGCTATACTTTTGAGAAAGAAAGTGGTGCTATTAATAATACATTGAGAAATCAAGAGAATCCTCCTGGGATTGTCCTTGACAAATTGCAAGATATTTTCAACTAACTATAACTGTCTACTTCCTCCTCATGACTAATGAGTGATATAAAGGATGTTCTACCTTGTGTTTGCTATGACTTATATAGATGCCTGAAAAAAAAATGACTGGTTCTTGCTGGAAGCTGTCTTTATGGAATGGTTTCCAGTTTGTACACTAGTGATCATTCTTTCATCTTACTAAACATTCCAGATCTTGAAAACTAGAAGACAGACAAAAGGAGTTGATGCTTTAAAGTGGTTTCATATAACCACTACATCCCAGGTTTCTCTGTCTACCTGTCCATTCTAGATTTCTCTACACTTTACTGGCCAGGTATTGCCACATTAAGTAACAATCCATGATCATATCAGCTGCAACAAAATAGTATTTAAGGGTCTCCCCGGTGGCACAGCAGTTGAGCACTGGGTTGCGAAGCTGCCTGCAGCCTCTGCAGCGCCGGTTCGATCCCCAGCCGCTGGGCGAGGGTCCCACATGGGGCGTAGACCTCTCCTGCCACCCGCAGCTCCCCTCAGCAGTGTACTTCGTCACTCTGTCTGTTCTGCTCTCCGCTTTGGCTCTGGTGAATTCTCTCACCCTCCCACGCCTCTGACTGTACCCAGTGCTTGTATAAATAAACAAATCTTAAAAAAAAATAGTATTTAAAAGTTTGTTGTTCCTTATTCCTACACTGCTATTTAATAGTTGTAAAAACAAAGAAATAAATATTCATGTATAAATGTTTTTGTGTTCAATATATTAAATGCTTAAGGCAAAACGAGTAATCAGTAGCAAAGTATAGAATAAAATATAGACCAAAGAGGAGAAAAAATACATGTATCCTCTATAATTTGACATAGATGTTCAGAGGAAGGATATAAAAGGAAAATATATCTCACAGAAACTCATTTATTTATACTAAAGTGTCACTCAAACCTGTAATTCATTAGCTATAACACTGCATTCATAACCTGTTATGATACTAATAAGTAATGAATGTAATTCATCCTAAAGACTCTGAGAAGCATATAGTTTCCTAAATTGTACAATAAAGCTATTGTGCACATGACTAGCTTCCTACAATATGAACCAAAAAAAAAAAAAAGTTCTGAGTCAAAATGTTTCCAAGGCTACAAAGTCTCCCCTATAAAGAATTTGTAAGTTTTCTGATAAAATTATATCTGTTTCTTAGAAAATATTGTCATATGTCTTTATTTAACTACGGGCTCCCAACTGCAGATGCCTTCTCATCACTAGCCCCGGGCTACAGTTATTGGACCTGATTTGAATCACCTGATAATTTAAAATTTTGTTTGGTATGTGTGAATTCAGTGGAGTGTGTTTTGTAAACATGGGAAACTTTTAATATGAGAAAATACCTGAATATGACAGCATTGTACAGTGGTTCTAGGTGTCTCAGAGAGTATATTTTTATTTCAAGGATTTCAGGGTTGGTTTTTTTTTGTGATTTATGCTTTCATAAACTATTTTGAAAGTCTTAGATTTATAGAAAAAATGTTATCTTTAGATTATAGTTTATTTTATTTTTCATTTTCTTTCAATTGTACACCTTTTGTAGGCTGATATTATCTGTTACTCTATCCACAATTATGGAGTTTTTAAACATCAATCATCAATATTAATTTAAATTTTTGTAAAGTAATTACACAAAAAAGTTGCTAGAATTCCTTTGAGGGAGTGATTTGAAAGACATATTATATAATAATATATACCATTTTTTTAATTGCATGAATAATATATAGGTAAGAACAAAGTTTGTCAAAATTCTAATATTCATCTACATGTAATATATACTTCTGAATTAACACTTAAATATCTAATTTGGCAGCTTTGCAAAACATTTATAAACTGAAAAAATTACTAGTATATTTAAATGATCTTTTAAATATTATTAGATTATGATGATTTTAGAAATATGACTTCTGACAAAGGATATAAAAACTGAGCATTATGCATAATAGTAATTCATTTCATTATTGGGCATTGTCATATTTTTATTGAACATGTTGAAATATAGCAAATTATAATCTTGATTCTTTGAAAATGATCTGCTGATTAGCTCTCATGTTCAAATTCTAAGTGTTTATCATTATTGCGTTTCTTGATGAACACAGATTTGAAATTCAAAGTGATAGCTGGTTTGAAATAATGAAATGAGACAGGCACTTGTATTCATATTTGCTGGTATGACGACATATTGTGCAATAAATCACATAATAAATTTTGCGACCTTGGCCTTTGTCAGAAGAATTTTCATGGTTTTTATTTTGCTACTAATAATATTCTAGAAAACACTATAATTAATTTTTGCATTTTGGTAAATCTGCTTATCTTTATAATAATAATCAGCTATAATTAAGTTTGAAAATTGCCATGCCCCTTCCAGTTATGGTTACAAACAATTTAGTATTCATGCCTAGTCAATAAACATTGACAGAGATCTGGGAATAATCAGAAGAAATAACATATGCTCCTTGCTTTAGAAGTATTTGGTCGATTAGAAGAGACAGATTTGTAGAAAGTAATTGCTGTTCTACACTGATATGAACAGAAAGCTGAGGAAGTTCAAAGAAGGAGAAAATTCTGCCTCTGTGAAAATGTGGACGGGGTTAGCAAGATTTTAATTGGTTCTTAAGCATGAATAGTAGGAATTTGTTTAGCATGAAGAGAAACAAAACACATGTAAAAGTAAATACTGATGCTTATCTAAATTTAAAAAAAAAATAGAAATTAACTTTGGAGAAGACTAGAAAGAAATGACCCCCGCCCCCTTTCAAATGATGCAAATAAATCTAGTTGGAGATATTTAAAATAGGGAAGAAATGAAAAAATGGAGCTTGGGAGGGAGGGAGGGACCAAATTATGTGCTTAGTTCTTTCTATGGATTGAAAATTATTGTTGGGGCTTTATAAATATTGCCCTCCTGAGTTCCTCATCTGGTAGATATTATCTTCACCTCAGTGTTGGAAGTCAATGAAAATGAATAAAACCAAGTTTTCTTTGAATTTGTATCCAACACTCTCAATCATTCTCTCTCTCATTCTGTGTGTGTGTGTGTGTGTGTGTGTGTGTAGACATACTGGTGTATATATCATATTTTAACCACCAAATACTAATTAATAGAGATGGCTTTCTCCATAGGTAGAATTTTGTGGATATTAAATGACTCAGCTACTATGATTTGAAAACCAAAGGAAAATATACCCACAACCATAAGATATTTCTACCAATAGCTTGCAATGGAAACTAAAAAGTCAGCAGTCAAAAAAATTGTATCATTTGTAAAATACTATTTTTGTAAATGTGTTAAAAATTTTGTTCCTGAAGTTGAAAATTTCGTAGATTAAATTCCTTTAATTATTTGTAAATGTGATTTTTATCTATTTACTAAGAAATAAAAAATGGAGTACTTGTCAGGTCTGATTTCTGAAAGATGTTGCCCCCTTAAGGAGAAGATTATATAAAACAAAAGTTGTTCTATATTTTTAAAAATGCAGGAATTCATCAGCTAGAATAGAAATAAATTAATATTCACAAATTAATGTTCACAAATCTAGAAAACATAAATTTTAACTTAATATATTTATGCAAAAATGAGTTCCATGAATTCTTTGTTTAATTTTCAAAATCAAGTCTGAGGGCCTTCCCAGTAGCACAGCGGTTGAGCGCTGGGTTGCGAAGCTGTCCGCAGCCTCTGCAGCGCCGGTTCAATCCCCGGCTGCTCCCCAGCCACCGGAGGAGTGTCCCACATGGTGCGCAGGTCTCTCCTGCTGCCCTTAGCCTTCAGCCTGCTCTGCTCCCTGCTCTGGCTCTGGTGAATTCTCTCACCCTCCCGCACAATGCTTGTAAAAATAAAATACCAATGCTTGTAAAAATAAATAAATAAATCTTTAAAAAAAAATCAAGTCTGAAATGATATAATATTTTAGCCAAAAGATAGTTTATATTGAATGTAGTGACATAAAACTTCATCTTCAAAAGGTTTGTCATAGCAAACATAATACAGGCCCCCCCTGGTGGCACAATAGGTTAAGTCTCAGTACTATAAAACTGTCTGCAGTCACTGCAGCACTAGCTGATCACTGGCCAGGGAACTACCCACATAGTGCAGTAGACCTCTCCTGTCTCGCCCGCTGCTCCTCAGCAGTGTATTTCAGTCAGTCCGCCTGTTCTATTCCCCACTCTGTTTCTGGCAAATCCTCTCATACCCCGTACCTCTGGCCTGTACCCCAGTTCTTGTATGCATAAATAAATCTTTAAAATAATAAAAGAACATAATACCAAGCTAAAAAAAATAATCTGACGATCTTAAAAATGTACCTTTCTATTATTAAAAGTAATCTGTGATTTTCTGTGAATCCAGCTCTTCAATGAGCACTGTATTCTTTAAATCCATAATTATTTTAACCTAGTCAAAAAATGGGCAGAATAGCTTAAAAAGAAACATCTCCAAAGAGGAAATGCAAATTGCCAAGAGGCATATGAAAAAATATTCAACATCATTTGTAATCAGGGAAATGCAAATCAAAACCACAATGAGATATCATCTTATACCAGTGAGAATGGCGCATATTAAAAAACCTAGCAACAACAAATGTTGTTGAGGATGTAGAGAAAAAGGAACTCTCCAACACTGCTGGTGGGAGTGCAAACTGGTCCAGCCACTATGGAAAGCTGTATGGAGGGTCCTCAATCTGCTAAAAAATGGAACTTCCATATAATCCAGCAATTACACTTCTAGGGATCTACCCAAAGGACACAAAAACATTAATTCAAAAGGACACCTGCTCCCTTATGTTTATTGCAACACCATTTACAATAGGCAAACTATGGAAACAACCCAAATGCCCAAAAATAGATGACTGGATCAAGACGATGTGGTATATATACACAGTGGAATATTACTCAGCGGTCAAAAGAGATGAACTCAGGCAATTTGCAGCAACATGGATGGAGCTGGAAGGGATCGTGCTCAGTGAAATAAGCCAAAAAGAACTGAAAAATGTCAGATGGTCTCACTTATAGGAGGAATGTAGAGGATCCAGATGAGGGATCAGGAAAAAAAATAACTATAATAAAGTAAAAATCAAAATCAACAGGCAATTATAAATGAGAGACATGGGGGTGGGGAGAAGGGAGTAGGATTGAAACAGGGGTGAGAAGAGCACAAGGGACTATGGTGATATGGGTGCTGGGAATTTCATATAATATATCAAATATCTTGTTTTAAATCAACCTTAAAATAATCAAATTGTATCTTTTTCCAAATGAAGTCTTCCTGCACAAAAATTTGGTGAATTCATTTTATAAATACATTTTACAATGTATTTATAGAAAAAATTGTAAAACATTACCATGTGCTTTAGACTTGTTATATACTGATTATGATCTATATGATATTCATATCATTTCATTTTATTATAATCTCATTTATTATTATTTTATCAAGAATATTATTTATGTTAAAACTTGTTGGAACCTTATATCTATAGTTTTATGTAATCATAAATGGTTAGAGCTATTGATACAAATATGAACATAGGTATGGGACACGTAAACACAGATATAGAACATTGGGAACTAGATAAATTATTTTTAAAATATTGTTGAATATTATATATAAAATATGAAAGTAGATTTGGCAATGAAGCTTTCTATTAAAAAATGGCTGTCTTAAATCTCCCAGTAATAATTAAATATGAAACATAATGTGGTGCATTTTTAGTCTAAAACCTTTGTATATTGATAATAAAAACAGAAGTACAGTCACTGGATTATTTTTCAAAAAGTAAGATTTGGGCCACCCTGGTTGCGTAGGGGTTAAGTCTCAGCACTATCACCACAGAAACCTGTGTTAGTTTCCTGGCCAGGGAGCAGCAGACCCCTCCTGTCTCACCCGCTGCTCCCCTCAGCAGTGTATTTCAGTAGATCCACCTGTTCTGTTCCCCACTTTAGTGTTCTTTTGTTTCAATTTGACTAGTCTTTCTGAGTTTTCTTCCTGGAGTTCTTTGTTACGGATTTTACTCTGATAGTGAGATACAGTCTTTGCCTTTGTGATTGGATCTTGGTGAGTTGTTCTATTCTTGTGATACATTATCCCCTTGAGGTCTCAATTTCCTTGTGCTATATTTTTTGTTTGTACAACTCTCTGCTTTAAATGTCTTTTTTCTTTGTAAAATATATCTGGATTAGCAATTTAGAGAGTTAAACTACTTTTGTTTCCTGAAGGTGGCGCTGTGGTTTTATTTGATTTCATTTGATATTTTTGGCCTTTGCAGACTTTGGAGGTAATGAGAACCCATCTTTGCAGTTACCAAGTGAGCAGGATGAGGGGGGTATCTGGAGGGTGTCAGCTGCTGCTATGAATGTACTTTGGGGGAGGCTATGATTAGCATGTGTTTGTGACACTGCCAATAAATCTCTCTAGGGTTGCAGATTTTAAATCTCAGCCATCTGTACAATGTTGATGTGCTTCAGGAGGTCAGTACCAGTTCAGTGGTGGAAGATGAGGAGTGCAGTCTCAAGCACCTTGTCTTTCCTTTATCCTGTCAGAGGTTACATCTATGTGGAACTCTGCAGCTCCTACATTCGGGTTTCCCCTCATTTAAGCATGTGTACATCTACACCATTTCTGGTCTCCCTTACCCAGAACTATTGGCTGAGCCAGCAACATTACAATGTCTCTCAGTTCAGACCACAGCCTCCAGATGTTTCTGACGACCCACCACCTGTTCCAGAAGCTAGACTCACCTCCTCTCTTCCTTTGCATCTGTGATGGTCTGTGATATCTGAGGGCTGTTTCAATTTTATGATGAGTTATGGGACACTCTTGATCTTTCTTCTGATCTTGAATTCCTTATATCCCTCATCCTATTTTAAAAAAAACACTCTGAAATTTAAATAGAATCTTATGCATAATGTATTCAAATTAGAACTCTTTTACCTCTTCTAAAACCTGTTCCTTGCCTATCCTTCCTCTCAGTGGTCTCAAGTTAGACTGAAGCCAAAGACTATGAGTCATTCTTGATTTAAACTTTTCCTTCACCAACACATTCCTGCAACTCACACCCAATCCAAAATGAGTAAAACTAAGTATTCTAAATTTTTCCACTTTCCTTTTCTCCAGATTTATCTAAGCAACCTCGATTCTCACTTATACTGCAATAATGTTTTTCTAAAATATACACACATATATAAGGATTATGTTGTACATATATATTATTTATATATATATAAATAATAGAATACTATCAATACATAGCAATAAAATGAATGAGCTATTGATTCATGAAACAGAATTTAGTCACCAAATAATTCTGCTACATAAATGAAATTAAATTACCTCTCTACCAAAAAGTATATAGTGATTGCATTTTCATGAAATTCTAGAAAGTATAAAATCATTTATAGTGACAGAAAGAAAATCAGAATGATTACCTGAGAATGGTAGGGACAGCACATCGGAAGCTAAGAGAAAATTCCCACGTAAACTTTTGAGGTGATAGGTACACTTTGGAACTGTGATTGTTTCACAGATGTGTTGTGTGTATGTGTGCATGTATGAATGTATGCATGCATATATATACATACATATATATGCCAGAAAACAAAGTAAAATTTAAATATGTACTTTGTGTAACATATGTAGAACTCAATCAAGATATTTTCAAAAAGAAAACATAATGATTGTAAGAATCTGATGTCTGCATAAGCAACAAAGGTGTTCAGTAATTTCTTAAAATATTTGATTTCTATATGAAAGTATTCTCTTAATACATTTTGCCTTAATGTCATTCTTTATACATATGTGATCATTTTCAGTTAAAATTGTTTTAATATTTTATAGTACCATGATAACTAAGATATATTAGAGTTCTTACTGTGAACGAACTTGCAGTGAAGTAATTGAAATACAAGCAATAATATAATGAAAACTAAAATAAAATCCATAAAATCCATTTGTAAACTGCTTTGTAAGGTAACATCTGTTCATTTATTCTTCAGATAGTAAACACTCTGTGCTGAGCATTATGCAAGATAATAGAAATACAAAGATGAAATAAGAGTAACGACATTTTTTATGGTGGCATGAGAACTGATAAAAAGTAATCATAATAAATGTGAAAAAATGCAGAGAAATGGTTGAACAAAATTATTGAAAATGTGCTTTAGGAGTAAAAACATCTGGCTTTCTATCCCAGATCTAATACATTGGGTAAGTTACTTAACATGTCAAGCACCGGTTTCTTACCTTAAAAATGTGACTAATAAAGGAGAGAGAAATGGGAGAGAAGAAAGTTTATAAAGGGGGCAGGCAAGATGGTGGCAAAGTGAAGATATCAGATCACTCCTTCACATTTCCACAACTAAATTGCCCATAGTAAAGTCAGCAACCCCAGAAAGATAAATGCACAGCCACCATATGTGTCAGGGGCAATGGTGAGATGGAGAAAGGTAATAAAAACTAATTGAACTGTGTGCAGAGATAATGAGGCACTACAGCTCATGAGAGGAAGGGGCAGCTGCTATGAAAACCCATTTGCTATTGTTGATTCAGTTACTTGTCCACACTGCAGACTTTGGAGATCTAGTTTGTGTTGGAGAAGGGGGTGCACAGAGTAGATATGCAGTGCAATGTGCACTGCAAGAGAAAAATAGGAGGAGGAGTGATGATGAACTTTCTGATTCCCAGTCATATTTCATCTTTTAACAATTAACACAGAAAGACAGTTGTCTGAGTGTTGAACTCTTCATCCTATACTTGTAAAATAGATTTAGAACAGTTAGAAAAGTGTTTAGTAAGTGAATATTTCTCACATGATTTATTTCTGAGAATATGCTGTTCTACTTTCTTATTTTAATTGGTGTCAATACCCCTTCATCATGTTGATGTAAATTATGTCTATAGTGAATAGTGAATTTTACATGTTTTTAGTGGGCAGAGTTAAATCCTACATTTGAGATTAGGTTCTATTGAGATATGTATTAGAAAGTAGCTGGGAATCTGGGCCTCCCCGCTGGCACAACTGTTGAGTGCTGGGTGGCAAAGCTGCCCGCGGCCTCTGCGGCACCGGTTCGATCCCCGGCTGCTCCCCGGCCACCAGAGGAGGGTCCCGCATGGCGCGCAGACCTCTCCTGCCGCCCGCTGCTCCCCTCAGCAGTGTACTTCAGTCCTTCTGCCTGCTCTGCTCCCCGCTCTGGCTCTGGTGAATTTTCTCACCCTCCTGGGCTTCTGACTGTACCCAATGCATGTATAAACAAAACAAACAAACAAACAAATAAATAAATAAAACATGCCTCTATAAAAAAAAAAAAAAGAAGAAGAAGAAAGCTGGGAATCAATATTCTTTATGGAACTGTGTCCACTATGAACTTGGGCTATTGTCTATATGTAAGTAGGCATTCAATCTGACAATTCCATATTAGAGAACAGGTGGTCTGTGAAACTCTGAGATATCATTGATTATTTCTTCCTCAAAGAGATGGCAGTTCTTACTGAAAAATTGGTCATTTCTTCTATGGATGTGAAGGAAACTCTGCTGTCAATTTAAAACCTTAATAACCACTGACGATTCTCATGCTTGGTGTAATGCTGTGATTGGTCTCCTGAGGGACTCCATTATACAAATGCAACACAAGATACCCGCAACCTTTTGTCAAACTCTTCATTTCCCTTCATATAAATTTAGACCCTACTTCCATCCTGGTGTACCTACATCACCTTAGAAACAAATAATGTAGGTCAAACCATCTTTTTGTATGACATAAATATTGTCTGAGCAGTTACAATACTGTCCAAGACTGAAAGTGTTTCCCTACCTAATATCGGAGACTTGATTTTAATTGTGGCAACTCAGAAGAGAGCAGCAGACGGGATGGATTTCCACTGAGTCAAGAGCTGATTCCTGTGAAGTTCAAGGACACCCAATGTGTCTTTAGTAGTGCTGGGCAATTTGGGATCCCCAAATCTTATTCTCTAAATAGACATATTGGACTGAAATGTTGCTATGTATTTACTGATCCCTGTACTGAAGAAAAAAGGTTAAAAATTCTCATATATTTTATGTGTCAGGAATATTAAAATTCCCCTACCATCACACAAAATAAACTTAAAATTCTACTCAACTATATGCCACCCTTATTCCCAATATCTTTGCTTACCTTTTCCCTTTAAGTTGCACCTTAAACCAAGGATTTTTTTTTTCCTTGGAGATTTTAAATAGCCTTGCTAAGTACAGATTAATTTCATATTTAAGTTGTAGTAAATTTTAGTTGCACAATTAGACTGGTTAAGTAAGTAGTCAACCAAAGTAAATAAACAAAAAGTAAAACCTAATCAACCAAACAAAAAATGTAAGAGGTTTATGCAGTGACATCTAGCTAATGTCATAGTTTTGTTTTATGTTATACTGTCGAATTGATTCTAGGAAGAGGCAACACAGAAAGGGGATATGTCTGGGCTGCCCCAGTGGCGCGGCGGTTGAGTGCTGGGTTGCGAATCTGCCCACAGCCTCTGCAGCGCCGGTTCGATCCCCGGCTGCTCTCCGGCCACCGGAGTAGGGTCCCGCATGGTGCGCAGACCTCTCCTGCTGCCCGCTGCTCCCCTCAGCAGTGTACTTCGGTCCTTCTGCTCTCGCTCTGTCTCTGGTGAATTCTCTCACCCTCCCGTGCTTCTGACTGTACCCAGTGCTTGTATAAATAAATAAATAAATCTTTAAAAAAAAAAAAAGAAAGAAAGGGGATATGTCTGGTCAACAGACTATATCAGAAAGGTGCAATGCACTTCTGTGATGGCAATGGTTAAACATCTCTTACACTCCCAACTAATGGCAATGGTTAAACATCTCTTACACTCCCAACTCTCCTTCTCTTACTTAGTTAACATAAGGGACACATGTTCATTAGGGAAGCATCACAAGTTAGCGAGGGTCTAGATCCCTGAGTTACAGTTTGTAGGAAAGCTGGCTACTCAATCAACAACATATACTTTTGATTTTTCCATAAGTGAGAAAGAAATTAAGTGCTTAAGATTTTAGTTATTACATTTAAATATCAAGATTCAGAATTTTTTTACTGAATAAAGAGGCTGAAGAATTGCACAAAGATGTAACTAAAGAAAAAAAGAGAGTCAACGTTCTGTTTTTGAACATTAGTGGGAAACACTTCAAAACTTGAGGAAAATGTCAGCTGTTAAAAAATCAGTGTTTCTGAAAATTAATAATTGATTGAAATCCCATGCTAAATGGTGAAGATTTTAAACTTACCAGGACTCCACAAGGATTACTCAGGAAAGAAGTCAGAGAGAGACTTAGAACTAATGGAAGGAAAGGGAGAGAGAAAGAGAGAGACTGAGAATGATTCAAGGAATACTAAGAGAAAAAGAATCTTCTTAGTGTTCTTAGTGTAGTGAATAACAAACTTAGATCTCTAAGTTTGGTGGAGAAAAAAGGGCCGACAGATAAAAGATACCAGCAGAATATGAAGATTGGAAGGAAACTGATGCAGTTTATCAGAGGAAACTAACAATCATGTATTTAAAATACCTGGATGGTTATATTTAGGATTTAGGTTTAAGGATATGTCGTTTTAGTTTTAATATTTTTGAGATTGAAAATGTTGTGTTTCCTTGGGAAATGTATTTGAATTAAATGGCTTTAGCATCTTCCCTTTGTTAGGGAAAGAATAAGGAATAGAAAAGCTGTGACCTCACTTTTATAATATTTTAAAGCTTAAAACTTTTGAAACTTTGAAATACACAACACCTAGTTTAACCAATAATTAAGCAAATTTTCCATTGTAAAACAGTTCTTGAAATTCTGCCTTACCTTTTTCCCCCATTAATTAAACAAAGTTCCACATACTATGATGTAGAAACCTCCAGTCAGAGAATAGCTATTACCTCAGTCTTTGTCTTGGATTTTTAGAATGATTGCATTTCAGCACCTCTTATGATAGAAGCAGAAAATAAAAGCTCACCATTTTACTTTGAAAATTCAGAAAGAGATTTTTCATATTCTGTCTTTTATTTCTATAGGCTGAATAAAATATTATCACACTTCCTTGATAAAAGTACAATGAAGGGCACCACATAAGATTTATGACCAAATGATTGACACTGTAACTTCCTTGACTTAAAAACATTTAAATATGTATCCTTACACAATTCACAATGAGAAATTGCAGCATAGATACAATTTCTCTTCTTAAATAAGTGATAATGTTTTGGCATAAACAAAGCTACTTCCATTCCTAAGATTTTAAATTATTTCCTGACTTTTCCAACCATTTCTGCCCTGTATACCTTCAAGTTCTATATTTCCAATTCTAAACACAATATTATTATCTAGCTTTGGCTTTCTCTGATGCAAGCCCTGAGAAAAAGAGCCTACTAAAAATAGTTTATTTAGAAGGTAAGAGGATAAAACAATTTCTCATTTCTTGCAGAAAAAATGAGACAAGAAAAAACTAATACAGATGCATTTTCAAGCCAGTTATGTTGAGGGCTTTTGAAAGCTACATCACTGGGGAAAACCGTCCATGGATTCATGTTGCTGAGGGACAAGATACTAAATGCTGAGATACTTAAATGCCATTTCCTATCAAAAATCAGTTGA
This sequence comes from Talpa europaea, assembly GCF_964194135.1. Lineage (NCBI taxonomy): Eukaryota > Metazoa > Chordata > Mammalia > Eulipotyphla > Talpidae > Talpa > Talpa europaea. The sequence goes on from NC_140068.1 coordinate 72,419,956, forward strand.
AGGTTGAATTTGACCATTAATTCCCAGCATTTCAATCTGCTGCATGATTGAGAAAGTGGCTTCAGCAGCAGGAAAAGCTTTCAAAGAAATGAAGGTCTTGGCAATTAGAAATGATGTCTGTGTGCACTGATTTCATAAGGCAAGGAGATGAATATGCATACCCTAATGAATCCTTCCAATCCTGTGATATCTTTTGTAAATCTACTTGCATAGTAGCACTGTTTCAGGACAGGACTTGCAATCTCCTTCCTAATATTTAGGAGATATTAAGGAGTAGTGTGGAGGATAGAGTTCAATATTTCTCAAATTTGGTGATTACATAATCACACAATATTTGTGCAAATAGGATAGCCTGTAGTTATTAAGGGGAAAGTATAGGATTTGGATCATCTATCTATGCAAGTGGATTGTAGAACACACTATAGATTATAGGACAGATTTAACAGGCAAGTCTGTTTATTCATGGAATACAAGATATTTTGAAATATCTGTTGAATAAATGGGTGAAATGGTATGACAAGATGGTGATAATTTTGTGAGAGATATGAAAATTATGAAGTTGTTAAATGGAGAGGGAATGATGTGTATCATGACTAACTCCTTGACTATGTGGCATGGATCACTTAAGTATAAGAAATTAACAGTTCTAATAAGGACACATATTTAAATATTAAAATATGGAATATTATTATAATGCATTATTCCTTTTCACTATTCTGTTAACATAACAATCATTTATTTCCAAATATATAAAAATATAATTTCATAATTCTACTATAGAACTCAGATAATAAACTGTATTTCTTTAGTAAATATCTTTAGGGGAGAAAAATATGTGCCTTTACTTTAACACATGAGAGAAGCATATTTAGTCACAAATAAATCTAGAACAGAAAATAATAACTCCTGATTTCTCAAGGATTCTGCAAGGATTTCAACTTATATACCTTACATTCACATCAATGATCCTAAGCCCACCTCCCTGGGAACCCCATTAACAGCTCCAAGGGAGCTGAGGAAACTCACTTGCCTTGGCTGCATGCTGTTCTGCCAGCAAGTAACCCAATCGTTGCTGCTAGAACACTAGAGGCATTGTCACCAGTTTGACTAAGCACCTCAGCTGCATTGGTTAAAAGGAACACTCTCAGGAATGTTTTCAAGGTAAACTGTGTTTCTGCTGCCATAATTTTTTAAAATTAGTTTATTTTCCTATATCATTGTTCATTTTTTGCAATAATTGATTTCTCCCTTCAGGTGTAGTCCCCATAGTTCTCCTATCGCCCTGTCACCCATGATCCATCACCATAATCCCTTGTGTTCTTCCTTCCCCTGTTTTGACCCCTCTTCCTCCCCTTCCCCTGCTGTAAGCCTCAGATCAGCTTGCAAATTTTGTCTTTTCCCTGCCCCTTGTTTGGTTTCTCTATATGACACACATAAGTAAAACCATCTGATACTTATCTTTTTAATTCTGACTTATTTTACTTAACTTATTTTACTTAACTTCTAGCTCCTCCCAAGGTACAAATGGCATAAGTTTATCCTTTATCATTGCTAGAGTATTCCACTGTGTGTATATGGCACAACTTTTTGATCCATTTGTCCATGTAGGAGTGTTTAGATTGTTTCATATCTTAGCTATTGTAAATAGTGCTGCAATAAAGATAGGAGTGCAGGTTTCCTTTTGAGTTACTGCTTTGTGTCCTTTGGGTAGATTCCTAGGGTTGGAATCACTGGATCATAGGTAGATCCATTTTTAGTGTTTTGAGGAAACTCTGCACAGCTTTCTAAAGTGTCTGGATCAGTTTACATTCCCACATACAGTGTATGAGGGTTGCTTTTTCACCACATTCTCACTAGCACTTTTGGTTCTAGTTGTTTGTTTTTTAATAAGATTTGATGTGGTAACTCATTCTGGTTTTGGTTAGCATTTTCCTGATAATAAGTCATGCTGAACATTTTTGCATGCTGCCATAGAATTAATTATTCAGGCTGAAGGCACCACTGAGAAAAGTAGAAAATTATCTGTGGAGAAGCACTTTATGGTTTCAGTTCCAAAGTAACTGGTACTTCAAAGTTATGACATATATGTCAGAAGGATCCAATAAACAGTGACCTCTCTAGGCACTGATATAAAATGATAAATTCCTGTGGGACTGAATGACATATGGAGAAATAAAACACTTTAGGATTAATATCTGAATACTTAATTAGACTTCACCAAGAAAACTATGGGGGCCTCCCCTGGTGATGCAGGTGTTTGAGCACTGCGCTTTGCTGCTGTCTGTAGCCTCTGCAGCGCCATTTCCATCCCGGCTGGCCAGTGAGGGTCTTACATGGCGTGTTAGACCTCTCCTGTTGTGCCCACTGCTCCCCTCAGCAGTGTATTTCGTCAGTCTGCCTGTTCTGTTTCCCACTCTGACTCTGGTGAATCCTCTCACCTTTCCATGCATCTGGCCTATACCCCGGTTCTTGTATAAATAAATCTTTAAAAAACAAAACAAAACAAAACAAACTATGGGACTACACCTGAGAGGAGAAAGCAAATACTGAGCAAAAATTTACAACAATGTAAGAAAATAAATAAATTCATTTTAAGAAAAGCCTATATAGCAAAGTATATGTGGAACATTTAGAAATATTATTTAAGCAACAGTATTATTTTGGTTGATAAATTTATTTTCATGCACTTTGGTTGTAATATCTTGCCAAGAACATAATCTTCACACAATGAAAATGGCCTCCTAAAATACAATAGATAAGGAATTTTTTGTATATCCATTTTAACTGCAATATGTTATGCACTTATGTGTGGAAGTAAACTTAAACATTTTTTAAGCAGTATAAACACACTGCGAACAGTTTAAAAATGAAGGTACCAGCAAAATGCCCTATGTTTTTAAACCAGAAACATTACTCTCAGGTTATTATGGAAACTTTGAAAAAGTTTGAGATAAATAGAGACATACATACATACATATATACATACATCTATACATATTTATGACGGGGAAGAGAGGTGAGAATAAAAAAAAAAAACTTTTCAACAAGTATGTGGAACACTGAGATAAATAAATTGAAAGGTAAATTTTTTAACTGACAGAAAAAGCATAAAAATACATTTTTGCTGGCCTGTGGTTTTCAAATTACAGCTTATTTTCTAGATGGTTAAATAATTTGGCAGTTACCAAATTTGAAAAAATACCTCATTTTAAGTTTTTTTTTATTTTATTCCTGACAGCCCTACCTGGCTGTTTATAAACTCAGAACCAGATGTAAATGAGTAACTTTGTATAAACTATTAACCATTCTGATAGTGTAATGCCAAATCCCTTGCTCAATCTCCTGTGCCACTCTTAGTCTTTACACATTTGTAATCAAATTGATACACTTGGGAGTCCTCAATTAGGTTTACTGTGGAAGAATGAGTCCCTTACACAAATATTTTATATCACTACTAGTAGTTATATATTTCTAATAAAATTCAAACTGATAATGTTGGGACTCTGCAATTTAAATTTTAAGAATGCTGCACAAAATTCAGAGTCCAGGATAAACCAATAAGTGATGCTAACTAGTAGTACACAAAGGTAAGCCATTGTAGTAATAAACAAAAACCAAGTAAAGATAATTCCCAAAGACAGAAATTGGGCTTTGAATACAGCAATTATATCAAGATGGTCTTCCCTACCCTAGCTGGTTTCCAGTAAGGAAAGTAAATCTTCTCTTAGAAAAGAAGATATCACACAGAATCTCAAATGATACTACATTTTTAAAACTTGTGTTTGTTCATAAAAACTTTTCTTGGCATAACTTTTTTCTGCTTTAATGTTTATTCTATTTTTTCTTCAAAATATCTTGACTGTTCTTGAGGTCTGCTCTTTCATATTTAATGTAGAATGAACTTTTAGATGGGCAGATTTATTATGGCCATTAATAGTATTCCATTAAATTTGTATAAATCATTTATAGATGGTGTTATTAACACCTTTATAAAATTACATCTGTCTCTATATTTGACATCTATATGTGTGTAAATTATATATATGAATATATATGTACATATATACATAACTATGCCACACATTAGATTGTTTCCAGTTATACAGATTTTTGCCATTATGGAGAAAATTTTATTACATTTATTTTCCAGATTTTTTAGGATCATTATTATCTGATTCGCTAAGCAAACATTGACAGGTTCTTACTTATAGCAAAATGACATTTTGAAAAATATTTTTAAATAGTGACCAAAATATAGGTCTATTCTTTGAAAAAAAAAAGCCTATATAGAGTTTTATTTACACAGTAAATATGACAGGGGAAAAGAAGTTTCTCAGAAATGGAAATGGGGCATTTTTTTTCCCTTGGAGCTTCAGACTTCTCAAGTAGAAAACACAAATAATCACAAGGTTCATCTAATAAAATATAGAATCCAGATGTGGACAGTGATATTTCATTTTACTCTTCACTTTTTAGATCACATTTAGTCTAAAATATTCACCGCTGAGTACAATGATTTAAGTGAATGTCAATTATAAGAGTGCAGCAAAAAAACACATAATTTTAAAATATAAAATGATACATTTTTGTTTATCTAACTCATCTCTTTGTCATGGCCAATACTGTTATATTGTTGATGTGAAAAATTAAAGAATAATGAGCTCATTAAGAAATCTACACATAGAAAGATAAAAATTAAAAATTACCCTGAAGACATGAGCAAAAGAATATACAGGTAAAGGGTAATTCTAATGTTCTCACACATACCAGCAAAAGCAATTCTTGAGACATTATCTGGGTATCCTACAATTCAATTAAATTTTGACATTATTCACCTGGAGATATCATCAGACTCCAAAGGTTAAGGGCTTAGTCCTTTAAGATTTAACTATTCAACATAAACACAGTTATACATGTTTCTGACCAATACACTATGTATTTTAGGGTCCAACCACCCATTGCAACTCAGGAGACCAGTTTTCAAGTCCAAGTTGCTATCTGAACTTCCCATTGTCTGTAAATAAATCTGTTTTTCTCACAGTTCTCTCCTTGTTTTCCATTAGTATGCTAGAGAAGTTCATATAACTCAGAAAACCCTTATTCAACAGATTATCACTTTATTACTAAAGATATTAAGGGCCTCCTTGGTGGTGCAGGGGTTAAAGACAGCATTATCAAGTTATTGCCAGCCATTGCAGCAAGAATTCAATTCCCTGGCCTGCCAGGGAGGGGACCCAGATGGTGCAGCAGACCTCTCCTGCCTGGCCCACTGCTCCCCTCAGCAGTGTATTTCAGTAGATCTGCCTGTTCTGCTCCCCACTCTGTCTCTAGTGAATCCTCTCACCCCCTACATGTTGGGCTTACACCCCAGTTCTTGTATCCATAAATAAATAAAAATAAATCTTTAAAAAAATAAAGATATTAAAAAGTACACATCAATTAACAGAATAATGGCCAGGGTCCAAAGGAAATAAGAAAAGCATAGTAAACCTCTTAAGACCTAGTTCAGAAGTATGTGCTGTTACCTCCTCTGAACTGTTAAAAGCTAATCACAAGACCAAGTTTACTTGAGAGTAAAGAAGACTCTGTATCATCATTGAAAGTCATGTTGCATGTCATTATCATGAGCAAAGATTTGTAAATATTTTTATATATTTACCAAAAATTGAATATAACCAATGATGCATGTGAACTGAACACATATCTATTGTATCTACCTTAAAGGAATTGACTTTGATGTCATTTCATAATTTTATAATTTATACTGACTTCTGTACTCACTGGCATGCTTACTCAAACCCTGTGTCATGAAAAAATGAATTACCTGAAATATGACAATGTTAATGTAGCTCTGCCTATTGCTGAATTCAGGACTGAGAAATAAATAGGTAAAGAGTTGTGAAACTCCATCTTAAAGCACATGTGAGAAGAAATTTAAATAAACCTGAAGAAAAATTGGCTCCATGGTTCATTATTCTGTCTTTAGAGTGACAAGATTTGAAAGATTTTTATTTTTATTCTTATAAGAGAAAAATTGAAAAATCACAGGGTGACAGTCATTGCTGTTTTATTGCTATGGGTTTACTGATACTGATGTGAGACAAAAGTAGATTATTAACAACATGAAAAGTATAGAAATATAAGTTCTGAACCTAATCATTAAAACTGCTCAAGACAGATAATTCCTTTAAGACATGGATTTGATATACATATGGAGTTACTTATTTTCTCTAGCATGACATATGTTTCTAAATTCATATTTGAAAAACTATAGCTGCCTTTACAAGTTGCTATCATCTTTTGCATGCTGTTAGAGAGTACAGAACTAAGAATTATGCTTAATTGTAGTAACTTTTTATTTTATTATGTATTTTCTGATGTATTCAGTCTTCTCAGTCTTGTTATTTTCTCACTTGAGCTAACATTTTATTTCTATTTTATTGAACTAACTTTATATTTCAAATTTAGTTTCTTCAAATCATATCTGGAGATAGTGAATCATTTGACATATGAAAGGAAATAATTACAAAGTTCTGTCACAATTTTCATGATCACCTATTATGGCATAATTATTATAAAAAATTTTGTTAAAGATAATGAAGCAATAATATATTTTCATTGAGAAACAATCCCAGATTTAGATTGCAAAAATGAATTGCTTTAGGCAAGGTCTTAAACTCAATTACTTCAATTAGGTGTTTCCTGTAATTTATTATCCTAGGCTTTTGTTGAATTTAGTATGATTGCCTAAAAAATGCATGTGTGTGTGTGTGTGTGTATATATATATATATATATATATATATATATATGTTAAAGTTTCTATTCCTGAAAGTGAAATTTGAAACAAAGCTATTTAGATTTTGTTGTTGTGGCTAATCAAAATTTTATAGTTTCTAATTTTTAACTTACAAACTTATAAATTCTTTTCAGATCTTTTTATTGCACTGTATTTTTATTTGTGTTACTAGAATTTTTTTAATGGTTGTTCATAAACTGATCCTAACCACTCCCCCTAAAAATCATATTATCTGACTCACAATTTATAAACTCAAATTTCTCCCTATTTTTTTAATATTATTTCTTGCCATGTCAAAATACCTATATTATCATTGTTCTTCAAAGTACTTCTCATCAGAAACTGTTAAGGTTTATTTTGGAAAAAAGTTTTCTTGGAAATTAATTTATAACTTTGCAAACAATTACATCCAATAATTTTCATGACTTTTTAATAGTTGGGCTTTACAAGTAAAATATATCTCTTCATTATTAGCTGGAACAATTGGTATCTCTGAAGGAAGAAGCTTTGAAGGAAATTTTTGAAAGGAAGTATACATAATCCATAACTATAAATAGAAAAGAACCAAGTCAGAAAATTAAAAAAAAAACTATTTTGTAGCTTTCTTTTTATCATCTTTTATTGAGATAACATAGACTTCCAACACTTTATATGAGCTAAAGAATCACTCCTTTTCATATGTTACTGCAACACACTCACCACTGCAGCACTCAGACCTCCGCCATATTCCACTAGGTCCCCCTCAATTTTCATTCTCCAAGTACAAATGGTTAAGGTATTTTCATGATGATATTATTATTTTCCTTTTTGCATTTGCTCGTTATTTTTCCTGCTCCTGCAAAAGCAATGACAGGTGTGGTTGCTCATAACTAAGCCCCAAATAAAGTAGAGTACAAAACTGTTTCACACACAGAGAGATTTCTGAATAATGTCCTTGATGAAGCAATAGAAACAGTACATTTATTTGATCATGGGCCTTCAGTAAAAGATGTTTTACTATTCTACGTGACAATAAGGGAAGTACACATAGATGTTGCTGCCTATCAAATTATAATGATTATTTTAAGAAAGGCAATAATGAAACTGTGCTGTTTTTGAGGTGAAAGCCAATAATTTTCATAAAGTTCCATTTTTACTGGAAATAGTGTCTTACTAATAACTTAAAATTATTCAGAGTTGGTTAGTTCATAAATATTTTCTCAAAAAGGATCAAACTGGGACTATTATTTCAGGGAAAGAAATGATAGCACTTGAGCCTGAAAACATGATTTGAGCTTTCACACAAAAATTGGATTTCCGGAAACACTGCATCTGCCACTGTGATTTTCTTTTTTTTTATTTTTGCTTAGAGCTGGGATGTAGGCCAGAGGTGTGGAGGGTAGGAGTAAGAGGATTTACCAGAGACAGAGTGGGGAGCAGAACAGGCAGATCTACTGAAATACACTGCTGAGGGGAGCAACAGTGAAGACAGGAGAAGACTGCTGTGCCATGTGAGTCAGCTCCCTGGCCAGGATCCAACTCATGCCATAGCAGTGATAGTGCTGACACTTAAATCGTAGGCCACCAGCAAGGCCCCTGCCATTATGAATTTTTATAGATACCCAATACTTTAAGGTCTTTAAAATGAAAGAGATGGTGACATTGGTGAATGTGTTTCTTAGATAAAATGTCAAAAGTTAGAAAGTTGGCAGAACTCAATATAACGACATTTCCAAGTCACCAGTCTAAAAATTATAAGATTATATATGGGTAAAAGCTTCATTCAAGTTCAAAGCAATCAATTTTTATATAACAAAGTATGAAAAGAATACTGATATAATTCAGATTCTGAATTGCAGCTAATGTTTATGATAGTACTTGTCAAGTTTGGGTGCATTATCAAAGAAGGATATCCACAATTATCTCAAAATGTTATTAAAATTTTTTCCTAATTACATATTGTCATGAGACTAAATTTTCATCATATCTTTAATCAGAACAAGATAGGACACACACAGATGGAAATGAAGCTGTTTTCTTTTAAAAATTATTAAAGAGATTAGCATAAGCATGAAACAATATTCCTCAACTCATTAATTTTGAGTAATTTATAAATCAATTTATTATAAATTAATAAATAAAAATAAAAATTATTTGTGCTAAGTTGGGGTCTTCACTGGCGGCACAAGGGTTAAGTCTCAATGCTATCAAGACCCACATGGTGCAGCAGACCACTCCTGTTTCACCCACTTCTCCCCTCAGCAGTGTAGTTCAGTAGATCTGCTTGTTCTGCTCCCCACTCTGTCTCTGGTGAATCCTCTCACCCCCCACACCTCTGGCCTACACCCCAGTTTTTATATCCTTAATTAAATACAAATAAATGTTTTAAAAATTATTTGCACTAAATGGCTTACTTTCAGTAATTTGAAGTGAATTGGTAAATGTCATTTTTGCTTCAATTTTTATATTTAATATTTATAAATAAAATGAGATCCAAAGTATTCTATAATGCAAAATTATTTTGTTTAGACTTTCCAAAATTTTTAAGTTTTCAACATCTATGTATGTAAATTTTTAATGTTTCCATGTTTTAATTCTTAAACTTTTGAGATTATTAAAAATTTCATTTTAATTTTATTATTTTCAATTTACTCTTTAAGGTTTTTATTTTTAATTTTATAGATTTGAACTTTGATTGTTTTTTAGCATTTTAAATATTTACATTTTTGAACTTTTTAAACTATAATTTATGAACTTTAAACTTTAGTTCACATAAAAGTTGCAAAATTAGTACTTATTATTCTCATGTTTCACTCTCATAATTAATGTTTAAGTAACATTAAACACAGCTAATGTATATGTGTTAAAAAAAGTAAATGTTTCTTCAATACTATAGACTAAGCTGCAAGGTTTTTTTACATAGCTCTAGTTTTGAAATAACGTGCTCTTTAAATTTTTGTTTCAGAACTCAATTCAGGAAACCATAACCATATTGCATTTTAACCTAGATCAAATTAGTCTCCTTCAGTCTATTACAGCAACTTACAATTTTCTTGTTTTCACAAACTAGCTAGCTTTGAAGAGTGGTAATAAAGTGTTTTGTAGAATGCTTCTCAATTCGCGTTTATCTGATGTTTCCACACAATCATGCTGAAGCTATGGCTTTTCGTGGAGAATAGCACAGTGTGCGCCCTTTTCATTACAACATATAACAGGGCACTTGACATCGACATTACATAACTGGGATGATAGCCTTGATCAGAGGTTTCTCCAACGTAGCTACCATTTTTCCCATTTAATTCTCTATTCTTTAGAAAGGAATCACTACGCTAAATCTGACCTGCAAACATGGGGAGATAATATCCATCTCTTAGAAGTGAACTACATCCTGTTTCTCATAGTATCTCATCACAAAATTTTACTTTTTAAATCAATCTCACTTGCAGTGAATATTAAAGTGTTTTATTGGTGATTTTCTAGGTCCCTGATTCTTTCTACATTTATCATTTGTATTTTTTACAACAAAGATTTATTCCTTAGGTATGTACATATGTGCTTATAAACATAGATATGTAAATATGTGTGTATTCGAGAAGCCATGCACCTCTGAGTTTTACTGTACTCTTTCATTTATAACTCATTACTATTTTTATTTATTATAGTCCACCTATTTGGAGCTCTTTCAGGTTGATTTTTATGCCCCTTTAACATATCTATGTCCTTTAATTATGCAATCTTTTTCTTAATTTCTGTTACTATAAGATTCTCCAGGTTTATTTTATGTTTCTCCTGCCCTGACGTAAGAATCAGGCATTTCTTCAAAAAAAATCCTGTTCCTCGTATTACTCATATTTCTGATAAATGATTTTTCTCCTTAATATTTTATTTAAAAAACTTCAGAGATAAACAAATTAGAACTTGAAATGCTTTACTCTTTTTCACTGTATACCTCTTCTAAATACTTCAGTATCTTCATCACTCCTTGATAAAAAGATATCTTTTAAGCTATTTATAAAATTATATTTGGGATCAAATCTGACTTCTACTTCATTCCTTCAGCGAATATTGTTGCATACCAAGTAATATACTGAATATTGGACCCAGATCGAAGCAGTAAAATAGATCTTTACCCTTATTTCCTTATGGGAAAAAAAGATTAAACAAACTAAATACTAGCATGAAGCACAGGGGCAATGAGAAGTGCCAACACTAACAGGACACTGAATATAGAATCTTGTTTGCTATTAAGATTCAAGCAACATCTATTTTAAACTTTACAATATTGCCATTTTATCCAGGTTAAGCAAAGCAGGACTTAATATGTCATAAGAGATAATATTAGCCAGGGCAGAATTTGTCAGATCCAGTTCCTGATCTTTCACTGGTTACACAAAAGTTTTAACTTCAGAAGACTTCATTAGAAATGAGAGACATAATTTTGGGCCTCCCTGGTGGTCCAAGGGGTTAAGCACTGCACTTTGAAGCAGTCTGCAGCCTCTGCAACATGAATTGGATCCCCAGTCAGCCAGGGAGCAACCCACATGGTGAAGCAGACCTCTCCTGTCAACCCACTGCTCCCTGCAGCAGTGTATTTCAGTCAGTCTGCCTGTTCTGTTCCCCATTCTGTCTCTGTGAATGCTCTCACCCCCTGCATCACTGGCCTGTACCCCAGCTCTTATATGCGTAAATAAATAAATCTTTAAAAAAATGAAAGAAATAAATTTTGATGAAAATCTAAAAAAAAAGCTCTGCTGAGTGCTGAATTTAAATTATTTTATAAATAATAATATTGAAAAAAGGAGTTCTATTAAAAATGTAAATAGTCTTGTATTTTCCTGAAAAATATGAAGATGAATAGGTCTAACATAATCATACAAGTAATCCATGTGGAGTGGATGGTAGGTTGGCCTAAGTTTAGGTAGTAAAAACCAAAATACCCTCTACTTGCACATCTGTAAATAAGAATGATTTCTAGAAATTTGGTTGTCTTATTGAAGTTATATGATAAGACCCAGAGGAAAAATGTACACAGTTTATTTCAATCATTAAACATTGCTTATGAAGAGCTTATGTAGGAATTATGTATATAACACATGTGTCTATATTGGTTTCTAATATTTTATATATTCTCTATATATGTGTATATGTGCATCTACAAACACATACCTATTACACATCTACAAATACATCACACATACACCCATTTTGTTTAAGGGACTATATCTTCCATGATTGTCCTAATAGTGCATTGTTAATATAGCACTATTTGCTAAAATTATTAATGATTCTTATAAAGGTTAGAAAGTGATGATTATCAGAATAGACTCTGTGCCACCTGTCATGTAAACTGTATAATATATACATATGGATTTTTAAACTTTATTTTTATAATAAAATGGGAATTAGCAGTAGATCCATGTTGCTTTGTGACCATATATTCTGACTTATTAATTTATTAGTCTGTCTGTCTCTATAACACAAAACATGAAGAGAGTTCTCACAATTAATGTGTGAATACATGGACTTTGACTCCCTTTTTATTTTATATCTTAAGAGTTCAAGAATACACTCTTCCTCATCTAATGATGAGGAACAACTTATTATTGATTTTTTGGAACAACTTATTATTGATTTTCAGGTAATGAAATATTGGTCATTTTTTGCATGATATTTGATTTGCCCTAGACTATTTTGGGGGATAAAACTATGGATTATAATCTTAGGAAAAATGGGTCAAATGTTTTCAATATGATGAAGCAAAAAAATACATTAAAATCTTTCTTGGTGGGACACAGAGTTTGTTATCCTTTCTATATCAGGACTGCTCTAGGGTACTGGCTGATATCCAGGACTCTCATGTCAGACTAGCTCAGTCACTTATTAGCTGCTTAGCGCTGTCATTAGACAGCTTTATGGCTCAGAATTGGTAAAACTGGAATAAAGAAGTGCCTACTTTATATAGTAGTTAATAAGAATTAAATGAATTATTATCGATAAAGAATTTACAGTGACTGGTAAGTGCTTGGTACATGCTGGCTAATGCTATTCAAGGAGTGAAAGAAAGAAAGCTGTTTACATTCTTGGGTATAGTAATTTAAAAATATTTAGATTTAGGCAGTTGTTTCATGAAAAGTTCTAAGTAAATTTTACTAATTTAGAAGGCAGTATTTTTGTAAAATGTACTTTCCATGTATAGATAAAGGGGTCAAAGGGAGAAAACAACTAATCATATTCCTAAATTGCTTATTTTGGATAAACTTGTGATATAGCCACAAACTCAGTGCAATGTTATTTCCATTTTCTCTGAGTATAAACTTCCCCTATATCTAAGTAACTTCTAATGTAGTTTCTTTCCCACTTTCTAGCTTCAAAGAAGAATTGAAGATTGACTCTTAGGGCTTGAAAGCGCTAGTCCTTTTTTAGCAATTCTTTGCTAAAAGCAATGCCTTCAGGAGCATCCCCAGTGGTGCAGCGGGTTGAGTGCAGCGCTGTGAAGCTTTCTGCAGCTGTCCCCAGTCTCTGCAGCATGGGTTCCATTCCTGGTCGGTGAGGGAGAAACCCACATGGCGTGGCAGACCTCTCCTGCCTTGCCCGCTGCTCCTCTCAGCAGTGTCTTCGGTCCGTCTGCCTGTTCTGCTCCCCGCTCAGTCTCTGGTGAATTCTCTCACCCTCCTGTGCCTCTGACCTGTACCCCAGTTCTTGTATAAATAAATTTAAAAACTCTTTAAAAAAAGAAAAAAAGCAACGCCTTCATTCCCATTTCTTCTAAGCAACAATTCTTGGTTACCTTAACTCCTGGTGAACATTCTGACTTAAACCTGACTTCTATTAAGTAGAATTTCATGAAAAAATTATGTCTTATACAAAAGACACCATAATTCTATAATTCTGTCTCTAAATTTACATTTGCAAAAGCTTGGAAGAATATAATGGTCAGTCACAGAAATTCATATTTATGAAACTATGTTACATTTCATTGCAAACAACACAATTTTACACAGTCAATATGAAAGTATGATCTTCACATCCTTTCATACTGTGTACATTTCACAATGTTACTTCACTTTAAAATTACCTGTTAGGTTTAGTAGAACCACAAATTAGCTAAATTTTCAGATTAAGTAGTTTCATTTTTAATTATTAAAAATGCAGAAACCATTATTTTAGAGTTATCATACACTTAGTGCATCATATTTTAAAACTAATAAATATGATGATCACTGTAACATTAAGAAGATAGTCCATTTTTTATTATGGAAGAAACACAGTTAGTTAAAATAAAAAAAAATCTTAAAATATATACAAGAAAGAAATCAAGTTCTCAATGTATAAAAGTAACTACTGTTAATGTTAATAACATTATTTAACATATAAAGTATTACATAATATATTTTGGATACCATTTTAGATCATATTGTACTAAATATGGAAACATGTTCACATTATATTTATTATTTTTTGAAGATTTATTTATTTATGCACACAAGAACTGGGGTACAGGCCAGAGGTGCAGGGGGTGAGAGGATTCACCAGAGATAGAATGGAGAGCAGAACAGGCAGACTGACTGAAATACACTGCTGGGGGGAAGCAGCCAGCGAGGCGGGAGAGATCTGCTGTGTCATGTGAGTTAGCTCCCTGGTCAGGGATCTAAGTAGTAGATATTTTGTCAAAAGATCCTAAAATTTTTAAGAACTTGACTAACTAGTAACAGGTTATACTTTTTTTAAATAATTTACCAACTGTTTCTGTAATTTTTCATCCTTTCCCCTTTGAAACTTGAGGGTTTCTTTTTTTTTTTTTTAAAGATTTATCCATTTATTTATACAAGCACTGGGTGCAGCCAGAAGTGCAGGAGGGTAAGAGAATTCACCAGAGCCAGAGCTGGGAGCAGAACAGGCAGACCGACGAAGTACACTGCTGAGGGGACTGAGGGTAGCAGCGGGCGCGGCAGGAGAGGTCTGTGCGCCATGTGGGACCCTCGCCGGTGGCCGGGAATCGAAAAGGTGCTGCAGAGGCTGCAGGCAGCTTCGCAGCCCAGTGCTCAATCACTGCGCCACCAGGGAGGCCCAACAGATTATAATTTTAAACACATTCAGCAATCAATTTTAAATGTTAATGTTAAAATTGTGAAATAATATTTATTTATTTGGATGTGTAAAAGAAACAGTGATCGTAAAACACTAAAAAGAGCTATTGAAATATATAAAAAATTAAATCACATAAAATCTGGCCACCTAACATTTATTTTAATATGTTAATATATGAAATAATTGTTATATATTTATATAAATATATCATTATGGGACTAGCTATCTATCTAGATGGCTAACTATGTAGATACATACAAAGAGAGAAGACACAGACACAGCATTCACATATTATAAACATGTTTTATTTTGTTAATTATGATAGTTATATTTTATTATATCACCATTAACACATAATTAATGAATGATAACCTACTGCTATTAAACATTGTTTCCTATGAGCCACAGGTCACAATATTTTTTATCAATTGATCAATTCATAACCTTGTGTTGCTTGTGCTTATGTTCAGAGACACCTTATTTTACTGATCCATAGTGCTGAACTCACAATCAGTAGCACATAACTCATGTCTGAAGAAAGAGTATCTAATACACATTATTTCTCAGTAAAATGCATTAGCACCTTCTTAGATTAGGAACAATATACAGCACTTCAGCAATTTACTTTGGAGACATTTTCATCAACAAAATTACCAGTAAAAAGTGAGAAAATGTGACATTAACTATACAGGGAAATTGATACATTTTTATGGTATGAGAGTTGAAACAAGAACATAGAGCATCACCTTAGTTAACTTGAACTGGGAGGGCAGGTGGAAATTCAAATTTTTTGCTACTCAGCACATGTCTGAATACTAGGAAAGTGCATGAATATTAAATGTGACATTAAAAAATAAATTTAAACAAGTAACTGGCAAATGTGGAATCCACGTATTATGTGGATTGACAATCGATAGAGAGAGAAAGAGAGAGAAAGAGAGAGAATCTAGATATAGCACATCTACTTTATAACTACAAGGAATATAAACATATAGCATAAAATAGATCTCACTTTGTTTTAGAGACTGATCCAGATTTTTTCCATTTGTTTGCCTCTCTGATTCCATGAAACAGATGGATTCGTCAAAGCTTTTCTCTTTTTATTTCCTCCTTCGCTCCTCCCATTCCTACACTCACCAAACCCTCATATGTAACATGTACTTGGAACTTGTCTGTATCTTGTCTTTACTTCTTGAAAGTGACCAAGCTCAGTAAAACCTTTGGCTAGGTCTTTAGAATTCAGATTTAGTTATTCATCTAGTCAATGCCAACCATAATCAATACCAACCACTTCTCTCTGCATAACTTTAACATATTATTTGATAAATGAGTAGAGCTGATGATCCAGAAACAGGATAGATGAGACAACAACATTTGCTTTGCTCCACATGATTTCTGATTAAGATATGATTGAGATTTCTTGAGTATAAATTCCTGAGAAGGAGTTCTTACAGGGTATGAACATGTGTGAGACATTAAATATGTATTGATTTGACAAATTAACTTCCAGAAAGTTGGCATGAGTATACATTTCTGCTGTAGTCTATAGGAATACAATTTTTTCATTGCATATATAAAATCAATGCTTCAAAATTTCAGAATTCCAGTCCTGTAACACTTCTACTGTATACATAGGTTGCAAGATACTTATAACATAATCCTATGAGTATTGGGGCTCAAGGAACATAGTTGTTGCTCTGACAGTAGCTATTGCTGTGAATAATAAATTGTCTATTGTTTCTGATATGAGACTTCCAAATCTTCTGCAAATATCTATGGAGGTGCCTCCCTGGTGGCACAGGTGGTTGAGCGTAGCGCTGTGAAGTTGTCCACAGCCTCTGCAGTGCCCATTCGATCCCTGCTGGCCTCGGTGCATCCCACACAGCAAGCAGACCTCTCCTGTCTCGCCTACTGCTTCCCTCAGCAGTGTATTTTGTCAGTCTGCCTGTTCTGTTCCCCACTCTGTCTCTAGAGAGTCCTCTCACCCTCATGTGCATCTGGCCTGTACCCTGGCTGATGTATAAATAAAATAAATCTTAAAAAAAAAATCTACGGAAAAATTATTTATGATTTTGCATGTAGGGAATCTCAGATAATGTCACAGTTCCAAAGCAGATTATGTTCAGGATTACCAGACTTTTCAAAATAATACTCTTAATTCACAGGTTGGTTTTATATAAGTGACTTCATTTAATCTATAATACCTCCAAAATGTAAGACAAACACTTCAAAAACTAACCATGATAAAGATAAACTTAAACTCATTAAATTTATTTATTTGTAAAATGATATAACTCCTACCTCTTGAGATCTTTATACAAATTAATTAGTTGAAAAATGTAAAGTATTTAGTCAAGTACCTGGAACTGAGTTGCTCTTCAGTGGGTCTATAAAATCTAAATACTTTTTTTTTAAGATTTATTCATTTATGTATACAAGCAATGGGTACAGTCAGAAGCGCGGGAGGGTAAGAGAATTCACCAGAGCCAGAGTGCAGAACAGAATAGGCAGACTGACAAAGAAATACACTGCTGAGGGGAGCAGTAGGTGCGGCATGAGAGGTTTGTCACGCCATGTGGGACCCTCGCCAGTGGCTGGGGATCGAACCGGCGCTGCAGAGGCTGAGGGCAGCCTTGCAGCCCAGAGCTCAACTGCTGCGCCACCAGGAGAGGCCCAATCTAAATACTTCTTCCACTTATTCTGAAACTTACTTATCATTCAATGTCTTATTCAAGTTGTTCTTCTTGATCTGTCATGATTATCAAGATTTATCTTCATATTGTGCTCTCTTATTTCTCAAATCATTGTTTATACTATTTATGTATTTCTAATAACTTAATAATATGATTTCATATGAGCTTTCTTCACTCTCTATGTAGAGGATAAACACTTTAGGAGCAGAATCTAGGTAATATGAATCCTAGTTTTCTACAAGAATATTTAATAGAATATATTCTATACTGGAAAATGATACCTGATAAGATTCCTCTAAAACTCAGTGTCCCCTAAAATCTGTATGGATTTGAACCAATGAATAATTTTGGGCATACTCATCTTTAGATGTTTCATACTTCAATTTTTTATAATTATTTTCTCTTTATATTATTCAGAACAAAAAATGGGTATTTATTTTTATAAATGTACAAAGAATGTTACCTTAAATTAATAAAATTTACCTAAAATAATTGTTCTTATGATGCATTTTGTTTCAATGATGCCCACAAATCTGGGCATCTTTCCAATGGTGAATGATTGACTTTTCCAAATATGATATCAAAGAATAGTAAGCTGGTAATTATGAGCACAAGAGACTTCTTTCTGTTTTGTGTCATGTATGCTAATTACAGCTAGGAAACAATATTCCTTGAAACTGCAAGGATCTAGATCTAATTATATTTGTGCTTCCATTTACCTGGTTCCTAGAACTTTACTTATTATATGTATGTTTACAACTGACCAAAGTAGTCAGGATGTTTTTATAACTGAAGAGCACATTCATATTCGTCTGCAGATAGTTTAGATTTTAGTTATTCAAGGTAATAGAAGTCTACTTTTATTAAATTTTTAATCTGTACCATAGTAATACTTGAAAAGAAAAATAAGATAATTTAAATCCATATAAACTTTAAATTAATTCACATGGAATTACTATTTTTCAACA
The DNA here is from genome assembly GCF_964194135.1 of Talpa europaea. NCBI lineage: Eukaryota > Metazoa > Chordata > Mammalia > Eulipotyphla > Talpidae > Talpa > Talpa europaea. The sequence goes on from NC_140068.1 coordinate 72,438,481, forward strand.
AATACCTACAATTATTTTTAGGGATAATCATTGTGCAAATACATGGCATTATTTAATTGGTAGTTCTGGTATTTCACTACCAGATAATAAATATTCCATAATACCTTGTTTCTTGTATAACAGAAAATGTGCATTTTTAGAGAAAACAAATCACAATTAATTGTAAAATGTGCAACAGATGGTGGAACTTATAATCATTCTATCAGTCTAATAGTATACTGTCTGCATTTTGGAATTCACTTTTCCCAAAAGATGATGTTGGGTTGAAGCCATATTGACAGCTGGTACATTCCTAATGTAGTTAGTTTGATATACCTCATCTATTAAATTCTGTACATTTTCCAAAATAACAGATGACAAGTGCAATTGACCACCTGGGAAAAGGCAATTTCAATAGAAAAAGAAAATTGATCTTCTTTTTTTGGTGATTAGAAAGTTGCTTGCTGCTTTTTTTACTTTGGGTGACATTATTAGCTACTGGCATATTATTTGTTTTCAAAAAGTACATATTTTTTAACGCTGACAATGATTAAGAGTAATCTATAAACAGTTAACAGATGCTTTACCTATCATAATTCTTAAAATTATAAACATGTTTGTAGAATATCAGTTCAAATGAGCATTTACAATACATGTTTTACAGATGTCATGTTGAAATATCAATTAGAAAATGAATTTCCCTAATATATATGGAAAACCTATCTCATAGACAGTCAAATGGCATATAATCATTTGTACAAATATGATTAATTATTGTAGGAAGTGAAGCTAGCATTTGTAATATGTCTGAAACATTCAGATTCAATAAAATGTATAATGAAGTATCTTTGCATTCAATAAGAAATGAGGTAACAAATAATTAAGACAAGAGAATAATAAACTATAATGGCAAGAAAAGTGTGTGACATAAAACTATAATTTTGACTTGGTTTTATCACAGAGGATTTCATATCCCTCTAAGAAGAAGGATAGGTCTGTGCTTAATTATTTTTTTAAATAATTATATATTGGGGAAATTGTAAACAATCAAGTCCTACAAAAATGTTATTAAATAATAAAACAGTTTTGTTTCTAACATGGCAATATTATTTTGTTTCATAATTTTCAAGATTAGACAAATTGCTATTATTAAATAAAGTGTGAGACCTGAGAATGTAGACTTCCAAATATTTGGAGACTTTAATCTATAATTAATAGCTTTTATTCAGACTTATGCTCAAGCTAATTAATTTTAATATATATGAAATAGGTGATTTAAAGATATTTGAACTGGTTCAAGTACTGGATTCACATGTGAGTGGCAAGCATAAGGAACTAATTCAAACAGATTTTATAATAAAGTTGATACTTAAAACTTAGTCCATTTTTTAGACTAACAACTGAATGAATGTGTCCAGAACAAACAAAAGAGAACATGGCAATAATTTCAAAAATTAGGCTGAGATAGAACTCACCCAGGGAAGTTAGACAATGAACTGAAAAACTAATTGAATTGATTGATTCTAAACCATTCAAACATGATATTCAAGATATCCCAAGACATGATACAAAATTACTCACCATAAAAGAAACTAGAGAGATAAGTTATCAAAAGCAAATATGATCACCAGAAGCTGGCCCAGGATGATTCAGGTATTTGTATTATCAGAAAAAAATTGTTCAAAACAGCTATTATAACTAAATTATATTATGTAATATACTTGAAATGATGGAAAAGATAAGCATTCTCAGTGAAGGGAAAAAATTGTGAAAAGTTTGGTAGCTATGGAGCTGAAAATTACAATATCCAAAATAATTTATTTTGCAGATGAACTCTGTAGCAAAATGGAGATGACAGAAAAACAGGGAATTTTAAAATTTATGTTTGAGCTTCATGAAATTTAACAAAGTTTTTACACTAAGTACCCTACTGACTAAGTGAAAAAACAAATGCGAGAAAATATTCTCAAATCATACATCTGATAACACTATTGTATCTGGACTACATAGAGAACACTTACAACTCTTCAATTAAAAAACAAGGGCCAGGGCCTCCCCGGTGGCACAGCGGGTTGAGCACAGCACTGTGAAGCTGTCTGTAACCTCTGCAGCACGGGTTTGATTCCCGGCTGGCCAGGGAAATATCCATATGGCACAGCAGACCTCTCCTGCCTCGCCCACTGTTCCCCTCAGCAGTGTCTTTGGTCAGTCTGCCTGTTCTGTTCCCCACTATGTCTCTGGTGAATCCTCTCACCCTCCCATGCCTCTGGCCTGTATCCCAGTTCTTGTATAAATAAAAATTAAAAAAGAAGGCTAGCAGGCAAATTAAGGAATGTTCAACATACTTATTATCATCAATGCAAGTCAGACCCACAGTGAAATGCCACCTCACAACTGTGAGAATGGCCCATATTAAAAAAATAATAATAATTAGAAACGACTAATGTGGTAAAGATGTGTTGAAAAGGCAACATTTTTACACTGCTGGTGAGAATGTAAACTGGTCCAGCATCTACGGAAAACTGTGTGGAGTTTCCTCAAAACAGTAAAAATGGATCTACAATACCATCCAGCAATTCCAGTCCTAGGAATCTACCCAAAGAACATAAAAACACTAACTTGAAAGGAAACCTACACTTCTATCCTTATTGCAGCCCTATTTACAGTAGCTAAGATATGGAAACAACCTAAATGCCCCCAAAAAGATCAATAGATCAATAGATCAACAAGATGTGGTATATATACACAATGGAATACTATTCAGAATATAACTTTTCCATCTGCAAGCCCACCTATCTGGGCATTTGGAAATGAAAAGTTACCAACAAGAACATATCGTTAAAAACATGTTCCTTCCTCCCACCTTGAAAAGTATTTCAAGTTGTGATGAAAGTATAAGCTTGAATTTAGAAATCAAGCAATTGTGTGATTTCCTTACTGGGACATGAAGGCAAGGGAAAAGTGATTCCTGCCCATAGCTGGCCACTCTCTTTTCCCAATATCTGCTCCATTCTTGCTGATGCATGTGGACATTCTTCCCACATGTTCAAACTGCCTACTTCTCTGCAGACACCACCCACTGTAACTAGTGGTGCACATATGGGTCGTATGTTCCCACCTAAGAATATGCACCCTGGGAAAGTGGTCCTTAGATCCAAGTGATAGGGAATCCCAGGGCTCCAGGTACCAAGTACTTCTCAAATAAACTATAAAATAGAATAGTTGCATTTTCAACTGATATTCTTGAGCTATATAATAGAATTTGTATTTTGAACTGATACTCTAAAGAAGTAAAAGACAAATTACTAAAAAAATGGGATAAAAGCACATAAAAACACAAAAAAGAGAAGTAACCTTGTCAAAAACTGGGAAAGAACTTGAATATGTATTCACCAATGAGGATATGCAAATATCAGATACATATATGAAAAGTTGTTCAACATCATTAATAATTAGGAAGAAGCAAATCAAAATCATGACATAATACAGCATGCACTTTAGGATGACTATCACCAAAAATACAGAGAATACCAAGTTTTCAAAGAGTGGATAATTTTGGAACTTTTATGTATTTTTGGCGTACCCTCTTTAGAAAACAGTCTAACAGTTTATCAAAACATTAAGCATAAAATTAAAATATGACCCAACAGATCTCCTTTTAAGGTGTAAGACAAAGAAAATTATTAATGTATGTACATGCAAAAACTTGTGCAGGAATGTTCACAGCATCATTTTGCATGCTTGCTACACAGTGAAAGTGAACCACATATCCATCAACATATGAAAAGATAAACAAAAGATAGAATATCCATACAGTGGGATATAAATGATAAAATTTTAAATTTATAAAGCATACATAAAAAACCTTAAATGTGCCTAATGCTATATATAATTACTCATCATTATTCCAGTTTAAACAATCTGTGCCTGAGTGTGGGATATTAGAAAGCCGGAAACAATATAGAAGTTGATATTAGATTTTGTGATTAATCCTTTGAGTAATATCCATTTTATCTGCTGGCCATGAAAGGTTATGAGATAGAAATCAAGAAACTTCCATATCCTGGTATTTATTCTTGAAACCTGAGTGTGGAAATAAATAAATAGAAGCAATATTCCAGTCTGCAACTTGAGTACCATGAAGTATTTGAATATGTACCTACAATTCCCAAATAAAATCTGCCATCAAATAATTGCTGCCCACTGGGTGATATCTGGCTCGGGGGTGAGGGAATACAGCTACATTAAGAAATATAATGAGGGAGATCAAGACAGATTGATTTACTTGAGGCATTAAAGAGTAGAAAATCTAAACTACCAGAGAAAGAAAGGGCAAGAGCATTATAAAAAAAAAATCTAGATATATGTATTAACTTCAGGTTTTCTTTAGACTTAATTTCTGTCTGTTTTTATCATTACATACCAATCATCCTTGTCAAATTTCAAAATTAGGTTCTGGAAAGAATACAGTATTTTGCCATTGAAGTGATATTTGGTAAACTAGAACCTTGGTTGTAGGCTATCTGCAGAATATAGAGAAGGGGAGAATTCCTAAACAGATGCTCTGTTCTGATATGAAAAAGACAGTTCCCAGTAAGGAGGGCAAAATAAATGCATAAAACACCACCAAAGCACAAGTTCATACGGTGAGTTGCTATCTGAAATTGATATACATCAATAGTGAATGAAAGAAATATGTTGTGTGTAGTCATTAAAAATATGGAAGTTCATCCTGTGCAAAATTGTCAGACTGTTAAGCATAAAAACTAGCAAACGGCAACAGGGGTTGGTGTCAGCTGCTAGAGACACAGATGTCAAGATTGCCTCCTCATATTTTGAATTTACTTGTCAGATGTGTGTTGGACACACACACACACACACACACACACACACTTTCTATGACAGGTTAAAGAATTCAGGGAGCCTGGTGTTGATTGAGAAGTGACAGAAATCAGATAGATGACTAGTTCGGCAGGCCCTGAAGTGTATTTACCTGGACTAGTTGCACTTAATGAAAGGAGACACCATCACTAAGACCTTGCTCATCATAGACAAAAACATTATCATTGAGCTAAATGACAAGGACCTCTGTCTTCATTGTTTATTTCTTGTCATTTTCTAAGACATGGCTTTGGAAGTTTAATCCTGAAACATTTAAATACACATTTTACTATATAGTTTGAAAATTTGTATTTCCAAAACCATTCTGCACTTTCCATTTAAAATGGCATTTGCCTGAGTGCCACCTCTCGCAAGATACTGCTGGTATAAGTTGGTGCAATTCTCAAAATAAATTAATTCTAAGAACTAAGATAACCCACTTAAATGTAATTATTGAAATTAAGATTCATTTCAAAGAACAGTGGATTTGACCACTGCTAATTCCAAATAGACCTTAAATTTAATATAACACTACTACTACCACCTCTGACTGACCAGCAGATCAATTCTGTGAAATCTTGACAAGTCCATTCAGATCATATCTCATGTTTTAATATCTTTTTCTCTCTTCTGTATATGTGCTTCCAAAATTTCAGCTGCTGCATCCTCCTTTACTCTATCTCATCAACTTAATGGGATAGAAGCCACTGACCTAAAAGTATAATCTTTGTTTTATAGTATAAATCCATGTAAATGCAGTATCTTGCAATATCTCACTCTTTCTACACAAATGTATTACACAGGGCTCGCTGAGTATATTCCACAAAAAAAAAAATTGTTGCAGTCAACAGAGAATATATTTATAGTGTACATTGGATCTTCATGAAAAATTAAAATCTCACATCTGAGCACTCGTTTGAAGAAACTTCTCTTATCATTAGGACTGTATTTTCAAATTTGTCTTTTGTCTCTGTGACATGTTTCTGGTCTGCATTTAGGTGATTATAGTTACCACTATTTTAGTGAAGTTTCACCTATATGTTTAATTATTACTTGTATTTGAATTAAACACACCACAGTAATGGGAGAAAATAGTTGCACAACCATGCATCTGACAAAGGGCTAATTTCCAAGATCTACAGATGACTCATACAATTCAACAACAGCAGCAGCAATTAAAAAGTGGACACAAAAGGTAAATAGACATTTTTCAAAGAGATATTTACAAATAGCCAATAAGCATATGAAAAATTATTCATCGTCACTAAACATCAGGGAAATCCAAATCAAAATCACAGTGATATACCATGTCACCCTTCTGAGATTAGAGTGTATTAAAAATATCAGAAACAGCAAATATTGACAAGGATGTGGAGAAAAGGGAACAGTCATACACTTTTTTGGAAAGTGGAATTATCTAACCCATCTAGAAAACATTATGGAGGTTTTTCAAAATATTAAAAATAAGTCTATCATGTGATATAGCAATCCCATTCCTAAGTTCACTTGAAGAATCAAAAACATTAACTTGAAGGGATATAACATTCCTATAGTCATCACAGCAGTATTTATAATAGCCAAGTTATGGAAGAAACATAAATGTCCAAGGACAGATGAATGGATTGAGCTGTGGAATATATGCACAATGGAATACTTTATGGTGCTAAAAAGATGAACTCTTGCCATTTGTGGCAACATGGATGGAGCTGGTGGGGATTAAACTAAGCTCAATAAGTCAGAAAGAGAAAGACAAATATCAAATGGTTTCACTTATATGTAGAATACAGGGAAACAAAATAAAGGGTCAGACAAAACTAGATCAAAAAATAAAACATGAAAATCTGACTATAGATTTGACGCTGTAAGAGGGGTCAGGGGAAGGCAGAAAGAAAAGTGTGTAAGGGTCCCAATAGACAATGGTGGAGAATTATGTGTGTCTTAGTGTAGGAGTGGTAACATAAATCTGCAGAAGTGTGATCCTATGCCTCTGAATCATGTGAACCAATTCGTGTGAACCAATGCTACCACAATTAAAAATTTTTAAAAAGTTGCCTGTTGATTTTGATATTTACTTCATTATAATTACTTTTTTTTTTCCTGAGCCCTTATTCAGATCCTCTACATTTCTCCTAAAAGTGAAACCATCCGATATTTTTCTTTTTCTTTCTAGCTTATTTCACTGAGCATGATCCCTCTACCTCCATCCATGTTGCTGTGAATGGCATGAGTTAATCTTTTTTGATTGCTCAGTAATATTCTATTTTGTATATATAGCACATCTTCTTGATCTAGTCATCTATTTTTTTGGCATTTGGGTTGTTTCTGTAGCTTACCTATTGTAAATAGTGCTGCAATAAACATAGAGGTGCAGGTGCCCTTTTGAATTAGTGGTTTTGTGTCCTTTGGGTAGATACCAAGAAGTGGAATTACATTCTACAGTGGGGAGGGAAATGGGAGTAGGATGAGTAGGCTCAAAACAGGGGTGGGGAGAGCACAAGGGACTATGGTAATGGTATTGGGGTGAATTGGTGGTGGGAATTTCATGGGGACTATTACCCAGATGAGAAAGCATACATTGTACAAAAATGAAGAATGATGTAAAAATAATAAAATAAAAACATATGCAAAATCATTAATTAATAAGATAATATACAATAGTGACATCCTCCCATTAATTTATATTTGCTTTGATATGTACTTTATCATATTTTTATTTTGATCTTTCTGAATTTTGGATATTCAGAATTCATTAAGATAAAAGTAAAGTCATGAGAAAGAAAATCAGTCTCAGGAAGAGATTAAAGGCTCTGTTATTTCTTCATCTTCTGCCTACATCACTTTTCTAAAGTATCACTGACAGTATTCTTGCAATTCAGTCAAGTTGCTTAACACTCATTATGACAATTGCTATCCTAAAACGAACCTTTAATGCACAACTTCTAAGTCATCATAACCGGATTATTAGGAATATAAATAAGTATATGTGTTGTGCTACTAAAATGCTTAATATAAATCTTGCTGAATTTGTATAAACCAAATTTCATTTGTCTAAATAGAATTATGTTCTAGTCTATGTGATCATGAGGTCAATATGAAATAAAAAGTAATACTTAACAAGTTGAAATGAATGTTTATGTGTATCACTAAAATTAATGGTATTCAAAAAAATAATAAAAAGTTGAACTATGCATGCCCATTTGCTTAGTCTTCCACATTAGAACAACTTTTTCTAATAACTCTCCCAGATATAACATCTAGGTAGACATTTATCTAATCTAGGCTTAAACAAGAGTTATTTTGTCTAAGATTTTGTTTGAGTCATATTATCATTTATTAGTATTTTAACTTTATTGGTTTACTTCATTATAATGTTTTTTTCTGCAGAGTTGTTTTATTCTCTTTTCACAATTTATGAAAATTGTTAAACAAATACTATTTGAAAAATATGGCAACATATACCATGACATTGATAACATTGTAATGCTTTCCACAATATTGTTTTATTTCTTATGGTATGCATTTATTTATTTTATTTTAAATTAAATTTTCAGAGAAACTAAATATCTGGATGAGTTTCCAAACCCGGTAAATGTTTGCAAATGAAATTTTATGCATATTGCCAAATTAGAAAATCCACTAAAATTTATTTGGGCAATCCATAAAAATAATAATAAATGGGAAATTAAGGTCACAGCTATTATCTGTCATTTAAAAAATTTTTCATACTTTAAAGATTAGAGTCAAGTCACTTTAATCACTTGTATGGGAAAAAGCCATTGGAGACATTAAATATATTAATTAGCCTAATATATGTTTAGTTCTTAGACCACTTGTCCTCTAAAGGACTGGAAAAATTGCATTCATTAGTATATTATTGATTATTTTTTTAAAATTCTCAATTTACAGGCTTACATATGGAGAATAGTACTTTCCATTATTCACTGACTGGAAAATTGACAATAATCTGTTTATGTGCCCTACTTAGGACCAAAAAAAAAGGTATGCTGAGTTAAATGCTGAATTAAAGAAGCCATACACCAGAAACAAAGTATACACATTGCCTATTTACAATTATATGAATCCATAAGAAATACAAATCCAACCTATAGTGCCAGAAAGTAGATAGTTGCTTAGTTGGAATTGGGACAGGAGATTCAGTGACAAAGGGAACAAGGGAGAGCCTCCCCTGGTGGCACAGTGGTTGAGTGCTGGGTTGCAAAGCTGCTGCCAGCCTCTGCAGCACCAGTTCGATCCCTGGCCACCGGGCGATGGTCACATATGGCACGCAGACCTCTCCTCCCGCCCGCTGCTGCCCTCAGCAGTGTACTTCGTCAGTCTGCCTGCTCTGCTCTCCCCTCTGGCTCTGGTGAATTCTCTCACCCTCCCGCGCTTCTGACTGTACCCAGTGCTTGTATAAATAAATAAATAAATAAATCTTTAAAAAAAAAAAAAAGGCAACAAGGGAATTTTTTTGATGAGGTATTTTATAGCTTAGTTATTTTGGTGACTATAAAAGCATATAAATTTGTCAAAAATCATTGAACTATACATCTTAGAACACATGCATTTTACTTTATGTAAATTATGATAATAAAATTGAATTTAAAATCCAAAAAAATAAAAATGGAGCTACTTATGATTTAACAATACCTCTGCTAGTTATCTACACAAAGATTCTGAAGATATTAATATGAAAAGTTTTATGCACACCTATCATTATTTACAATAGCCAAACATGGAAAAAATTGTGAATAATAACACTTAATGAAATATAAATCAGCTATTAAAAAAAGATGAAATTGTGCCTTTGGGAATAAACGGTTGAACCTTGAGGTGTTTATGCTAAGTGTAATAGTTAAAAAGTGAAATGCACTTACTGGATGATTTCACACATTTGCTGAATGTAAATAACCAAAGAAAGCAAGATGACAAAGCCCAGCAGAAATAATTCTTTAAACCTGTGAAAAATATATTGGCTACCAGAGGGGCTGAGGGGAGGAAGATGTGGATGGGGAGGGGAGGTGACAAGGACGTCAGCCCGGGGATACTGGTGGAGGGTGAGGGAATGTGCACATATGGAGCTATGAGGTTGTACTCCCAAATTTATATCATTATGTAAACATTTGGCAAATTAATGGAACTTGAGAAAATAAATCACTGATATATAGCCAGTGGAATTTTTTTTTAGACTTTTTTTTTTAAGATTTATTTTTATTTATCTTGTACAAGCACTGAGTAGGTATAGTCAGAAGCGCAGGATGGTGAGAGAATTCACCAGAGCCAGAGCGGGGAGCAGAGCAGGCAGAAGGACCGAAGCACACTGCTGAGGGGAGCAGCGGGTGGCAGGAGAGGTCTGCGCGCCATGTGGGACCCTCCTCTGGTGGCTGGGGAGCAGCAGGGGATCGAACCGGGGCTACAGGGGCTGCAGAGGCTGGGGGCAGCTTCGCAACCCAGCACTCAACTGCTGCGCCACCGGGGAGGCCCGCTAGTGGAATTTTTTAATGTAAAATTGTGAACTTTTGTTTTACTTTTCATACTGGCTGAATGACTAAGCAATTTTTTGTTTGATTGATTTTTAGCCTAATATAAAGCACAAGTGGACAAATACCTGCCCTTTGAATGCCTAGATTTCATTCTGAAATGGATTTGAATCCAACATATTATGTATCACATTGGAGATATATATATATATATATATTTCATTTGGAGATATATATATATATCATTGGCGATATATATTTCATTGGAGATATATACATATATATGAGATATAGATACATATCTCTATATATATCATTGGAGAGATATATATCATAATATGTATCTCTCATTGGAGATATATATATATCATTGGATATATATATATATACACACATAAAGACACAATAGGTACAGGTACAGGTATAGATAGCTACAGTTAGAGATACATATACAGATATGGAACAGCTATAAATATCATTATGATACAGCTAGGGTTATATAGACAATAATACTCAGTGTACATACTTAGGAAAATTTTGGTGCCATATACTCAGAGTAGTTTAGATAGCTGTATCTCATTCCTGAATCAGTTTATGTTCAAAATTATCTTTCCTAGTCAACTGGCCTTCTAATATTTAATCTTTCTGCTTCTGCTTTATTTTTCTCTTTTTATTTTTCACCTGAGTCATAGAAAAGAAGACAGGTTTCCAAAAAAAATAACTCTAGTATAAGGTGTGGTTGATCATTTAGCATTGTTTAAAAGAAGAAAAACAACTATTATTATTATTATAAAATCAATAGTTTAGATTTAAAGAAGAATTTATTTAAGTGGACATAGCCTAGTGATGGGTTTCTGATTGCTGTTAACTAAGCTCATAATATTTTGACATGATTTTTCTGTCATATTGTGGAATGACTTTAAGGTTAACTCGATAAGTAACAACAGACTATTTGATTCATACCAACCCACACTCAAACTTCAACAAAAACAAACATTTGGCATGTTACACATTGAAAAGCATGAAAGGCTTAGTTACTTGAGGTAATTTGGATGGATAAAAATGAAGAAATGTCAGATGTTATTCATACTCTAAATTGTTCTAGAGTAACCAAAGTCAGAGTTTGAAGATCTGGATGTTTCTTCTAATTAACAGATTGTTGTTCTACAGAGGTGATAGCAAAATCCAATATGATTTTGCCATAGAAGTGTTATTTAATACAGGATCATGCATTATGACCTGTCAAAGTTTTTTACAAAACTCTTAGATAAAAGAACCTGAGTATTATTATAGGATGTTTCTCAACAATATATCATGTTTTAATTTATCTTTCTATTTGGTCTTTGTTTTTCTTGTAGTTTGTCTTTTCTTTCCTTGATATTTTAATGTTTGTTTCCGTACCTTCTTTTATCATCGTATTGTCTAACGTGTCCAAAATTTCCTCAGACAACCGCTCTCTTGATCTGATTTACCAAAGTCACCTTTACTCTTGTGTTCTATGTGCTATATCCAGTCTGGATTTACTGTTTTCTAAACCTGCTACAGCACTTATGCCCATAGATTTCCCTCCTCTACTTCATTTTACTCCATTTATTTCTAGATTTTATTTTTTCTTGCATCTTCATTTTTCTCAAGTATATTGTCAGGTAAATACCTAAAAATTGTCCTTGTGACTCAAATTTCTGCATGATTATGACTGACATGTCATTCCACCTTCATATTTCATTCACAATGGTAATTGGATTTTCACAGAAACAGACACCGAGACAAGTATTGAGTGGAAGTAATTTGGGGAAAAATAGTCAGGAGACACCTCTAAGGAGTGGGGATGTGATAGAAGGAAGGCAGATTATAAATAAAAGTGCACGACTAACCCAGCTATCCAATGTGTGACTAGAGCTTAATTCCCTTGGAAAATGGTATAAAAGTCCTAGAATTATTCCAGCAGAATGATGAGATAAGTTAGGTAAGTTGTCAACCCTCACAAGTCTTTGGTTGCGGAGGGTGTTACTTCCTCAATTCTTTTGATCAGCAATGTCCAATGTTGTCTGTCAAACATACCTTGACTGAATATATAAAAATTGTTTCATATCATCATTTCTTTATTACTCTGGAGGTGTCATTCATATTGTACTGTGTATAAAATATCAGCTATATGCTTTATAGGTGTACTTTCATTTTATTTTTCACTTTTTGAATGTTACTAGTATCTTATTTGTTAGTTTGTCTGTTTTGGTGATGATTTTACATTCTTTGGGTAGATGTTCAAGAATGGGATTGCTGGGTCATATGATATTTCCATTTAGTATTTTAAGGTAAGTCCAGATAACTTTTCATAATGGCTGTACTAGTTTACATTCCCATCAATAATGTAAATAGGGCTCCTCATTCTCCACACCCTCTGCAGCACTTGTTGGGGATCTTTTTAATATGGGCCATTCTCACAGATATGAGTTGTCATCTCAGTGTGATTTTAATTTTCATCTCCCTTATTAAAAATGATGATGGGCATATTATACATACAAATATATATCAGCTTTCTTTATAGCCTACTTGGTGAATTGTTTGTTTAGATGTGCTGTGCCTCTAAATTGGGTTATTTGTTTTTTTCTATTGTTCAATTGATTAAGTTTTCTATATGTTTTAGATATTAACCCCAAGTCAGGTAAATAATGTGTACATTTTTCCACATTCAATAGCTGTTTTTTCTAATTTTAAAATGAGAAAAAAAAACACAACAAAACAAAGACGTTAGAAGAACTGAGTTCAAACTCCAGCAATATGTTTACACTGGGAAAGATTGTAAGGCAAGGTAAATAGCCTCACACCTATGGCTATTTTTATAATATCTAATCAAAGAATTGTTGTAAAAATAAAATAAGAATATTTACTGATAAAGTTTAATATTGTACACCTCCACAGCACAAAATAACTTTAGGTAAAAGCTTACTAACTGTATAGGAAAATAAACCATTTTCCCTAGTATATTAATATTTTAACCTATACACTAAAAGTGTATTAGTATGGAATAAAAACATACAGAAATTGGGTCTCCCTGGTGGCGCAGGGGTTAAAGATAGTGCTATCAAGCTATCACCAGCCACTGTAGCAGGAGTTCAATGGGCAGCCGGCTGTGGACAAACCCACATGGCACAGCAGACCTCTCCTGCCTCACCTGCTGCTCCCCTCAGAGCATATTTCAGTTAATATGCCTGTTCTGTTCTCCACTCTCTGGTGAATCCTCTCACTCCACCCCACCTCTGGCCTACACCCCAGTTCTTGTATGCATAAATAAATAAATCTTTTTTTAAAAATATATACAGAAAAAACTATAACAATTAGTTATGATGTAATTGAAACATTTTAGTTTCAATTTGTTCATAGCATGATTATTTCTTTTACCAATTTCCTCTGTGAACTGTTTTATGAATTCATAAAAATAGATAAGAATAATCTGATCAATAATAATATAGGATATAAATCAGTTGTTTCATTTTACATTAAGTGAATTTCATGTTCTAGAATTGTTCTGGACAATATTCTAAACAATTTTTAGACATATATAATGGATGAAAAAACAGATATGATGTCTATCCTCGTAAATTCTCCATCTTATCTACAGATATATATGTATATATATATATAATTTGGAAATAATTTATTATAATTTTGAATTACATTAATGGGAAATATGCAGGATATGAAATTACATAACAAGAAAAATTAGTTACATTTAAGGTGACCAAGAAATTCATACCCAATGAAGTGAAATTTTAGCTAAGGGTCGAAGGATCAGCAGGATTAGGAAAGTGTGTGTGTGTGTGTGTGTGTGTGTGTGTGTGTGTGTAGGCATGGGTAAGTAGGAAAAAGAAACTTTATTTTGGTAGAGGAAAGAACTTGTCTGGGCAAAGGTCTATAGCTTGTCCACCATTCCACCTCTAACCTACCACCTATGAATGTAGCTGTGACAAAATCTGCAAAACAGACTGCAGTGTCCTAGTTTACACCAGTGAATCTTCAGTATCACAATATCATAGCCAATATTACAGTCAAGAGTTAATTAGTACTATGCAAACTTGAACATAATGCAGGTGTTATAGATATATACAAACATTATATGTAGTCTGTAGTCTCAAAATATTTGTAATTTACTTGTGGAAATAATGCAATTCAAGATAACATACATTATATGCTACTATACTGATATTTGATAAAATTAAAGAGAAAGGAAAAGTAAGAGATAAAAATGTGATGAGTGTAGAGGGATTAATGAGTATAATTTTTTTGAGAAATTAAAAACTCATGTATGGGGCCTCCCCAGTGGCGCAGCGGTTGAGCGCTGGGTTGCGAAGCTGCCCGCAGCCTCTGCTGCGCCGGTTCGATCCCTGGCTGCTCCCCAGCCACCGGAGGAGGATCCCACATGGCGCGCAGACCTCTCCTGCCGCCCGCTGCCCCCCTCAGCAGTGTACTTTGGTCCTTCTACCTGCTTTGCTCCCCGCTCTGGCTCTGGTGAATTCTCTCACCCTCCCGCGCTTCTGACTGTACCCAGTGCATGTATAAACGAAAACAAAACGAACAAACAAATAAATAAATAAAAAAACATGCCTCTATAAAAAAAAAAAAAAAAACTCATGTATGGAATACCAAGCTGAGAGTTAAAAGGCAATTAACGGGGCCTCCCTGGTGGCGCAGCGGTTGAGCGCTGGGTTGTGGAGCTGCCCGCAGCCTCTGCAGCACCAGTTCGATCCCCTGCTGCTCCCTGGCCACCCGAGGAGGGTCCCACATGGCGCGCAGACCTCTCCTGCCGCCCGCTGCTCCCCTCAGCAGTGTACTTCGGTCCTTCTGCCTGCTCTGCTCCCCGCTCTGGCTCTGGTGAATTCTCTCACCCTCCCGCGCTTCTGACTGTACCCAGTGCTTGTATGAATAAATAAATAAATAAATCTTTAAAAATAAAAAAAAGGCAATTAACGGTCTTGACATCTAGCCATATAATGTGGACTCTCTCCTGCAACAAGTGACAAACTACTGAAGGTTTTAGACTGATTTCTGCAGGTGGATGAAAAATAAAATCACTCATTTATAGGGACTGCCAGATTTAGCAATGCCACTTTAAAAGGAGGTCAACATTACAATTTATTCTAAGCAATAATAACAGGATGATAAGTAAACAAAGATTATGTTTAGGTGGCTCATATATTCATGCAGAAGCATTCAGCTTTTATGCAATTGAACTCAAGTATTCTGTGATTCTTCAAGTACTCACATTCTTGAGAAGTCATTTTTGTTTTCCATTTTTGTTGTGTAATCTTATTGAAGCATATTAAAATTGCAAAGCATTTTAAAGTCAATATTCTTAACTATAAACCTTTCTACCTCTTAGAATAGGAGTAGGAGTAATATATGTACAAGGAAGAAATACAGACATGAAAACTCACAGTATAACTTTGGCTAAATTAGTAGACAAGTCTTATTTTCTATTCATGGTGTGCATCTGTCTGGTAAAACATGGAAACAACTTAGTTAAATAGAGATACAGTCACTATTAGACCCTGAGTTTACTTTAGGCAAAAGAAGCCAGAGCTTTTTTTGTTGCTGTTGTTAATATATTGTTTGTTTCTGAGATTTAATTGTGGTTTTTCCTTTTTAAAAATATTTTTCAAAAGGAAGTGAAATTATAAAACAGGGTTGTGGAGGTAAAATAATGGGTGAATTAGAAGAGATTGCAGAATGCTGTAGTCTCTTCTAGTGCACAGGCTTTTATCCAAGGAGTGTTATTGGTGTCATGGACCATAAATGAAATAGTATGCACTAAAATGACTATATTAAATGTTATATTGTAGAAGAGTCATTTTAATACAAATCTTATCCCTCAATACTCAACTCTGTAACTTGATGTGGATGAAGTATCTTTCTCTGCTTGTGATTTTATGCCCACACCAACTGGAGAAATGATAAAATCAGTGTCCTCATAAATATAGTATATCTTGACAACCAAACAAGTTGTTCCATTTCTCTATTGTATCTGTGTATATTTTTTAAAATGATTAGTAAATCCTATAATACAGCTATTGAATTGAAGATTGGAGATAAAACTTTGATTTATATTCCAACTAAATAGAGATTTTTAAAATGTCAGTTAACCAACTAAGCCAAAACAAACAAAATAAAAACCTGCCTTCTTTTTCTACCACCTGCCACACCACAATCAACCTTCTTGTCCAAAATTAAATCCTGTTTCTCTTCTTTTTTGGAATAAAACCAAGAGTCAGCAAGATAACAAGTTATTAATAATGTGTTTGTAAATTAATTGCATATCTTTTATCATAGTCATTTGAACTCATTTTCCTAGAGACATAAATTTTCATTAATTTTATTTCAGGCACAAACTAACATTTTAGAGAATATAAAAATCAATATAGTTAAAAATTTAAACTGCATTCTCATTAAAATGTGGGTTTGTATTCTTAAAATAAACTATTTTAGCATAGTAAATCTTTGATTTCAACACTTGGCTTCTTTAATTTATACTTTACTAAAACTAAAAAGTATTCAAAAGTAACAGTTTTAAAGATTTAATAACATAGTCCATTTAAACCAAATGGAAAAAAAATTTTGGTAAGTACCTAGGGATTGAATTATTGGGTTGACTGACCCTTGACAGCTGGTTATAAAAATGAATCAAGGGTTGGAGAAGGGAGTGGATGGAGTTGGAGAGGTGTAAGAACAAAGAATGTAAGAAATACAATAGACTACGGTGGTGGATGATGAGTTTATCCACATATTACCTCAGTTAAAACTAAAAAAAAAAAAGATACACCAAACCAAACTAAAATTAAAAAAAATAGCATAAGAAAGAAATGTTTATTTCAGTTCATGTTAACAGAAATTTGGCAGTAATGACAATATATAATACACTTAGAATGCCATTCCTGCATTCTAAGTTTTAATGTTTCATTCTAGGGGGATGCAATTGATTAGGCTATATAAAAGTTTGAATATTGGGCTTCCCTAATGGCCTAGGGGTTAAGTCTCAGCAGCTATCACTGCCACAACCTGAGTTTGATTCCAGGGAGCTAACTCACATATAGGTAGCTAACCTATGTATGACTCTTGACATTGACTGGGTCAGTCAACCCAGTAATTCCATTCCCAGGCTTCTACCTGTCTAACCTGTTGCTCCCCTTTGCAGTGTATTTCAGTAACTATGTCGGTTCTGCTCCCACCCTGTCAAATCCTCTCACTGTCTGCACCTCTGGCTTACACTCCAGTTCTTCTATGCAAAAATAAAATAAAATAAATAAAACTTTCAACATTTCCTAATTTTATGTAAATATGCATATATATTCACATATACCCAATGAGAAAGTATATCAAAGTCTAAATATATTTTTTAAAGATTTATTTATTTATGCATACAAGAGTTGGGGTACAGGCCAGAGGCGTGGGAGACTGAGAGAATTCACCAGAGACAGAGCAGGAAATAGAATAGGCAGACTGACTGAAATACACTGCTGAGGGGAGCAGCAGGCAAGACAGGAGAGATCTGCCGCGCCATATGTGTATCTCCCTGGCTGGCTGGGGATCGAACCCATGCTGCAGAGGCTGCAGACAGCTTCACAGCACTGCACTCATAACCCTGCGCCGCCAGGGAGGCCCAATATTTTTAATTTTGTATTTATCTTAATGAAATTTTGTTTTCCATTTTTAGGTATCTTAAAATCTTTACAGAATGAAAAATCAGATTTAAACAGTAACTTCAAATTATTTACCAAAGAAGGGGAGATAATTTTCATCTTTCACATTATCTTTACCACTTGGAGACTTATTTAGCAACAGAAAAATCACTCATATTTCAAAAGAAATTTTGACACCAAAAATAAAAAAATTTGAGTTCAAATATGTTTCTACTATTTCTTTGGTATCTACAAAGATAATAATGCATTCATTTCATTCTTTGCAGAGTAGTGCAATACCATAAAAGCTAAAACATTAGCAGTGATCTTAATCATCAATGGGAAAAAATGTCTTTTCTATTTATTTTTTGTTTGAAAACATTATTATTGAATAACAATTTATAGGAAAGTGAAAAAAGTAAAACTAACACTATTCTATCTATTGTAATTTAAAATGTAAAAAATTTTGAGAATTAAATGCTTTATTCTTCATAAATGTTTTCAGTAGTTCAAATAGTTCTTATCTTCTCATTGTGTAAGTTTTGATAAGGCAGGTGTTTTATTTCTATACTTTTGGAATTGTTACACTCATTCTAATTTTGGATTAGCTTCCAGTATGTTATTTTTTGTGATTTTAATGTCAGAAATTATTTCTAGAGTTAAGTATGTAATATTTAGGAAGCAAATGTTCATTAAGAGAAATATGATAATTAAAGTAAGTTCATATTGACTTCAAAATGTAACATTCCTTTGATAAGGGAATAATATTTTATGAAATGTAAATTAATGTTAACTTTTTTTTAAATCTTATTTTTTTCATTACATAAATAGGAGAAAACATATATTGGAATGAATAGTGACAAAATGGTAAAACTAAAGGAGTTTATTAATCTCATGTTACCCCTTTATAATTTGTCTGCTGATTCACTAAATAATCCTCATAATAGATTTCCTCTCTAATCTTCTCATAAACCACACTAGTTTGTATGGTCAGAAAAATAAATAGTGCATATTTATGCATGTATCTGTGAGTTTGGGATAGAGACAATACAGCTTCATGCTTGTAATGAATACCATCCTTCCATCTTGCAAAAAAAAAATATGAAAGGCACATTGATTATAATTCTAACAGCCTGTTATTTTTTCTATTTCCATTGTGTCTTTCTTTTCCTGATAAACTTCAAGATTTTCCATCATCCTGTCTGTGTGTTTATCAGAGTTAAAATATCAATTTATTGATATTTCTTTTTTTGTAATTTTACTTATTTTTGCATAGAAGAACTGGGGTACAGGTCAGAGGTGTGGGGGTGAGAGGATTCACCAGAGACAGAGTGGGGAGCAGAACAGGCAGGTCTACTGAAAGACATTGATGAGGGGAACAGTGTGCAAGACAGGAGAGGTCTGCTACACCATGTGAGTTACCTCCCTGGTAGGTGATTGATCTTAGGCCCTAGAGAAGATAGCACTTAGTCTTAACCCTTAAACAACGAGGGAGGCCCTATTGACATTATTTCTCAGCACAATGCATTGGGTACATTTTGTGTTCATTACTTAAAATATTCTATTACCAATATTATATTCCTGATAATGTCATTCTTTTATACTTTTTTAAAGATTTATTTAGACAAGCACTGGGTACAGTCAGAGGTGCGGGAGGATGAGAGAATTCACCAGAGCCAGAGCGGGAAACAGAACAGGCAGACTGACAATACAGTGCTGAGGGGAGCAGCGGGTGGCAGGAGAGATCTGCGCACCATGTGGGACCCTCGCCCGGCAGCTGGGGATCAAACTGGCGCTGCAGAGGCGGGCACCTTTGCAACCCAGTTCTCAACCGCTGCACTACCGGGGAGGTCTCGATAATGTCATTCTTATTGAAAGTTTGATTTCGAGTATGATAGATATGCTGATAGTCTCTTGTGCAACTGATTTATTTGTGTGCCTATACAGAAAATGTTTTTCAAATGTTTCAGTACTATTAGGCTAAAGAATGGAAAATTGAGAAATGCAAATAAATTATTTAAAAGCATATAAACTTATAATTACAGTTTTCATGGTAGTTCATAAGTTATTGATGGCTCAGTTCAATTTAGGTAAGTTCTAAAATAATCAGAATTTGCTATCTGAAAGCTTTTATCAATTTTAAATAATTTTGAATTTGAATGAGTCTAAACTATCATAAACTTATTAAAGACTCATTATTTTCAACAAAAGCTTAGTGAACTAAATTAGCTTTCAGAGATTAATGATCAAATTTTCCTTACTTTAAGGTAGTCTTTAAATAGACATGTGGGATTTTTAAAATTAAAATTATTTTTTTTATTTTGCAAGAATCCCCAAATTAAGAATTATCTGTGAGAAAAGGGCTCCAACTGATAACTTTGAATCAAGAAATATGGGTGTTCTTAAATCTTAGAGACAAATTTAATTCATGTTGTGCAATTATTAACCTTCATGCTTCCATCATATGTACCAATTGTTTACCAAAAAAATAAAACCCTCTAGCTGTGGGTTTTAGAACTTAAGTATCATACTAGAAACTGCATATTGGTTTAGTCTTATTATGACAGATAAATTTAAGTCTGGTTTAATTTACATTCTTTTGGGGATTATCATTTTTGTTGTTTGTATTTTTTATTCTTTATTTATCATATATAACAAATTATACAATGTGTTGCTCTTGTTCCTCTTCCTTTTCAAAGTTTCCTGTGGTTGCTTTGGTTATTTTAAAAATAGAATTTATTAATTTGGTAACAGAAAGAGACATTAGAAAAACAGATATGACAGTGGCTTGTTCTACATATGGTGATCTTTGACCAATAATAATTGACCTTATGATGTAACAAAGAAAATTTCAGAATCCACATGTGATCTGAGCCAATTCTATTTGAGCCATCCATTGTCAAATAATTTTCAAAGTGTCATCATTTATATAGGTGTATTTCATAAATATATTAAGAAGCAAGAACTCTGTCATCTTCTGAGGAGTTTCTCACTAAATGGTTCCCTTCTAATGTGGCCTATAAAACAGATAAAATTTAAGATACAAGTAGTGTAGGCTATGTGGGTCATGTCTATGTAGACTATTAAGTAATTAGTTCATAGAATGTATCTCTAAAACAGAAAATTAAAAAAATTACTAGCCATGTGGCTGCAAATCTCTGCTAAACTTCTTAATTTGTAAAATGGTAAGTTTTAAAATTTGTTCAATGAATTGAGAGAGAACCATCATCTGAAAAAATTAAAAGCATCTTCTACTACATCCCTTTGACCTCAGTTCACATGAATTTTTATATTCTTTAAATGAGAAATTATTGGCACTTGGGAAAAGAACATTTAATGGTCATTGTCTGGTGCTAATGTGGACTCTGACCCACACAATTTTATTTAGCAGAAAAAAGAGAATATGAAAGGATGTGTGTAAGTCATGACATTAATAAAAATCATGAATTGTTTCCATTCAGTGTTGAATTCATATTTTCTAAATAAACTACTTATATTCTTCATCTTGCTAATTAAGAGGATTGTTATGCATATTAATGTAATGAATACTATCACTCTGTGAGCAAACTGAAATATTTTACTGCTAATAACAAAATCTCCAGTTTGCAGCTTTTGCATGACTACATATTTTGCATTCATTCTTTCCCCTTACTCCCTCCCTCCCTTTCTTTCTTCCATCCTCTTTCTTTCTTTTTTCTTAAAAATATTTGTGGCAAGTGTGTTTGTGTGTGTCTTAATCTCACTTTTAGATTCGTAAACACCAACTTTTCTATTTTCATAAGATTTATATCTGCCTATTGAACAACTGCATACAATCTATAACAAATATCCTGTGGTCTATATTTATTTCATCTATTTATATCCAACTAGCCTCTTGATGAGACTTTTAAAATTAAGTAGAGACCATGAGAATATGTTTTCATGGGTGCTTGAAGAAACCTTAAAAAAGGAGGAAGGGAAGTCTGGAAGTAGGAGAAGAGGGAAAGAAGAGGAAGTGAAAAACAAATATTCTGAAATTACTTAAATTGGCATGTCAGAGTCACCACAAACTAATCAATTCTATAAGGTGACCAAATACAATATTACAGAATCCTAATCAAATAAGAAATGTGTTAAGTAAATGCATTTATATAACTTGTTCAGAAGTGATTTTTTGAAGATCATAAAACCTGCTAATTCTCGACAATTCCCTTTTGTGTTCTATAATACGAAATTGTAATAATAAATAGTTCAGAATTCTTTCCAGGGGAGAACTACACAAAATAATCCCCTACATCTGATAATAATGTATAATCAGAACTTTTTTTTAGACTTTTATGATTTCTTGGAAGTAGTCACAATAGAAAATTTATAATAAAGTTGCATAAATTAAAAATGTTATAAAAATGTCATACTTAAAGGTTTGTCAATTAAATTTGTTCAAATTGATTAAATTCTTAGTAAGTCTTCAAAAGTATTTTCCTGTGCAGATGCTCTCAACTCCTCAATAAATGACATAATATAAAAAATACTTGGGTTTTGACTATTCATAAAAAGTTCTAGGAAAGATGTCTCACATGAAACATAAAAATAGTTCTCCATCATCCACTTTAATTTTTATCTTTTATATCTTCTTTTGGTATATTATATTTTCATGTGGATTATTTTTTGTTTAATCAAATACAAAAGAAGATACATAGAGTTCTTTGTCTATTTTGATCCCTGGTGTATACTGTAAACCTAATATCCTGGTCCATAAAAAGAGCTTATCCAATACTTGTTAAATGACCTCATGAAAGATAAACTCAATTAGTTCCTCATTAGACCATAAATACAAGAAGAATAAAACTAGTTCAGAGATTGACTGTAATATTGAATAGAATTATTCTCACAAATTTCAGTTCAGAAATGACTTCTGTTTCTTGGCAAAATTCTCTAAAGAGAAATTGAAAATGTCATAGGCAGTCTTGGGGCCATGCAAAACAAACTGGCTAATATGCAGGATCCACTGAGAAAGTTGGTGACTTAGTGTTACCAATGATTATGAACCCTAGGCTCTTTCCCTTCTCACCAAAGTGGGTTTTCTGCCCCAAGCATATTTTATTCTATAATGCTCACTCCTCAGTTTGGCACACATTAAAAGTTATAATCACATTCTCTTTATGGGAGACATCTCAGCTGATGAGTAACACAAATCTGAAAAGATGAGTTAAATAGGCAATATCATCATTTGGAAAACAAAACAAAACAAAACATCAATTCCAAAAAAACATGTATCACCAGAGATTAGAGTTTAGACTCTATGGTGCTAAGTAGGTAAAATCTAAGAACTAAGTAGAATACAGGTGTGAGATGAGATGGGAATGTTAGCATAGACTATGTAGATTTTTTTGTGAATTACATAAAATATCTTTGTCTTTATCAAAAATCAATGCTACCCCTCTGGGAGAAATTTAGTAGTCACACAGAAGTGACAATTTCAAATAAATATCTAAAAAAAATGTACATCTATTACAAAGAATATATACTTTGAAGTTTTAAAAGTTTGTATTTATGAAACCAGTGTTAATTTTGAAAAATGTATAGTTTTATATATATATGATTTTGTTAAAATGCATATACATACATGCATGCATAAATATATAAAATATTATAACATAAATACATATACATATACAACTAATTTGTTTTTGGATATTCTATTGAGTATCCTGCAATGCTAAGCACATGATGCTAAATGAGCATAGTGGCAGGAAGGCCACACAGAAGGCACAGAAGGCCACACACAGGGCAGGATCTCTATGACCTGTTGCAGATGGGTGAAGGAGAAGTGGTGGAGCCCCAGGTGGCTTTTTCAGGCTTTTATTGGGATTTCCCAGCCCCCCGCAAGTCTTCACTCTTCCTGGGCTCTCCAGAATTCTCTTGTGGCCTCTGCTTCTCTCTTTTGCTCTTTCGCTTTGCTCTTCCGCTTGCCTTCCTGTGACGCTGCCCTTATAAATCCAGTCTCAGCTCAGATGAACCCCATCTACATATGCCCATACCCTATTCCAAGTGCCCGCCATCAGGCATGCATTCAAGACCCCAGGGATCCATCATCAGTCCTAATGGCTGGAGGGCAGAAAAGCCTGACAATTATTTACCCTACAGTGAGTAAAGGTGATGACCCAAAAAGATGCAAAAAAAAGATCCTGAAACCATTATTTCTTAAGGTTTTATAGTAGAATCAATGAAAGTTTTTCCAAATTTTCATTTGTTCACAAGTGCACTGGTACATAACTTGGAGTGTATCAGCCATTTGACCAAATAAAGTAGAAGGTTTATGACAAAGATAGTGTTAATTATTTAAATCAGGAATGAGGCAGATAGACTACTGGTAAGTATTATCTCTCTTCCTAAAAGGAGTTAAGATTTTCACAGGGCTTTTTACAGTTTTTACATATCATATCTGGTACTTGGTTTTAACTTATTTTCTTCTGAGAGCTTTCAATTCTTATTTTTTTTTACTAACTGAACTCCAGATTTTATTTGATTTCAGTAGGTTTTTTTCATCATAACTTTTTTTTTTCCTTTTTTTTGTGATTGAGGAAACAATGGTTTACAGCATTGTTTATATTTTAGGGGTGTGGGATCTCTCCCTTCAGGTATTGTTACTGCACCACACCTACCACCAAAGCACCTACAGTCCACCACCATAGTTTCTTGAGCTCTCCCTTTACTATGCTCTTAGTCCTCCATCTCTACTCTCCCTCCTGCCTGGTAGCCTGTAGGGTAAGGAAAATTGTCAGGCTTTTCTGCCCTCCTGACATCAGGATAGATGATAGATCCTTGTGGTCCTGAATGCATGCCTGATGGTGGGGCACCTGGAGTAGGGTGTGGGCATAGGTAGATGGGATTCACCTGGGCTGAGACTGTGCTTTTAAGGGCGGTGTCCCGGGGATGTCAGTAGAAGCCAAGAAGCTGAGAACGAACAGAAGCCGAGAGAGAAGCATGAGAAGCAGAAGCCAAGAGAAGGCCGGAGAGCCCATAGAGTGAAGACCTGCTGGGGGCTGGGAGGCCTGCCAGTCCCCCAGTACTCCTGCCTGCCGTGTACCTGGTAATCCCAATAAAAACCTGCGAAACCACTGAGGACTCTGACTCCTCCTTTACCCGGTCTGCTGGATCCTAGAAAACCTGCTCAGTGGTCATTCCTGACTCCACATAGCCTCAGTTCTGTTCTCAGGCATATCTACAACTTACTGGTAAGAATGGGGAAAAAAAAGTGGGTAAAGGATATGAATAGACTACTGATGAATGGAGACAAATAGGTGATATATAGACACAGGTACAGATGTTCTACATCATTAATCATTAAAAAATACATAAAGTCCAATTATTATGATTAGAACAGTCAAAATTTTAAAAAGGTGAAAATGATAACTGTTGGTTAAGATAATAAACAACTAAGTTTTCAGCATTGTTGGAAGATGTTTTACATGGTATAACTACTTTGGAAAGCAATTTATCCATTTCTAAATAAGTTAAATATGTGTTTACCATATTCTCCAAAAATCCCACTGCTAAATATTAATCAAATGTGTATGAATGTTGATATCCACACATAATCTTGTATCTGAATATTGTTAGTAGTTTTATTCAAAAATGCAAAAACTGGTAAACATCCAAATAATCTTAAAAATGAATAAATGAGGTGAGAACAGGATGGGGAGTTGGAGGACTGTGTACCATGGTGGTGGGTGTGCCCAGAGAAACTACCGTTGATGAGGGAGATCCTATACTTCCAAAATACTAATGATGTTGTGAATTAATAGTACTACAAAATTCCTAAAATATAAAATTATGGTAAAAAGTACATAAAAGTAAATAAATAAGCCAATTGCTACGGATTCATTTATTGGGATAATAATTCATTTATTGGGATAATACAATAAAAAAGAATGAACTACCTGGATTAATCTCAAGTGCCTTATGTTCAGCTAAAATACATTTAAAAGGACTGCATAATTTTGAATTATGTTTTTGGATTATATTTTTGGATTATGGTTGCCAGACAGAGTTCAAGTTATGGACTTGACTACAAAGAGCCATAAGTAAACTTCTAAAATGTTGGGTTTATTTTATATTTGATTATGATGGCAAATGCATGGCTGCATGTTTGCTAAAATTTGATGGGATTTAATACTTAAAATGGGTGAATCTTACTGTATATAAATTATAATGGAGCTGATTTTTTAAAACGTAGTATGTATAACATAACCCAATCTAGCAGTAGTGATTAAAAGCCTAAATTATGGCATCCAGAAATTAGTAATGGAGGATTAAACTCTTTTCTGCTAACTTTTATGTAATACCATTGATTTGACAAAGAGATTTTCAAATTATAGCTCCTGTTTTTCTGCTGGAGGAGAGGATAATTTGGATATAATTTATTACTTAGGAATTAATTCCAGACAGTGATTATGAACAGAATATTTGAAAGTAAAATGCTCAAGAGGACAATCAATACAAAATAAACTACAAATTCTGTTTGTAAAAGATTTCTTGAATAATATAAAGTCCAAATGACTTATTAACAGGAAAAAATGCACAAATAAAATATCCAGACCTATCACTGACCTCTATTTAAATGATTGTAATCGGAATTCTTGACTTACTCATGATTCTACCATCTAATTAACACATTTTCAAATAACAAATGCATCAGCTTGTGTGTATATTTCTTCCAGCCTCTGTCTTAAAAGTATTTCCAATCTGCCAAATTCCTAGAATTTAGCAGACATACATCATTACAATCATTAGATTTCTTTACTTCATTATGTATATTTGAGCTATGGGCAATTATAAATAAAATTTTAGTGATAGACTTTTTAAAAAATCAGAAAATAAATATTTAAGTAAAACATGTTTATGTGCAATATCTAGTTCTAAAGATAAATATCAGTGTAGAATTATACAAACAAAATGAGAGTACTCCCAGTTTGTGATCATTAAGTAAGGCAATGGCATGTGAACAGTAGAAATAAAGCATATTAGTTTATATGGCAATATTAGTATTGTTTTTCTCCATTTACAGAAATAAGGTAGATTTAAGTCCTGTTAGCTTCTGGGGTTTGTTTCCCTATGATGGATGGAGAATGTACACTACATATATGTGAAATCAGTAGTGGCAAAGTATCTGGCTACATCACTTGTCCTGCAATGAGTAAATGACAATTTCTATCCCCTAATATATACAGAAACCCATATTGAGAATGGAACTCTGGAGGGAGCAGACAGGTTTGAAACTCTTACTGCCAATGTCTGAGTCCTGCAGCACAAATTGGAAAATAGGCTGGCATTTCTGAAGAAATGTCTTTCACAGTGAGATGAGATATGTCTCTAAACATTCATTTCCTTATGTATGTAACAACAGTGAACCTGCAAAACAGATTCTGCTAAATAATCTTTTTGTACTAAAAATACTACAACAGCACGGGAATACCCCATCTTTTTATAAAAAATAATTGATTCCTCAACTACCCCAATAGAAGTATTAGCCATTTTTATTCATTCATTTGACTTGTTCATTTTAAAATATATATTGACAATTTATTCCTTGAAAGAAAATTGTTTCATTTAATGAAAGGTAAACATCTTTAAGAAAAATCTGAATGTTGGTTCTAATAAAGTTTGGGAAAGACAAATTATACTTTGCAAAATTAAGTTATCATAATGTTTAAAAAATATACCCTCCCCTCCATCAAGGGAAAAAACTATGGTGTCAATAGTTCATGGTAGCTTTCCTCTTATAAACAGACATGTTAACATACACATAAGTGAAGTGGTAACTGTTTCATCTTATTCTGAAGTCATCTGTGTCCATCTTAGTCAATGGGTGGAGGTGGGGGAGGGATGGCATCTCAGCTATTTAGAATCCATGGTGTAGAATGAAGTCAATTCAATTTGTTGTAAATGGTCTGTCTCCTCCCTTTATCACTGACTAACATGTATGAAAAGTTCAATTGGCTGAAATGTATTCAAAATACCTATTTACCTCAATTTCCAGATACAAATAGACATTGACAAATGCCCTTTGGCCACTTTTGAAGATTATTTCATGTTAATAAATTGGAAAAAATGAAAGCTGATACCTAATAGGGCATTTTATAAGATCCAAAACATATTCTCAGTAATGCTCATTCTATATCATATAATTCTGTGAGCTCATTCTAGAGTCATTCTTTACAACCAAATTGCCTAGAACACTTGACTTACATATATATATATTAATCCTCAATAACATTCTAGTGATGTAAATAGAACATATTATGTATGGTTCATATTTTATAGATGGGCAGGCAGAGCAATATAATTATACCCAATGACAGTTTACATACTCATACAAGGTTGGAACTGAACTCCAGATCTGATTATTGTTTTAAATTCCATTACCTTTTTCAGCAATGGTGCAAATATGTTAGATAGACTAGTGTATCTTTGAAAGCTTTCTAGTAATTTGTTTTAATATCAGTTTATTATTTTTTAATTTTTGTTCTTATAAAAACATATCAAAAATAATACTGTCAAAATAACTCTGAATAAAAAAATAATAAACTGGACTTATCTGTAATATATAAATCTAATGCCACTAGATATTCCAATCTTCATATTTACAAAATTTTTAAATGTGCATATGGTAATAGTAGATAATTTAAAAATAATTATCTATTTGTGCATATCTGCATGCAGTTATAGGCAAACATTAACTTAAGTAAATGATATTATGTAATAGATATAATATTACATTGACAAATGACACTGGTAAATGATAGAGAAATGATAGATGATTGTTAGGTAGGTAAGTAGGTAGGTAGATAGATAGATAGATAGATAGATAGATAGATAGACAGATAGATAAAGATACTGAGTTGCCTTAAAAATTCGTAGCAAGCACCACCTTACATAGAATCCCATAGCAGTATATCCTAGCTCATTTGCAAAGGTTAGGGGTAGAGGTTGGAAACATAGATTTGAGAGTATCTCAGAGAGATGACAAGATAATTCATTGAGAAATTATCAGCTGCCTTTCATAGATTTCACTTGACTGCATGCTTCATGGACATTTGAAAAATTTCTCATTTTATTCAGGAGTTAAATTTTCAAAAGATAAAGACAGATATAAAAATTCTCAACAAAGTCTTAGCAAACTGATTCAACTGTGTTTTCAAAGGATTATAAACCATGACTGAATGAGATTTATTCCAGGAATACAAGCATGGGTCACCTAAATTTCAATCAATGTAATTCACCACATCAACAAAAGGAAAGATTAAAAATCATATAATCATAACAGGAGATTTAGAGAAAGTCATTGAAAAGCGTCAACATCCATTTTTTATAGTATCTTCAAAATATGGGTGTAGCTAGAGCATACCTCTACATAATAAAGGCCATATACCACAAAACCCATAGCTACTACACTCCATGGTAAAAAGAAACAGGCAATAACTTTCAATATCCATCAAAGTAGCAAATAGTTGTAAATACAATTACATTGTTGTTCACACAATTCTACAATTTGCAAACCTGGAATGCAATTTATTAGGCATTTTGGTTTTCTGATATTTTCACTTAACATTTTTACAATAGGGCCTCCCCGGTGGCGCAGTGGTTGGGCACTGGGCTGCGAAGCTGCCCACAGACTCTGCAGCACCAGTTCGATCCACAGCCGGCCTGCAAGGGTCCCACATGGAGTGCAGACCTCTCCTGCCATGCCTGCTTGAGCAGCGTATTTGTCAGTCTGCCTGCTCTGCTCCCCGCTCTGGCTCTGGTGAATTCTCTCACCCTCCCGAGCTTCTGACTGTACCCGGTGCTTGTATAAATAAATAAATCTTTAAAAAAAAAATGTACAATAATATTCCGAGAAAATGACTGTTGTAAGCATTGAGTATGGCCATTTTTATTGCCTTTCCATTCTTTCATATGTGCTATATTTAGATAGTACAAATATTACCATCCAAAAATTCTTAAGTCTGTCTATCTACCTATCTATCAATCATCTATATATCCATTTGACTTAAAAGTACTTACCCAATAGAGATGATGGTAGATCCAATACATTTTATATACATTCAAATGCTCCTTGCAATTTTATTCTTAATAGCCAGAAACTGAAAACAACACAAATGTCCATCAACTGGTGAATGAATAAACATGTTATGGCATTTCCATACAACAGAATAGTTCAGCAATTAATTTGAAAGAACTATTGATTCATATAAAAACATAATTAGGGCCTCTCTGGTGGCAAGGGGTTAAGGCGCAATCTATGAAGCTATCTGCAGCCACTGTAGCACGCTTTTGATCCCCGGCCAGGGAGCTACCCACATGGTGCAGCAGACAGACCTCTCCTGTCTCACCTGCTGCTCCCCTCAGCAGTGTATTTCAGTCAGTCTGCCTGTTCTGTTCCCCACTCTGTCTCTGGTAAATCGTCTCACCCACCACAACTCTGGCCTGTCCGCTAATTCTTGTATGTATAAATCTTAAACAACAACAACAACATAATTATACAGAGTGAAAGAAGATGAAAGTGTATATACATTGCATATTTCCACATATAAAATTCTTGAAAGTATAAAATTGATACACAGTGATGAAACACATATTAACGATTTTCCAGGGAGAGAGTGTGTGGATGAAAACAAGGAAGGGCAGGAAGGAGGGATGACAAAAGGACGTGAGGAAACTTTTGGAGCTAATTCATCATCTTGATTGTACTGATGGTTTCTCTAGACACATAGATTGTTAGAACTATAAATATGCATATATGACAAAACATAAAATTATAAGCATCTTATTGAAGGTCAAATACATCTCAGTAATGTTATAAAAATATTAAATCTGTAATAAGATATGTCCTATCTGAATGATAAAACTTCTATAAAATATTACCGAACTATTAAAAGCATAGAGAAACAAAACCCTAATATTTCCTGCAATTTTATGGATCACTTCCTATGAACTCTCTAAGAGTTCAAATTAGCCATATATTTCAAGTACATAAATTTTGACTTAAAGTATTTTTCAACAGGATATTAAAATGAAAATCTGACACCCTCAGCCGTTATTGAGTTTTCATACTAAGAATGCTGAAATTGTTGCTAGGTACTTCCATATTCCATGTATGGTCCTTATAATAATTATAGGAACTTTCTGTGAACTAATGAACAGGCATTTTTGTCTGGGTTACTTATGTAATTATAATTAGAGGAAAATGGTGACTTTTTTTAATTATAAAAAGAAACAATGATTTTCTTTCATCTAGCTCTACCTACATAAAATAGAAAAAAATATGCTCGATCATGCACAAATGGCAACCACATCCATAATAAATGCAAATGCATGTGACAACCAAAGAATTTCCTATTTCCTCTGATTAAAAAAAAAAAGTTTTTCCAGTTCCTGATTGAAATGCCTTTTTTGTTTTCTTCAGAGCATATATTGACCCCTGATAATGTCATAATTCTTGTCAAGGGGTAAATCAACAAAATTGATTTCCCCTACCCTCCCCCCCAAAAAACACAAAGGTTCATTTAAAATTCAATACTTGATTAAGAAATTTTGGAAAGAAAGAGTAATTTGCTCTTTTGTCAACTTTTGATATTTTTTCTTCCCAATTACTCATTGGTGCACGTTTGGTGCTCTTCTCTGTATAATATGTGGCTTTGACTTTTTTAAAGTTGTTAGTTATCGTTGTGTGATATCAACAAGAACCAAATCAGAAATTACTGAATACAGGAGAGATGCTGAAAAAAATCAATGCTTTTCATGAATATATAAAATTCTTGCAAGTAATTTTCTTCTAAGTATCTTGGCAGCAAAAAGTTAAAAAGAACATAATATCCATCTTTTTGAGTTATAATAACACTCACTAGTGATCATCTGTGACATACTGTGATTTAATCAACATTATTTGGGGAGAAAAATCAAGGCTGAGAATATCAACTATCCACACTAAACTTCCAAATACTAACTAACTAACTAACTAACTAACTAACTAAATAAATAAATAAATAAATAAATAAATTGTATTTATTCCCCAGTAGCTTCCTCAAGGTCCATCCTGTCTGGAGCTCTTGTTTAAGATTTTTTACTAATTTCGCAGGAGAAATACAAAAATTACACATATTGGAATTTTTTTTTGTATTTGTTGAAATAAGGAAATTTTTCTTAATTTGATCTGATCTGCCCTATATATCACAACAAGTGTTTAAACTTTCCAGCATAATTATGCTTCCCTTCTGTTTTCAGTGCTAGTATGAATTTCATTTTATTTCCATGTACTTTCAGACATTTCAGTAGGATTTAGATGTGGCAAAATCCAGGACTCAAAAGGTCACCTTGCAAGTCTTCTAGCACTCGCTTACAAAAATATTACAACCACTAAAATACCTATAAAATTTTTAAAAATAGATAAAAACTTGTAAAACTGGGCCTCCCCGGTGGCTCTGCAGGTTGAGTGCAGTGCTGTGAAGCTGTCCTCAGCCTCTGCAGTGCGAATTTGATTACTGGCCAGCCAGGGAGATACCACATGGCATGGCAAACCTCTCCTGTCGTGCCCCTGCTCCCCTCAGCAGTGTATTTCAGTCAGTCTGCCTGTTCTGTTCCCCGCTCTGTGTCTGGTGAATCCTCTCACCCTCCTGCGCCTCTGGCCTGTACCCCAGCTATTGTATAAATAAAAAATAAATCTTAAAAAAAAAAAAACTTGTAAGACTGAACAATATCATTAACATTTATACTTCAAGTAGAACAGGGAATAATCTACAGACTACATGTTCTAAATTTAAAACTGAAGAGTTAGTTGACACAATTTAGACTGTGGGAAAAAACCTTCATATTTTAAAAATATGAGTATGTATATAACACAATATTGTATATAGTGTAGTATATAAATCTTTATAGGTATATGAGAGGGAGTCAGAGAAAAGGGAGGGGTGATGTAAGATATTTGCTTTCATTTCTTTTGGTTAAATATCTTTTTTTAAGATTTATTTATTTATGCATACAAGAGCTGGGGTACAGGCCAGAGATGTGGGGGGTGAGAGGATTCACCAGAGATAGTGGGGAACAGAACAGGCGAATCGACTGAAGTACACTTCTGAGGGAAGCAGGAGAGGTCTGCTGAGACAGGAGAGGTCTGCTGCACCATGTGGGTTGCTCCCTGGCCAGCCAGGAATTGAACTTGTGTTGCAGGGGCTGCCGATTGCCCCATAGTGCGGTGCTTAACCATTGTGCCACCAGGGAGGCCCTTGGTTAAATATCTTAAAACGGCATGGATTGGGCATATATTATGTCTTTAACTTCCTAGAAAACTTCTATCATGACATCCAAAGCTATAAAAATTTATATACCTAGTGACAATGTTTGAGTATCTCAGTGGCTCCACATGTTCACCAATATTTAATATGATCATTACAATCTACATGTTGTGGTATCTCATTGTGTTTTTAACGGCTATTTCCACAATGACTGATGCTATTGAATATTTTTTCTTCTTCTTAGTATCTTCCTTGATCAAGCAACAGTCGAAATCTTGCGGGCATTATTAATTGGGTAGTTCAACATTTTATTATTTAATCTGAAAATTGTATGCTCTGGATATAAGTATTTTTTGAGATAGGTGACAGCATATGTTTTCTCTCAGAGAGATGGTGTCTTTTGTGAATAAGGAAGAGAGGGCCTTGTGTTGGATGGGACAATGAGGCTACTTATAGAGAGCATTTTGCTTCTTTCACAGCAGTGGAAGGGATCTTATATTCAGATTCTTTTGCATCTGATTCTTTTGCCTCAAGAAAATGAATTGTTGCCTGGACTCACATTTTCCAATGAACTTATCAGCAGAAGTGAGAGTTTGCACTGTGACTTTGCCTGCCTGATACTCAAACACATGATACATAAAACTTCTCAGCAAAGAGTAAGATAAAGTTATCAGTGATGTTAGGATGTAGCAGTAGTTCCTCAGGAGGCCTTGCCAGAGAAGCTCATGGGGTGAGTTTTACTTGAATAAAGCAGTACATTGAATTCATGACAGACAGATTTATGGTAGGTTTTAGCAAGGTTTTCAGAGTAAAAATCCATTTGATTTTATGGAGACTATTTTACTGAAAAAGAAAACTAACTTCTTTGAGAGGATAGTATCACAGGATGGAGGTGATAACAAGTTTAACAGAGAATTTTTTTGCCCTGGATGCTGACTTTTAAATTTCTAAATGAACTAAAGGTGGATCCTTCTCATAACAAAAATAAATAATAAACACACAATCACACGAAACAGTTAGTTACTTGCAGTACATGAATCAGATCAGCTACATCATGAATCGTCCATAGTGTTCATTAGTGGCATATTTAGACTGTCCAGGTCTACCTCTGTCATTGCTATTTATTAATAATGTTATTGATGATATCACCTAAATGAAACCAGAGGCAAAAGCCACTCAAATCTTATGAAAGCGTTAGTCACCATTTGGCTTTTGCAAGCTTGCTGAATATAAATTATCTCACCATGACTCTTAACAGTAATCTTTTTTTTTAATATTTATTTATTTATGCATTCAAGAGCTGGGGGTACAGGCCAGAGGTACAGGGGGGGTGAGAGGATTCACCAGAGACAGAGTGGGGAACAGAACAGGCAGATTGACTAAAATACACTGCTGAGGGGAGCAGCAGGTGAGACACGAGAGGTCTGCAGTTCCATGTGTGTTGTTCCCTGGCCGGAGCCAGGGGTGCTGGGGATCGAATTGTGCTGCTGCAGAGACTGCAGATCACTTCACAGTGCTGTGCTTAACCCCCTGCACCACCAGGGAGGCCCTTAATAGCAGTCTTGATCTCAAAGTGTGGGGACTCAAGCAAGTATGATCCAGGAGGGTTAAACACTCAGTTTCTGTCACAAGGCCTTTAGCAATGCCAGTCTCATTACTTCAAAGCAGCCTTTGAAGTTTATGGATTTGTACATAAAACTATATACATTTTCTGTTGTCAATGTAAAAACCTAATCTAATTTGGTTTCTACACCAACTATCCTATTTAATACTAAAGGGAACCAATTCATTATTTACTAGGTGAACAAAATAAACTTAACCTGTATAAAAAAGCATATTTCTTTTTCCTTAATAAATTGTAGTGCATTTTAATCAACTCTAAGGTAATCCTGGAATTACTGAAAGAGAGTTGTGTTTTGTGTTTAGTAGCCCAAAAGGTATTGTGGGGTAAGAAATGCAGGTGAAAGGAGCTTCATTTAAATCAAGGATTGAAGAATGATCTAAGATGACTACTAGGAAGCTGGGCACATGAGAAGGAAATTATTCAAGTGTATTTTTCCCAACTTCTTAGTCATTATGAAAGATACTTAAAGACTTTTCTTACTTGGTACCTAAGTTAAAATTTTACTGAACACTGATTTTTTGGTTAGCCTCAAGGAAATGACCCACCGATGATCTTGATTCTATTAAGTGGTAAAGCCAGGACTGAAATTTATTCTAAGAGTTGAGTGTTCATATTTTGTTCAATTTTTGTGTAAGATGCCACTAATTAACATTATGGATGATTCATGATATAGCTGATCTGATTCATATACTGCAAGTAGCTGTTTTGTGTGATTGAGTGTGTGTGTTCATTATTTCTTTTTGTTATGAGAAGGACCTACCTGTAGTTCATTTAGAAATTTGCCACTATAAGTACTACTTTTCTATTCGAGGAGCTGCTCTCCCTCACATATAAACTATAGGAATAGATAACTCATTCTCTGTATTATCATTTCTGATTTCTTTTTTAACACATAAATTAATGGTACCCTCCTTCTCTGTGTTTGATCTGATTCCATTGTCCTGCCAGGCAGTATCCCCCACATAATACTCTGGACATATCCTAATATCTGAGCTTTAGAGTGAAGCAGGCCACATACACAGAGAAGAAGAAAAAATAAAACCTTACTTGCCTCTAAAATTACAAAAAAAAAAAATGCATACATAGGAATTATAGCAGATGTCACCAAGAAGAAATATATATGGAGTTGATTATATCTTCTTAAACTGAATTTTTAAAACAAAGGGTAGATCATTTATTGCTCAGGTTAATTTATTTAAAAAGACATTATTCAGTAAAAATGGAACTCAAAAATTTCTGTTACTGACCTGACCCCCCTCGTTGCTTCAAATAACAATGAGGGAGATAACATCAGTGCTGTATTTGATCATATATAGCTCTATGGTATTTTTCTCTGATTAAAACTGAAGACCAATGTTATAGACAGATCAACATTTGAAGACTATAAATATCTTATATGTATTACAGTCATCTTTGAAAGAATGCACTATCAGGAAGTACTTTTGATGGATTTGCAATTAGTAATTATTATTTGTTGTGCCTTTTGCTAGTTTTAAGAGTACAGATACTTTACTTCAAAAGTCTGTCTGTCTGCTTCCAAACTTCACAGTGCATGATTAGTCTGTAATTTAAAATTACTTTGGCAGAATTTTAAGAAGTCTTATTTTTCAACCTGCTGTAATTTTTTAATATTTTCTAAATGTGAATCCGTTTACTTTTCAAGATGTCACTTGATATATGTTGCTGCTCCATAAGTGATTTTGATTTAAATTTAATCTATAGGTATTTTTCTGATATAAAGTTCAAACCATAAAAATATTCAATAGCACCATTGTAAAAATTATGCTTAGCATTCATTGGATACTTATGAGAATCTAGATGTCAGTAAGAAATAAACATCTGGAAACAAATTAGTTCTCCTCTAAATTCTCCTTGTGAGTGTTAAAACATTTAATAAATTAAGAGACGCTTGAGCTATCAATAAAGTTATTGATTGATTTGTTCACAAAACTCTTTACAAAATATTTTATTAATACACACAAAAAAATTATTCTACTGGCACAGGCTTTACACTGCTGAGTTAAAGTTATACTGAAGCTATGGGACTGAATAATACCTGACAGAGGTGCTAATTACTTTTGTTACATGAAAAGGAAAGCTATTATTGATCTATTAAAAAATGCTGATTTTTGACTTTTTTGACCTGTAAAATGGCAATATTTTTGTGGTTGAAATGTATTATTTTATGAGGAAATTCACAAGGACTGAATTGAATTATGGGAATTGGCTCCTTGGTTTCGGATGTGCCAGACAGATGTAAATTGCAGTATGTTCCACCCAGTCAGACAGCCACAGGACATTGCCAAGCAGATCTGTTCACTGATTTGCCCAGAGTGGAGAGGAATCCTGCTGACTATGTGAGTACTTCAAGTTTGTCAACTGATGATTCTCATGAAGAGTACATTCAAAATCTGCCAATAAATAAATAAATAAATAAATAAATAAATAAATAAATATTTGACTCATGTCAGACATGGGGCAGCTTTTTGAAAATGAATATAATGCAGATGCTTTAAAGCAAAGTTATGTATTCCTTTGAAAAATTTACTAGTTTTTCTCTTAAGGCAACTTCATTCAAGCATGACACCACTGTAAGGATTACAAATTTTATAAATATCACCAAAGAATGTACATTACTTTTAACAGCTAGGAACACTTATTAAATGAAAGTAATAGTTCTAAATAAAGATTTATTTATATCCTCTGTAGTGTTCATTATAAAAGATTTTCACATTAACCAAAAAATTACTTTTTAAAGACTAAGCTTTCAATGAGAATCAACACTTTCCTCAGATTTATTCTTTTGATAATATAATCTCTTTTCTCAGCAGCTTCTTAATGTTGAGATTTGAAAGATAAATAAGAGCTATCGTGGGGAGCAAAGTTGCTGTAGAACATTCAAGGGGTTCTACAAATTTAGTGCAAACTCTTTACTCATCCAAAAGCAAAAATCCACTTTCCCTAGACTAAGATCACTTCTTCCATGTTGTTCTCCTCTTATTCACTCACCTTGTGCAGAGACACACTCTTTAAAAAATGTAAGTTAGTCCTTTTTATTTCCCTGCTTAAACCCTTCAGTGGGTTTTCATTGGTTTTAAAATAAAATCTGCTCCTCTTTTGAGGATCAATAAGGCAGACTAACCTCATTTCTGACTAATTCTCCAACTTTACTCCTTGCTATTAACACTCTAATTCAGTGTAGACCTGTCCCATTGACATCCGTTTTCTGTTCCTTAGTAAAGCCAAGCTTTCTGTTGCCTGCAAGAGTTTGCATATCTGTTCTTTCTTAACACAGTTCTTCACATGCTTGATTCCTTCTAACCATGCCTTTCACATGTCACATCTTTAGAGAGGTCTTTCAAATTTTATTCACAAAAATAAACCCAACCAAACACACTATCACTTGATTCTCATAACCAAAGGAAGGGTAGTGTTTCTTCTACTTGTTTATTCTCAATATAAAAATCATGAGTTCTTTCTCTTCTCCTGCTTTTGTTTGTATTTACTTTATCATAAATCAGCACGTATGCATGTTGCTTAATGGTTTTAAGCAACCCTGCAGTATTTAAACTTCCACTGTACATATTCAGGTGCAAAAATTCTGTGCTATGATTAGCTTTGGTAAAGATATATGTAAGTAACTTACCCAACAACCCTCAAAAACCTGACTATTGTGCCTTATCCTGAACTAGTCATGGTTCCCAAGGGGATGGAGTAGGATCTAGAGCTTAGTCTAATTAGAGTTCATTCTGGATCCCAGAGGTAAGAAAGTTCTAAAAGCCTCAAAAACACAAGAATCCTTAATGTGGTCAGAACTAGACAATGTAAATGACAATGGCGGATAGGAACAGGCCGCTGGAAAGCAGAAAAATGCCATCCGGTGTTTGTTGTTTATCTTTTTTTATTATTCCATTAACTATCGCACTCCTTCAAATGATGTGATATGAAGGACCTTGTGTGCCTTCTTTAGCCCTGTGTACTCCTACACGACACAGGATATTTACACAAAACCTTTATAGAATGAATGAATAAATAGAAGATATATGAGCTGGCATATAGAGAAATATAATGCATGAAGGTGATAGAGTCATAAATAGCAGGAG
This sequence comes from Talpa europaea, assembly GCF_964194135.1. Lineage (NCBI taxonomy): Eukaryota > Metazoa > Chordata > Mammalia > Eulipotyphla > Talpidae > Talpa > Talpa europaea. The sequence goes on from NC_140068.1 coordinate 72,477,493, forward strand.
GTGGGCCTCCCTGGTGCCATAAAGGGTTAAGACACAATCTATGAAGCTATCCACAGCCACTGTAGCACGAGTTCAGCCAGGGAGCTACCCACATGGTGCAGCAGACCTCTCCTGACTTGCCCACTGCTCCCCTCAGCAGTGTATTTTGGTCAATCTGCCTGTTCTGTTCCCCATTCTGTCTCTCACCCTCTGTACCTCTGGCCTGTACCCCAGTTCTTGTATACATAAAAAAAAAATCTTTGAAAAATAAATAAATAAGTAAAGAGCAGGAGGTTATACTATATACTCTGTTAGGATAGTCTGGGTTGGCCTCCTCGGTGGCGCAGCGGTTGAGCGCTGGGTTGCAAAGCTGCCTGCAGCCTCTGCAGCGCCAGTTCGATCCCCGGCTGCTCCCCGGCCACCGGAGGAGGGTCCCACATGGCGAGCAGACCTCTCCTGCCGCCCGCTGCTACCCTCAGCAGTGTACTTCGGTCCTTCTGCCTGCTCTGCTCCCCGCTCTGGCTCTGGTGAATTCTCTCACCCTCCCGCGCTTCTGACTGTACTCAGTGCTTGTATAAATAAATAAATAAATCTAAATTAAAAAAAAAAAAAAAAAAGGATAGTCTGGGTTATGTTCCAACAACAAATGATGCAAACACTTCTGGCTAAAACAACAAAGTTTACTCATGCATATAATCTGCTTGCAGAGTGGGTGTTCACAGCTTTGCAAATTGTCTTAACCTGGAGCCCAGTTGTCAGCTGCTTGTATTCGTCTGGTTTTCACCATAATTCCATCATGAGGAAGGATGGCAGGTGCCCTCTCTGGCTCTTGGGGTTTCTGCAAAGAAATGACTTGCGGCACCTCTGCTTACATTTCATTAGCTGAAGCAAGTCACATTTAGGTTCAAATGAGAAGCAGGAAGTATCAGTTATGCCTAGAGCATTTGGGATGAGCTCTAACTTTGACCAAAATTAGGTTACTTAAGAATCTTTAATCAAATACAGACTGCAAATGTGGGTTAGAAATTGTGATGAGGGCCTCCCTGGTGGTGCAAGGGTTAAGCACAGCACTGCGAAGCTATCCACAGCCACTGCAGCATGAGTTCATCCCCAGGGTCCCAGCCAGGGAGCTACCCACATGGCACAGCAGACCTTTCCTGTCTTGCCCTCTGCTCCCCTCAGCAGTGTATTTCAGTGTATCTGTCTGTTCTGCTCCCCACTCTGTCTCTGGTGAATCCTCTCAACCCCCACACCTCTGGTCTAAACCCCAGCTCTTGTATGCATAACTTAACCTTAAAAAAAAAGAATTTGTAATGAAGAGAATGAACCTGAATATTTTAGACCAGTTTATAATTTTATCAAGATGTGCTAGGATACTATATATTAAATGTTATCTTAAATTTCAGTTATCTGAATATCTTTTGGAGGAAACAAGGTTGAAATGCTCTACAATTATAAAAGTTTCATGTGAGGCATACCACTGTAAATGATTGAGTAAAAAATTGTTCCACCAAGACTTGAATCCATATTTTTCTTACATCAAAATTAATGTTCTTGATGTCACACTACATTTCACTATGAAATAAAATCAAACAAATAAACAAACTAAAGCAGCCAAAAATTCTGGTTCCATCAGGAGTGAATGATCCAGAGTAAAAGACAAGTGTTCAGGGAAATTTTAATTTCAAACTTATGATGCTTCCTTCTATGTGAAGGCTTATCATTAATATAATCCTCATTATCTCACGGTACCCCCATATACTCCTACCTTTAGATTAATTACTGATTTTTTTTAGTAAATGTTTTTAAATATTTATTTTTATTAACGTATGCATACAAGAACTGGGGTATAGACCAGAGGTGCGGGGGGAGGAAGGGGGTGGTGAGAGGATTCACCAGAGAGACTGGGGAGAAGAACAGGTGAATTAACTGAAATACACTGCAGAGGGGAGCATCAGGTGAGACAGGAGAGGTCTGCTGGGCCATGTGGGTTGCTCCCTGTCCAGGGATTGAACTCGTGCTGCAGTATCTGCGGATTTCTTCATAGTGCTGTGTCTTAACCCCTTGCCACCAGAGAGGCGCGCTATAGGAATTTTTATTTTATATAGCATATTGAAAATCATTAATTTCATGTGATTCTTTCTTGCCTTTGTTTTTAAACTCTTATTTAAAATATTTTCTCATTTGATTCTTCAATTAATTATTGTAATGTCAATTATATTACATGTTTTTATGGAAAACTTACAAAGATTATTCATCTTTGTATCCCCAGAGTTTCTTGCATAACTCTTAGAGCTTGCACCTACCTTAATTAATTATTGTTGGTTTTATATTTTAACACATAATATAGCAGAAATTCAATTGCAATGGAAAAGAGGACAAACAGTACCTATATTTCAGCTTTATCATTTGCAAAACAAACTGGTAAGAAAATGTTTTCTGCAGCGCAGAGTGAGGAAAACATGCTTATTGAAGAGGAGTAGTACAAATAAGAAATTAAACAGGTATAATCTGCATAAAAGGGCATAAATGCTCATTCGATCAGTCAACCAATAAACATTTACACAGATTCTACCCTGTGGCATACACTGTGCCTTACTTATTGCTGGACAAGTGTTACATGCTGTCTTACAAACTTAGACTAGAATAAGAAATAGATACAAGAAAATTGTTGACAATACATTTGAATGACCGTGGTGGTGATCTGTTTCCTTGAGTGTTATGCATTGCTTATGACGAAAACCTACATCTTAAACACAGAAATTCTATACATAGTCTTTCAGTGATGAAAGTGCTAAGAATAGGAATTCTTACCTCAGTGTGTTGGTGTGGTAGTTGATATATCTGTAATGGGGTGAACTGGGATCTTGGAACTACAGACTTTCTGAAATTTCAAACTGAATTTCATTATTCAAATGCTGGAAACACAAATTTTCCAGCAAAGAAATTTCCATCAAAATTTTTCTCTGTCACCTAGCCAGGAACACATAAAAGATTTCTTTTTACAATCTAGGTAATATACTGAATTTATATTAAGAAATAGGGAAATTTTCTTGTCTTTGGGGTAAAATCTTCATGATTTGGTTATCATTGACCATTGAAAAGTAGAGTGCAAGAGGTTTTGTTTTGTTTTGTTTTGTTTTTTTGAGTGCAAGAGGCTTTATATGAATAAGACAACATTTTAAAGACAAAGAAAAAAAAAACAGACCTAAATTGTGTTTTGTTTGTTTTTGCTTTTTTCAGGAAAACATTTAATTTCATTGTATTCTCATAAAAATCTATTTAATTGACTAATTTTCAAAGAGATAAAAAAAGAAGTAAATATAACTAAACTAGTATTAATCCCTATTAACTTTTATTGAAAATTGCCAACTATATCTAGGTATAACTTAAATGAGAGGTGACTAAGAATGAAACCACAGGAAAGAGTGTAGATACATAATATAACGAGCATGGAGATGACTTGAGGGTTGGATTATATAAGTTTATGTTAAAACTTACTGATTTGGTTGGTGAGGCCATAAACAATTTAGCAGGGAGATTTTTTCTTAAAGGGTTTTATTTTATGCCTGTTGAAATTGTATGTCACTAAGTAGGACACAGAACAAAATTCTAACATATATAAATTTACTTTTTGTCTTATATACCTCTTTAGAATGATTTTATAACATCTTTCCTTGTATATAAAGACATACAAAACTTATTGGTGAAAAATAAAATTTTATATAAATGGATCATTCAACCTATGTTTAAAGCACAGATATCTGAATGTTACCATTTTCAGGGGCCTTCACAGAGGAAGCTTTTTCTATTTTCTTGGATATGTATATGTATTTATGAGGAATTCTATATTTGTTTGCATCACCTTTCTATTTTATATGTATGGTTATTATTTAAAGAAGTTTTAGCGCATCAGAATAATGCCAATCTAACACTTACCATGATTCAAAATATAAAAAATTATTTAATCTCACCACAAATGCCTTGGATGTGGGACAAAAATGGCAAAATTGAACTATTGTTCTAATGCTCTGTGGGGTAGAGGCAGTGTAAATGGAAAAATCTCTTTTCTGAGTCCTGCCTTGCTATCTAAATAGTTACCATATCAGTTATTAGCAGCACCTGTCATCTGCCTCGTGTTATTAGAGGCAGAATAAATCATTTTGCCAAATGAAATCATCCCTTTGAGAGCACAGGAAATGCCATACTGATTTATACAAGTGATACTTCTAATAAATACATCCTTAACAGAGATTTCCAAGGCTATATAATGGGAGGATATGGTTGAACCACATGACATCAAGTAGTATCAATTTAGGATACAGGGAACAATCTCAATTATTCATTCGGAACTTGTTATGAAAATTTATATGAATTTATCTAATCATTTCTTTCTATTTTTTAAAAGACTTATTTATTTATGCACACAAGAACTGGGGTACAGGCCAGAGGTGTGGGGGGTGAGAGGATTCACCAGAGACAGAGTGGGGAGCAGAACAGGCAGATCTACTGAAATACACTGCTGAGGGGAGCAGTGGGCAAGACAGGAGAGGTCTGCTGTGCCATGTGGGTTGCTCCCTGGACAGCTAGGGATTGAACTCATGCTTCAGTGGCTGGTAATAGCTTGAAAGCGCTGTTTTTAACCCCTGCGCCACCAGGGTGGCCCACAGGGGGATAATTTTAAAGTAAAAACCCATGTGGGAAAAATAGGACTTTATTTTCTGATAACTTAATCTCAAACATTCCTCTCATTTTTGCCAAAGTGCCAAAAACTTAAGGTAGCAAATTTAAGATACACATTTGCCTTATTATTTTCTTACCCTGTATTAGATTCAACTCAGTCATTTTAGTATATTTGCTCAATTGATCTTCCTTTCTAAGTGTTTATGTTGGGAAGTTTATATTCTACCTTGGCTACAAGGAAAGAATCTGGTCATCAGTGGTGCCTGCCCTTTCAGGATCTGGCTGAGCTCTAAACACAAGTCTGGTTCCCTGTGGTACTTTTATATCTATACCCAATCACTGTGGCCCCACATTCTTCAGGGATAAAATCCATGAAGCTAATCCAGAGTGATGGGAATATTTCGCTCTTTCCTTGCCCAATTCTAGGACAAGAAGAGGTTTGGTGGATCTATTTCAGGTCCTTTCTCTCCTGTTCTTCGCATACCATTTTTAATTTGCTTTTGGCACACAAAGTGATAATGGGAAATTCTGCAATTGTTTCAACTTCCTGAGCCTTAATTGGGACTGAGGAAACAAAATGTTGTTAGATTTCACCACATTTCCTTAAACATTGTATGATATCCATGTCCCAAGAAAGAGACAATAAGCTTAAGGGAGACCAAACACAAGATTGAACTCAAGTACTTCAATAGCACCTACATTTATCTTTATATTTCTGATTTCCTTCCTTCTCCTTCACAGTATTAGAAGTTGTATTAATCCTTACATAAGAGGAATAGTAATAATACCAAGATTTACTTTCATAAATCAAAGTTATAGACTATACTCGGACCTAGTTAGTAGAGAAGAACTAGGATTTAGATATGCAAAACACTTTTGCACAAATAAATGCTAGAATCATTATGAAATACTGCAGGGAGCATATAAAAAAGAATTGACTGTTTTTACCATTTTTCTCATGTTTCTGAGGCAGATTGCCTTCACTGATGCTTACTATCAGACTCACAGAGGGGAAAAATTAATAAGATAGAAAACCACATCTATTCATGATTGCAGTTTAAGCTAGCGGATAAAACTCCATGTGTTTATCTCTACTTCATTCTCAGCCCCTACCCTTGTAATTATAATAGAATGAAAACTATAAAAAGAGACAAGGACAATGAGAATTTAGAGGTGACCACAACAGTGAGAAATGTCAAATTATTTGTTTATGATGTTCTGCAGATGGATGACTTATAATTGACTTAAGATTAAAGCTTTTATTTTCTAATCAGAACCTGAAGCACAGAAAGCCAACAATGTGTAAAATTGTGCCACAAAATCTAAGAATGTCTTAAGAAATTTAGGCAATAGTACTTTAGAAAATGTCTCATTGACTGGGACTAAAGAGAGGAGAATTGATGTAAGATCGGCTTAAGTTTTATTTTCTTTCCAAATATGTTATGTCCAATTTGAACAACCTAATGTCCACCCACTCCATAGTGATAGGAGACAGTGTTACTTCTAGTGGAAATAAGATAGTAAGAAACTTTAGGAAAACATGTCTAACTGTGAGAAAGAAAAGATTAAGTCAATAATGCAGCTGGCTGTCAATCTTTTTTTCTTTAAGATTTATTTTATTTATACAATAGCTGGGGTACAGGCTAGAGGCGCAAGAGGGTGAGAGGATTCACCAGAGACAGAGCAGGGAGAAGAACAGGCAGATGGAATGAAAGCACTGCTGAGGGGAGCAGCGGGTGAGACAGGAGAGGTCTGTCACGCCATGTGGGTATCTCCCTGGCTGGCCAGGAATCAAACCTGCACTGCAGAGGCTGCAGACAGCTTCATAGCACTGCATTCAACCCGCTGCACCACCGGGGAGGCCCAGGCTGTCCATCTTTAAACACTGGTATTAGAAGAATACCTTCTAGAAAGTTTGGCAAACCTGAGTGACATATACAACTAACCCTAGTCTTTGAGAATCTTTCAACAAAAATGGTAAATTCCCAGGGCCTCCCTGGTGGCACAAGGTGTTAAGTCTAAGCACTATAAAATTACGGCCAGCCACTGCAACATGAGTTTGATCTCCGGCCAGGGAGCTAACCCACATGGTGCAGTAGACCTCTCCTAACTCACCCGCTGCTCCCCTCAGCAGTGTATTTCAGTAGATCTGCCTGTTCTGTTCCCCCCTCTGTCTCTGGTGTATCCTCTCAACACCCCCCCAACTCAGGCCTACACCCCAGCTCTTGTATTCATAAATAAATAAAATAAATCTTTAAAAAAAATCAGATGTAGGCATGTAAAACCTGCATTTCATTTGCGAGAAACTATGATTAATTGGCTTTCAGGTAGCTTGGATGGAGTGTGAAAATACCAGAACTGAAGATTCATTCCAGTACCAGGAGTGATTGTTGTTGCAAACTATGTTCAATAGCTTTTTTCAGTCAGTGTGGGGTCTGTTAGAGAGTTCTAGCCATGGAAGAGACTTACAAAGCATTCCAGTGACTCTAGACATGAAATTTAAAATGTAATTTGGTGCTTGATTATATGTGGTGGCATGAGGAAAGGGAAAGGAAGATAATTATTTTAAACGGTTGCTATTGAGAAATACTTGGTACAAAAAATAAGAAGGAAAAATGAAAAGGCATATAGGAGGAAGACAGGAAAATTATTTTGAGGCTTTTTGAAATATGGGTTCTCAGGAAATATAGTTATAATTGATAACCAAGTTCAAAATTTGGAGAAGGGAAAGATAGGACTTGATATAGACAAAATGAATTCATGAGAGAGAAAAGTGTGTAGAGTGGCCATGGGCCAAGGAGGTTACTTTTGGAGTAACAATTATATTTACAGAAGCAATTTTTTTTAATGAAAGGCAATAATTTCAATTATTATACTACTAATAGAAGAAATTGTTACTACATATGCTTTAGAACCTCACAATAGAATTATGTTTTTTCTGTCGAAGTGTCAATAACTTTATAGCATTCCTTGTTTTGTCATTTGTTCAATTGAAAATAGTGTATGATTTGTTGGAAATTGGAAAAATTCTGATTTTTTATTTGAAATTATTTCCATACTTTTTTGGGGGTTAACTAGTGTACTCTACAAACTTTGACCTTGTCCTTGCATTTGCTTTGCACCAGTATTCATAATTATAATGTGTAGATAAAAAGAACACAAAGGAAATAAAATAGTTTCTTTTCTCCAGAGCAGTAAGTGGCTCAAACGCAGTAATGTTTGCTAAACTTTGTAAGTTATACTTGTGGGGTGCTTCTTATATCCAGTGATGCAAATACTCTCCCTTTATTAATAACTCATGTTATTTCCATTATGTGTAATGAAACATCATAATTTGAAGAAATAATTCTGTTGTGCTTGGCTCGTATTGGTTGCTTAATTTATGATTGTTCTGTGAATGATAATCTTAAAAGGATTTGTGAAGCTGCATTTTAGCCAATTAGAAGTCAAAAGCAAACTATTATTATTGTATGATAATAGCATTTATGGTGTAATTTTATAGTTTAAGGAACATTTGAGGATTCACACAGGACTCATTGTCATTTCCAATCAACTAAGGACAAAAAGACATCGTATAATGATGAGGCCTAGGGGATCTCTGTGCATGACATGGAAAGAGAAGAGCTTATTGGCAAAAGTAGTAGGTTCTTAGCCACTATTCACATATGATATATCCTATGATCATTTTTCATATTTCTTGCTATTTTTTTAAAGATTTATTTATTTATGCATACACAAACTGGAGTACAGGCCAGAGGTGCAGGGGGTGAGAGGATTCACCAGAGAAAGAGTGGAAACAGAACAGGCAGATTGACTGAGGTACACTGCTGAGAGGAGCAGTGGGCGAATCAGGAGAGGTCTGTTGTGCCATGTGGGTAGCTCTCTGGCTGGCTGGGGATGGAATTCATGCTGCAGATGCTGAGGATAGCTTCACAGTGCTGTGCTTAACCCCTTTCCTTGCTATTTTTCTTTATACAGGATTGGAAGACTGGTGATCTTTATTTTTTAAATTGTTTTAGAGGCTTTTAGTTTCTTTGAGAATCTTATATATATATATATATATATATGTATATAAACAGATTAACTAGTGCAATATGTTAAAATATATAGATGGATAGATAGATAGATAGATAGATAGATAGATAGATAGATAGATAGATAATCCTTATTTATTTTTTCACATTATAGTATTTCTCTCCTCAGGTGTGGTCACCATAGTTTTCCTATCACCAAGTGCCCATAGTCCTCCATCACATTCTGTTGTGCTCCCCTACCCTCCTGTTTCCTACACTCCTTTTCTCCCTCTTCTTCCCCTTTCACTCCTGAATGTCGCAGATCTATGATCTGTTTTCAAGGGTTGGTCTTACAGTTTGTCCTTGTCTGATCATTTGGTTTCTCTAGATTCCGCATATGAGTAAAATAATCTTGTATGTACCTTCCTCCTTCTGGCTCATTTTAATTAGTATAATCCCTTCCAGTTCCATCCATGTTGCCACACAAAAGCAGTTTTAATAGGGAAATATATAACTGATGATCTTTAAAATTAAACAATAATGTTGGAGTATCGGGTTAATTTATATATAAATTGAAGTATATTTTAGCTGTCAACCATTGAGGTAAAGACAACATTGCTTTTTATTTAGAACATCACAAATACATTGTCAATTTATAATCCAATGTCTTAACATGCAGGAATTTTTAATAACTTTAGAAACAGTTGTAATAAAGCTATGAATATCAGAAAAGATTTATAAAATGGGTATGTCATCTTATATAAAATACTCAAGGATGTATTAACATGTGTTTCCAATCAAGAAACTAATCAAATTCTCAAATTGAATTACCTGGTAGTTCAAATTTCATTATTGATTTTTTTCCATTAATAAACTTTCCAAACAATAATGGTTTAAGACTTTTCTTTTGCATTTTGCCTGATATTACAATTAAAAAGACAATGTTATATCGTTTTCTAAGAATTTATAATCTAAAGGAAATGCTGGATAAACCAATTCTGATGTTCTCATTAAGAATTACAAAAGGGCCTCCCCTGCTGGCACCACGGTTGAGCGCTGGATTGCTAGGCTGCCCTCAGCCTCTGCAGCTCCAGTTCGATTCCCCGGCCACCGACAAGGGTCCCACAAAAAAAATAAATAAATAAAAATAAAAATAATTACATATACAGATTAACTAATGCAATATGATAAAGTTTAATTATAAACATATACATTTAGAATTATATGAGTTTACATATATTTTTTGAAACATCTTTTTTTTTATCATTGGTTTCATTCTTTTGCAGGATCCTTTAGAATGTAAGTCTCACGAGCCAAAGTAATCATTGCTAAGCACAAAGTAGGAAAATAGGTACTTAGTGGGTATTTTTCTAACAATCGGTATTTTAGTGTAATGGTCTAATATATGTATCAAAGATTTAAGAAAATATTTTTCTACTGGAGTTCAGGATATAAAATGTTTCTCCAAAGATATAATTTCATGCATTATGTATGTATTCATATTCTATATTTTTCTTTGATCTCCTATTCTATCCTTATGTTATTACTTATAGCCTTATTTATTTTTACTTCATTTACAATGAAATTCCATAGCTAGCATCTTCTTTATTATTTTAAATATTTATTATATCTCTGGGAAATTTTCACATGTATATGTCAAAAATCTGTATTTATTAGTGGATTTAAACCATAATAGATAATGCAGCATTCCTTGCTCCTTTCCACTCTAAAGAAATTATGCTCCATCTTAAATAAGGCATCTATTTTTATTTTACAAACAATTATTGCATATCTACTATGTGACAGCGTATCATTAGGGACAAAATGATATGTTAGAGAGTACCTTACCTCAGCTACTCATAGTTTAGTTGGAAAAAAATAATTCTTAGATTTCTATATGATTGTGAGAAACAAATCCTACGGGACTGCAAAAACTATACAGCATGTCAAACAAATTTTGTCTGGGTACACAACAAAAATTTGGATATTAAACCCAGTTTACTCTAATATATTTTACCCATTTCTATTCTAACTTCACCATTTTCATACAAAACATCACTTTTTAAATTATATATACCTTAATCCCATTAATGAGAATGTTGAATGCTTAGGTCCAAAGAAACATTATAAATGATAATATTTTAGTTATGGTTATAAAACCATATATATTTAATTGATCAAGATTTTGGTGGACACTTAAAATGATGGTGATAGAAATAGTACTGTAAGGTTATGAACTGGAAGGAAATATACTCATCTTATATTACTCCTATTTGAAATAATTTATATCAGCCTGCCTGATGACACCAGCAGAGATTAAATAGATCTCTCTCAAACATTTTTTCTTCTCATTTTAGAATTTTGATAACATTAATGGAAAATTTTTATTACTGCCTCTTAAAATTTATTTTAAAATTTAAATTTCTAGCATTTATTAAAATGAACAAATAAGTTTAAAAAATTCAGTAGTCAGAATGACACAGCATAAACTCTCAAAACTGCATTAAATTATTTTCATTAATTGCGAGTATCCAAATTCCAGTAGCATATATATATTTACTTACAAAACTGTGCACATGCATAGACTTTAATTGAGAAATAATCAGGGATTCCAATTACGAAGTACTATTTCTTTATCTCCATCTTTCACCTCTACTTTTATTTGTTGTCTACAATTTCTTATGCTGACAGAAAAGACAAACTGTGCTGAAACACATAATCATCTTGAATTTTCATATTAAAATTTTTAAAGTAGAGAAAATACCCTAATATAGATTTGAATATATAAAACAGATATAAAAATATTCTGGGAGTTCTTAAAAATCAATGTTTTATTAATTTCATATATACTCATCCAATGCCTTTAAAAATTACATACTTTATCAATACATTAGACAAAGTTATATACAAACTAGTATAAATTTAGTATCTCATTTATCTTACTATTTAATAAAGTTGTGTTATTTTCCAATACACTTGTAATAAAAAAACTATATATAGTTGCATAATGTTATTATTACTCTTGATATTTTTACAGCTAATATTTATTTTGTACTTACTATGTGCCAAATACTGTGCAAAGTACTTTATAGCCACCACCAGCTCTTTTATTTCTTATAATAACACTGAGTTAAGCATTATTATTCCCTTCTTACCCATAAGGGAAACAGGACTTATTGAGTTTAAATAATTTGTCTAAGCATACACAGCTGGGAAAAGACATCACTGGTATTTGAAGCTAGATGGTATATATCAGAACTAAAACTTTGTTCAAATACAAATACACTCTTCTTTTTGTTGTACAAAAATCTCTTTAGTAAAACAACAGCTAAAAACTGGTTTACCAAACTGAGCTGTATTAATGCATCTTTGGGGGCAGTAAGGATGGAGGTCAACATTTATGTTCCCTGCTCAGTTGATTAATAAAACTAAATTAATCCATGGGTGGAATGTATTGTGTCAATATGGCTTAAATCTTAAAGATTCCCATTATAATCAGGTGGCAAATAGAGCTTTAGAAGGAAAACTTGAAAATACGTAATCAAATGATAGAGGGTGGTGGAGTATACATACCTCAAACTGTGATGATGGAAATTTTCTTGTCCAGTATGGTAATCACTGGCTACTTGGCACTATAAAGTCTCTGAAATGTGGTTTGTGTACTGAAAAATTAAATTTAAAATATTTATTTAACTTTGACTAAGTTAAAATTTAAATGCTATAGCAATATAAGACAAGGATAGTGCAGGGCAGTGTAGCTCTAGGTGATTTCATACAATTCAAATGATGGCTTCCAAATTATATCCCCTGTATTTCTTAAGAATATACCCAATAATATGCTTGACATTTCAACTGGATACCTAAAAAGCACCCTGTCTTAATCAGTCCAAATTCCTAAAGCCTTCATTTTAGATCCATCTTCATCAAAGCACACTTTTATAGTCTTCAACTCAGGATAAAGACCTTGAGGCTATCTTAGACATATTTGTTTCACCTTACTTCATAACCTATTAATAAAAAAATGCATGGAAACTTTACCTTCTAAAAATCTATGAACTTCTCTAAATCTAGAACTATGCTGTAGTACATATGACAGAAATTTCTTGCTGGGACTATAGTGATTACTCACCCACTGGTCTCCCTTTCTCCATTTTGACCACGATATAAAAATCTCTATTTGCTAGTCTTTGTCTCTGTTCTCAGATCACATCTGTACTCCAGCCTCTCGAGCTGGCTCTAAGTCCTGAGATGAGCCAGCCAAGCATCTGTGTAGAGCCTTGTTCATTTTGACTGGAGTTACCTCCATTCAGAAACCCTTAAATAGACTCTTTGACTTCATTTAGGTAGATATTCAAATTAGTACTTACGAAATCCTCCCTGTACAATCTTTTTAAAATTGTACAGCCCTTATGCAGTGCCTAACCTGGCGTCTTATATTGACTATTTTTTGTCTCTCCTCCCTTAGAATTTATGAGCAGAATGACTAGAACTTCTTTTTATTTTTATTATATCCTCAGGATACAGAATAGCAGATTGAGCCTAAAATAACAATAATTATTTATTAAATGAGAAAATATCATCTTAGTTTTAAATAGAAACACACAAACAGAAAATAGATGAGTCATTTATTTTATTCAAGATATCTAAATATTTGTCCAAAATATCAAATACAGGGAGATAAATTGGAATTATAAGATAAAAATCCTCTAGTTAATATCCTTAAAAAAAAATAAACTTAGGGCCTCCCTAGTAGCCCAAGGTGTTAAGTCACAACACTATGAAGCAATCCATAGCCACTGTAGCACAAGTTCGATCCCCAGCCAGGGAGGTGACCCATAAGGCACAGCAGACCTCCCCTGTCTGGCCTGTTGCTCCCCTCAGCAGTGTGTTTCAGTCAATTTGTCTGTTCTGCTCCACACTCTGTCTCAGGTGAATCATCTCACCCCCTATACCTCTGGCCTGTACCCAGTTCTTAGATGCATACATAAATCTTTAAAAATATAAAAAATAAACTTGAGCCCTTCTCATGAAAGACAGTGACTGAAATTTGGTTAACAGACAAGAATAATACTTCATTTTTGAGAAATCAATGTACATACTGAAAAGCATATAGACACACTTCAAAATATCTGGATGTTTCTTTTTTTTTTCCTTTCTTTTTTAGATTGACATCTCCTTAATGATAGCCATTTTATAGTAAACTAAATCTAATATTTATTCTATGTTAAAAAATTATTATTTAAAATTATTATTAGGTCCTCCCTGGTGGCACAGCGGTTGAGCGCTGGGCTGCGAAGCTGCCTGCAGCCTCTGCAGCGAAGGTTCGATCCCTGGCTGCTCCCCCCACGGAAGGAGGGTCCCACATGGCGTGCAGACCTCTCCTGCCGCCCGCTGCTCCCCTCAGCAGTGTACTTCGGTCATTCTGCCTGCTCAGCTCCCCACTCTGGCTCGGTGAATTCTCTCACCCTCTCGTGCTTCTGACTGTACCCGGTGCTTGTATAAATAAATAAATAAATCTTAAAAAAAAAAAAATAAAATTATCATTATACCGAATACTGGGCAAAGACATGAAGGAATATATCCATTGGTTTTAAGAATGCAAAATAGTACAGTCAAGGTAGAAAATGTTTTGGTGGGTTCTTAAAAAATTTAACAATATTCTTACCATATGATCCTGCATTTACAACCTTTAGTATTTATCCATTTGAGTTACATTACATCTACATAATGACCCACTTACCATTGTTTATACCAGCATTATTCATAATTGCCTGAATATGAAAAGAACCAATATGTTCCTTAGTAGGTGAATGGATTAACAAACTGGCAATCCATGCAATGAAATATTATTGAGCATACATAGAAATAAATGGTATTGTGAAAGATTTGGACTTTTAGCAAGTGACCTCAATGTATTATATATACATGTTGATTCTCAATTGTAAATACCTGGTATTTATGTAATATTATAATACTGTGTTATTTCAATAAAAAATAATAAGTGAGTTATCAAGCCATGAAAAGACATGGAGGAAATTAAATGCATATTACCAAGTGAAAAAAGTCGATGTTAACAAGTTACATATGTGTGATTCTAACTATATGACATTCTATAAAAGGCAAAACTACAGAGACAATAAAAATGTTCAGAGGTTACTGAGAATTCTAAATCTAAATTTCTCTTTAAAAAAAAAAAAAAAAAGCCGGGCCTCCCCGGTGGCGCAGCGGTTGAGCGCTGGGTTGCGAAGCTGCCCGCAGCCTCTGCAGCGCCGGTTCGATCCCCGGCTGCTCCCCGGCCACCAGAGGAGAGTCCCACATGGCGCGCAGACCTCTCCTGCCGCCCGCTGCTCCCCTCAGCAGTGTACCTCTGTCCTTCTGCCTGCTCTGCTCCCCGCTCTGGCTCTGGTGAATTCTCTCACCCTCCCGCGCTTCTGACTGTACCCAGTGCATGTATAAACAAAACAAACAAACAAACAAATAAATAAATAAAATAAAACATGCCTCTATTAAAAAAAAAAAAGCCTACCCATTAGAATTGTTCCCTGGGTGATTATAGAATGTTTATAAGCTAAGTATATGATACTACCACACAAAAAAAGCCCTGATTGTACCTTTTAACCATCAATTTTAGTGTCGGGAAAATATAGCATTCATGATTTTCTCTGGTGGGCATTGTGAATCAGTGTTATTCTACATAGAGTAGAATTTGATAATTCTTTAAGCAAATATTTATGACTTCCTATGGAATCATGTTTTATTTTCATAACATGGATATGTAAGTATATTTTTCAATTAGCCAGATAAATTTCCATTACAAGCTGCAAATGCAGTGTAACTAATACCATAAAAATGGTAGAAAATACAAGATAGGCATGGTATATATATATATATATATATATATATATGTATGTGTGTATGTATATATAAATATATGTGTGTATGTATATGTATGTATACACACACACCACACACACACATATACAGGCGGAGTTGGACAGAATTAAGATGAATTAAGAGTGTTTAATGATCCCAGCATGATAATGTGGTTTCTAAAACGTTTGTTCTAGCAAAAAATTTTCCTTCTAGTCAGATAGATTTTGTTGTATATAAAAGACACATATATATGTACATCAATTACTAAAAATTGATCAAGAACAACTTATTTTGTGCCAAGTGCATTAAGGGAGAATGTGAGGCACTTCAGTAACTTTTACTGGCTGATGCTTAATGAAAGGAACAAATGAATGTGCTTCTACTCTTATTCCCATTTCAACCAAGAGCTCTCCAAGTTCATCTGGTCTGTTTTTCACACTTTCAAAAAACAGTTGTTTTTTGTAGCCAAATCAAGTTTGGGGATTTACCTCACTAAACAAAACCAGCAGGAAAATTCTCTACAGAAAACGGTGTTCAAGCCAACAAGTCTCTTAATTAGATTGGTACCATTTTCTCACAGAAATCTGTCCTCTCTTCTAGTTTTGTATTAGTCATTAAACACATAGGGTCAAACAAACACAGCTGTATTTGTTCTTGAGTGTACTTTACTCTGGCGTAAAATATACAAAACTAAAATATGTGGCATGGAAGTAACACTTCATAAAGGAAATTTAAATAATATTTAAGTGCTGTGCTATGTTCTTTGTGTATGTTACCTTGTCTAAAATTTATAAAAACATTTATATGAGAATCGACAGAATTTCAAAACTCAAACAATTTAACAAGTGAGGATTTGTTTGGTTTGTGGGCCTGACAAGTTCAAAAGAGTAATGGATAGAGCACAGGTGACCACAAGAGTACAATGATGGTCTCAGGAATATTTGCTTTTCAAAACATTTCTCTGGTGTGTTTTACTCTTTTGTTGAGCAGGCTTTAGTCAAGTAATGGCCACCAGCAACTCTAGCATTGTGTTAACCTAACAACTAAATATTTCCTTAAAAAGTGATTGCCGGGGCCTTCCCAGTGGCGCAGCGGTTGAGCGCTGGGTTGCGAAGCTGCCCACAGCCTCTGCAATGCTGGTTCGATCCCTGGCCGCTGGCTAGAGTCCCACATGGAGCGACAGACCTCTCCTACCATGCCCGCTGCTCCCCTCAGCAGTGTACTTCGTCTGTCTGCCTGTTCTGTTCTCGTTCTGGCTCTGGTGAATTCTCTCACCCTCCCGCGCTTCTAACTGTACCCAGTGCTTGTGTAAATAAATAAATAAATCTTTAAAAAAAAAAAGCGAGTGCCAAGGATCCAAGGAAGATCCCGAATGCAATGATATTCTCCCGATTTCTAGTTGAACTAATAAGATATTGAGAAAAGACCTACAGGATAAAACAAAATAAGAAAGATATGGTGCACACAGAAATGCAAGGCAGAATAATGCATCAGTATCACTATTTTCCATCAGTATCACAGTTTCCCAATGAATCAGTGTAGGGTGTTCAATAAAGGATCATAAAATACATGTTCACATCCTAACCCCATGAATCCATGAATTTTATTTAGTTTGCAAGAAGACTCGTTGCAGATGTAATTAAGTTAAAAATTTCAAGATGAGATTATCTCTGAGTACTTGGGAAAATTCAATTTTATTAAATCTAATATCCAATTCAGGTGCTAATAATCATTGAATTCAATAGTTAATCTTTATAAGAGAGAGAAGAGAAAAAGAAACAGTAACGGAAAAAAAAGTCTCCTGAAGATGGAGGCACATTTTGGATTTAACCACAAGTCAAGCAATTCCTGGAACTATCAGAAGCTGGAAGAGGCAAACAGATTCTCTTCTAGATTATGCAATGGAATCAATATCTTGCCAACACCTTCCTTTAGGATTTGTGGTCTCCAGAATTATGAGAGAACAAATTTCTTTTGTTTAAGCTAACAAATTTGTGACAGCAACCACAGGAAACTAATATAATCAGTGTATTAAAACTCAAGCAATTTGGCATTGTGTATACAACCAGTTAGTAGCATAGTTGAATTCAAACTAACTCATCTCTTTCTAACTGCTGTCCATTTTGCTGTTTGCACAGCAATAATATTTGTAGATTGATTGTACCACAATAATATTTAAATATTTATCTCTTACACTTAACTATATACTCATTCAAGGAATGCTATTTTCTAATTGATGTTCTCAGCTATCTCTTTTTTTTTTTTTCCTGGTATTATCACCAAAACTATAATCTCTGTACACGAAACTTTTCCCAGTGAAAGGATGACTACTGGACAAAAAAAAAAAAAAAAAAAAAGCAATTTGGTTGTCTCCATGGTTCAGGGCATATGTGCTGGGAAACTGTACTTAGGTTTTTGAATACTATGTGTATCATCTGTGGTTCTTCAAGTCTGTATTTTTTTATTCTAATCCACACTGAGGCATCTAAATCTTATTCCTAGAGAAGCAAAAAGCTTCTCTTTTAATTTAGTAAATTAAATTCTAAATAGGAGAGAATTTCAGGTGAGAATATAGCTGACTCACTTGCCCCCAATTCCTCTGAAACAACTTTCTCAACCAAGCTTGAGAAAGTTATTTGCTTCAGTAGTTCTTGATTCTAAAATCTGTTAGCAATACAACTCTCTGTAAAACAACTGGAAATTAAACTCAAAACACATGTAATTCTCTTCTCTCTTTTTGGTTAATGAATTCAAAACACAAATACCAAGAATATCAATTATGTTAATTTTACTTCAGATGAACTTAAACTTTCTACTACAAAATCAGTGAAGGTGGTTTTTATGATTTCCAATTTTATACCTCAAAGGGAAAAAAAAAAATTTACCCTATTAATAAGATATCTGCAGCTATTGAAATATTTAGTTTTCATTATTATCTATAATACAAAACAACAGCTGAAAATATAGATCATTGTTGGGATTGGCATTACTTACAGAAACAAAGTCTTAAAATGTAACAAGAAGTCTACACAGGGCCCCCCTAGTGGCTCAAGTGGTTAAGTCATAGCACTTGGAGCTATCAGCAGCCACTGCAGCACCAGGAAAGTCACCCACATGGTGCAGCAGACATCTCCTGTATCGCCTGCTGCCCCCCTCAGCAGTGTATTTCAGTCGATCCACCTGTTCTGTTCCCCACTCTGTCTCTGGTGGATCCTCTCACCCCCGACCCCCGGACCTGTACCCCAGTTCTTGTATCCATAAATAAAAAAAGCTTTTTTAAAAAACCGTATAAATAGAAGTCTTTATATATTCACTGCAAAAATTCAAAAACACAAGTCTGCAACATTCCCTTTAATATTTACAATATTTGAAAATACAGCCAAAAGCCACAATTGCATTTTGTAAAAGTGAAAAAAAATATAAATACATACATATATGACAAATTTCTCTTTCACACATATGACTAGAGTTCCTTCCCCCCTCTTCATCCCCTTGCTAGAGATTCTTATGCAGATTGTTTTATAAATAATGTTTCATTTTAGAGTTCTGAGAAACAGAAAAGTTCACTTGGGTATCTTTGCAAAATGTTATCTATGATACCATTCAGTCAAAGACTCCTTAAATAGAAAATGAAACAAAAAATAGAAAAGGAATAAATAAACCTTCATTTACAAAGGAAATGTTATTTTTGGTACTTTTTTATTTTCACATATATACAAAGACAAAAATATATGTAAGATAAAAATAGATTTTAGTAACTTGGTATCACCAGTCCTCACAAACTGTTTCAATATTTCAAAAATTTGTGACTTTGCTAAACAATTCTTTAAATATAGTTAGACATCTGTTGCCTAGATGAGTTGTTAACATTTTTTGGATAAGGCTATTTCCTAGCAATCTATTTTGCTTTGAATTATTTGATTTTGAGCAAGATAAAATGGATAACACATGAAGTACTGTGCTCTTACAAGCCTATGTTTTTAAACTACTCTTCATGCCAGGAGCACGAAGAAAAACATTTATGCTTTTCTTGTTTTTAATTTTCTTCAAATGAAAGATTTTTCTTATTAGACAAGCTTAGTTGAGAGGAGTTCTCAACCTTTTGTAACATTCTGAATCTAGCGCTGTCAATTCTAGATATAGCTTCAATAAAGATTCACCTTCTATTCTGCTTGGAAAATAAAGGAGAATAAAAATTGTTTCAATATACATAATTCCCATCATGCAGCAAAGCAACCTCTCCCTTACCTCCTAAACACTGATTGTAATTTTTTAAAAATATTTTCTCTTATTATTTATTTATGCATACAAGAACTGGGGTGCAAGCCAGAGGTGCGGGGGGTGAGAGGATTCAAGAGAGAGAGTGGAGAGCAGAACAGGCAGATCTACTGAAATACACTGCTGAGGAGAGCACTGGGCGAGAAAGGAGAGGTCTGCTGCGCCATGTGGGTCAGCTCCCTGGATGGTTATCAAACTAGTGCTGCAGTGGCTGGCAATAACCTGACAGCACTGTCTTTAACCCCTGAGCCACCAGGGAGGCCCTGCAATTTATTTTCCAAAATAAATATAAATTATTTTGCTAACAGATTCATAAAATATAGTAACACATAAAAATGTACTGCAAAACAACATGCAATTTTTTGTGTGTGAATTCAATTAAAAATCTTAAGAGTCTGCTTTTCTTAGTAGCCTGACCTACACATTTCTTTCAAAAACAATATAATATTTATTATAGTTATTTAATTGGTCTTCAAAATCAGTGTTTAAATGTAAGAGCTTGGTAATATATAAATCAGTTACACCAAACATCTTCATTCTCATAGTTTATATACAACCAAGAAATATTCTCAATATGAGCGTACCACATAACGTAAGTTTTACTCCTCTTGGGCTGCTGTGCCAAAATACTACAGACTGAGTAACTTATTAACATCATTTTTTTTCTTCTCAGAGTTATAGGGACTGAAAATTTCATGATAAAGTCCCCATATGATCGTATTCTGGTGGTATGTCCTCACATACTTGAAGGCTCTAGAGATCTCTGTGGGTCTTCTCTTAATAAATGTGCTAATCCCATTCATGAGGGCTCCATCCTCATGATTTAAGCACTTAGCATCCTCACCTCTTACTGTCGAACATTCAACATATGAATTTTGGGAAGACAAAAGCATTCAGATTATAGCAATATATAATTTTATGGACACATATAAACTTGCCATAAGGAAAATGAGTTAATCAGACTGTATTTCGCCTTCAAAACAATAGACAGCCCATAACCTTAAAATGTTATGTTTTCTACCTTTCCGCCTTCCGCAAACAACGGGTGGGCCTTGCATTCACAACTGTGTATCAGTTGTGTGGCTATGGCCGCTTAACAGGGTCAAGGGGGCTAGAATTCAGTTGCTATACTGCCTCTCAGTCTCTCTCTGCCTGTCTGTCTATACGGTCCCCTGTTTCATTATTAAAGGCCTGCAAAATCAACCAAAGTATCCAAAATTCTCTTTTTTTCCATTGAGAACTGGCAGTGAAGCTGCTTGGTTTGCCAATAAACCAAGGCAAAATTTTTTTTAAAGATTTATTTATTTATGCATACAAAAACTGGGGTACAGGCAAGAGGTGTGGGGTGGTGAGAGGATTCACCAGAGACAGAGCGGGGAACAGAACAGGACTGACTGAAATACACTGCTGAGGGGAGCAGCGGGGAGTCAGGAGAGGTCTGCTGCACCATGTGGGTCACTTCCCTCGCCAGGGGTCAAACTTGTGCTGTAGGGGTTGCAGATAGCTTAATAGTATTGCGTCTTAACCCCTTGCACCACCAGGGAGGACCCCAAGGCAAAATTATTGAATAGTACAATGGCAAAAGTCTTACTATGTATATACCAATATATAGATCCAGCTACTCAGAGATATTTGTAGAATTCTATGTAAGTCAAAGTACCTTCAAAACGCAAGGCACAGGCGTTCAAGTGCCATACTGTGAAGCTGTCAGTAGCCCCTGCAGCGCCAGTTCAAACCCGGCCGGCCAGGGAGGGTCCCACATGGCGAGCAGACCTCTGCTGTCTCACCCACTGCTCTCCTCAGCAGTGTATTTCGTCAGTCTGCCTCTTCTGTTCCCCGCTCTGTCTCTGGTGAATCCTCTCACCCTCCTGGGCATCTGGCCTGTACCCCGGTTCTTGTATATATAAATAAATAAATCTTAAAAAAAAACCACAAGGTATTATCTCATTGTATTTGAAACATATCCTTTATGTTATTTGTTTGTAACAACTCCATATGCAGTTTCAAGGAAAAAATTGGTGTATAAGGTATACTGCTATTACTAAATTGATACTGAACTTTTTATGTAAAAAGACATTTCATAAAAATAGATTTCAATGATGTGAAGAATTTTAGGAGAGCAATCAGTACAATTTAAAAGCTCTCATTTTCTCTATTTAAATGGTGAAAGATTTTGTACTTAGGGAAAATTAATCTATCTTGGAAAAAAGTGGTACTTAATGAGGCACAAAACTGAATATGCTTTAAAAAGATATCAATGCATGAGTACTTTATCTGTAGGGATCTAATTTATTAGTGACAACTAGGTATTTGAAGTTTTAATATTCAATGAACAGAGTTGTTTACATGCTAATACATTTTTCCTTTTGAATGTAATTTTTTGATAAAAGCAAAATTACATAAGTTTTGAATTAAGAAATAGAAATCATTAGACCATCATGGGTCATATTCCCTACAAATTAAATTCAGTAAGTTTTTATTTTGTTTTGTGTTTTAGGAAACCTATTGTAACATATTTGCTTGCAGAGATAAATATAGAAGTTATAAATATTTAGTAAGTATTATGTACCTCTGGAAAGCACCTACAATCTAAGTCAGTCTAAAATTATAACATGAAAATATCATACTCCCTCTCTTTGCAATTTTACTACCACTCAGTTAATGATTATCAACTATTGACTTTCTATTGTGTTTCTTGTAGTGATACTCCAATAATATTAAAGTTAGACAGTATTGTAGTATTTTTATTTCAAAAATATCAAATAGAGGTGATGTCAGGAGCCAATGATAAATGACATAGAATCAACACAAAAAGAACCAAGGGAATATACAAGCACTTATCTCCAGCTACTCAGAGATATTGTTGCCATTATATGTCTTTGAATAATTCAACAAGGAAGTTGGATTTGCATTGCATGATATCTTTCGCTAACACTTATTGAGTATTATTACACACCAGTTCTATACAACTGCTTTTAAAAAAATCAGCACATTATTTATATAAACCAACATACCTAGACCTTGGCTATTGGATTAGTGCCGTAATAAACGTAGGAGGGCATACATCATTTCACTTTATTGTTTTTGTATTGTTCAAATAGATATATAGGAGTGGATTGCTGGGACATATGAGAGATCTATTTTAATGGTTTGAAAAGCCTGCATACTGTTTTCCATAAGGTCTGAACTTGTCTTAATTCACACAAACAGTATAGCAATGTTCATTTCTTTCAACACCTTTGAAACACTTTTTTTTCTGATCATTTTGATATGGACCACTTTCTCAGGTGTGAGTTGGTATCTCTTTGCAGTTTTTATTTACATTTCCTGATGATTAAGTGATAGGCATTTTTTATAATTTATATAATATATATAAATTATATATATTATATATAATTTTTATATATAACTTATATATATATATATAACACATATATATTTTTTATAATTTATTAACCTAAATACCCAGGGCACATGAGAAGACATAGACAGGGTATATATACATCATGGAGCACTACTAAACTATAAAAAAGAAAAGATGAAAACTTTCCGTCTGTAACATGATTGGGACTAAAAATAAATATATTAAGCAAAATAAACTAGAAGGAGAAAGGTAAATAACTGATGATTTCACTCATACATGAAATATGAACAAAAGAAAGGTACAGACAAAGCTAAATCAAAACAAACCCTAGAAATTTAACTGCAGAATTTAGGTTTACCAGAGTCATGGAAAGCAAAGGCGGAGGGCCTAATGGTCTATTTTGGAGGATTATTGGTATTTTGGTGGTGGACATGGTATGGTAACAGATACCGGAAATATATGCCTAAATCATTTACACTATTGTAAACCAACATTACCTCAATATATAATAATATCATTTTAAAATTCATGATGTATATTTAATTTTAATCTAATTTTTGTAGGCTGAAACTGAGGCAGGAAACAACTAAGTAAATTGTAGATCAAAGGTCATTAAATGTTGGAACTAGTATTCAAGTTGAAGAATCTAGGCTCTTTAGCTATGTACTACCTGCCTGCAGAGTTCAGTTCCACCTGTATAATAGTCGGATTCTGTCAGGTTGACGTCATTTCATTTCTTACCAGAAGATGACTTAAAAGGAGTGCTTATTCCACCTTTCTTCAAAGTTCTCCAACAAATATTTTATTTTCTTACACCTTCTATTAACCTCTGCCTTATCATTTTATTCTTTTTAAAGGATGCTTACTTTTCTTTCTTCATCTCATCTTATTCCTGAAAACTAACTCCAAATGACTCAGGCACTCTCTCCACTCTACCACACAAAAAGTAAAAAGTCCTGGAGACCTTTTAACTTTTCTCATTTCAGCTATCATTGATCCAACCTAGTGGAAGCAAGAAGACAAGCGAGAATTTATGTTATCATTGTAATCATTTGTCACCTTTTGGAAACATCTGAAAAAGCATTTAGAGATGTCACAAAGAGATGCTTATAGTTCTGTAAAGATGAAAATGGGGTGAAATAGGCGAAGTGTAAAGATAATGGTAGTCTGCTTCAAGAATTTTGAATGATATTTTAACAAATATAAGAGATTGGAATTTTGGACATATATTTAACTAATCTGTCAAGGGAACATACCCTGTGAATGAATTTAATAATTATTCAAAATAATTTGAAGTATCCATCTTAAGGATACAGATGCTGATTTACCACTCAAAATTACTTCCAGTGCTAAACTACACTTTCTTTCCATGTATCCCATTGTGTTTTCAGTCAAGTTTAATAACAGAGATGACAAATTTAGAGCAAATCTAACACCACCACCGTGTAGGACAGGGGCTGAACTAAGAACAGTTGTAGGCACAATTTAAATGTTATAACTCAAAATGCCTGCCTCTTGATAAGGCATTGAAGGTTTATATTAATAGTGATGCAGCCCAAAGTTATCATCATTTCAAAGACAGAGCTGAATCCTTTTGACCTTTGAGTTTTATTTATCCTTTTTTCACATATTAGACCAAAGGAGATTGAAAAAATACATACTGAAACCAATTAACTTTGATAATGTTGTTCTTCTTCAATGTTTATACAGTCTTCTATCAAACAAAATTAAAAGATGGAAGATATTAATAATTCAGTCTTCATTCTGCTCCTCATACCCTCATTCAAATAATTTTGTTCTTTCTCATATGATGTAACCGATGATCAAGAGAAATAGAAGTGGATCTACAGCTCAACAGACAGTATGAAATATAACCTACTGGGCCTCCCCTGGTGGCACAGGCGGTTGAACGCTGCGCTATGAAGCTGTCAGCAGCCTCTGCAGTGATGGTTCAATCCCCGCAGGCCGGCGAGGGTCCCACATGGCGAAGCAGACCTCTGCTGTCTCGCCCACTGCTCCCCTCAGCAGTGTATTTCATCAGTCTGCCTCTTCTGTTCCCCTCTCTGTCTCTGGTGAAACCTCTCACCCTCCCGTGCATCTGGCCTGTACCCGGTTCTTGTATGAATAAATAAATAAATCTTTAAAAAAATAAAAAAAGAAAGAAAGAAATATAACCTACTCCCTTGAATAACTTCACCTCAGTGGTAGGCAGATTTTCTAGTCATTGAGAAACAAATAGGCATATTTATACATATTCTAAAACTTTTCATCAATCCAGCTATCCAAACAAAAATTAGAATAACCTTTCATTTTTATCCCCTTTTATTGTCCATACTATATAAAAATTATTTTAATGTATTTAGAGGCAATTCTTACCATCTGCACTAAAATCTTTATGTGCTTTCTTCCTTCACACCACTGTATCACAGATGAAAAACTCTAACCAAAATTTAAATATTGCCATATTTACCGTATTTCTGCATGTAAATATAATTCTGATTTAATATAAAAGTCTGTAGGAAATATTTCTATATATATGCATATATATGTATTAGCACCCACACGAGTGAGTGCACACACACGTGCACACACACACATACATACACTCTTGCTCTGTAACCAGAAATGGCCTAGAAAAAAGTTACTCTCAGTTGCAAGAAACAAAGCTAGTTCCCAGATCTTAGTTTCTAAGACTGTTCTACTATAAAATGAGTCACAAATCCTTGGGAAAATAGCTAATTTTGGACTGAGGCATGAAATATACAAAATAAGCCTAGAGTATGCAGTAGCATCAGAAAGTAAAGTAGGGGCTCTTTCTGCTGGCGCAAGGGGTTAAGTCTCAGCACTATCAAGTAATCACCAGCCACTGCAACATGAGATCCCTGGCCAGGGAGCTAACCCACATAGTGAAGCAGACCTCTCCTGTCTCGCCCGCTGCTCCCCTCAGCAGTGTATTTCAGTCAATCTGCCTATTCTGCACCCTGCTCTGTCTCTGGTGAAACCTCTTACCCTCCTGCACATCTGGCCTGTACCCCGGTTCTTGTATAAATAAAATAAATCTTATTTATTATTATTTACATATAAATAGTTCTAGATTTACAAAAATGCAAATATAGTACATAGCATTTCCATATAAATTGTTTTGTCATTGAACATAAGAATAAAGTTGTAAGTAATGAAATAGTGTTTATTTTATTATTATTATTTGAACTGAAGCACATATTTTATACTGATTTGCTTAGGTTTCCCTTAATGTCATTTTTCTGTTTCAGATCTCATGTAGATATTATACTGCATTTAATTTCACCAGAGACACAGTGGGGAACAGAACAGGCAGACTGACAAAATACACTGCTGAGAGGAGCAGCGGGTCCATGTGGGTTGCTCCATGTGGGTTGCTCCACAGCCGTGGGGGATCAAATCGGCACTACAGAGGCCACAGACAGCTTCACAGCGCGGTGTTCAACCACCTGTGCCACCAAGGAGGCCCCTATATGTAACTTTTAAAGGAAAAAAATAATTATCAGGTACTTTTTATTATAGATGATGACTTCTTACTTAAAAAACATTAATGACAAGATTTTAAAAATACCATCAGAAACTTTGTCTAATCAGTAAAATAACTATAAACTAAAACCAAGGTCATTAAGTAACAAATAAAGAGGAAAGTATTGTCACAGATGTATCTACTTGATAAAAATAGCTATTTATGTCTCTAATGAGTTTTCAAAAATTCCAAGAACTTATTTTTAAAGTATGATGTACATGAAAATTTACTTCAGTGATCTTTGCTAGGGATAGAAGGTGCAAGGGTGGCAAGAAGAAAACTAGGAGCATAATCAAACATGGGAAAAAATGGATTTATTCAAGATAAAGACATCTGAATACCAAGAACAGTTAACAAATACCACAGGAACTTACACGACTTATGTAAGAAAATGAAATTAGAATTTAAAGAATGCTTATTACTACCGGCAAAAGTGGAAAGTGCTTTTCCTACCAGAACTTCTGATCTAAGCTTGGGGTTCAAATGAGAGTCCTGTATAAATAAAAAATAATTCTATTTTAAAAAAATGTTCCCCCAGGGCCTCCCCTGGTGGGGGAGGCGGTTGAGCATAGTGCTGTGAAGCTGTCCGTGGGCTCTGCAGTGCGGGTTCGATCCCGATCCTGGCCGGCCAGCGAAAATCCCACATGGTGTGGCAGACTTCTCTTGTCTTGCCTGCTGTTCCCTTTAGCAATGTATTTCAGTCAGTCTGCCTGTTCTGTTCCTGGCTCTTTTTCTGGTGAATCCTCTCACCCTCCTGCACATCTGGCCTGTACCCCGGTTCTTCATAATAAATTTTTTTTAAAAAAAGTTCCCCCAAACAAGATACCAGATCCACATTCCTTAACTATTGAAGCTTATCAAACATTTAGAGAATAAGAGATATAAATTAAAAAAAAAAATAACCAGTGTGATATTTCCCGCAAGCGCAAAGTTGGTTAAGTATTTGAAAATCAATTAATATGACCTCCTTGGGTGGCCTAGGGGTTAAGTTTCAGTGCTGTCACCAATACAGACTGACTTCGAGCCCTGGCCATATATGGCACAGGAATAATAACTAGCCTCTATGAAAAGCTCTACACAAATAAGTTTGATAACATATATGAAGCTGATTGATTCCTGAAAGACAAAACTACCAAAATCATTAAAGAAGGAATAAATAATACAAATTAATAAGGAAACTGAATTTATATTAAAACCTTCCATAAAGAAAACTCCATCAATTGATGGTGTCAGTGGCAAATTCTACCAAATATTTAAGGAATATATATTCATAATTCAATATAATTCCCAAAATAGAAAACAATGGAGATTATGCTTAGTTTCACTGGGTTTTAACACAAAAATATCTTGTAACTTCACTTTCTCCCATGAAATTTTGAGCACCAGCTCAGTACAAGCATTTGACCAAGATGATTTATATTCTCTGAAATTACTGTTAGCTCCAAAGTTTAGAAAACACTTCGAGATATTTTGCTTTTCCCGCTTTACAGTTATCTGAGAAACTGACCAAAGCATGTATTGAAAATGACTGTAATTTTTTTTAACAATAAATTGTAGGCAGTATTATAAGAAAGACTTTCTGCAAGGGTGTACATATTTCATTCAAGGGACTTTGTTGTTGTCATGAGACCTGGATGACAAGTCACAGCTATGTATAGCAGTAGTTAAACTCACTTTCTTTTCTGAAGGAAGGATCCTGTGTAGTTTTCCATCTTACATAAATTTTCTCATAGGTCTATGCCTGTTAATTTCTTTTCTAAGCTATCCATAATTAATTAAGCATAGCTAAGTTTACAGCCTGTATACTGCTTGCTGAATGCTGATTAGATCATTCTACTTTTTGTTATGTTAAACTTACACACATTTGCACTAATCAATTAAAACAGCAAGGAACTTGGGTGTGAAAATACTTCTTTTTTCTCCTTGTGAAAATAACCCTTCTTTCCTACATTCCTAACTTGACAAGAAAAAACTACAAGAATTGATTTTGATTTTTTTCATAAAGATTCTGGCATTCATTTATTTACCAAATTTTTCTTCTGGCATGAGGAAAGAGATGTTTTCAGGGAAGGCAGAGGGAGCCCTGGAGTATTTCTTAAGAGACATGTAATTTGGAATTCTGGTGGCATAAAGTTAAATCTCCAAATAGCTTATTAATTTGTCTATGATAGCAGGTGTATTATATTACTAATCTTTGTGAGTGCAAGGCCTCAGGTAATTAAAGGATGTGGCTTTGTTTTGGTTTTTTTTTTCCTCTTTGAAACTACAGTCTTCTAATTTTTTTTTTTCCTCCAGGCTGTGAATGGGTATTTCACTATCTTTTATAGCATCTTCATTCAACAACCAAGTGTAAGTCATTTACATTTTTTTTGTATTTTCTGCAGCTTTCCTTCTATGATCAATTTTTAGTAGCTTTATTTTATTCACAAACAATAGAAATAAGAGGTAAATAAAAACAATTATGCTGATATTAATAATGATAATGATGATAAAGTAAGAGATCACTAAGAAATTCAAAAAACTGAAAGAAGATCTGAACAACATCATCATAGACAAATACGTAATTAAAGTAACTTCTAGAATCCCACAATCAGGAAATGACTGTTCAGGGGTATCATCTGATACGATTCATGTCTTTGAGGTTTTCACTATTCCATTGAGCTACCCATACCATTTATTTATAATCACTTATAATCACTTATATTCTCCGACATAACAGATCAAAAATACAGTATCATCTTTAAAAAGTACTATTTTGTAATTTTGTCATATATGCCTCAATAAAGCTGGAAGAGAAAAATAATCTAATAGCTTAAATTTTAAATTAAAAAAACAATAGTTAATGAAGGTTGTTTGTTATTATATATAAAACAGCTGGTTTATCCCCTTCATTGTAAATTATTGTTAAATATTAGCATGAACTGTTAACTTAAATTGTTTTTTTATCTAACAGCTGTATAAAAAGATGCATATAATAAAATGCTACTGAAAGTTTGCATTAGTTTCGCTTTGCTTGTTACTTGTTTCTTATCTCACGTTATGCATTCTAGTTGGAATAGTAACAATAGATGTTCAAAGGACATTTCATGAGAGAATATTTCCTTGGCTATTTAGATAGTCTTCAAAATTATTGTAGACAACTTGATCAATATCCCCAGCTCAAATATCTGAGATTCCATTAAATCAGGATTTACCTATGTAGTAATCATGCTGCATTGGTAGATATAAATGGAAAGATTGAAGGACCTCAGGTCCTCAAGGTTGTATATAACCTCGGGTTTTAATTTCAGATTTTCTTGTGAAAGAGAGCCTGAACGAAATTTATCAAGAGTTCTGAATTTTGAAAGTTCAGGTTACGGCCTGGTTTTCCTTATTGGTTTTAAATAAATAAGTCTTCTGATGAATGCTGAGAGACCGTCTGGTCTTATCTCTTACCCCCATAACAGAGCTGGATACTCCACTCATCTGCATGTTTTTTTTTTTTTTTATAAATTTTATTGTTATATTCCCCATACAATTGCAGCCCCCCCATTCTGACCCCAATCCCTCCCCTCCCGCCCCGCCCTCCTAAAAGTGTCTCTGGTTCATAGTTTTTTGTTGATTTTGATTTTCACTTTCTTATATTGATTTTCCTGGTCCCTTATTTAAGTTTTCTAGATTCCTGCTATGAGTGAGACCATCCGGAATTTTTCTTTTTCTTTTTGGCTTATTTCGCTGAGCATGATCCCTTCCAGCGCCATCCATGTTGCTGCAAATTGCATGTGTTTATCTTTTTTGAATGCTGAGTAATATTCCATGGTATATATGTACCACATCTTCTTGATCCAGTCATCTATTTTTGGGCATTTGGGTTGTTTCCAAAGCTTTAAAGTGTACATCATGATGATTTGATACATGTATGTTATGTGAAATAAGCACAGTCTGGTTCATTAACATATCCATCCCCTCACATTGTGTGTGTGTGTGTGTTTGTAACACAAGTTCTGCTCTCTTGGAAAATTTTAAGCATTGATACAATATTATTAAGTATAGTTACCATTCTATACATCAGTAGCAATCAGTTTAGTAGTTCACATACTTTGCCCTCTTAGGAAAGAGCACATCTACACAGAAGTGAGATAAATTAGTTTCATAGAGCTGAAACAGCGAATTTGGCTCTTCCCTGCTAAGCAAATTATGAAGCTAGTAATGTCTATTCATTTTATTGTTTGTGCTGTTATTTATAAGTATTTTGTTATAAATATGACCAATGTACTTGTCAGCAGATAGCCTTAATTATATTTTTAGGATAGCTGTTATGGCAGTAGATTCTGGATTTCTTAAGATATATAGCTTGATTGAAAAATATCAAGCAGAATCTAGAAATGCCTTGGACTTTTGTGTTACATACAAATAATCAAGAAGGTAATATGAGTTAAATGGGTCCTATGGCAATTTTCAGATAGACCAATGGCTCTTAAAACAGGACCTGGACAGGCAGCATCCAGGGTATTACAGAATTGCACATTGTAAGGCTCCATTCAGCCTTCCTGAATCAGAAACACTGAGATTGGGACCAGCAGTCTGTGTTACTGTTATATT
The DNA here is from genome assembly GCF_964194135.1 of Talpa europaea. Classification (NCBI taxonomy): domain Eukaryota; kingdom Metazoa; phylum Chordata; class Mammalia; order Eulipotyphla; family Talpidae; genus Talpa; species Talpa europaea. Next base: position 72,508,811 of record NC_140068.1, read on the forward strand.
CTAAAGTTTGAGGATTTTTTTTTTAAAGATATATTTATTTATACAAGCACTTGGTACAGTCAGAAGTGTGGGAGGGTGAGAGAATTCACCAGAGCCAGAGCGGGGAACAGAACAGGTAGACCGACAAAATACACTGCTGAGGGGAGCAGCAGGCATGGCAGGAGAGGTCTGCATGCCAAGTGGGACCCTTGCCGGCTGCCAGGGATCAAACCGGTGCTGCAGAGGCTGCGGGCAGCCTTGCAGCCCAGCGCTCAACTGCTGTGCCGCCACCGGGGAGGCCCTAAATTTTGAGGATCTTTTACATCATAAAAGTTGTCCCTCCCCAAAAATGTATAGAATAAACACAAAGCAAAAAAAAAAAAAAAAAAGTACTATTTTGAAGAGTTTAATTATATTTTGGAGGATTTCCTCATATATACACTTTTGGAATCACATATACTCACTTAGGAGAAAGTGAACTGAAAGCAGAATGGTTGTATATGGTCACTGGACAGTCAAGACAAGCCCGGTTCTACAGATGAGTACCTACTCTCTAGGCATTTCTGTGTTCAAAAGCAGATATACAGGAATGTCTCGACCTGCCACATATCTAATGCCAGCTTATTGCCCAACTTCAGACCATTTATTTAGGCCTGGACCTCTACCAAAGCTGTTCGTTCTCACCATACCACACTACACTTGCCAGGGAAATGGAGTTCCATGCTTAGCTAATTTTTTGGTATGCTCTTGCAACAACTCAGGTTTCTAATAATTTCTTTTATGACCACTTGCATGATTTATAATGATTTTGCCTAAGTCAAATTTCCTTACCTATCTCCTTTACCAGCTCCTATAGGGCTTTTATCATTTTCTACATGTGCCCTTATTATAGTAAAACTTTCCACTATTTGACTACTCTATAAGGGTGAAAAATAATTCCCATTAAAGTTAATGATGTGATCTTATTAGAGAATTTAGCTAATTCAATGAAATAAGATAAAGAAACATTCTCTTGTGATATTCTACCGTCATTTGGGGGCATCTTTGGAAGTTACCTCACACTGCTCTCTTTTCTTAAGTCCACAATCACATTAATGTCCTCATCTTATGTGGTGTGCCAGAAGCTTACATGTACAATGAGGCTCAGGTATATTTTTTACCTGTTGGAAACCTGTATTCATCATACTTCCTACGGCTCAAGTTTACCAAAATAAGTTGCATATCCCTTTTCTGTTGCACTTCACTCCTATTAATCACATCCTTATCCTGCCACAGTGAATATCTTGAGGTAGTGTTAAATATAGAAATGAAAAATGCATCAACAAAGACATTTGATGTATATCTATATCTCTCTCTCTATGTATCTATCTATGTATATGCTTACATATATATGTTACATTATACAATTTGCACAGTTCTCATTTCAGGTTATGAGTTGCACATTTTCAAAAATACATGTTATAATTTTAGTGTTTTAGAAAATATTTTAGTTAAATAATCATTCTGAATATAGCTAAAAGCCTGAGCTGTGTGGATCTATGTAGGGGAAGTTTCTAATGCCAAAACTGATTAGAAGACTTTAAAGAACACTATTTTGAAAGATATAATTGCATTTTGGTGCAACTCATATTATAGCTTAATACATTTTATTCATACCTCCATTATAACATTGAAGATACAATTAATAGCATCCTTCCTGATTTCAAAATTACAAATAAAATATTACTCTAATGATATAGATACAAAATGGATGTAATGACTAATGCAAAGAACTGAAGAATTTGAGTTAATATGAGAGTATTGATTCAAGGTGATTGCTTTCAAGAGACGAAATTTTTTACAAGTTTAAAATTTATACATATAAGTTTCCCTAAATCAAAAATCTTAAATAAATTTTAATAATATCATCAGATCATTTGTTCCATCTCTTTGAGAAGAGTGAAGAGATTTGATTAGAAGCCAAAGACAGAGTTCATTCCTCTTCAAGATGGAAAAGATTAACATGTTGGCTTTGTATTGTGTTAATCACTAGGCTAAACTCTGCAGAATTCCTTGTTATGTTTCTGGTAAAGATGAAACATAAGAGATATTCTTGAAAGATTTGGAGTGATGGATAAGCAGCAGCATTGTGTAACTCACACAAACTTGCTAATCTGCTGACTCATTTCCTTGGTTCAAAGCACTGGCTGAACCTGAATTTGTTCTACCTTTCCTTATATACTTAAACTTTTCTCACTACTAAATCAAGAGTCTGTGATGAAGGACCCTGACTTCATCAGTAAACAATCATCATCAAGGTCAGTAACAAGCAAAACGTAATGATATGAGCTTCACTCCTTTGTGGAATTCCAGCTCATCCATTGCAGGTCACCTCCTGCCCTGTTCTCATCCATTTTCTGTACTCACCTCCCTTCCCTGACTGATGATACTAGGGATTGATACTATGGATATGATACTATGGATACTGATGATACTATGATACAGCTAGCAACAGATGCAAAGCGCCTTTAAGAGATGGTTTACCAAGCTCCCATAATTTCTTTATCATTACAATTATTGTATTATTTTTTATTGAGTAGTGTTGGTTTACAGGATAAGATTTAGTGGTATAGGTTCACACGGCATGTGTTATAACCCACATGGCACAGCAGACCTCTCCCACCTCACCCACTGCTCCCCTCAGCAGTGTATTTCAGTCAATATGCCTGTTCTGTTCTCCATTCTCTCTTGTGAATTCTCTCACCCCCCACACCTCTGACTTACACCCCAGTTCTTGTATGCATAAATAAATAATCTTAAAAAACATAAAATAAAATTTCCTGTGTTGCATGTCACCAAGGGGCACTGTTAATGGGTGCATGTGCTGAAAGGGATTCAGCCATCCACACACACAAAGGCAAAGAAATCATACTCTTACTGTGAAAGATTTTTTCCTAGAACTAGTGTGTATAGATAAGACAGGATGTTTCCAACAAAACTCCAAAAATTATCCATCCCTTTATGGACAAATGTCCAGCCAACAGTCTAAATTTGAAGCAGGGTCACTGAAGCCTGAAAGCTTGCCACAACTATAACTCGCTCTCTAATGGAGAACTTCAAGAAGGGAGTTAGGCAGGTCTAGGACAGGAAAGAAATAAAATGCAAAATCAAAGTACAAATCAAGATACAGCTGCCATTGTCTCTACAAAAGCAGCCTCTTCCACATGTCTCCTCCAAGTCTCCTTCCCAGCAGTAGCAGGATACAAATTGTGCTACAGAAGCAAGACAGCCAGGCCTACCTGCCTTCCATGTTGCATAGGTTTATCTGGTCACTCAGATTTGCCCCTAGTTCCTAGTAGTTCCCCAGCTCAGGAATTCCAGTTCATTGCACACTGGCACTTGTGATTTAAGATCACTGCATGTAAATGGAGGCAGGGAAAATAGTGTCTCCCCTTCATGGAAGTGTATCAGTAACACCATTTCTCTGCCCTCTTAAGTCATTGGGTTAAACCTTGAACTAATGTTCAGCAAGGGATATGGATATCGTCCTTGGGTAGAAAATACTACTCTATCAGTCTCATACTTTCATAAGTGTATTCATACTTAACAAAGTGCCCTTTATGACTGTTTATAGGACTGTTCATAGGACTGTTTTTGAGTAGTAGATATTCTGTGTTTATGGATCAAACAATGGAAGAAGTATATCTACTATAAAGGCATGCTGAGCTTTAACTTGAAAATTCACTCACTTCTTATTTCCTTTCCTAAAATATATTATCTGCATTGTTTTATCTATGATATAATCAAATATTATCATAAATATACTCTAATATGTCAGAGTCAAAGGTACTTCAAAAAATAAAATGACAAATGAATATATATTTCAGATTCTCTTAAAACATTTCAAATTAGGGGCCTCCCAGGTGGCGCAGCGGTTGAGCGCTGGGCTGAGAAGCTCTGCAGTGCCAGTTCCATCCTTGACTGCTGGGCAAGGGTCCTACATGGCACGCAAACCTCTCCTGTAGCCCGCTGCTCCCCTCAGCAGTGTACTTCGTCTGCCTGTTCTGTTCCCTGCTCTGGCTCTGGTGAATTCTCTCACCCTCCCGTGCTTGTGACTATACCCAGTGCTTGTATAAATAAATAAATAAATCTTAAAAAAAAAAAAGCCTCCCATTTCCTTTTAAAAAAAATTCAAATTATCTGGAAGAGATTAAAGTTCCCAAATTTAGTCACCTTGCAAGTCTTGCAAGTCAAACTCAAAAGACTATAGGAGTTAATGAAGAAAATCCAAGTATTTTGATTTTGTGAGTTAAAAATCTAGAGGCTTGAAAAGCTACCCCCACCTTCACCTCTGAAGCGCAATTCATCTCAATCTTAAATTGAGGACTTTTTCAGGGTGGATTGAAATTCTTTCAGCATTGCTTGCTGAGTGCATAAATGTATATTTTCCAGTGCCTCAGAAGACAAATTAGTTCATGACATATCTCTGCTGTATTTCATTTGAAATAAGTATTGTAGTTTGCACAGAAACACAATCAAAATCCCAAAACTTTCTCCTCACTTATTCTTCTTAGAGAGCAATTTTTAATTCCATATTTTAGAATTTCCTTCAGGTTAATTTATTTTCCTACTATACAATATCAAATATAATCCAAGATGAATACAGAGATTTAGTGGTATCTGAAGACATGGAGAAGGTCAATGGAGAAGTCAGTTGTTTTTTATTCTTTAGTATCCTTTATTTTTTTAAGTAGTATTAGTTTACAGCAAAACTTGGTACAAGGTGCAGAGATTCCTCACATTTGTCCAAACCCCACATACAATGCCTCTTTTTTTATTAACATTTCCCACCAGAGTGGTACTTTTGTTATAGTTGATTAAACTACATTGACAGATCATTCACCCAAGGGACATACTTTATATTCAAGTTTCCTCCACGTGTTGTACATGTATGTGTTTGAACAAATGTATAATGACATATATCTATCATGATAGATATCCAGAGGAGTTTCACATACTAAAAATCTACTGTTTTTTTGCCTGTTTCTCCTTCCCTTCTCCCAAATCTGGGGAACCACTTATCTTTTACTATCTCCACAGTTTGGCTTTTTTAAGGTGTCATATACAGCCTCATGCTATATGGTCTTTTCAGAATAGCTTCTTTCAGTTAGAATATGCATTTAAGTTTTTTCTGTGTAGTTTCATTGTTTAATAAGACATTTGTTTGTAATGCTGAATACTATTCCATTATCAGGATGTGCCACAGTTTATTTATCCACTCACTTATTATTTTGGTGGTTTCCAAGTTTTGACAATTTTGAAAAAACCCTCTGTAGGTTTTTTGTGTAGACATGTTTTCACTCATTTGGCTAAAAACCAATGTACTTGTACTATTTGATATCCCCACCAGCAATGGTTACTTCACATGCTTGTCATTATTTAGTTTTCTGGATTTTGGCCATCCTAATAGGAATACAGTGGATTTCATTATTGTTTTATTTTGCATTTCCCTGATGATATACATTATGGGACATCTTTTCATATGCTTATTTTCCATCTGTCTATTTTCTTTGGAAGCTGTCTGTTGAAATCTTTGGACCATTTTCAAATCAGGTTGTTTGTCTTCTTACTGTTGAGTTTGAAGAATTCTTTGTATATTTTAGATAACTATCCTTGATCAGATGTATCTTATACAAATGTTTTCTTCCAGTCTATGACTTTTCCTTTTATACTCTGGATAGTATCTTTTGTAAAGAAAATAAGTAATTTTAATAAAGTCAAAATATCAATTCTAACCATTTCATGGATCATCCTTTTGGTGTTATATCCAAAATGTCAATACAATATACAAGGCCATATAGATTTTCTCCTATGTTGTCTTTAGGAATGTTATAGTTTTGGGTTTTACAGTTAAGTTTAGATCCATTTTGAATTAAATTTTATGAAGAAAGTATGGCCTAAGTCTAGATTCATCTTTTTGCATGTTGCTCCAGCACCATTTGTTGAAAGGCTATCTTTCTCATTTGTATTGTTTTTGCTCCTTTATGAAAGATTAGTTTCCTTTATTTATATGGGTATATTTCTGCATTCTGTATTTTGTCCAATGATCTATTTATCTATACTTTTGCCAAAATTACACTGTCTCAATTACTTGTTTCACACATGACATGACAGTCATTTTAGTTATTCCCCACACTCAATGTGCTAAGAAAAAATAATTTCAGGGCCTCCTTGGTGGCACAAGGGGTTAAGCACCACTCTATGAGGGAATCCGAAGCCTTTGCAGCATGAGTTCAATCCATCACTGGCCAGGGAGCAACCCACATGGCACAGCAGACCTCTCCTATCTCACCCGCTGCTCCCTTCAGAGTGTATTTCAGTCAGTCTTCCTGTTCTGTTCCCCACTCTGTCTCTGGTGAATCCTCTCACCCCTGCATCTCTGGTCTGTACCCTAGCTCTTGTATGCATAAATGAATAAATCTTTAAAAAAAGAAAGAAAATAATTTCAACTGGGGGAAATATTTCAATGGAAATTAATTTTGACCCTGTGTACTAATTTTACCTAAGAAAAATCCTTCTATATAAAGTGTCTTCCTTCTCAGAGAATGGTATTTGAAACAAAGTTGTATTCTTAAATTGGTAACTGCTGCATCATCTGTCTCAAGATCTTACTGAGGTTTCTTTCTTCCCTGTCTGATCCTAAATTCTAAATATCCATTTCATTATATACTTTCCATTTTGAGAAAAATAGAAAAATGAAAATGACTTCTCTAACTCATTGGGCAGATATATATCTATGGGTTCTCTACCCTCTCTTGATGTGCATTTCTAACCATTGAGGAGAAAGTACAGCATCTTCTGACTTTGATCAAAGGCTGGTTAGGGGCAAAAGGCAAGAAACAGAAGCAGCAGATCATTTTCCTTAGAAGAAGAAACTCCTTTTACTTATATTTAGAAAAAAAAATCAAAATTAATTTGATTAATTTCACATTTTACTGAATAAAAAAATTGGAGTCAATTGAACTTTTAAATGAATAATTCACATCTACCTATACAGTTTTTCCTGACTATCTAAAAGTGGAACATTCATATTTAGTATAAATTGCTAGGTTACTTTTGGGGTCTGGGAATACTATTCCCAATAACTCATATAGAGAAAATTTTGAACGTTTCAAGACCCCAAAAATGACCTACCACATTATACCAAATAAGGGTGTTCTGTTTTTCAATAGCAGAATAAATCTATACATTTTTCCTTCTTACAGTAATCCAAGGAAGAAATTATTTTTATTTACCTAAGATTGCATGTGAAGAAGCAGAGACTTGATTAGATTAAATAAGTTATCCAAGGTCACCCAATCAGAAAGTGCTAAAAGCAGGATTTAATTATGGGCAATCTATCTCCAGAGTATGACCCTTAAACCAATATGCTTCACAACCTCATGAATAAAAAAGCTTATAGAGAAAAGAAAAAGTAAACTGGGACACTTAGACTCTGATATTCATTATGACTCATGTGCCTACGAAAACTCCAAGTTGTGACATATATTTTGACAACCACTAGCATCAATTCTGAGAAATTACTTGTACCATACTATGCATCTGCATTGATTAAGGAAAACATATATTTTATTGACATTTTCAAAATGGTACTGTTTTAAAATCTATCACAAATTGTTAGGCCAGAAATCAATGATGTATTAAAAGCATTAATGCAGGCAGTGTTACAAGCTCTTAAAAAGAACGGACACTATTGTTAGTAGATAAATTATGCAAGCTTGGTCATGTACATCTGTTGATTTGCCAGATAGCTAATTAAAATGCATTAAAGCCATTATGCTCTTTAAAGGCACATTTTGTGATTTCATAAAATGTCATTTATCTAGTTTTAACCATACTTGTTTTGATCTGCCTCACAAAAAAAAAAAATCACTAAAGGCACAGATTTTGCATATGAATGCAACTCTAAAGAGGAAGTATGTGTTTCTTTTGACCTTAGTTTGAATGGAATGTACTCTTTAGACTGACATTATAGTGGACAAAATAATGTCATGCCTAATACATTGATTTTGAATCTCTACTAGGGCTTTTTTTTTATATTTATGTAAACAATTGTATTCAATCTAACAAAAGTTTTCATAATAATATTATGACCTAACATTCAGTTGACATGTACCAGGCAATTTTAATTTGTGTGTGCATGTGTGTGTGTGTGTGTGATGATTTAATGCTCAGAAAAATCTTTTTCATATAATTTTCTTCATTTTGTAGATGAAGAAAAACTAGTCAAATATCACACTGCTAGTAGGTATGTAGCAGATTTAAGATGATCTGCTCAGGCAGTTTGACTCTAGATCCCTCACATACTGATTTCAACAGTCTCTCAATTTTTCTGAATCATATCACTATTTTTAGGAAGTAAAAACAATGAAAAGAATAGATTTCACATACCCACAGTAAAATTGCTAATATTATTTAATTTTTAAAACAAATTTGAAGATTGCTTATTCTAAACCTATCATAAGGATAGGGTTTTTTGTTGTTGTTGATTTTTAAAGATTTATTTATGCATGCATGCAAGAACTGGGGTGTAGGCCAGAGGTGCCAGAGGTGAGAGGATACACCAAACACAGTGGGGAGCAGAACAGGCGAACTGCTGAAGGGATCAGCCGGTGAGACAAGAGCGGTCCGCTGCACTATATGGGTTAGCTCCCCGACCAGGGATGGAACTTCTTTTACCCCAGTGGCTACCAGTAGCTTCACAGTGTTGTCTTTAACACCTGTGCCACCAGGGAAGCCCCATAAGGACAAGTTTACAAAAGCCTGAAAGATGATAAAGGCATGCAGCTCACTTTTCTAGCACAAGGACCCACAAAGCTGTGAATTGAGGTAAGAATATTTAGTTTGGCTAACAGCTAAGATCAGTCAGAGTCATGATTGTTTATAACCCTCTCTAACCTTGTCATAGCAGGCAAAGAATAGTCAGATTTTAACAATTCTGAAGAGGCTTAAAGTTAGGACCAAATGTTTTCGAACTTAAAAATGTTCTTTTTCTGCCTGCTTCCCTTATCAGACTTTCCAAAGAAAAGATTTTTCTTTTAAGTTATGAGAATGCCTTGTTTTGCTCTAGAAATATTATCTACATATATAGCAAAGTTTCATATTAACTCAACCATTTTCAAAAAAAAAAATTACTTATTCGGGCCTCCCCTGGTGGCGCTGCGAAGCTGCCCACAGCCTCTGCAGCGCCGATTCCATCCCTGGCCACTGGCGAGGGTCCCACATGGCGCGCAGACCTCTCCTGCCGCCCACTGCTCCCCTCAGCAGTGTACTTCTGTCCTTCTGCCTGTTCTGCTCCCCGCTCTGGCTCTGGTGAATTCTCTCACCCTCCCGCTCTTCTGACTGTACCCAGTGCTTGTATAAATAAATAAATAAATAAATAAATCTTTAAAAAAAAATCTAAATGGAAAAAAAAATTATACACCAAAATAACATTTTAACATGAGGTTAAGACAATGTTCCATAAAGTTTCTACTAGATATTTAAAAAATTAGATGATTGTTGTGCTATTAATTTTTCAATAGCATAGATAAAAATTTTAAATGTACAGCACAAACATCAATAAACAACATCAAGGGACTCCCCTGGTGGTGCAGGTGGTTGAGCGCAGCGCTGTGAAGCTGCCCCGCAGCCTCTGAAGTGCTGGTTGATCCCGGCTGGCTGGCAAGGGTCCCACATGGCACAGCAGACCTCTCCTATCTCGCCTGCTGCTCCCCTCAGCAGTGTATCTCAGTCAATCTGCCTGTTCTGTGCCCTACTGTGTCTCTGGTGACTCCTCTCACCCTCCCACGCATCTGGCCTATACCCTGGTTTTTGTATAAATATTTTTTTTAAAAATAAATAAAATAAACAACATCAAGTTATCATTAATTTGATAAAAGAAATATGATTAAATAATTTAAAATGTTTATATTTCTTAACGAAGAAAGAAAGGAGGTCAAAGAGGAAGTGGAGGATAAAATTGTTGGGAGTGCTAGGTATGTTTTATGCATTATCTAATTTGATCCTTACAACATCTGCATGAGAAAATGCTATAATTATTAGCTCCACTTCATAGGTTGCATGACATTTTCCTATGTTACAAAGCTGGAAGCAACAAAGCCAAGACATGAACATTTCTCTATACTCCTAAAAATTTCATTGACAAAGTTGTGCATCATTTATTTGTTATTAAAAAGGAAGCTTTATATTATTCCATAAAATATAATGGATTACTATAGAATCTTTCTATTTATATAGCTACACATTGTATGAATTTATGTATATAAACTGACATTTATATTTGGACACATAACTGCAATATTAAAATGTGAACATTCCATGCCAAAACATTAATACTATTTGTGTTTGGGTATTTGTGTTATTTTAATTGCTTTATTTTTAAATTAAATATTTATTTTCATTCATTTATATTTACCTTGGTTTATAATGAACACATAAATTTATATTTTGCAACAAAACAAAATCAGTAAATCAAAGTGGACAGGAAGTAAAATAAAAGGTATGTAGAACTTGAATAGTTATTACACTGGATTTTTTTTTAATGCATACAAGAACTGTGGTGTAGGTCAGAGGTGGGGGGGGGGCAATGAAAGATTTCACCAGAGACAGAGTGGGGAGCAGAACAGCTGGATCTACTGAAATACACTGCTGACGGGAGCAGTGGGCAAGACCGGAGAGGTCTGCTGCAACTTATGAGGGTTAGCTCCCTGGGCAAAGATCAAATTCATGCTGCAAGGATCAAACTCATGCTGCTTCATAGTGCTGAGACTTTAACCCCTGCACTGCCAGGGAGGCCATACAGGGGACTTTTAGTTGCTGAAATATTGAGAAATAAATGCATAAAACTATGGAAATTAGATGACATAAATACATAATTTTCCAAACCAAATGAGCATTGCTAGATTTATATTTAACATTTTCCTCACTTTTCAGTAGAAGAGTCTAAATCCTTTGAATAATAATGGGAAGGAAAGTAGTTATATGTAACTGTTGCATGTCTCGTTAAATTAAATATATGATATTTTTAACCCCATGATCTGAGTATTGTATATTTAGAGCAATTAAAGTACCAGTTACTTGTAGAAATTTTACAATAAAGTTTTCCTCTACTGATAAATCAGGTCATTCCATGTTATTTTTTTCTTCATCCTTGCTAACATTTTCTATATCTGTTAAAACTGACTTCATTAACTTAATTAACTGGATTTGCATTCGTAGGAACTCAGCAGTGTCTGTGAAACAAAAATGATAGCATATATTTGATGTGTTACTCTTACATTTATTATAATTAAAACTTCCTTAATTCTTTTAAAAGAAAGTCCTCATATCCCTTTCGTACCCTGTGGTAGCTATATTCTTTTGCTCCACAGACACAGACTTTAATGAGTTATCACAATTTGAAAGGGCTACTCATGTGCAGTTTTAATCAAATATGTCATGAGCTTCAGATTACCCACTGACCATTAGAAATGTCAGTAAAAGCTCATTATTTCAAATTGATTTGAACTTCCCATTAAATTTTAAATGCCAATATAACTCAAATTTTGTGATATTTAGCCATCATTTATAATAATCCATGATCATTAATGACAAAGTAGCTAAAAAATGCTTTAAATTTGTAAGATATTTAAGGGAAAAATAGTATTGAATAAAATCTGTAATATATTTTAATGGAATTTTTTTAATTTAAATCTTTACCATCTATGCATATTTCTCAGAAACATAAAATCTTTAGATTTGTTCTTTCATGAAAAGAAGGAAGTAAATTTAATAAGTTAAACTGACATCATTATTTTAAGTAAAGGGAAGACAAATGTTAAAGAATAATGTGAGTTTTCAGAAGAACAATAGACACAATATGCTCTTGTATTTTTTAACTTCTTTCTAAAGAATATGTTTTTCAAATTAGATATTTTGTTTTATCTTTGACTGACTTCTAACGATGAACTTAGTGCCTTGCCTATAGTAGGAAAGGCAGAATGAAATTAGAGAGCTATTAATTTTTATTAGATAATAGAGCAGTAAATTGTAGTAATATTTCTCATTGAATAGGGAAGTAATAAATTAAAGGATGATCTCTCCGAGAAGTTTAATTAAATTTTATTTTAAGTCTGGTATCAAATCCATTGTGAATCATTGCCTTAGAGACACAAGGTCTTTTTTTCCATTTAATCTAAGATCTGATATATTGTATATTTTAATGATATATTTGGCCAATAAAAATGCATCCTGTCAATTTTCCTTTCTTGGTTCACAATTATCTGCTGCTGATTTACCTTGGTGACAATTTTGTTTTCACCTCTTACTGATACAGGGTATTTGTTTGTTTGCTCGTTTTTTAAATTTCCCAAAGGTTCATCCTTCCATGCAGCTATGTGTGCCACAGTTGTGCCGCTGAGTAAGGCTAAGGTATATCCCACTCACCTGTCCTCCTGCAACCAGAACAAGGTTGAACTCTCCATCAGTCCAATTCCTCAAAGTTTTAAGAATAGATGCAGTCACTAAATTGGCTTATTTAATATGAAAATAGTCAATTAGAGTAAGAATTCAAGTATCATGTACTCAACTGAAAGTATCGTTTACTCAACTTATTTAACTTGCTACAAAAGACAAAGTTTAATAATGACAAGGGGCCTCCTCAGTGGCACAGCAGGTTGAGCACAGTGCTGTGAAGCTGTCCACAGTCTCTGCAGCGTGGGTTCGGTTCCCAGCAGGTCAGAGAGATACCCCACATGGCGCAGCAGACCTCCCCTATCTCGCCCACTGCTCCCCTCAGCAGTGTACTTCAGTCTATCTGCCTGTTCTGCTCTCCACTCTGTCTCTGGTGGATCCCACACCTCTAGCCTGTACTCCAGTTCTTATAAATCTTTAAATAATAATAATAATAACAAAAATAATGACAGAGATAAAAAATACATTCAAGTTTCCATGATTTCTACAGTTGTCTCTTATTTACTATACATTTTAATGTAAATTATATGCAATATCTAAACTCAAATATTTTCAATATCATGTGTATATTGTTCTTTACCTAAGAAAACATATAATGCATATATACATTTCTATTCATTTTAACATTTGCTGATCAATAATTTTGACAGTAATTTGTATTATTATGTGCATTTTCTATTTTATACCATCCCTAAACATGTCAATTGCCACTTTTAACATTAAATAACAGGTCTTTTCTTAGCTAATTAAAAAAAAAGATGTGCACTATTTACTTAGATGGGTATTTGGGATTCATTTCAACTAAAATTTGTTTTTCTAATAAAAGTTTTAGTTGGTTATATGCTATCTATATATTTAATGCATTCACATGGATTACTTTTATTAACATATTTTACTTTTATTTAAAAAGACTTGCTGCATTGCACATTACATAAATATTACTCTACATTTGTTTTACAGCAATTTATTCTGGAATTTACTTTGCTATATACTAAGAGTATTAGCTTAACTAATGTTTTAAGCCAAATAACTAATAAAATTATTATTGCACCATTAATAGTAACATCTATTATATTGCTACTGACTTAAAATGACACTATATTTTATACTGAGTGTATATTCTTGGTTCTGTTTCCAGACCTATTTTGTTCCATTTTATTTTCTTTTCTGATGATAACATCTCATCTCTGTTTTACAATAGTTACTTGCTGCCTACTAGTAATATGAGGTCTTGGCAATATTTTTGATAATTTATTTTAATCTTATATTTTAAAGTTTATGTAAGCTATTAACAATTTCCCCATTTTTCTTTCTACAAGTATTTATCATCTATCTACCTATCTGTCTGTCTATCTATCTGTTCTACCTATCTGTTTACCTATCTAAAAGCCCAGGACTAACCATATAAAATAAGTTAAACTTTGCCTGATATGACTTTAATAAACAAGAATAATAAATAAAACAAAATTCAAAGGTAACCTATAATATTTTTATTTGTGAATATCTATATATATGTAGATTGATATGTAAGTATTTAGATATATATAGCAATATAATTCATGGGGATTTTATCGATTGCAAAATAAAATGTCTGAAAGGCATTTAATAATAGCTAATGAATGCAAAGCATCATATATTGAGTTTTTGCTTTTTTTTGAAGATTTATTTATTTATGCATACGAGAACTGGGGTATAGGCCAGATGTGTGGGGGTGGTGAGAGGATTCACCTAGAGACAGAGTGGAGAACAGAACAGGCTGACTGAAATACACTGCTGAGGGGAGCAGTGGGTGACAGGAGAGGTCTGCTGCACCATGTGCATATAGCTGCATATAGCATCCCAGTATTGTGCTTAACCCCTTGTACCACCAGGGAGGCCCAAGTCTTTGCTTTATAGTTACAAAATAAGTTATGCTATGCTGTCATATATTTCATGGCACTTTATTATAAACTGCAATCAATAAGCTTTAACACACACACATACATACACAAAACATGTTCTTTATTTTTACCCAATGTTGCTCTTTTATTTATTTTTCAATAAATAAAATTGTAATATTTTATTAGCAAATATAACTTCTTAAGGAAGCTCATTGAATTGTTCTAAGGAATTGCTATATAATGTTAGTATGTTAAACTATGGGATGTTATAAAATACACATTTTTTTTAGAACATTAAATAAAATTTCACTTGTTCTAAATCTAATACAACAATAGCAGTAAAAATTGATATCATTTTTAGCATTTGTTTTTTGTTGAATTAAACATCGTGTTCCCATGTTTTATATAACAAAATTATGTCTAATAGGAAAATGTACCCAACACCAAATCCCAAATCCTATGAGTAAGTGACACATTCTAATTATCTTACAGTAAGCAAATATCTAAAAGAAATGCCAAATATTAGGAACATTGCACATTTTAGAAATTATCAAACATTATAAAACATGGTAATTATATTCTAATTTCATTTGAATATTTGCTTTCTCAATTTTCTTAAAAAAAGGGGTGTCAATCAATTAGCTCAAAAAAAGTCACTTTGAAATGTAACCTCACACACCCATTACATGCTTTGTATATCAAATATATTTAAAGTTTCATGAATAATACAATTTGTTTCCATAAATATCCTAGGGAAGTAAGTATACCTGGCCCCAAGATAGGTATGTATGTTCTTCTATAAACTGATAGCATGGAGTCTAGGCTCTAGTTCACATATTGACCCAAAATAAATCCAGTGCTTCACCATAGGGCATTATATCTGGCATGTTCTTGATACCCACTTCATCATCCATACTTACTACTTATATTGATGCCCAGCAGTCTTCTACACTGAACTATTCACATACCACATGACATGCATCATTTGAGTTTTTCTTGTGGTGAATATATACACCATGCAATCTGAGAAGTAGAAAGTCCAAGTAAAAATTGTGTGCATTTCAATTGATCATACCATTTATATTATCGTAGCTGTTTAATGTAGCCAATAAAATAACTTTAGTATATATTTTATTCCAGCTGTGTATGATTCTATTTTAATTCATTAAAATTTTATTATTTTTGCAATAAACTTCTTACAGTTTTAAATTCCCCAGTCACTGAAAGTAGTTTGGCACTAAAAATATGTGCTTCTTTCTTTATAGTAGTACATGTACTGACAATGATTCTGAAAATGAATGCACATTGAATACATTCACTCCATTGACATTGCCTCTGGCAGTTCAATCTCTCTGTACCTGGAGGTAAACTACACTTGAAGTGAAAACATTAAATATTCTCAAATACTTTAGAATATTGAGATATGATTTTCCTATAAGTTTAATTTTTGATCAACTTAAAAATATGAATTATATTAAAAGATAATAGAATATTAATTTTTCAGCTATTACCAATGCCTATACTTCTTAAATGTAAATTTTTACCATGGATACTTGATATTATTGTTGAATGAATAGATTATTTAATGTCTAATAGCTCACTGGATATACGTAGCATATTTCTCCTGTTCACAAAGTTTTAATTATTTTATTATATATAATTTACTGTTACTATATGCAATGTTAAAGTTTCATGTATTTCCAAGAGAATTTTTTCCAAATATATTTTTGTGTATCATCTCTATGTTTTCTACTTATTCCAGCTGCACAAGGAAATAAAAAAATTGCTTAGAGTATATTTAAAGGTTTATTTGTGACTAATTTGGTAATATCACTTCACCTTCTATTTGTTTAAAATATTTGATAATTCAAAAATCTTGAAATATGTTTATATATATGCATATATGAACACTAATCAGTTATTAACAAAAAAAGATAAGGTCCTATTATTTGCCAGAACACATATGGACCTAAAGGGAATAATGGTAAGTGAAATAAGCAAGATGGAGAAAGACAAATATCAGTGATTTCACTCATATGTGGAAGATAAAGAAAGAAAACAAAGGAACAAACAAAACAAAAATAACTCTTAGATTATAAGAATTGAATGGAGGTTACCAGAGGGAAAGTGCAAGTGAGGACAGAAAAATTGAGTAAAAAGGGTCAGTTAAATGGTGGTGGATGAAAACTGGACTTTGTCATCATCATAATTAAGTATATATAGATGTTTAATTATGGTGCTGAATACCTGAAACCTACATAATTATATAGACCAATGTTAACTAAAAATAAATTTTTTAAATTTCATATGAAATTAAAACAAAAAAAAACTATTCCTTGATACTAACAAAAAAACCTTGGGACAAGTTGAGATTAAAATGTTAACACACTTTCAATCAGTCCTAAGGGTATACTTCTACCTGACTCTAAGCAAAATAATTAAAATCATGAATCTAGCCTAATATTCTTTGTAAAGACATTTTGATTTTGAAATGATTGTTTTGACTAATTTAAAGTAAGAAAAGAATGGAAGAAGTACTCCCAAATGGAAAAGTTACTTCACATAATCTTCATAGCAAATGGCTGCAATGTTTTGAAAGGTGATAGCAACTATAATGAAGTCATATTTCTGCATATAAGGAATTATCTTTCTGACTATGACAAGATGATCTGTCAAAAATTTTTCAATGATTAAATTAATAGCAAGAATTATAAGCATAAAATACAAAAGAACTAAAAAAATTACTCTTGTCAAGAAGGAGAACAATTTATCTTAGTATAAAAATAAGTGAACGGACTGGCAAATATAATAAAATAAGTTAAGCTTAGGTAAAAGTAGCATACAAAGTAATGCTTTGCTGTTGATTAGGTTTTACTTTAATGATTTTGGTAGGACTTCATCTATATATCTCTCTAGATAAGCAGTATTGCATTGTGTATATAAACCACTTATTCTTTAGAACAGTTCATTTTTGATATTCAAGTTCTATGATAGGAAATCAAGCTATAACAAAAGTGAATTAATCGTTGTTAGTATAACACTGACATAAATTTATAATCTTACTAAGCTTTATTTTCATTAATGAAATAAAGTGGCGAATGAGAAGTAAGCTTTTGTTTCAATGTAACAAATCTGGTCAAGAAATAAGTCCCACCAGTATGATGACCACTATAGAAATTGGTACTGACCTATATATCCTAAGAGTATTGGGCTTAAACTATACAATTAATAATTTATTCTCTCATAATGTCATTGCTAATTCTCAGGAAGTTCCAATAAGATATGATGCATTTTGCATTTTGAACAAATACATATTGTAATACTTGCAAAGTTTATCCTTATCAAAACTCTCCAAAATTGATCTAATTTGTTGCTTAGTGAATAAAATAACATAGTGGATCTTCCTATTACATCTGCCTCAAGTAAGATATAACAATCATGATTATATATAATAACTGTCAAGTAATTTTCCCCTAAAAAGTATAGAAAAGTGTTAAAAACTTATCTTTCTACTTGAAAGTCAAATCCATTCCTAAGATTTATCTTTCAAAATATATGTTATAGTATATATGAATTATGAAAAAAGTTCTCACAATGTATTGATAGAATTACTGTGGAAATGCTGTGGTATATTGTTTGAATCCATAATTTAAAAGCAGCACAATAACACTTTGGTATCTATACCTCTTATTAAGGTAAAATTTGTCTCTTATTGTCTCATTTAAAAATATAAAATTCATGTAGCTAAGAGTAAGGTGTTTCTCTTGATATTTTGCTATCCTTAGAAGCAGCTTGTTGAAAGGTTAACTTTTATCCTTTGGCAACACTGAATTCCATCATGCTACCTTGCCTTTCTCCAGGTTATTAAGGGAGTCAAGTGTCCATCACGCCATAGTCTAAAAGTTCTTAAACATACACCCGTCAGGGCCTCCCCGGTGGTGCAGTGGTTGAGCGCCGGGTTGCGAAGCTGCCCGCAGCCTCTGCAGCGCCGGTTCGATCCCCGGCTGCTCCCCGGCCACCGGAGGAGGGTCCCACATGGCGCGCAGACCTCTCCTGCCGCCCGCTGCTCCCCTCAGCAGTGTACTTCGGTCCTTCTGCCTGCTCTGCTCCCCGCTCTGGCTCTGGTGAATCCTCTCACCCTCCCGCGCTTCTGACTGTA
Organism: Talpa europaea; assembly: GCF_964194135.1. Lineage (NCBI taxonomy): Eukaryota > Metazoa > Chordata > Mammalia > Eulipotyphla > Talpidae > Talpa > Talpa europaea. The sequence continues at coordinate 72,527,321 of NC_140068.1, forward strand.
CCCAGTGCTTGTGTAAACAAAACAAACAAATAAAATAAATAAATAAATAAAAACATGCCTCTATAAAAAAAAAAAAAAATTAAAAAAAAAAAAAAAACATACACCCGTCAGTACCCCCAATCTTCCTGAAGGAGACTTAGGGCTATGATCATACATTGTCTTGGGATAAAAACGTGATTAAAAAGAAAGTGATGTGGGGGGAGGGGGGAGGTCCCTAGTGACAAAGTGGTTACTTGCAGCACTATGAAGCCATCGGCAGCCACTGCAGCATGAGTTTGATCCCAGGCCAGGAAGGTGACTCACATGGCCCAGCAGACCTCTCCTGTCTCACCTGCTGCTCCCCTCAGCAGTGTATTTCAGTCAATCAGCCTGTTCTGCCCCCACTCTGCCTCTGGTGAATCCTCTCACCCACTTTCACCTATGGCCTGCACCCCAGCTCTTGTATGCATAAATAAATAAATCTTAAAAAAAAAAAAGAAAGCAATTGATATCTTTACCTTCTTTGTCCCACACATCTAATGTATAGTTCATATTTTCCATGGGCTTTGTATTAAATAATAAGGAGGTCACATTTTTTTTTGTGCAAGTGACTTATGGAGGTTTGACTTAAAATATTTTTTTTCTCCTTATTCTTCTAACTCCCTTGCAGGTAATACTAGGGGAGCTGTTGGAACATGAATTAAAATAAGCATTTACAATAAAACAAATATCTCGTCATGGCAAGATACATTCTTACTTAATTTCGAACTGCCTATGTTATCAAAATGAAAACATTTTCTCTCATCACAAAGATTTTTCTGTAACAATTAAGTTTATTAGGAAATAGTCTAGATATCTAGGGAGATATATAGCTTTTTGTTAGGCTTTCATTTTTCTCTCATACCTGTTTTTTTTTTTTTTAATCTGAAAGTCAGTACAACAAACAAAGCAAACAATGGAATATATGCGCTCCTTTCTGAAAATGTTTTATTCTAAATAATATTTTCATTGGGTTTTGACATGAAGCCACAATTATTAAAAACAACATTTATAGTTTAGACATGCAGAGAAGCCTAATATGTGAGGAAAAATTTTTTAAAAAGCTTAATATAAAGGAATTTGAGTACCAGAAAGAGACAAAAGAAAATGAGGATAAGGAAAATTTGAAGAGAAACTTGTTAAAAATTCCCTAAAACAGATGAAACACATCAAGTTAGAGTTTACAAAATATGCATAACACCAAAACATGATATATAAAAAGAAAAGAAAATGTAGGCTTACTGCAATAAAAATCCAGAAAATTAAATGCAGTGAGAACATATTAAAACAGTTGGTGTTGGTGGGTCCACAGCTAACTTCAAAGAAACAAGCATAAAACTGACAATGAATTGCTCACAATGCAGGATGAAAGAATACCACAGAAAAATACTTCAAAAAACTGAGTAAAAATAACTGTCAACCTGGAATTTTATATTTAGTAAACAATTTTCAAAGCAAGATCTATATGTAGATATTTTTATAAGAAAAAATAAAAAAATAGTTCTTCCACCAAACCTGCACTAAAAATGCACACAGAAAGGAAAACTCACTGAATGAATTTCTTCATGAAACAAGAAAGCAATATAAGACAGAATCATGAAAATATGGGAGAGAATGAGGAAGATGCAAATATCATAAAGTAACAAATGGTACAAAATAGAAAGTTCAAAAATAAATCCATGTATTTACAGTCACATGATTAATGAAAAAAATGCCCTAAATAGAGGAACTGATTGTGTTTTCATTAATTTTATCTGAATCTACTGGAGAGCTGAACCATAAAAATAATACTGAATATTTTTCTCTAACTCACAAAATTCAAAAGAACATAAATGTACACACATACATTTATACATATATATTAAATATAAAAAGTAAAGCTTCTGGACAATATGTGAGAAAAATGTTCATAAACTTAGTGTTGGCTAAACATCTTATGCAACATTACATAGTAATAACTATAAAAAGGAAATACATGTATACTGGAAGATTATTTCATATAATTAAGTCAAAAAGAAGTGTTATGGAAAAGAAACAAGATATGTTGAATATTAAAATTAGTAAAATTTAAATAGGATTTCCAAACTGCTTTCATTTTGTCCATAAAAATATATACTTTCATTTTGTTCGGTGCTGCCTCTGGTATAGTTTACAATTCGACTAAGAGAAGAAATAGGCATTGTGAACATTTCTATCCCAGACTTTATCATTGAAGAATGAGATAATTATATTTTATTTGGTGGTGATATGTGACTCTATGATTGAATCTTCAGCTCTAAATAGTCCTTGTGTGTTCACTGGAGCAAAAAATAACTCCTTTCAAAGGCCATGTTTGCTTTTGCCATGTCTCTCTCTGTAAAACAGAGATTGCCAGCAACAAAACTGGCAGTTGCCATAGGTAGAGAATTTGACAAAACATAAAAAAAAAGTGCCAGTGTTTCAGAAAAGGAGAAATGATCCTATAGACAATAGAACTATTTTTATGATTTTATCTTAGGATCAAAAAATGAAACTAAATCCAAACTTTACATAAGTTCAATTACTGACTATAATGATAATAAATATATAAATAAATAAATAAAATATAATTAAAATTTTGATTGAAATCCACATGACAGTGTAATAATTATATCTGTTCTATTTGTTCTATAAAGGAAGGTGTACAGAGGATTTTGGAAATATAAGCTAGAATGAGATACATAGCAAAAATATTTTGGAATCACAAGCATATGCTATTTTCTTTATTGTATTTGCTCATAAACACATAGAAATTGAGTGACTTATAATACATTGTCATTAAAGATGGCAAAAGTTTTCTTTTTACAGGAGAGAGTGTTATTCTACATAGACGAGTTTGAATTATTAAATTTTCCATTTTATCAATATTTTCATTGCTCCTTTTATCCATGTCTATCTGTCCTGACTTCTTTTAGTTAATTTAACACTAATTTAGGATGAATATGTTAACCACTTCATAATCATTGTAATTATGAAGGCTTAGTACTTTCTCCAATATATATATTTATATATTTAGAATCTACTCCCTCCAAATTTGTTCAATCTTATCTCTAAACATGAAATCACTCAAAAATACTTACTTCCCCAACTTTTTAGAATATGCTGCTCTATTTATAAAAATGAACATTTTTACACAATTTTTCTTTTTATGCAATGATATGTATATTTCATAAGGAAAACAATCATATTCTTCACAAACAAATTAGATAGAATGTTTCATACTAATTTTTTTAATTTCCTCTGCAAATTGTTACTTTCATTTTGGGAATAAACTTTAGTATAATTATTATCTTTGATTAAGGCTGCATGGCTATTGATGATAATCAATTGAAAGATGGAATAGGTAAGTATTCATGAAGCAGGAATTTAAGATCCATGCTTGCAATGAGAGAAGAAACTGGAGCTGATCAAAAGATTCTGTGGTCTGATTATAATTCTGTTTATTGTAATTGAAATATTTACTCTCTTAACACAGAGGAAATCAACTTTTCTGAAGGTAAAAAGCAATAAGATTTTTTTTAAAAAAGATTTATTAATGCATTAAAGAATTGGGGTAAAGTCCAGAGGTGCGTGGGGGAGAATGTGAGAGGATTCACCAAAGACAGAGTGGGGAACAGAACAGGTGGATTGACTGAAATACACTGCTGAGGGGAGCAGCAGGCAAGTCAGGAGAGGTTGGCTGCACCATGTGGGTTAGCTCCCTGACTGGATCGAACTTGTGCTGCAAGAGCTGCGGATAGCTTCATGGTGCTGAGACTTAAGCCCTAGCGCCAACCAGGGAGGCCCAGCAAACAGATATTTTCTATTAATTAACTATAGTGATTTTATTCCTCTAGTGCACAACGATTGTCACATGATTACAAATGAATAAGGAGAATTTCAATATTTTATACACAGAATATATTATACTCTCAATATATGGTTTAGCAACTGATATCATTTTCCACCTCTCCTCTTGCTCTCCTTTCCTTCTTTTTTATGTATTTCCACAGGTGAAAATTTATATCTGAAGTAGAGATGGCAAAGTGAGTAGCATTTACTCTTCTGAAATTACTATAAAGAAATCCACAAGGGACTATGATCCCCTGTCAGAATGCTCATCTGATGCAGTTATGTGTACAAATGTTCAATGGAACAAGTATAGAAAGAAAGACTGTTACTAAATATTTTAGCTATTGAAATCTACTCTACATTGCAATGGACTAATGGAAGGTACAAGACTAACTTTAAATAAAATTAAATAAAATGAGACAGGCAGACAGAGATAGAGTTAGGGGAAGACAGTATAAGGGAAGAGTTCCAGGCATACTGGACTATGAGGATCTCATGACTTGGCTCAAAACTGGGTGCCTCTTGCACATTGGATCCATTCCTGACCATGACAGAAGGGACACTGAGAAAATCCAACACTATATGACAAAAGATAGGTAGAAAGTTGCCTGGAGACTGTGGCAAAGGTGGGAACTGGCTGTGTAAGCCTATGCTTCTATGTTTGATTCCAGTCCTGGGGAGTGGATTGACTGTTGGGGAGATATGTGTAAAGTTTCTTTGGTGAGCCAGACAGGCAGTGTACCTAGGGAAGAAGACAACAAAATGGTGTGGGTGCCCCTCTTTGTCCTCAGTCTAGATTCTCTGAAGTGTTGCTAAAAGCCTGGCTGGCAGATTATAGAGGCGTGAGTCTGGAAACTAAGAGGAGGCCCATCAGCAGTGTAGCAAGCACAAGCCACCCACACACACTCGACCCTTTGAGGTCCCTCCGCCACTCTGACTGAGCAGCTGTAGAACAGTTCTCTACCACATAGAGCTCTACCTGCTGGAAAAGTGGAACTTTTGTAGCCTTTGAAGGCAAATAAATAGAAACTGAGACAGCTAAGAAATAGGGAGAGGGAAAAATATAACACATGGCCCCTTAAATCCTCAAGAGAATATTTCACCACAGAGAGAGAAAAAAATCACCATAACCTAATTACAAAGTCATGGAAAATCTTTTCTTCCTATCACATGGAGAAGTCAAAATAGGCATGATAAAGAAATTCAAAGTAATGGGGAAAAAACACTGAAAAGGTGATCAAAGATATGTTTAAAAAAAAACTATATATGTATTTAATAGATATAACATATAGCTAATTATATATATATGTCAAATTTTAATTCCAAGCTATTACCAAAGAAACACCTAACACTTCACAAAGAAAATTCTTCTCACATTCTAGCAACTTCTATTCTCTTAGCACAATTATGAATTTACAAAACTCTCTTCAGTTTTCAAAATATACCTAAGTCTATGTAATTATTGTATGAGTCCATATTAGTAGCTCATTTTACAAAGGTTATTTTCCTGTTTTTTAAATAGAAATGAAAGTCAAAGTGTGGGACTTAGGTAGAACCTCTGACTTTATGTGTAAGGTAATTACTTAGAGTTTATAAGGATAGAATATGATAAAAATGAATATTTTATTAAGACATTCAATGTGAATAGTAGGACAAAATAATATAAAGGGAATATTTTGATCAAGACATAGTTTAATTAGTTTTAACATAATTATTCTACCTTAAAATAATATTTTAGAAGGAAAAATATCATTCAATGAGTTTATATGGGAATTAACATAGAAGTAGCCTCAATGCTGTTAAACCTCTTTTACCTTGCTTCATTAGATAAGGTTTTTGCTAATACGATAATCTATTTTAGATGACTGGATCAAGAAGATGTGGCATATGTACACAGTGGAATATTATTCGGCAATGCAAAAAGATAAACTCGTACCATTCACAGCAAAGTGGATGGAACTAGAAGGAATTATGCTCAGTGAAATAAGCCAGAAGGAAAAAGAAAAATATCAGTTGGTTTCACTTATAGCAGGAATATAGAGGAACCCAATAAGACATAAGTGTAAAAAAATAATAACAGTACAAAACACAACAAAGAAAAACGGACAATTATAAATCAAGACATCCTGCAGGGGAGGAGGAGGGAGAGGGATCAGAGGGAGGGAGGGAGGAGCATAGGGGACTGAGGTGATGGCACACAGGTGAGTTGGGGAAGGAAATTCCATGGGGACTACACCTGAGTGGGGGGGGAGCAAATATTGTTTAAAAATGAACAATGATGTAAAAAAATTAAAAAATAATTTAAAAATAGTAAAATAGAAAAAAGTCCATTCTTAAATTTCAGAGACAGTACATTTTGCTGTCAAGGAATATTTTTCTGATCATAAAACATACTTTAAGAATGAATCTTATAGTGCATTTTGTTACTTCTGTCCCCTCTGGGTTCTTCCTTGATGCTACATCTCATACACTAAAATTCCTTGATTTCAGAATAAAGTTAAGCTGCATTCAACTAACAAAAAAAAAAAAGATAATCTATTTTGCTAATATCATTCAGTTTTTTCAAGTTTATTAATTAGAGTGACTATGGCACTATCACACTATCGGTGTAGCAAGTTTTGCTGAGAATTTCCATAAATTGCATTAAGTTATGATTTGGGAGAATGTAAATAAAAAATTTCAAATGTTTCCATCTGTGCTGTGCAAGAATGTTACTTTTTTAATTTTAACTACATAAAAATTAATATTTATAAATGAAATTTAAATCATTTTTATATAGCTTATATATCGTCTTCTAAGAAGATAAAAACATTTGAAAGCCATTATATATGCTGATATTAGCTTACAGGGATTCTTTCCACTTTTTACCAATAAATAAATTTATATAGAAAGGACGGTGAGGGAACATAATTGATAACTAGAAAAATTGTGTACAGGCAAAACCCAGAGCGTTGCCCTATTAATTTATCCTTCTTCTCAGCATTTGAACAACTTATGCCTTGTCTCCCTCCTTGGCTATCATCAGTGGCTACAATACACATTAACTGGATGGGCATTCACGAGCTGCTTAGGAAAACTCCAAGGACTTTATTACAAAAGGTGATATTTTGTCTTACTGTCAATTTGGATACAGTACGAACAGTTTAAGATTAAAGCACCTTGAAACTTTCATTTAACAGCTGCCAAAGGGGAGTTACTGGTCTTAGTTTGTGAGGCTGTCAAGCATAAAAATTCAACCTTATTGTGGAGAAAAAGGAACTCTCCTGTGCTGTTGGTGGGAGTGCAAACTGGTCCAACCACTACGGAGAGCTGTGTGGAGATTTCTGGACCTACTAAACATAGAGCTTCCATATGATCCAGCAATTCCACTACTAGGTATTTACCCAAAGGACACAGAAACATCAATTCCAAAGAACACCTGCACCCCTATGTTTATAGCAGCACTGTTTACAATAGATAAGCTTTGGAAACAACCCAAATGCCCAAAAATAGATGACTGGATCAAGAAGATGTGGTACATATACACCATGGAATATTACTCAGCATTCAAAAAAGATAAACACATGCAATTTGCAGCAACATGGATGGCGCTGGAAGGGATCATGCTCAGCGAAATAAGCCAGAAAGAAAAAGAAAAATACCGGATGGTCTCACTCATAGCAGGAATCTAGAAAACTTAAATAAGGGACCAGGAAAAAGAACAACTATAAGAAAGTAAAAATCAAAATCAACAAACAACTATGAACCGGAGACACTCTATGGGGGGTGGGGGGCTGGGAGGGGAGGGATTGGGGTCAAAATAAGGGGGTCACAATTGTATGGGGAATATAAAAATAAAATTTATAATAAAAAAGTAAAAGAATATATGATTTTTCGTTAAAGTCAAAAAAAAATTCAACCTTAGTCAAGAAAAAAATGACAGAATTCTTTCCTGAAAACCCTGATGAAGGAAGGGGGACACTAGAACCTCCAAAAAGAATTATGACACCATAAAAATCTTATAAAGAATTTCTTCCCTAATGAATCTGTGATATGAAAGAGTACATATCGATAATTTGAAGAAATTGAACAATATCTTGCCTGCCACAATGACTCAGCTTATCTACAAAGCTATCTATGCAGATTTTCTCAAATCCACACTAAAATATCCATGGGAACATGCACATGCATGTACAACACACAGAAATGAAAACACATAAAAACAAAGAAAATGAGAACTGAAAGTGAACTTATTGCTAAAATTAGTAGATGATGTTTCAGTAACTGAGTATGAGAGAAAGAAATTGAAATTGCTTAGTTACTAAAATCTAATTAAATCTGCTATTCTAAAGAAGAAAAATGTAAATAGAAACCCTTAGTTTCTTCTTTAATATCTATTAGCATCTCCTAATGTCACTGTATAATTTTCTTTTTGACTTTGACACTGACAGATTTTCTTTTCATCTTTTATTTTACATTTATTTTACTGTGGTAAGAACACTTAACACGAGAACTTTTTAAAGTATACACTAGGGTATTGTTGACGATAGGTACAAGAGATCTCTAAAGCTTATTTTCTTGCTTTAACTGAAACCATATGCCCATTTATTAGAAATTCCTCTAGTAAGGGGAAGGTGTCAGGGCTTAAGAATAGTTGATTCTATGCTATCATAGAATAGGAATAAAAAGAAGATATACAAAATTCATACAAACTGAGTACTGTAGTGCTTTGTAAAAGTTTTTATTCCTTTGATTCATAATAGCAGAAAATCAAGAAGTAAGAATAAAGGGTTTTTTTCACATTAAATGAATATCTAATAGATTATGGTAGTAGATTTATCAAGACCTTTTATTCAGTCTTTATTCTGTTCACTTCTATCAGCATATTCACTATTGTAAAATAAAGCAACATCTCTTATCTGAATCACTACAATAGAATCCTAATTGCTCCTTTGCCTGTAATCTTTCTCTCACCAGTTCACTTACCACACTGAAACAAAGTGATCTTTTTAAATATGCCATTCTTTTGTAAAAATGTTTAAATTATGACTCGTCACTATTTTTGGATAGGCCAAACTCCCTAATATAATTTATAAGATTTCTGTATTATATGGGTAATTTTTATTATGTTATCCCATTTTCCTTCAAGAACCAGAAAATTGTGAGGCTGGTATGATACACAGAATGATGTTCCCCCAAAGATGTTCACATCCTGATTCTCACAACCTGAGTATATGTTACTTCACATGAAACAAGGTACTCTGCAAATGTTTTCAAATTAAAGGTTTTGAGATGGAGCTATTATCCTGGAATATCTGAATAGATCTTACATAGTCACAAGGATTCTTGTGAGAAGGAGAAAGGAGGTACAAATTATAACAATGCTGTGATAACAGGCACAAATATGGTGGGAAGAGACCAGTTTTGGACTTCAGACTTCCAGGACTACAAGATAATGAGTTTGTGCTGTTTTAAAAAAAATGATGATTGTGATTTGTTACAGCATCATTAAGAAACAAATATAGTTTGCAAATCATAGAAGCCAATAGAAAACAAAGGCAGGAGTGTAGATAGGAGTATCCAGGATATAGAAGACACTATGGACACTGTGAGAAAAACAAATAAAGGTCTATATAAATGAATAGATGCCTCAGGTATGTGAATTAGAATGGATAATATTTTAAATATTTAAAATGCTTACAAAATTTATGTATATTGAATGCAATTTCAATTAAAAATTTTAAAGCTATTTACATGAATTGACATATGGATTTAAAATGTACATGGTGGGGGCCTCCCTGGTGGCACAAGGGGTTAAGATGCAACCTATGAAACTATCCACAGCCACTGCAGCATGAGTTCGATCCCCAGCCAGGGAGCTAACCACATGGGGCAGCAGATCTCTCCTGACTTGCTTGCTGCCCGCCTCAGCAATGTGTTTCGGTCAGTCTGCCTGTTCTGTTCCCCACTCTGTCTCTGGTGAATCCTCTCTCCCCCTCCCCCCCTGGCCTGTATCCCAGTTCTTGTATGAATAAATAAATCTTTTTTTAAAATGAAATGTACATGGGAATGCAAAGTATCTATAATAACTAAGGTAATCTTGAAAGAATAGGATTTATTCCATCACAGTCTAATGCTTAGTATAAAATTACTATAATTGAGATAGAATCATTAAAATAGTAGTGTTGGAACAGAATAGAGAGTAAAGAAACAGACTCATACACACATGATTTCTTGATTTTCACCAAAGACATCAAATGACTTAAGGCACAAATGAAGGTTTTTCACTACAATGTGCTACAGCAATTGGATTTTTTAATTGAAAAAATTAATTACTGACTCTACTTTCTAACATATGCAAAATCAATTTCAAAAATACATAAACATAATGGAAAAATAGAGAAAAGTTTTTGCAATCCTGATAAAGATAAAGAGATTTTAGAAAAAAGCACCCAACACTAAGTTCAAAGAAAAAAATCATGAATATAGCTAAAATCTAGATCAAAAATAGTCTGTCACTCATTTTATGTCATCCTTTACTCTTATGTACCAAAGTCCAAAACACTATTTTAATTTCTTCCCTCAAAAAGTAAGTTCCTGAATTTCTTATAAATGAAGTCATAGAGTATGTTTATTTTTGTGTTTGGAGTCTTTCACTAAATATGTTTTTTAAATTAGCCTATATATTATTTTGTTTATCACCAGTTCCTTCATTTTTATTACAAAGTAGTATTCCATTTCATTATTAATGAGTATCATTAATCTATTCTTACATTATGGATATTGAGTCAGTCTATGTTTTTGGTTATAATGAATAAAGCTGCTATAAACATTGTTGAATACAATGTTTTTGGTGTGAACATCGGTTTCCATCCCTTTTGGATAAACATAGTGGAATATAAAGTAGATACACATTTAACTTTGCAAAATGCTGCCAAAACATTTCACCAAATTTATTGGTGTATGTGAAACTAGCATCACCTACATGTGAATATTTTAATACTTTCTCAGCTTGATGTCAGTCTTTTTCATTTAAGCCATTTTAGTGTATGTGAAGTATGGCTTTAATTTGTATTTTCCTTAAAGCTATTTGTACATAGTATATCTTCATGTGTATAATGGCAATTCTTCTATATGTCATTGCAAAATAGCTATTTAAGGCTATTGCTCGGTGTATTGCTTTTTTCTTGCATTTTTATTGAATGGTAAAATTCTACATAAATTCACTTATTTCATATATTCAATATAAATATATTTGTCTTAAAAATCTGTGTATTGGGCCTCTCCAGTGGCACAGTGGGTTGAGCGCAGCACTGTGAAGCTGTCTGCAGCCTCTGCATCACGGGTTTAAGTCCCAGCCGGCTGGAGAGATACCGACATGGTGCGGCAGACTTCTCCTATGTCACCTGCTCTCCCCTCAGCAGTGCTGAGGACCCATCTGCCTTTTCTGCTTCCCGCTCTGTCTCTGGTGAATCCTTTCACCCTCCCATGCCTCTGGTCTGTACCCCAGTTCTTGTATAAATAAAACATAAATCTTAAAAAATAAACTGTGGCTTATTTCTTAACTATAGGATATTTTTAACAAAAACTTTCTAATTTAGATGAAATGCAATTTATCATTTTATTTCCTTTATAACTATTAGTTTGGTGTTGTGTCAATGAAACTTTGCTTTTCCTAGAGTTACAAATATATTTATATTTTCTTTTTTTCACGATTTATTTTTTATTTATTTATGCATACAAGAACTGGGGTGTAGGCCAGAGATGCAGGGGTGAAAGGATTCACCAGAGACAGAGTGGTGAGTAGAACAGGTGAATCTAATGAAATACACTGCTGAGGGGAACATTGGGTGAGTTATGAAAAATATTTAATAGCAGATAATCTAAATCATAAAATTTAAATATAAAAATTTATAAAGTACTACATTTATAGTTTAGTTTGAATATAATTTTGTAGCAGTTATATTCTACTAGTTTGCAAAAATCAATTTAATGGAGGTAGCTATTAATTGCTTCATTCTATAAACATTCATTGAGCATCATATGTCTGCCACAAATGATTAACTTCAAATTTAGAAGAGAATATGGTATCTAATTGCTATTGTGCTGAATGTTCTCTCCTGTTAATAGGAGGACATCTTTTTAAAGTGATGTATGTGTATTCATGCATATGGCTAATCATATAAACAGATAAAAATATAATAAGCTATTATATAAATGTGTACTTTATATACATACAGTTATACATCTTAAATATATACAGCTTTTAGTTGTCAATTATACTTCAATAAGTCTGGAGAAGTGTAATATACAGCAAGCCATGCATTTATTTTGATAGGTACAAAATAAATATGTATTTAGAGATGGACATTATCATATAGGTTTTTATAAATATATTAAAACTTAAAACTATCTTTAAAGTAATTGAAAGACCTCATTCACTAAAGATATACAAAAAGATAAATTATAGAACAAGGACTGCATAATCTTACTTATATGAGGAATCTAAAATAGTTAAAGTCATAGACGCAGACAGTAGAATGATAGTTAGTTACCTGGGGCTGTGGAGAGAGAAGATCAGGAAGATTTTGACACAAGGAGTATAAATTGTCAGTTACAAAAGATGGCTAAGTCCTTCAGGTCAAATTAACAAAATGTGAATATAGTTATCAATACTGAATTGTATGTTTGAAAAATTTTAGAGGGTAGATCTTAAAAGTTCTCATCACAAACAAAAAAGGAAGTAGAGAGGGAGGAAGAGCAGAGACAGAGAAAGAGAGAGAGGTTGAGAGAGAGAAAGAAACATGCAAGGAGATCGATATGTTTATTAACTTGAATGAGGTGATTATTTCACAATATACATGTTTATCGAATCATACAATTGTATACCTTAAATTTTTAATTGCCAATTATGGTCAGTAAATGTTCAGTAAAGTTGGTGGGAAAGTATAGCACTTTAGTTTTAGCACATTGGGAAATTAAGTTTCTTAATCCCCAGAAAAAGAAAAAAACTACTAGTCAAATTAAAAAAAAAAATGCACATTTTGGGGCCTCCCTTGTGGCACAAGGGGTTAAGCACTGCACTATGAAGCAATCCGCAGCCTCTGCTGCACAAGTTTGATCCCCAGCTGGCCAGAGAACAACCCACATGGCGGGGCAGACCTCTCCTGCCTCACCTGCTGCTCCCCTCAGCAGTGTATTTCAGTCAGTCTGCCTGTTCTGTTCCCTGCTCTGTCTCTGGTGAATCCTCTAAACCCCCCCCCACATCTCTGGCCTGTACCCCAGCTCTTGTATGCATAAATAAATAAATCTTTTAAAAAAATGCTCATTCTATCTCGATTTTGTCTTATTTACCATAATGAATTAGATTCAATTAGTAAATAAAAATAAGCTGTACTACAACATGAAGAGAATCACTAGAACATTCAGAAGGTTAAGAAATCCTTTTATATTTAATATAATTTTTTTAGCTATCAGAAAAAGACAAAGAACAATAAGCATATATTCCTGAAAACCAGACTAAAATAATAAAATTTCCAAAAATGTATCTCCACATAATATCTTTCAGTAATATGTTACATTTACAAATAGATATGTGGGGGAATAAATTAATTTAAGATGTTTTGTTTTTGATGGAAAATTAGAGTTATCCCAGGAATGCAAAACTGAATGCATATAAGATAGCCAATTTTCATAATTTAACACATTAGTGAAATAAAGGACAAAATTATTTTATTTATTTTCTTTACTTGTAGAACAACATGCAGAAGAAATTTAGTATGAATTCAATGTTTTCTAAAAACTAAGAAAGTTTTGCATGCTAGGAATGGAGGGGAACTTACCTTTATAAAAACCTATCTATAAATTGAAAAAAAAAAATCCCTAAGGCAACTATCCAACAAAATGATCAAATGTTGAAAGCATATATTTAATATAAGCAACAAATCTAAGATGCTCAATAAGACCACTGATTCTCAAGTAAATAAATTAGCTAATTAATTATATATTATATCACTGTATATTTAGAAATATTCAAAAAAAGTCACAGACACATATTTAGATTTTAAAATGTTAGCAATTTTAATGAATATAAATTGGCATGCAAAAGACTACTGTGCTTTTTATTACCAGAAAATAAATCATTCCATTTGCTTTTTAAGAATAGCATTTATACTTACAAGAAGAACTTTACAAGTCATCAAATGCTTTTTAAGTAAATGGAAAAAAAAAAAATTTAAAGTGTTTATTTACTAGCATCTATAACAGCTTGGAAATTACTTTATATAATTAATCAAAGTAATTATAGTATATTAATATTGTCAATATTCTTTGTTAATTATATATAACTAGAAAATATAAATAAAAGGAAAATAATCATATTTCTTATCAGTTAATAAATTAACATATATGTGAATATATATATAAAATCACATATAGGGAGATTGAATATTGTTTATAATTCCCTCTAAATGTGTCTATGGATTCCATGAAATCTTAATTAATATTGCAATAAGTTTTATTGAAACTTGAAACATTTATTGTACACTTTATATGGAATAATAGTCAAGTATAAATCACACCTGTGAAGAAGACGTGCTATAAATCTAGTCAAGTAAAACAGAGTATCAGAACTAAACAGAAAGTATACAAAATAGAAATTATTTGTACTATATTTTTAATGATATAATATTATACAGCAAAGAAATAAAGTCAACTTTATCTGAGTGAGTCAATAAATGTCAAGCAAAATGAGCAAATCACAAGAAAATATATACATTATGGCTGTATTTAAACAAAAAAAAAAAGGCAAAGCTCAGTAATATATTTTCTGGGACCTAAGTAAAATAAATGCCATCAAGGGCAACAATACTAATACAAATTCAGTATAATGTTTCTTATAGGTATGAAAAAGAATAAGACTTTTTTATCGAGTTCTGTGATGGTTGAGTATGGGTTTAGGTTGATAGAGTATGGTTTCCTAGGGTAAAATAAATGATATTCCAGTGAGAACACTGTATATTTTATGTAGTTAACAAGTAAACAAAAATATCAAGGAATGGTATAAAGAAAATTCATGTGAATAACAGAAAATAATCACAGTTGTTCACTGTGTGGAGTATGAATCATAATGTTCAGACAAACCCACAGAATCTCTTAATGTTGGCCACTTCCTCCAGCCCATAATACTAGATCAGTAACAATGTCCTTTACCAATCTCAAAAACTGAAAAGATGCATTAAAAAAGCCCCTAACAAAAAACTTACGTATTCACAGAAATGGACCTCCCCAAACCATGAAGACCATGGAGAATGATGTTGGACAATTATAAACTTAACTGTTAATTCCAACTGCAGTTTCTATTTCAGATGCACTATATTTACTAGAAGAAATCAGCACAGTCTCTTGAACTTGGCATATGCCTATTGATAGGGAAAATTGAATCCATTGTTTCCAATCAGTGAAGATGTGTAAAATGCTGTAATCAAGGGAATTTTAAACAGTAAAGATTTACTGCCTTGCCCCAGGGTAGATTTTTTTTTAAGATTTGTTTATTTATGCATACAAGAGCTGGGGCAGGCCAGAGATGGGGGGAGAGGGGTGGGGGGGGGTGTTGAGAGTGAGAGGATCACCAGAGAAAGCGTGGGGAACAGAACAGGCAGACTGACTGAAATACACTGCTGAGGGGAGCAGCGGGCAAGACAGGAGCGGTCTGCTGCGCCATGTGGGTTTGTCTCTGGCAGGCTGGGAATGGGACTCGTGCTGCAGAGGCTGCGGATTGCTTAATAGTGCATTGCTTAACCGCTGCGCCACCAGGGTTGCGAAGCTGCCCGCAGCCTCTGCAGCGCTGGTTCGATCCCCGGCTGCTCCCCGGCCACCAGAGGAGGGTCCCACATGGTGCGCAGACCTCTCCTGCCGCCCGCTGCTCCCCTCAACAGTGTACTTCGGTCCTTCTGCCTGCTCTCTCCCCGCTCTGGCTCTGGTGAATTCTCTCACCCTCCCACGCTTCTGACTGTACCCAGTGCATGTATAAACAAAACAAACAAACAAATAAATAAATAAGCATGCCTCTATAAAATTAAAAAAAAAAAAATAGTGCATTGCTTAACCCCTTGCGCCACCAGAGAGGCCCCAGGGTGGATTTTGCTTTTTTTTTTTTTAATAGAGGCATGTTTATTTATTTATTTATTTATTTGTTTGTTTGTTTGTTTGTTTATTTGTTTGTTTGTTTGTTTGTTTGTTTATACATGCACTGGGTACAGTCAGAAGCGCGGGAGGGTGAGAGAATTCACCAGAGCTAGAGCAGGGAGCAGAGCAGGCAGAAGGACTGAAATACACTGCTGAGGGGAGCAGCGGGCAGCGGGAGAGGTCTGCGCGCCATGTGGGATCCTCCTCTGGTGGCCGGGGAGCAGCAGGGCAATGAACTGGTGCTGCAGAGGCCGCGGGCAGCTTTGCAACCCATTGCTCAACCGCTGCGCCACTGCGGAGGCCCCCCAGGGTGGATTTTGATAATGATTTTGATGGTCTGGGACTAAGGGAATAAACTCTCCAAAATAACAAATCTTCCACCCCAAAAAGTAGCCATTAGTTATTTTGGAGACAAGATGTAACCTCCTGAGGACACTGTTTTGGTTGGCTGATCAGGTAGATTAAAGAAATGAAGATATTTAAGAACCCACAACAAATTCAGGCTGCAATTCCCTTACCCTACTGCTCTGATCACATGGTCTAGCACATTTAGTGGCTCCAGTAATAACTGTAATGGAGAAGGTTTTTGAACAAAATCTCTAGTAAGCCTCAAATGGAAGAGCTATAGCACAGATCCCAGGATTCTTATAACAGAAAATTATTACTTGTTCAAATAGTCCAGAATGATCCACAGTAATAAACTAAACAACACTAATTTCTTAACTTGGGGTCTCCCTGGTGATGCAATGGGTTAAGTCGCAGCACTATGATGCTAGCTGCAGCCACTGCAACATGAGTTCGATTCCCAGCCAGGATGCTAACCAACATGGTGCAGCAGACCTCTCCTGTCTCGTCCGCTGCTCCCCTCAGCAGTGTATTTCAGTAGCTCTGCCTGTTCTGCTCCCCACTCTGTCTCTGGTGAATCCTCTCACCCCCCGTGCTTCTGGCCTGCACCCCAGCTCTGTATGCATAAATAAATAAATCTTTTAAAAAAATTTCCTCTACTTGTCCTAAGGGTGCATTGATTTATATGAACTGATATTTTAAGTAAGCATGATCCACTTATTTAAGGTTTTTAACAATGCCTATCACATTGTTAAGGTTTTTAACAATGCCTATACATTAACGAAATATCCCTTTGTTCATAAAGTAAAAATCACTATAGATTGTTAAAAAATACTTTTTTCGGGGCCTCCCTGGTGGTACAGGCAGTTGAACGCCACACTATGAAGCTGTCTGCAGCCTCTGCATTATGGATTCGATCCCAGCCAGCCAGCGAGAATCCCAGATGGCAAAGCAGACCTCTCCTGTCTCACACGCTGCTCCCCTCAACAGTATATTTCATCAGTCTGCCTGTTCTGTTCCCTGCTCTGTCTCTGGTGAATCCTCTCACCCTTCTGTGAATCTGGCCTGTACTCCAGTTCTTGTATAAATTAAATCTTTTAAAAAATAAACTTCTTTCTTGTTATGCTTGTTTTTTGAAAGAGAAAAGAAAGCAACATATCTATACAGTGTAATATTCCATCATCTCATATTTCATGAAGAGAAACATGAAGAATTTAAATGGGTAATTTAATGAAGGGGCAAAGAAGATACACACAACTATATTTATTATTATATAATCAACTAGGAAAGTGAAACTTCATGTAAGTATAGAAGTACATATCTTTGGTAAGTAGTAACATTTCTAAATGTGGAGTTATATATTAGAAAACCCCAGAAGTTTAAGACATGGGGATTCCACAGACCACATTGGAAATAATGACTTAAAATTTACAGAAGGCAAAAGACTAATAATATAACTTCTCTCGTAATATTTCTTGCCCTCACAAATTCCTAAAAAAGATAAGATAGTCTACTTTCTTTAATATAGGAAATTGAGATTCATAGTGGGTGTGATAAAACTTTTCTTAAAGTTTTGTTGTTGACTATGAAATAAAGAAATGTCTTATTCACGTGCCTAGGAAAAGGTCACATCCTTTTCCTTACACATCCTTAAGAGTTGAGACAGACCTTTGGGAAATGGTGAAGGACATTTAGTGGCACATATATATTTCAGTATAAAATTTGAACAATTTGATAGCAATATTTGTCATGAATGAAAAAATGCAACTACCAGCAGCTAAATCCAATCTGGGAGGAATCATTAACAAAGTTTTAAGAACTATTTGCTTCAAGAGGATGTATGTCCATAAACTTCTGCAGAAGTCAAACTAATTTGGAATTAAGATAGTGGAATAAGAAAAAAAGTCTGAGAATCCAGTCATTATTATGTTTTTTCTAATGAGCCTATTATCCTGATTAATAGCCATCTGTCCTTTTTTTAGTGCATGATGTTTAAAACTTCTTACTTTGGTTAATCTACTTTTGAGGTATAAGGTGAGTTGAAATAGGTTGTAAGTTACTGAAAGTACACCACAGATGCCATTCTTTAACAGAGGATATTTAATAACCCTAAGGTCAAAAAGGTATTAAGCGGCAGAGCTGAAATTCAAAGTTCTGTTTGAAGTCAAATTTCGTGATTTTTTCCCCCCCTACACACTATACAGACTATGGCTAGAGTTAAGGTTACCTTTCTCAAGTTGTGTTTCCTTATAAAAATAGTATTTTTAAAGAAAGTATTTTAAAGACCTAATCACTGCAGTGTTAATTTTGTTGCCAAGGAAAAGTAAGTAAATGCTTCTAAACTCTGAAATTCTCCCGCAATAATGCCAAATCTTGCCATACCCCTATATAAATAAGCATAAGGGACAATCCAGACAACAGCCTTAACTGTTACAAGGTGTTTCCTAAAAACTCAACACACAAGAGTGAACCAATGTACCAACAATGACACAATAGCTTGAATAGAGGTGTGTTTAACCTAAAACACAATCAAGATTTCTTTTTTTAAAAAAAGATTTATTTTATTTATTTATGCAAACATGGACTGGGGTGTAGGCCAGAGGTATGGTGGGGTGTGGGTGGTGAGAGGATTTACCAGAGACAGAGGTGGGAACAAAACAGGTGAATTTACTGAAATACACTGCTGAGGAAAGCAGTGGGCCAAGAGAGGAGAGGTCTGCTGTGCCATGTGGGTTAGCTCCCTGGCTGGGGATCAAACACATGCTGCAGTGGCTGCTGATAACGTCATAGTGCTGAGACTTAATGCCTTACACCACCAGGAAGGCCCACAATCAAGATTCTTGACTTCTTTTTCCCTAGTCCTAACAAAATACAGTTTTAAAAAATATTATTTTACATTGGCTAGGAATTGTTAAGTCCAAGGGAAAAATGTGACAGAAAGGGGTAAGTTTGGGGGAAGTTTTTATTATGTTTTGTGGCTCCTTAAGTTAATTAAATAACTTCTCTGATCTTCCGTTTTCTTAGTTTGCATTGAGGATAGTAGAGAGATTCAAAGAAATTGAACATAAGAGGCAAACGAGTACTGAAAAGATCAGGTTTATTGATCTATTTTTTTGGTGTGATTTTTATTAGGTTAGTAAATTAATGTTTTCCTTTAAGGTTAATGAAAAAATTAGTCTTAATCACTTACCACATGCCTTCTAGAATATGGAAACAGCTAATCACAGACACTTTCCCAGGTAAAGAACACAGAACAAAGACTATGACTGAAAGGATCAAGTTTTTATAATACTATTATCATTTCATTAAATTAACATTGAAGTGGCACTCAGGGTGCTGGATAGTGAGCAATGAGTGAACAAAACACTAAAGGAGAAATGAAATAAAGAAATGTCTTATTCATGTGCCCTAAGAAAAGGGCACATCCTTTTCCTTACACATCCTTCAGAGGAGGTAGCAAAGGAAACTCCATTAAAAGAGGAGGTTGCAGATTCCCTATCCCACCTAATGAGGAGCACAGCTGAGCCACTAGGGACAGTAGTGGAAGACTTGAATGAGACACAGCGGGGAGACATGTGGAGCAGAGAGACATAAGAAGCAGAGTGTGCCTGTTTCTCAGCTTTGATCTTGTAGCAGGGACTTGGGGGACATGGAAGGAAGTACATGGAGGAGAGACTTACAGAGACACTTGAAAGAGTCATCTGGGTGAGAAACATAGGGAGGCAGACAATGGTAGCTTTTATCTTGATCTGTACTTTAATTTTGCTCCTTTCATTCTAAACTTACTTAGCCCTTTTTGTCCCTTTCCTATGGGTCCCCTCCAGAAAGTGCCTTAGACTTGTGGCATGCTTTTGGGCCGGAGCAGCCCTGCTTTCTGTCAAGCCTTTTAGGATGGCCATTTACCCAGGAGGGGAAAGGTATCTGACCTCTAATAGGACTACAGGGGAGTTCAAGGCAGTGTGCAAAGAGAGAGAGGCAGGGTAGTTTGTTCACTTTGAACAAAAAGAGCAGAGTTTTATAAACTCTATGACTGTCTTATTTAAGGGGTGTACAAGAGGAAGGCCCAGGATGGCAGGTGAGATGGTTGATCATGTGTGGTGTGAGAGAAGTTGTATTAGGAATTCACATGACTTGTGACTGCATATAACTACATCATCTGTCATTTATCATGTGATCATAGGAGGAAGCAAGGCAGAGAATGTCAGTTTAACCCCTGTAGGCCTGCTGTCCAAACAATGCATATGTGGAGGCAGCAGTACCCTGGGGCAGCTTAGTTAAACACTCTCTCTTTCTCTCTTTCTCTCTCTCTCTCTCTGCCTGCCATGGGTATGCCATGGGTATTCTCCCACCTCATTAGTAAGAACTATGTCAATGGCACTGTTACCAGTAGTATTAATTTTGCCCTCTGGGATAGGGGTAGGCAACACCTTGTTTTAAATAAAGGGAACACTGCTTGAGACTGGAATAGTCCCTAAGTTTAGTTACCCAGAATGAAAGATGAATGTGATAATAGAGACTGCCTTTTAGGGTAAAATAATTAGTTCTGTTAGTCTTTTGGATCATTCACATTTAAAGAGATCATTAATATCTTTGGGTTAATATCTATTTTTTAGCTGTGTTCTATTTGTTCTGTGTTACTTGTATTTATTTGTATTTATTTTTTCTGCCTTCTTGGACTTGAGAATTTTTATGATTAGATTTTATATCTTCTATTCATTTATTATTTATGCCACTTTTAAAAACTTCTTTTAGTGGTTGCCTGAGGGTTTAGCATATGTATTTTAAAATAATATGAGTCCATCTTGAAGTAATATTAAATCATTTCTTATGTACTATAATGACTTCATTAAAGAATATTCCCAATGCTTCCTTTCAATTTCTTATGCTGTTGTTGTCACATATTACACTTATGTATATGGCACAAGCACAAAACACAGACACTTATTTTGTTTAAATAGTTATTTTTTAAAGCAATTTTTAAAAAGAATGAAAGATTTTAATTTACCTTCATTATTCTATTTCCAAAGCTCTTCATTTGTTAGTGTAGTTTCAGACTTCTGACTTATATAAAACATTTCTTTTGCTTGTACTACTTCTTAGAATGTTCATTGTATAATATTTATTGTAATATTTATTGCAGAGTCAGTCTTCTGGTACTACTTTAATCAGTTTTGGGTTGAAAAAATATTTTTACCTCATTTTTTTCATTTGTAATTATTTTATTTTGCCTTTACTCCATATCAATCTACTTAATTTAAGAGAAGACTTCAGTATGTATAGAATGTGGAGTGACAGTTTATTTTGCATTTGTGTAAGTGCTTTAAAGATTCCATTATATTTACCTTTTTGTTTTCATGGCTTTTGATGAGAAGTCTGCTACAATTATTATCCTTGTTTATCTGTTGATAATGAATTTTTCATTCATTCTGTCCTCAAGATCATCTTCCTAACATTGACTCATCAATATGAATATGATATGAAATATGTTTTTTTGTTTGTGTGTTTACATTTATACTATTACTGTTCTCTCTGAATTTCACAGATCTACATTTTCTTGTTTCTCAGTAATTGAATATTTCATCTTTTTTTCTGCACCTGAGATTCCAGTTTTCACACACAGTAGTGAAATACTTTTTATGAGCAGGCCTTTTTATGATGCACAGAACAGATATCCTCAAGACATGTCTCTTTGACATGCTGGACATTTCAAACTAAGATCAATTATGACCTTGTAAGGAAAGAAGAAATTCTTTTCTTCCCCTAATCAGAAAAGAGATTGTCACTCCCTTAATTACCTGAAGGTGAACACTGGGAATATGATCCATATTATTTCTAGGAATTATTTATTTTTGAGACCTCTCTGTATTACTGAATAACCTGAGTCAGTCTTTCCTAGTTATGTGAAGTCCTCCTTTTTTCTCTATGATGCCTTAGGTCTCTCCTGATGGAGACTAGGAGTAGAAATTTGGGAAGGAGGCATTCACAAAACCAACACAGAAAGCCAGAAGCAGAGATAGGAGTTAAAATGATTGACATAGTCATTAAATAAGCTATATAGAAAAGTAAAGTATCTGGAGGCACAGACTGAGGTTCAGACCAGATGGGGTTACCGAGATTGGGAGTCATTGTAAAAGAATCACTGTTCCTTCCAAACTGACCTAGTCAAATCATATATTGAAAAAAAAATGCTTAGGTACCAGCTCTAGAAGTTATTATTTTAACTGAAGTTAACAATCCCAAGAGGACTAAACCCCTCCAAAAGAGACTAAACCAGGGCCTCCCCTGTTGGCACAGCACATGAGCACTGGGCTGCAAAGCTGCCTGCAGCCTCTGTAGCTCCGGTTCAATCCCCGGCCGCCAGCGAGGGTCCCAAATGGCATGACAGACCTCTCCTGCCACGCCCGCTGCTCGCCTCAGCAGTGTATTTCATCAGTTTGTCTGTTCTGTTCCCCACTCTGTCTCTGTTGAATTTTCTCACCCTCCTGAGCTTCTGACTGTACCCAGTGCTTGTATAAATAAATAAATAAATAAATAAATAAATAAATAAATAAATAAATAAATAAATAAATAAATAAATCTTTAAAAAAAGAAAAAAGAGACCACTGCAATTTCTGCTCTGGAAAGAGGCAGTTCTCCTATCTGCCTGTGACTATGTAGGTGTTTATCTTCATCGACCTTGTCCCTTTGCAAAGCAGCAGAGGCAGCTCTGATCCCAAGGCTGCGAACCCATGACTGTGCAGGCCTCTCATTTAACCAACCTGTCCCCTCCAGGGGCAGCTCTTTCTGCCCGCTTGTGTCTGTGCAAGCATCCTTTCCTTCCCTTCCCTTTTATAATAAACCAAATTTTTTTTTTTTAAAGTAGAGTTTGTTTGTTTTTTTTTTTTAGAGGCATGTTTTATTTATTTATTTATTTTATTTGTTTGTTTGTTTTGTTTATACATGCACTGGGTACAGTCAGAAGCGTGGGAGGGTGAGAGAATTCACCAGAGCCAGAGTGGGGAGCAGAGCAGGCAGAAGGACCGAAGTACACTGCTGAGGGGAGCAGCGGGCGGCAGCCAGGGATCGAACCGGCGCCGCAGAGGCCGCGGGCAGCTTCGCAACCCAGCGCTCAACCGCTGTGCCACCAGGGAGGCCCAATAAACCAAATTTTTTTAATGTAACTAAATGTCTCTGCCTCATGGGGAAACTTATATGCCACTGAAAGAGCTCTGATGAAACTTTTCTCAGTGGTAACCCAAGGAATCCTCTATCTGAACTAAACACCTTTCCAAACACATCAGCTCTACATCCCTTAATTCATGATATAATCCCTCTTTTCCATGACTGAAAATGGAAATCTCATAATCTATGTAGATTCCTTGTATGTAATTATTTAATAGATCTTTTTCTATTGATGGTGTTTTGACTATTCCAAAAGTCTAAGGAGGATTTGGGGGCATTTTCCCCAGTATCCCTACAATAAAGAGTGGGTATTACCCCATGTAGTGTAAATGAAGATGCTCAGGTTTTTGCTGCTAGCCTCTGTGACTCATCTGCGGCCTTGAATACAAAAGGCCCTTGGGAGTGTGGGTGTGGAGAATGAGTGCCTGACTATTGACACCTGAGCATGGGTGTGCACACATGTGCAAGTGTGCACACCTGAGCCTAGAGGACAGCGACATAAGGGCAGTGTTGCTCAGAGATAGCTGTGTTCTGAGTGGACGAGCCAAGGCTGAGAGAGGAAGAGAGCGAGAGAGAAAGTGCAGAGGAAAGAGTGTATAGAGATTCGCAGGGTGCCCAAGTTGCTGTCTCCCTGATGGCTTGTTTCTCTCTAACCTGTGGGGATGATGCCAAGGGCTCCAAGTTTCTCTTTTAAGCTGCCTGAAACAAAGGTGAGCCTACCCAGCCTGGAATGCTTGAGAAACACCCCATAATTCTTTTGTTTTCTTTTGTCATTATTCACTTTTCTTTTATGTTTTAGGTTGAATAATTTTTATTGACTAATTTTCAAGTTTATAATTTTATTTGTGTTCATTATACTAATGAATCCACTAAAGATATTTTTCATTTCTTTATTGTGTTTTCACTTCTAAAATTTTCATTTGATTCTTTTATACTTCTCTCTTTCCTCTCCAATTATCTGCTCTTTAATGCTGCCCATCTTTTCTGTCAGACCTTTCATGTATAGTTTATATATGTTGTAGCCATATTTGTCTATTCCAGCTTTATTGAAGTATAATTGGCAAAACATTTTATATATGCACCGTGTACATGATTTTTTATATACATTTACATTGTGAAATGATTACTGCAATAAAGCTGATTAAAATATCACCTCACATAGTTTTCTTTCTCACATTATGTTTATATATGTGCTGAGAACATTTAAGATTTACTCTCCTGGCAAATTTTGTTTGTGCAATACATTATTATTACTTACAATGAGCATGGTGTATAATAGATCTCCAGAACTTACTCATTTAGCATAACTTAACTTTTGTACCCTTTGAGCAACATGTTGACATTTCCTTGGCAACCATCCACTCTCTGCTTCTAAGAATTTTACTTTTTAGAGTCCACATAAAGTGAGATCATGCAGTATTTGACTCTGTGATTGATTTATTTTACTTAGTATAATGTCCTCCAGACTCATTCATGTTCTTGTAAATGCCAGGGTTTTCTTCTTTTTAAAGAATGAATAAAATTCCTTTGTATGTATATACCACATTTTCTTTATTAGTTCACCCTACAATTGACACATAGTTTGAGTCCATATTTGGGCATTTGAATAAGGAAATGAAAATGGGGGTGCAGATCTCTCCTCAAGATACTGACTTTATTTCCTTTGAATCTATACCCGGAAATGAAATTGCTTTGTAACTTTTTGAGAAACCTCTATATTTGCCGTGAGAGGGAAGTCAACAGCGAAGAAGGAACACCTGAGTCACAGGGGTAAAAGAATTCACCAGAGACAATATGAAAAGTAGAAAATGCAGATTCATTCATTATTCTGCTAGGGAAATTGGGGTGAAAGCAGAGTGTTTGAAGCACTTTTCTTACCCTGAACTTTTGGGCTTTGTAAGATTTAGGACACAGGTCTGTGCTGGCCACTATCTAATAAAGTGTCAGACCTTGATTAGTCCCTGCATTTTCAGAATTTACATCAGCTTGTAATGGCCACAGGTTTGTATAATGGCCCTGTTTCAATAACAATCATTTAGTTCCCCGACCTCATCTGAGGTCCCAGGACCTGCTTCCTAAGGTAACTTTTCTTTTTTTTTTTTTTAAGATTTATTTATTTATGCATACAAGAGCTGGGGTACAGGCCAGAGGTGTGGGAGGTGAGAGGATTCACCAGAGACAGAGTGGGGAACAGAACAGGCAGATCTACTAAAATACACAGCTGAGGGGAGCAGTGGGTGAGACAAGAGAGGTCTGCTGTGCTATGTGGGTCACCTCCCGGGCGGGGGATTGAACTCATGCAGTGGGTGGTGACAGCTTGGGTGGTGACAGCTTGATAAAGCTGCTTCTCAACCCCTTGTGCCACCAGGGAGGTAATTCTGTTTTTCTCCTTATCTGTTAAAATGTCCCATCCCTGTCTGCAAGGCAAGGAAGAGACTGAGCTTTTAATCCTATCAACCCCAACAATATTGTTGTTTATCTTGCACCAATAGGGTGCAAGGATTCCAGTTTCTCTATACCCTGCCAACACTTGTAATCCCTTTTCATTTTTGATGATAGCCATTCTAAGCATGAAGTGTTGCCTCATAGAAAAGGGAGATTCCAGATTCCCTGCCCGACCTGAGGAAGGGGGAAATGAGAGGTGAGGGGAAGCTAAAAAGTACTTGAGAGAGAAGGGTAGAGAGAGAGGACTTGGAGAAGGCACATGGAGCAGAAAGATATGTGAAGTAGGCTACTTGCTTCTCAGCCTTGGACTTGTACCAGTGATATGGGAGACAGAAGAAGTCACTTAGAAGAAATATGGATGACAGACCTGTGGGCCGCTGACAGTAACAGCCTTTATCTGGACTCATATTTTGATTTTGCTCCTTTCCTTGCAGAAATGGCTGCCCCCTTCTGTCCCTTTCCTACGGTTCCCCATCAGAAGGTGTCCAGAGCCGCATGGAGCATGCGCCATGTTGCGCATGCTCGCAAGTTAGGTTTCGGTTTCTGTTTCGCCTTCGGAGAAACCACTGCGCTTCCGGAAAATCACGCGGGACGAGGAGAGGAGCGAGGGGGGATAAGAAGGGAACCACGGGAGAGACTGGAGATACTGCGTAGAGGATAGGGAGAGAGACTGCGTGGAGGAGAAGGAGAGAGACTGCGTAGAGGATAGGGAGAGAGACTGCGTAGAGAATGAGGCGAGGAGACCTCGAGAGGGAGACTGTGGAAAGGATACTGTGTAGAGACTTTGAGAGAGGATACTGAGAAACGTACTGAGAGAGGAGCATAGAGAAAGCCAGGGAAGGTAGTAGGACAGGGAAAGGGAAAAACATGTAAAAGTAGGAAAAGGAAAAAGGAAAAATAAAGAAGCAAACGCTAGCGTCAAGTTGTCAAGCCCCTCATTTCAATCCTCAGCCCTTCTCTTTCCGTGCCTCCGAATCTCGCGGGTCGGGACAAGAAGGTGTCTGTCTTAAATTCGTGGCAATCTTTTAGGCCTTAGTGGTCTCGATTTGTGCCAACTCTGTTTGGCTGGGCATCTACTTACAGAGGATGAGTAACTTTGGATGTTTAATTGGAAGCTTTTATTCTTTTTTCTATCTTTCTCTTGCACACTGATTCTATTAAATTTCTTTTCTATTAAATGTTGTATGCACTGAGTATGTTTATTTTTATGTGGTGGGTAGCAGAACCTGTTTGGAGCATGCAGATTTAGGGGTCCCAGGGTGCCCCTTAGTCTGGCTGCTAACAGAGCTTCTTTTAAAATATTTTATTTCCAACACTTGTTTTATATATATATAGAACAGACTTCACTTTCACTTTGAGTTTTAAAAAGAACTTGTTTTCCTCCTGATGCCATATTAAAAAATTTAAGTACTGTATTTAATCTTCACTTTAAATTTTAAGATTTATGGTGATTTTGCTGTTTCAGTGATCATTACCAGTTGGTACAGTTCATCTTGACTTTGTAAAAATTAAGTCTTGAAGAACAATCTATTTTATATAAAAATGAGTGATTGTAGCATAACTTCCTTCAGGTTTTAATCAGTGTTTCTCACAGTATCAAGACAAAAGCAATTTCCTCCTTAATTCTCACATTACCTATTAAAACCATTCTTTTTGCAATGATTGCCAATAAGGGTATTTATTTATTCAAATTTTAGTAGCCAATTTAAGAAGCACCTAAGCACTTCAATAGAAATTGGATATTTAGTTTTATCCTATTATTAAGATAATGCTATATAGCTATTGGCTTATGACTTTTAATTTATATTTCCTCTTCATCTGTGAAGTAAGATGTTTTAGCAACCTTTAATATTACTATGATGTATGGGTCATCAGCTTTAATGAAACTGCCATGATTAATGACACTATAATGGTTTAATTAAAATAAATGAGCAAAAAGTAGAAAAGATGAAATACATTATTAGGATATATAAGGCATGGTCAGTTAAACAGATAAGCTTAATATATAGTGTTTAAATATAAGAATGTGACCTCAAAAGAAGGTCTGTTGATTGTTATACATAAAACATTAATGTTTGCAAATATATTATACATTACGTCAACAAATATCCATTAAATACCTACTCTGTACCTTACTAGGCAATAAGAAAATTGAATGTATATGTAATCATGCATTATATTATTACATTAATTACTATAATGCTATAATATATGACTTCAGATTATACTATATGATAAAATTGTAAAGAATTTCATAATATAATGTGGCAATATTGATAAAAGATGTAGTCTTAGTTTTAGCCCATTATAAAGAATGAGTATAGATTGGGTGACTTAAATAACAAACAGCCTACTCTGAAGGCTGGATAATCCAAGATTAAAATGCTGGCAGATAACGCTTTCTAGTGAGAGCCTACTTCTTGGTTCACAGATGGCCTTCTTAAGGTTTCTTGACATGGTGGGCAACTGACAGAGAGAGGAGGCAAGTGCTCTTGTGTCTCTTCTTCTAAGGTCATTCATCTCATTCATCTCATCCACCATCATGGCCTCATTAATTCCCCCAGGCCCTGCCTCTGAACACCATCACTTTGTAGATTAATTTTTGACATATGGATTTTTGAGAGCATAAGTAATCCATAGAAAACACATTCAGAGAATAAAAATGGATAATCACCATGATAATAGTAATAAAATGCTATGGGGTGAAAATATGGCCAAATTTTTATCAATTTAGCAAAATAACAAAGTTGCCATGGAGTCAGAGGAAAAGACCTGAGTTGGAGATATTAGGAATAATTTTATAGTTTTAAAATTCCTTTAAGCATTGTCACTAGCTAGGATATATGTGTGTGAGTTACTATGTGTATGTATGTGTACATGATCGCTGCCAGCCAGTAATAGAGGGATTGGAAAAAGAGGAATCCAAAAGGGCAATAGATTAGGAAGCAAGATCAAGGTGAAAGGATCTCCAGGAGAGTTTGCTCTTAGTGAAACAGGGTGTAGAACTTTAAAAATGCAGCTGAGAGATTTGGACAAATAAGTCTTTGTAACTTTGTAAGCCAGATTGTAGCAATTATGATCATTTATTATATCAATATGTTGATTTCTTTTAGATCTGAATGATATATACATTTGAAAGAGAAAAAAATGTTTTCTGGAAAAGTTTCCTTCCTGTCTGCTCTTCTGTATTCTTTTTCTGCCTCCATTCTTTTCTCATTCCCTCTTTGCTCAGGTAGATTTAGACTGTGCTTACTAGGTAGAAAACATACATTTCTAGGAAAGTTTAGCAATAGCTCCCTTACATAATAAACAACTGAATGGTAGATGATAGATCCAATAGATGTGTTGAGGTAGAAGTGCACGGTGCACATGCACTTGTGAATATGTTTACATACTCACTGCCACTGCCATTATCACCACCAACACATACATCCATCAATAGTAAATGATCATCAATTTTCCAACCATGTAAAATTCCAATAATAATGTATTATTGGTGTCTATACACCATTTTGTGTTCATTATTCCAGTCAATATATTTATTAAACATGTAAATAGGCATATTTGATTTGATAGCTACTCTACAAAGCATCTGGATATACCAGTGAACAAAACGGAATCTCAGGCCCAGTGTTTTGCTTTTTGTTTTCATTCTAATAGATTTGAGATAGTAAGCAAATAAATTATAAATATATTAGATATTCTTATATATTATGAAAAAAAATAAGGTAAGATAAATGAAAAGAGTACACTGTTGTGATTTTATATGACAGAGTCAGAAAAAGCCTCTCTCCAGGAAGGTGAGATTAAAGGCAAGATTTGATTGAAAAGAGAGAGTGGGCCCTGCAGCCTTTAGAAAGCAAGAACGTTCAATCAGAGGCAGCAGCAAGTGAAAAGGCCTTGGGCATGATTGTGCTTGTTGCATTTGAAGGACAGTCAAAAGGCAAAATTGTCTGAAGAAGAGAGATTGCAACGAAGACCACCAGTAACTGAGATTCCAGAGTGGTCAACCCACTGTGCCACCGGGGAGTCCCCACTTGATTATTTTTCATTGTGAAATGCTCATTATATTTTTTGTCTTATTTTAATATTGGGTTATGCTTTTATCCTTTTGTCTTATTTTAATATTGGGTTATGCTTTTATCCTGTTAATTGGCATACTTTTTTAAATTTGTAAATATTTTCCCTTTTTGTGTCTCACCTTAATGGTGCCTTTTGATAAACAGATGTTCCTAATTTTAATTTTAATGTCTAAATTGTCAATTATTTCATCTATGATTAATCCCTTTTGTATGATCATTTTTAGAAAAATTTTATCTACCCAAAGTCAAAAAGACATTATTTGCGGGCCTCCCCGGTGGCGCAGCGGTTGAGCGCTGGGTTGCGAAGCTGCCCGCGGCCTCTGCAGCGCCGGTTCGATCCCAGGCTGCTCCCCGGCCACCAGAGGAGGGTCCCACATGGTGCGCAGACCTCTCCTGCCGCCCGCTGCTCCCCTCAGCAGTGTACTTCGGTCCTTCTGCCTGTTCTGCTCCCCGCTCTGGCTCTGGTGAATTCTCTCACCCTCCCGCACTTCTGACTGTACCCAGTGCATGTATAAACAAAACAAACAAACAAATAAATAAATAAATAAAACATGCCTCTATTAAAAAAAAAAAAAAGACATTATTTGCTTATAAATGTTGTGTGGTTTTATTTTCATATTTTGATACAAATTTTTAAGTATTCTGAGGTAGAAGTAAAAATCCATACTTTTCTTATGGGTAGCCAGCTAACATTGATGTAGGACCTATTGGGGTTCTGAAGGACAATGGAAAAATACGACACCCTTGTCAAACAGTCTAGGATCAGCTCCACAAAACTTCAGATGCCAATCATGAGTCTAGGTTGTTATCTGTGCTTTTGACCATCTGGCTATCAATCAGATCCCCACAATCCCCTCCATAGCCTTGATTAATTTGTGAGCTTCACAGGAGTTAGAAAAACTATTAACTTATAAGCTTATGAGTATATTATGAAAAGATATTATAAAAGTGTGTCTATAACTCAAAAGCATCCATATGGAAGAGATTCATAGAGCAATGTATGGGGAATGGGACCTGGAATATTTACACCCTGTCCGGGTGCTCATCTCTCCCACACCTACACATATTCATAAACCTGGAAGCCTCCAAAGCCCATCTCTTTCTATTTTTATGGAAGCTTCATTACATAAGGATATTTGTTTAAATCAATGTCCATTGTTGATTAATTCACCTTCTGTTTCATTTCCCTCCCTGAAGGTTAGCAGTTATACTTTTGAGTTGCAAATCTCTAATCACGCCTTTCTTTCCCCTGATAATCAGTCCCATTTTAGGGACTTTCCAAAAGTCACCTAATTAACATAAACTCAGGTATTGTTAAAAGAAACTTGTTATGAATAACAAAAGATATTCATTTCACCATCATGCTCTACAGCAATTTTAAGAATAAAGCAAAGTATGCTAAAATAAATTGCCTCTATGGTTCTTACATAGAAAATTATAAGAATATTTGGAACAATGGAAGAGGAAAAAATATATATTACTTATTATAAATCATAAAATTACAAAATTCAAAGACAAGAAATGATAGGCTTGTATTATAAAGTATCGAATAGACAACTTTATATCCATTGCTGTATTAAAAGTTGCCAAAATTTTCAATCCAGATTCATTACATAATAATTTTACACATAAAGATAGTAACACATTCTTTTCTAAAGGTAAGAATTCTATTAGGAATTTAAAATAAATATTTCTTGCATTTATCAAAGGAAATAAGTCTGGTCTTTAGTTCTAAGTTTTTAACTTTTTTTGTGAGGTTAGTATGAGATTAAATTAGGCATGTAAATATCATTTATCTGGTTGTTCAGCCCAAATAATCTGGAATCATCTCTGATTTATAATTTATATTCTCACCTAATCAACCAGCACATTTATTCAGTTTTATAATATGATACATATAGGATCTGGCTCCTTCTCATCATCTTCACCTTTTTCATTCATGTCCAGACACTAGGACTCTGGCAAACTTTTTGATTGGTGTCCCTGGTGCCTATCTCAGAGTAGTCAATTTTCCACAAAACAGTGAAGACTTTTCAGAATCATAAGTCAGGTCTTGTCAAAACTTTGGTCAAAACTTTCAATAATAAATTT
Source organism: Talpa europaea (assembly GCF_964194135.1). Taxonomy (NCBI): domain Eukaryota; kingdom Metazoa; phylum Chordata; class Mammalia; order Eulipotyphla; family Talpidae; genus Talpa; species Talpa europaea. The sequence goes on from NC_140068.1 coordinate 72,559,477, forward strand.
CACAATACACTTGATTCAAATCCAACGTTTACATGATCTGTGATAGGATCCAGAACATTTTACCTAAAAACATGGTAACTTAGTATATTGAGTATCTTGAAAGCAATCTGGGAAATGGCAGAAGCAAGAATGTCATTCTGACTTCCCTTAACTCACATTTCTACCCTGAGACAGGACACAAAAGCTTCATTTGGGACTTGCCCTGCTTATACTCATGATGAAGTTACAGTTATTTTTTTTTTTCTTTTAAAGATTTATTTATTTATTTATACAAGCACTGGGTACAGTCAGAAGCGCTGGAGGGTGAGAGAACTCACCAGAGCCAGAGCGGGGAGCAGAGCAGGCAGAAGGATCGAAGTACACTGCTGAGGGGAGCAGCGGGCAGCAGGAGAGGTCTGCGCGCCATGTGGGACCCTCCTCTGGTGGCCGGGGAGCAGCCGGGGATCGAACCAGCGCTGCAGAGGCTGCGGGCAGCTTCGCAACCCAGTGCTCAACCACTGCGCCAATGGGGAGGCCCAAGAAGATACAGTTCTTATCACCAGAGACAGGGAATTTAGGCTGGGAAATCTATACAAACAAAATTTGCTAAACTACCTTTATCTTTCTAATTACTTCTTCATTATGTACTATCCCTAGCTAAACTTTTTTATCATTAATTCTTCCCAAATTTATTGCTTATTTACCTAAAAGGTACAAACGCTTCCTACTCCAAAGTGGGAAATTCCATTGCACACACCTATTGTTCCACCTTTCTATGAAACTTTATTTCTTTATGACCTGAAAAAATCATGAACGTTTTGATCTTCAATCCTCACTAAATTATTTCCTCCATTGAAACTAATAAACACCTCTGGGCAAACATTATATAAAAGTTCAACATATCTCTTTAATTCAATTTAAATATAAGAAATTCACACATATAAGTTTCTGGAGCTGTCACTCAAGTGGAAGAAAAAGAAAATTAAGCTGGTAAGTGTATAAAATTCTGAGATAAAGGATAACACAAGGGCCCAGATGAATGCATTAAGAGAAATCCTGCAACTAGAATTCTAGGTCAGAATGGATTCTCCAGGAAAGTTGATGCTTGCATTGATTGTTAAAGGAACTTCACCAAATTGTTTTCCGTTCCAATACTGTTTTCTAATTTCTCGATTTTTAGCCAACTAAGGTACATTTAAGCTTAAATTCTATTTTCCAAGCTACTGCTAAAAATAATAAATTGGATCAGGCAAAGATTGGCAGAACTGTAAAATTTTCCCTGAATCAATGCTAAATTATAAATCACTAATCATTGTGTGTCATTGTGTTTAAGTTCCTGACCAGAAGAACACCTACACAACAGTGACATTATCTAAACCACATTCATCTGTCAATGACAAAATAATGTGTCATTTAGAAGAGAGGAACTGCTTTCCCGAAGACAAGATGAATCATATTTGCTCTTTCTTGTTATCGACAAAGCCAATCATGTTGTCATAGATAGAAATTTGTTTGAGAAGCATGTCTTATTGTGAATTCTTAAAAAAAAAGCAAAAAATTTTTTTGAAGTTGCATTTAATGAGTTTTAACAGGAATTTTTACACTACCTTCCAAAGCTGAGACATTTAAATATACATAAAATATCAAAAATATGTTCAAAAACCACTTGTTTTCATCTTTAGCCACTATTTTCAGCTGAATAAAACTGACAGGATAATAATATAAATGAAAGAAATCACATTCAGAGTAAAGATACAAGGACAAATTTCAATGTAGAGAAAATTAAGCCTCAGATTTGGCAAAAATAGTAATTATGCTCATTGAAGAGACTAAGAAGAATCAAAGAGGACTGAACACTAAATTCCAAAAATTCTTCACAAGAATAATTTAGTAGTGAAGCAGAAAAGTATGTGGATATGTAGAGAAAGCAGAAATCTTATTTGTGTAAACTTCCTATATAGTTTTGCTATTCAAGATAATATTAGAATAAGCCTATATAAAGTTAAGGATTTTGAATTTTTAATTATGAAATAACTTAAGATTATAATGGCATTCTTTAGATTTTTTAGCCCAAGATATATACTCTCATAGACTAAACTAATATGAGAAGCTCCAAACGACTCCTTTTTATGTTGTGTTGACATTATGAGACATGAATTTTTTTAAAGTCTAATACAGTTTTCCAAGATTGAAGGACTTAGAACTAACTAAACCACTTAATCTGTTTTGACTAACAGGGGTTTAAATTTAATAAATAATTCATTTCAACTGTTAGAGTGAATTGAAAATAGAAAAAAACAGGCTTGAAATGAAGTACTTCATGCCAGGTCCTAAGCCAGATTTAATATCTATTGCAATAGCAGACTTTCCCAAAAGTGTAACCTTGAACCAATCAACCACTAGTTTCCTAATCAACACGAGGAGGCAATTTGTATGAGACCCCCTGCCTTCCCCTGAGAGAAAGTCACTTTACCTGAAATATTTTTTTTTTTTTGCTAATATATCCTTGTTCTATAAAAGGGTGGTCCCTAGGAAAAGGGGAAGTTCCAGGATCCCTGCCCCATCCAAGGGAGGGTGTAGCTGAGCAGGGAGAAGAAGCTGGAGAGGAGACTGGGGAAAGAAGCAAGCAGGATGGAGAGAGAGAGCTAGAAGGAGACCTGGAGGAGGCACATGGAACAGAGAGACATGTGAAGAAACTGTGCTTGCTTCTTGGTCCTGGATTGGTTGAAGCAGATGTGGGTGAGAGACCCATGGGGAGGTTCACAATGGCAGCTTTTATCTTGATTTTGATTTTGCTCTTTTTCTCCCAGACTTGTCTGTCTGTTTTTGACTCTTTTCTTTGGGTCCCCACCAGAAGGTGCTTTAGACTTGTGGTAGGCTTTCAGGCCTTGCTCTGGGCCAATCCTGTTTGTGTGGACTTTTACCCACAAGGGGACAGGTTACTTTGGGTGCTTGATTTAGAAACTATATTCTTTGTCTTTTCTGTATTGCACATGGATTGTATTAACATTCCTTTCCATTAAAAGGTCTTATATGTTTCGTCTTGATGTGGCAGATGGCAAAACCTATTTAGAGCAGGCAGGTTTGGGGGCTCTGGGGTGCCCCTCTCCCTGTCCTGTAACAGAGTCACTCCCTTTCTGTCTATAAATTCCCTCTATTTTGTGTCACCCTTGGCAGTATCTACATGGGATATTGTCCTATTAATAAATCATTTAATAAAGTCAATTAGATCTTTAAATTTATAGATGTTATTTCTAACATGTATAAATCTAGGAGGACAGATTTTAACTCAGAATATAATGTCTTTTACCTTGACCTTGAGTAGAAGAAAAAATAATTTTCCCTTTGTTCTTGTGAGTTTTTTTTACCGAGAACCCTACAGATTTACAGAAAAACAAATAAATTTATTCTACATGTATACCTTATGTATACAAAAGAGATGTAAGAGAAAAATAAGTAAATTTCCTGAGGGATGTGCGTGTCTGCTTGTATGTTTATATGGTGGTGGAGGACTCGGAGTGGGGTGGTGGGAGCTAGGGGTGACAGGAGAAAAGGTTTACTCGACAAAGATTGCCCCAGCATGCACATTAGTCTCTCAAGTAAAACAGTTATATCTAACAATAGTTCTTGATGTCATTTTTTGGAGTCAGTGGGTTAGGGGTGTGGGGTCTTTGTGGTGGAGGACGAGAATAGAAAAAAAACTGAAAAAGGAAGTGCCACAAGACCAGAAACCTGGCTCACACAAGGAGGTGGGGGTGGAAGAGATTAATATAACCATTGATTGACACAGCTATGGAAACCAAAATCCTTAAGGCACAGACTACACAGTTCTGGCCACTAAGATCCTTACGTGCTGATGCCTAGATTACAAAGCATAACTTCCAAGCATGTATAAGAGTGTCCATCCAAAGGCAAAAGTATGGAGATTGAGCCCAACAGACCCCAAAGGCAAAGACATGGAGATTGAGCCCATTGTGAAATCTCTAATCCCTTTCAGATTCTGCATAGATATCTAAAATCAGCAACTAACCCGAAGGCTCACAAGAAGTGAACCCCTCCCAAATAGAAAAAGACACTCCGCACAAGCTTGGGGCAGCACTCCATCTGCCCACCTGCAACTATGCAGGTGCCTCTTTCCACCAACTCTTTCCCTCTGCAGGGCAGCAGCCTTCCTGCCTGCCATGTCACCTGTACCATGCTGGGACTTCTCTTCACTGACCTCCCTTAGCAAAGGCAGTTCACCTCAAGGATGCCCGCCTGCAACCATGCAGGCCTCTCTTAGCAAACCTGTCCCTTTCAGGGCAGCTATTCCTGCCTGCTTGTGTCTATACAAGTGAACCCAAGGACCCTGCACTCCAAACCCACAGACTCCAAAAAGGACAACTCTTGGGTTCACTCTGGGAAAGGTTTCACCACATCTCCCCTTTCAGCAGCACGCGGCTAGTTTCTCCATGAGACAGAGACTTTAGTTATATTTAAAGAGCAGGTTTATTAGAAAAGGGACAGAAGAGTAAAAGACACTTGCACAGACACAAGCGGGCAGGAAGAGCTGCCTCAAAAGGGACAGGTTTGCTAAGAGACCTGCATGGTTGCACGCAGGCAGCCTTGAGGAGAGCTGCCCCTGCTGAGAGAGGTCAATGAGGAGAACCCCCAAAATGGTACAGGTCATGGGCAGGCATGCCCTGCAGAGGGAGAAAGTTGGTGAAAGGAAGTACCCGCATAGTCACAGGTGGGCAGAAAGATGCTGCCCCTTTGTGGGGCCAGCATTAGGTTTTATCATCTTCTTTTTGTAGGGAGGGGCTCATCTTTATGGGTGGATGGTTTGGTCCTTAATCTCCATATCTTCACCTTCTGGTTTGTACTCCTGACACTCCCCACAGCAATCTGATCCCGCCTGGGTCTTGTATCTGGTGATTTAGGTGTTTGGCAACTAAGGATCTTCTTTTCTATAGCTGGGTTTACTGGCTATGTTAATCCCTTCTACCCCCACCTCCTTGTGCAAGACAGGTTCCTGATCTTGTGTCTCCTTTCCAGTTTTTCAATTCTTATTCTCCATCAGTTTTCTTCCTTTCTAATATAGATGGAATTTGTATTAAACTTGTATTTTTATATTTCATTTATTTAGATTTACAATTTTACCAGTGTAGATTTCTTTTACAGAAGGGCAACTTGTGTTCTCTTTTGGAACTTCTCCTGTGTCTGCAGTTTCTCAAAATAATCTGCTCAAAAACATCTTTTATAACAAAGAAACAAATTTGGGGGTGGCATATTCTACTACCCTTCAATCTTTGCTTGGACATTATTCTCCCTTACTCTTGGAAATGTTTCCATTTGTCAACTTTCTATTCAAATGATTTCATTGTCTTGGATACACACAAAAATGAATCAAGCAAAGGAAATCAAATTAAAACAAAACTAAAAACTTTTCCTTCCAAATCTATCCTCCCATTCATACCATAATTGCTACAATCTGGTTTACAAAGTTACAAAGGCTTATTTGACCAAGTCTCTCAGCTGCATTTTTTACACCCTATTTCACTAAAAGCAAACTCTCCTGGAGAGCCTTTCACTTTGATCTTGCTTCTGCAGCTATTGCCTTTTGGATTTCTCTTTTTTCAATCCTTCTGTTACTGGCTAGCAGTGACCAGTATATTTAATTTTCCTGGAAAAACCTCACCCTCCTTTCTTCCATTTACTCTCACACACCATTGATTCCCAAATTGCTTCTGTTAATTCATGTTTCTCCTTGATGCTAAGTTAATATAATTATCTGAGGGAAAATTTTGAATTTCACTTAGCAGTACTGTTTTGCACTCATTTATCAAGTACAGAAATTGAGTGATATTCTTAAATGCCTTCTTTCTCTTACTCCTAAAAATTAAGACATTAGACACATAACAGAGTGGTTCATGCTAAGTCCCACCTCATGAAGCTGAGTGCAATGATTTACAGCTTTGAGAAGGTAAAAACTGAAGTAAGAAATGTTTTAGAACCATAGGAAAATTGAATTATTTTATTGTTTCTAATAGATTTTTAAGTTAGTATCTTTAATTCAAGTGTATAATTGTATTATCTGGAAATAATAATTTTGTTTCCTATTTCTAATATTTATAATGTTTCTTCTATTGACATTCCTTCATACAGACACACACACAAACACATGCACACACATATAATTATGGACTTTAATATATATATACTTTCTTTTTAACCAGTGTTTGTGAACCAATCATTAAGGACATGCAATAGATAGATAGATAGATATAATGCTTATTTGTAAACTCTTAAGATTATGTAAATAATTCTCTTGAAATTTAATATGAGAAAAATTGCATACCTATTCATGTCTGCAAATGGTTGTCAAATAATAGTTTTACAGGGTAACTCAGTATCCATTAAATATTCTATTTAAAATGTTTGTCTTAATTTTTATAAGTGAGATGAGGAATTTTTTAGAATTATTTAGAATTGAAATTATTTAATAGCACATGGTAGCTGTCTTATAAGTGCTTTAACAATTTTTTTAAATGTCTGAGTTTATTCATCCTTGATTGCTTCATTTACAAACTGCTACTTATGTCTTATCTGTATATATACACACACAACTATTTCACTCCCTTCCATATCAATACCATTTATCATCTCATTTTCTTGAATTTTTTACTAGGGATTGTTAATAATTTAAATGTCATATTTTCTCCTGTATACCTTTATAACTTAAGTAAAATGGACACACTACAATGTACAATGTACTATTTTATCCAACTTAGTCATAATGTATTGATTATTTTCTAATAAAGATGAGGAAATTAACATATTTATAATTCTTTACATTTTCTATCCATCACACGCACAGACACACATACATAAGCAACATATAACTCATCATCTATATTTAGATGGACTTCATTCATCATTATTTTTACCAAAACCTTATTATTTTATTTCTTGGTAGGCTCTGTAATATAAGTGTCAATTTTTTTTTGGCCTAAATGTAATGGAGACTACACAATGACTACCTTGAGGCATCAAAATTTTGGTAATTTTAAATTATAGTTTTAGAATTTTCTGGGGTGGGGGAAGGGAAGAGGAGGAGAAGGAAATTAATGTGGTTGTTTACTATGTCAAATGATGTCAGGTTAAGAAAATTGGTCCAGGGGCCTCCCTGATGGTGCAGCAGGTTAAGCACAGCGCTGTGAGGCTTTCTGCAGCCTCTGCAGCATGGGTTCGATTCCTGGCCAGGCAGGGAAATTTCCACATGGCACGGTATACCTCGCCTGCCTTGTCCACTGCTCACCCCAGCAGTGTTTTTAGTCCATCTGCCTGTTCTGCTCCCAGCTCTGTCTCTGGTGAATCCTCTCACCCTCCCACACCTCTGGCCTGTACCCCAGTTCTTGTATAAAAATAAATAAATCTTTAAAAAAAAGAAAGAAAATTGGTCCAAAGATTTGTTCAATTTTTAGTAAACATTTCAAAAACATCTTTTAATAACTTTAAATATGTAATTCCTTTTATACTCATATTATATGCATTCTGTATGTGATTGGTTAAATGTTGAAATTTTGATAACAAAAGTTAAAAAACTAAATTCTTGGTTGAAGATAATAAAAAATAAATTGATTTCTCCCCTTTGCCTTGTTATTTAGAAAAAAATTAGAATATAATCCCCCTGAAAATTAGAAGGGATTTTGGTAGTTTTATGACCCAGAAATATCTTTCTAATGGGATGAGTTGAACCTCTGGATTACAAACTCACTCCTATCTCCTTCTTTCTATGGGAAGAGTTTAACTTTGGTGGGAGCTTTCTCCAAATTGCAAAGCTGTCTCTAGTCATAAAGATAGAAGTTTGTTTCTCCTCTGTAGGCCAATTAGCTTTCACAGATGTTCACACCAGTTAGCAGGTAATTCTAGGATAAACTATGTGTGACAAATGTGACTATCATGTCCTCTTACTTGAAGACTACTCATTGTTTAACTTGAGAACTCATATGGAATGAGTATGTCTATATAAAAGGCTGAGTCTTCTTTCTTTCAGTCTCTTAGCAGATTGTCTATGATGTGTATCACTTTCTAGTGTAAAAATATTCAATAATTTAAGTCTTTTTTTATTGCTACTTTTGTTGAAAGGTTTTCAAGGTTGAGGGGGAAGGCCTTTTTTAATCACATTTCCTCAATAAATAATATCACATATTTTTTCTTTAGATCAACCAAAAATTAATAACAAAACATGAGTATAAATCTCTTCAACATCTGGAGAAACATAAACACATACACAGGAATTTTTACTATATATTTACATTGAAATTGTCTTAATAATTCATGAGATTATAATTTATCCACTTATTCATGGATTAGAATGTAAAAAACTAAAAACATTAGCAATTCACTGTTACATGCAAAGTTTTCCAAGCTCTAAGTGTGTGTGAGTGTGACAAAGATATTTCTAATCTCCTGAGATACATTTTTTTTTCCAGAGGCAGGGAAAATCATTAATTACTATATAAGACAGAGTGAATAAGTACTATAACTCCACACACTTTATAAAATGTCCAAAAGTGGTAACTCTTTTAGCTCATAAAAGTCACTTTCTAATAGTTATATCTCACTAAAAAAACTTGATTTTCACTTAGAATAAGATTTTTAAAAATGCAGAATAAACATATGCTATATATTAGGGTGACCACTTCATATTAAAAGAAAAATGTCACTGCTTTTTGAAAATTTCAGAAATCCAAGCATGATGTCCAGGTAAAATGCTTAGGTGTAGAATTATGAAGAATCATGTTATTTGGATATTGAATACTATAATGTCAGTAAATGATTTAATGTTTGTGTGATTGGAGTGAATATCCTGTCAAATTTTGGTTATAAGAAAATTGTGAAAAGAGTGCTAAAATTTAAAGTGTAAAAAAAGTTTTATTACAATAAAGAGAAAATTATGATAAGTGAATATGTTGACTCTTACCAAAATTAATTGTGAAGGAATGAAATACTTGTATTCACAAAAATTCATATAATCAAATGTTTATCAGCATGTTATGACTACTTATAAATAATGATGGAGGAAAGAATAGAAGACCTAAAGGGGAGCTCTGGTGAAACCTTTCTCAGAGTGAAGCCAAGAACCCCACTCTAAACCCATCAACTTCAAAAACTACATCAAATATTAAACTAGAAAAAGTTAATAGAAGAAATCAGGAAAAATACTCATTGAAATAAATTAACCAAATAAGAATAAAAATCTATATTAGATTGATTTATTTATTTATTTATTTATTTATTTATTTATTTATACAAGCACTGGCTACAGTCAGAAGTGCAGGAGGGCGAGAGAATTCACCAGAGCCAGAGCGGGGAGCAGAACAGGCAGACTGACTACGAAGTACACTGCTGAGGGGAGCAGCAGGCAGCAGGTGAGGTCTGCGCGCCATGTGGGACCTTCCCCGGCGGTTGGGGATCGAACCGGTGCTGCAGAGGCTGTGGGCAGCTTCGCAACCCAGCACTCAACTGCTGTGCCACCGGGGAGGCCCAGAGATTTATTTATTTGTGCATACAAGAACTGCTGTACTGGCTAGAGATGTGGGGGAGGGGGAGTGAGAGGATTCACTGGACAGAATGGGGAATAGACCATTCAGATTGACTGAAATACACTGCTGAGGGGAGCAGAGGGCAAGTCAGGAGAGGTCTGCTGTGCCATGTGGGTTGCTCCCTGGCAGTAGCGGCTGATACCTTCATAGGTTGCATCTTAACCCCTTGTGCCACCAGGGAGGCCCCATGTTAGATTTTAACTGTGAAAAAAAATACAGATTTTATATGATAATTTTTATCTAACATATTTTTTCAGAAAAAGTAAGTAAGTATAGAAAGGAGTGATTGCTTTTCACCACTGCAAAGAATTAGGAAAATTATAGTGTCAAATTCAATTATCATATTGTAGTATATACTAGACTGAAATGTCACTTTCAGAACATGCTAATTTTTCTTATCACTCTAGCACTTCTTAAATTACAGAAATATAAAATTATTTTAAGAATGCATACTTTTTTTGGTCACATATATTTGTTAAATTATAATTTGTTTGTTTTCCCCTTGCTATTGATGAAGGATAAGAATAGAAAAATGGAAAGGAGGCGCCACAAGACCAGAAATCTGGCTCTTACAATGCCAAGAGCTGGAAGTGGGGGTAGAGAGATTCACATAGCCACTAACCCAGCTGGAGGAACTAAAAATCCTTAGGCTCCCATGCCAAATCACACAGTGCAAGACCCAAGCAGGTATCAGACTGCTGTAGGCAGTGTCAGGAACACAGACCAGAAGGTAAACACATGGAGATTTGAGGGCCATTGTAGAAATCTGGCCCCTTTTTATTTCTACATAGTTTACTCAAAGTCAACAACAAAGAAGCCACTCCGTGAAGGAGTGAGCCCCTCCCAAAAAGAAGACGTATCTCTGCAATCGCTGCATTGGCATGGGGTAGTAGTCCTCTGCCCACCTGTGCCTATGCAGGTGCTTCTTTTCACCTGCTCTCTGTCCCTCTACACGGCAGCAGCCTTCCTGCCTGCCCGTGACCTGTACCATTCTGGGGCTTTTCTTCACTGACCTCCCTCAGAGGAAGCAGCTCTCCTCAAGGCCACCTGCCTGCAACCATGCAGGCCTCTCTCTTAGCAAACCTGTCCCTTTCAGGGCAGACCTTTAAGCCTGCTTGTGTATATGCAAGTGTCCTTTATTCTTCTGTCCCTTTTCTGTAATAAACCTGCTCTGCAAATATAACTAGTGTCTGTGTCTCATGGAGAAACTTGCCTGGGAAACTCACTGCATGCTGCTGAAAGGGGAGCTCTGATGAAATATTTCCCAGACTGAACCCAAGGCCCCCGCTCACTAACCCCATCAACTCCAAAACTACATCATCAGCAATACCTGAACAAGGAGATCCTATACTTCTAAAACACCAATGTTATAAGCCATTATTACCCAACGAAATAAAATGACACTAAATGTAAGGGCTCCTCGGCTGAGAGGGGCAATGCTAAACCAATGGGCGATAGAAACTGTCTGGCAAGTACTTCTGTGTGTTAATATGCAACTCTCAGAGAGCTCGTCCTAAAAAAAATATTCCACATGCTTTTAGAAGTCCTCAAACAGTGAGCTTGTTTCCTTTAGAGCTGACTCAGATTGCACTTACGCTATTGAATTTTATCTTTGCCCAAGCTCTCGTGGACTAATGCCCCACAAACCCATGTGCATCTGAATTTTTGTAATTCTCTTTTAGTGACAGTAATTGGGAAAAACAAGCTAAACTTAAGCATTACTGTAATTTTAGTCTAGATTTGCTATTTATTCTACACTTTTTTTTTTAACATTTATTTATTTATTTATACAAGCACTGGGTACAGTCAGAAGCGCGGGAGGGCGAGAGAATCCACCAGAGCCAGAGCGGGGAGCAGAACAGGCAGAAGGACCAAAGTACACTGCTGAGGGGAACAGCGGGCAGCAGGGGAGGTCTGCGTGCCATGCCAGGGATAGAACCGGCGCTGCAGAGGCTGCGGGCAGGTTCTCAACCCAGCACTCAACCACTGTGCCACTGGGGAGGCCCTATTCTACACTTCCTAAGTCAAGTGATTCCTCAAATTATTCCACAATGCCTAGTAATCTTTCTGGATATTTGTTTTAAATGTAAATTTAAACATTTTCTAGATCATGTTTGCATAAATTTCAAAGAGCAGAATTATTTTATTTTCTTATTTAAGAATATTTTAAATATATCTTGGTGTAGAATTTTTGATTCCCGAAGTTAAATATAATTATCAAAACAAAAATATTATCATTGTTGACTATAATTATGATGCTTGACAAAGGCATAAAAAAGAGCATGAAAAAAAAATCCTGTCTTAATATTCTGTTTTTCTATGTATCTTAACAATTGGTTGTCACATTAAACATAAATAAGTTGGGTGAAAGGAAAGAGAAGTAATTTAAGTGAATTACTTTCAGTTAGTATCATTTAAAAATATTTGACTTTGGAATTTTTTTCTAAAAGTTCTAAATCCTGATGATAAGACTAATATTCATTGGATAGGTTATTCACATGGTCTCACTGAGAATTACTAACTACACTACCTCTTTGCTAACTACACATTCTCTAGTGTCGAGTGATAAGTGCCTTGTCACTTACTAGTAACCGGTATTCATTTGTTTATTGTGTTCATTTGCTTATTTCCTATTTCCCCATCAGTATATTATGAAGACAGAACATCTGTGTGTTGCATCTGTGTATAAAATAGTAGATATTAAACCAATATGTATTATTTAAAAGAATGTATGAATCTGCACAGAAACTTTGGAAAGAGGGTGCTCTTGTCCGCATTTCCTAAAAATAAATTGATGCTACTGAGCAGTTAATTTCTTAAATTCTCCCTACTTATAAAAGCTGAGATAAAGTTTCATCATTTAATATTAAATCTGTATTTTTTTCTGTACTATTTTGCCTTCAATATGTATCAATATCTTATTCTACAGATACATTTTAATGTGCTTGAAGGTGTGGGGCAACTGAAGGATATGGCATTTGCTGCTCAGATGTCTGGCCCACTTAGACCTCTGTCATAATCAATTGGGTATTCTTGAAGTACAACAGAAACTTTATAAAACTCAGTGTATTTTATGTTAAGGTTACCTACTGTGATCTTTTCTAAAATGTGAAACTGAATGAATATTTCATTAGACATTTTAGAAAGAAGCTCAGAGTGCACAGGGGTATGGCATACACTGTATCAGGGAAATAGTCATATAGATGACATTGAGACACTGACATTGTAAAATATTCGAGACTCTCTAAGTATCTATTAAAAACTTCCTGCACTGGAAATACATTCTTTGTTCGCACTTAAGATTGTAGAATGGGATGTCCACATAACATGTTCTTGCATGTTAACTGATTTTTTTGATGCCCTCAGAATACATAAGGGGAGAAAGCTAGATATTTATAAATGCGTATCTCAAGGATAGGGTGCTTACCAAATTCTATCTTTCTAAGAAAGATATTCTTAGGAAAGTTGTGAACCTATACCTCTGAATCACAGGCAGTATTGTAAATAAATGTTATCTCAATTAAAAAAATGAAAGAGAATTCCCTCCCTTGGCAACTTCTTTGATGTTTATTCTCTCTCTCTCTCTTTCTCTCTCTCTCTCTCTCTCTCTCTCTCACACACACACACACACAACACACACACATGCACACACAAACTTCATTCTGTCTACTAACTGAAGTGATGAAATGTTAAAATTATGTAATATCCATCACAAATAATTTGTTTATGATTATTCATTTGGCACTCACCAAATAGCATTATGGTAGGATGTCTGTAGATGAGACAATGGAAATTTGGAAAAGTATTGTATTTTCTTTAAGATTTCATGTACAAGAGCTGTCAAATAGTAAAGTCAGGGCAGTCTTCCAACTGAATGCTAACAGTGAACCTAAGCCCTATCCTATTAACTCTAGTTTGAGTTTCTCTTTTTCCTTCCTTTTTCCTTCCTTTCTCTAACAAATACATACACAACACCTACACATCCCACAAAATATGATAATTCATTTTCTCAAAAACATTTATTGCTTGATTTGGACATTGTCTTTCTTCGCTAAACTGAAAACAAAGGCATAGATAGGCCCGATCAAATGTGCAGATTTTCTTATATTGCTTGCAGAATATTTATTAAAAAAATAAATGGCCATGCCTATTTGGAAAGCTTACAAACAAATTCTGCATTTCCACACACTGGATAATTTTAGTCTGACATTCTAAAGGCAACCACAAGCTAAAAGTGAGAATTAGTTGCTTCTTAAGAACAGTCAAATGCTCTCCCTGGCCTCTTTACTCATTTATAATTAACATAACCAAAGGCTACAAAAACCTCTTAACTCTTCCTGTAACCACAAAGCCTGCTTTGTCCAGTTGAACACTTGCTGAAATCTGGGCAGCAAGGAAAAAAGAAAAGAAAAAGAAGACTACAAATTGTGCTCTTATTTGGTCACTACAAAGAGTGACTGAGCGTTTGATCAATGGAAGCATGCCCCCAAGATGATGTACAAATTCCATCTCAGGGCTGCCTCTTTCAAAGAAAAAATTAAAAATACATCCCACAGGGCATTCATTCTGCCACATCTCTTGAGTTTCATGTGAGTGCACAGGGGACCCAACAGTGTCCACAGTGCAGCCCTGAGGCTGCTTGCTGCAAGACGCTGTCAAATCCCAGGTAGAGTTCAGTCAGAGGGCACATGGGGCTGGAAGAGTGACTACATGAGGGGAAGAGGATCTAGAGACTTGCACCAGGGTGTCTGCTGCAGCTCTACAAAAACCACTAGGGTCAAAGAATGAGAGCTGATGGGCTATAGATAAAGACAGTGTGTCTTTGCACAGCCATTGTTGAAAAGTAGAAAATAAATGACTGCCATCACACCTTTTTTTCTGGTTCAATTATTCTATTGTTTTTTTGTTTGTTTGTTTGTTTTGTTTTGTTTTGTTTTTCCAGCTCATATTTTGATATGCTTTCAAACTTATAGAAATGTTGCATGAACAGTACAAGGATTGCCTCTGTCCTTTAATTACATTGTCTAGTTATTTTCACTTTGTGAAATTTACCAAAACTTTTCATGGTAGTTGTGTGCTATTTGGCAATCTTGCAAAAGAGTTCCAGTTTTAGTTATTTCACATTTTTCAGATAATTCATTATAAATATATGTATGTATTCATAAACATACATCAATACATATGTACAAAAAAGAAATAGCACATTATATACACATATATTATACATACAAAGGAAATTTTCTTTCCCATCCTATATGGGATCTCCATATAATCTGCAGATTTAAAAAAAAATCGAGGAGCAGATTACTCCATGTACTCTCTCAATTTCCAGCCAATTACTAAGTATTTTGGAGTTTTGCTCTGAACTGTTTTCTAAATCCAACCATTCTCTCTTATTTCATCATGTTATCATTAAGCTGTCACTTGTTGAAGTGTAAGTGACTCAGTTAAGATAGATAATCACTATATCTTGTGTATGTGTGTATATATACATATCGCAGCAATATAGTAATGTACACACACACATACACACACCTGGTTATTACTGGGCAAATATAGATACAGCAAGAATAAAATCCAACCATTGAACAGGTCACAGTCATGGGTCAAAAAAAATCCATTACTCTTATTGCAGGAGACTGGGAGAAAGAGAGAATGGACAATATGAGTCATCACCCTCTGATCTCTGCCCCAGTGTTGTGTCTGGGAGGGTCAACAATCAAAAAAAAACAAAGAAAAGGAAATATCTGTTTTCCAGATATCCAGATTGGCATTTTCAATGAAGAAATAGAGAAAAAAAAATGTATAGTGTTTTGGTTGCATTCAGGATAAGACTATAGGGACTTAAACCTTTCTAGCATTGTTTCAGGATGGTCTAGAAATATTTTATTGATTTTAGTCAAGAATATGTGAGATTTACTTAAGAATTATTAATAAAGAAAAAAATACCAAAATCGGTGTCATTTGCTAAGTAATTTTTCTTGAAAAATATATTGGACAATATGTGAATGTGCTTGAACTTTCTTTTTCTGAATGCACATATTAACTGAAATTATGCTCTATATCCACATTTCAAGGAACACTGGAATATTTAGTGGTTATTAGTTCATACTATTAGTTTTAAGAATTTTATTATTCAGTAGCTGTGTCAGCATAAAGGAAAATTTGTGGGCTCTTCTTAGTGCTCTGAGGTGTTATTTATATTAATTTACAAAAAATTACCAAACTTTAGGGATTTTTTAAAATTTAACACTTAATACATAAGAAGACTATTACTGTTAATTACCTAGAATGTGTAAATACATTTAAATCAATTTTTTTTTTGAATTCTGAAAGATGGAGCAGTCAGTCTTCGTTTACACTTTATGTAAAGAGGGACAATGTTGGACCTGCTCCTTGAGTTCAGATCCAGATAGTAAGGGCGATATCCAGAGAAGTGGAATCAGTATTTAGATGAGAGTGAGTTGCTGTGAAAACCACTCCATTAAACTTTGAAATAGTTGAATAGATTTACAATATAGAAGGGTATTGTATTTTATGCAAAAATTAACTTTCAAATATGCAGTGAAATTACAGTGTCTGCTTTGCTATTTTCTTTCTTTCTTTTTTTTTAAGATTTATTTTTATTTAGTTAGTTATACAAGCACTGGGTACAGTCAGAAGCGCGGGAGGGTGAGAGAATTAACCAGAGCCAGAGCGGGGAGCAGACGGGCGGCAGGAGAGGTCTGCGCGCCATGTGGGACCCTCCTCTGGTGGCCTGGGAGCAGCCGGGTATTGAACCGGCGATGCAGAGGCCTCGGGCAGCCAGCCCCGCAACCCGGTGCTCAACCCCTGCGCCACCAGGGATGCTCTGCTTTGCTATTTTCTTGAAGTGGTGTTCATGACTTCTTATACCAATGGACTCATTACTTAGGGCTGAGCTGAAGACATTCAACATGCTCTGCTTACAGATTATACTATGGCTAAGCAGGCAGTAATGACACCAGATTACAATGATGAAACCACTGCTTAAAAGGGCAAAATATTAATCAAATATTAATCTACTTTAATAAATTGGTGAAATAATTTTCAAAAGGATTCTCATTAAATTAATTTTTTTCTTACAACCAGGATAACAATGATAATCTAGCTCCACTATGCAGAGTGGTGAAAGTCAGCTTGTCCAAAAAAAAAAAATAGTATTTTTAGGGCCTCTCTGCTGGCACAAGAGGTTAAGTGTCAGCGCTATGAAGCTGTCCAAGGCCAGTGCAGCATAAATTCGATCCCCAGCCAAGGAGCTGAACCACACAGTGCAGCAAACCTCTGTCTCTCCCGCTGCTCCCCTCAGCAGTGTATTTCAGTAGATCTGCCTGTTCTGCTCCCCACTCTGTCTCTGGTGAATCTTCTCACCCCCTGCATCTCTGGCCTGTACCCCAGCTCTTGTATGCATAAATAAATAAATCTTAAAAAAAAATAGTATTTTCCTTCCCACCTCTCCTTTTTTGTGTTTTCTGTCATGAGTCACGGCACCAATATCCACCTAGTCTCAAGGCTGATTGACCCTTAGTTCTTCCATTGCCCTTTCATCGAATTCATCTAATTAAGTCCTAAAGATTAAAAAAAATACTACTCATTCCAAAAGTCATTCTCTCTCTCTCTTCTTTATCCAAAGTCTTGTATCTTTCTTCAAAATTGCCTACTGTCCCTTTGCCCTGGTTTCTCACCTGGATGAAGCTCACCTTCCATAGTGCTGTTAGAGGTTCATTAACAAAGTGAAAATCTGTACAGATATGAATGGATCACTTATCTTGAAATATTCAGTGGTCATGTATACACTCTGAAGTGAAATCCAAAATCTTTTATACATCATACAAGAATTTCCCAAATGCTAACTCTAGTTGTTTCTCTAGCTTTTTATACTCTGTCACATTTACCACACCATTGTGCTAATTTAATATATATTTTAATTGGCCAAAATCTGTATTATTCAATATTGCAGCCATAGACCACATGGATTATATGATTAATTAGATAAAGATGCACTTTAAGTATAAAATATAGACTAACTTTTGGCATTTAATAAAATAAAAAAGAATGTAAATAAATAATTAAAATATTTGCACTGATTATGTGTTGAAATACAATTTTTAGATACATTTAGAAATACATATATTTTTAAATTATATTTTACCTGCTTATTTTACTATTATTTTACTTTTTAAAAAAGATTTATTTATTTATGCATACAAGAACTGGGGTACAGGCCAGAGGTGTGGGGATGAGAGGATTCACCAGAGACAGAGTGGGGAACAGAACAGGCAGACTGACTGAAATACACTGCTGAGGGGAGCAGCGGGTGAAACAGGAGAGGTCTGCTGCGCCATGTAGGTTGCTCCTGGCTGGGGATTGAACTCGTGCTGCAGCAGCTGCAGATACCTTCATAGGTTGCGACCCAATGCCTTGTGCCACCAGGGAGACCCTATTTTACTATAATTTTAATATGATTGTTAGAAATTTTTAAGTTATATAGGTGGCTTACATTTTATTTCTATTGGTCCAGGAGAGCTCTAAATGTTTAACGTTCTATGAACAGGTCTTACCATTTTATATGTACACATAATGATAAATTGTTCCCATTCTTAGTCAAGCTCTGACATCTTTATTTGCTTGAAGCTCAATCATCTATTGCAAAGTAAAGTTTTTCAAGATCTGATGTAAGTCAGCTTGATTATTTCCTCCATCAGACTTGTGGGCTTTCTTCCAATGACTGTGTCAACCCTATCAGGATTTATTACCATTTATGCCATTTTTTGCTTCCTAATACTCACTCTCATATCACTTGCTTTTGATATTCATATCTAACCTCTGGCATGTTCATTCTTCTTTTCTAGACTAAAAATTAAATCATTCCGAAGAAAAATTTGGTCATTTCTATATTGAAGAAAAGTCAACAGATGATAATTGGTTTTGCTTAATAGATCAAGGTTCAAACATAAAATACAAAGTAATTACTCTGCAGACTGGTGTGTGCATGTGTGTGTGCATACTTGTAGATAGGTAGAAATATTTATACTTTCACTTGAATATTAGAGGCAGAAAAAATAAAGATATCTGAGGGAAAACTCAGAAGGATCATGAGAATTTTTGCAGTCCATAGGATGAACGAGTTAAGAAATCATTTTAAAAGTTATTAGTTTCCTTACCATTATACTAAACACAATTTAGAAAGGTGATCACAGAATACAATTGCTCTGCAAGCATTTAAGAAATTCTCAAAAAGATTTTCATAAAAGGACTATAGAATCGATAGAGTTATATTAAATATTACACTGTTCAATAATTTCTTCATATCTTGTCAACAACTAGATGGGTAAAGTCCATTGAGTATACATTTCTTGTATTTACGATATTCACAGTGATATTTTAAGGTAAGTCATTTCATTTGGGATATTTAGGACACATTTGTATAAATATTTCTCATATTTTTTAAAAAGATTTATTTATGCAGGGCCTCCTCTGGTGGCGCAGGCAGTTTTGAGCACAGTGCTGTGAAGCTGTCCGCAGCCTCTGCAGCACCGGTTCAATCCCTGCCAGCTGGCAATGGTCCCACATGGTGCTGCAGACCTCTCCTGTCTTGCCCACTGCTCCCCTCAGCAGTGTATTTTGTCACCCTGCCTGTTCTGTTCCCCATTCTGTCTCTGGTGAATCCTCTCACCCTCAGTTCTTGTATAAATAAATAAATAAATCTTACAAAAAAGAGATTTATTTATGCATACAAGAACTTGAGTACAGGCCAGAGGTGTGGGAGTGGGTGAGAAGATTCACCAGCAATACACTGCTGAGGGGAGCAGCGGGCAAGTCAGGAGAGGTCTGCTGTGCCATGTGGGTAGCTCCCTGGCTGGGGATCGAACTCGAGCTGCAGTGGCTGCACACAGCTTCATAGGCTGTGTCTTAACCTCTTACGCCACCAGGGTGGCCCTATTTCTTGTGTATTTTGAAGCATTTTATTGAAGGTACTCACTTGAGGTCATTGTTTTCATATTATAAATAAGACATTGCTAATAATCATGTCTCATAAATAGCAATGCTCACTATTACTGTTTATTTTGACATACAGTACATTAAAATTAGTCAGATGTTGCTGGAAACATAATGGAAGTGTAGGTAATGTGATTTAGTTTGATTTGCGTTCTTTCGTGTTTTGCATTTTTCATACTTTCTAAGAGTTGCCATTATGCACATTTATAAAAACATATTTCTCTCATTACACATCTAAATTTTCTAAATAAAAACCCAAATAATGAGCTTAAACAGAAATACATTGTTTTTACTTAGTTTTAGTGTTCACAAAACATTTCTCTTATATGTATTCATAAACAAAAACTGGTTTGATAATATTACAATATTTACAGTATAGTAGGTAATTCAGTAAATTCTAAGAAGGGATTTCAACTTTTTGAATGACCATCAAAGTGACTGAACTTATTTGTCTCAAAACATAGTCTTCTAATTTTTTCTAATACCATTTATTTATTATACATAAAATGCTAGAAATATTCTGAGCTATCCTAAATATTACTGAGGATCAATATTACTGCCATATTTCCTGCAAAGTTTATTTTCCTTGTTCCTGATTAGGTTTTTAAATTAATTTCAATTAAATTTTTAGAAAATAAGCAAACATGAGAAATATATATATATATATTCTTAACATAATTTAACTCAATGCAATTTAAATATTATTATGGGCATCATGGGATTAACTAGGATGTATGTTTAATGTAGGGTAAGTAAAAATGACAATTTTCGCCCTCACTGTGCTCAAGTCTGGGGCTTTTATATGTAAATAAGGGTACATGAAAGAAATAAATACAAGATTAATTCAATGGATAATGTTTTGGTAACTATGATGCACTCAGCAAACAATGAGGAAGATGTTAAGGATACAGATATAAAAAAAGAAAAAAAAAACTGTCTCTAAGTATAAGGTAATAACTGATGATTACACAAATAAATAAATAATGCAACCTGAGAGTATGTCAGGAATATTCTTTTTTTTTTAATAATAAATTTTATTTTTATATTCCCCATACAATTGCAACCCCCCCCATTCTGACCCCAATCCCTCCCCTCCCGCCCCCCACCCCCCAAAAAGTGTCTCTGGTTCATAGTTTTTTGTTGATTTTGATTTTCACTTTCTTACAGTTATTAATTTTCCTGGACCCTTATTTAAGTTTTCTAGATTCCTGCTATGAGTGAGACCATCCGGTATTTTTCTTTTTCTTTCTGGCTTATTTTGCTGAGCATGATCCCTTCCAGCGCCATCCATGTTGCTGCAAATTGTATGTGTTTATCTTTTTTGAATGCTGAGTAATATTCCATGGTATATAGGAATATTCTTATAGTGTGGCAGTGAGAAAGCCATCCTAACTTCAGGAGATGGCACATTCTATGTGGGGGAGGAACATTTGAAACTCATGTTAAAGGATTGGGACCCACACTTCAACTGTAGTCCTTCTGCAGACACTTGACAATAGAAAATTGAAGGTAAAAATGACTTGAATGTAACTCCCCAAGAAAGAATTTGAATTGATGAAAATAAATTGTTTAAGGTCTCAAATACTATATATAATATTTTGAAACAATAATATTATGGAATATTTAAACTCTAGTACTTTAAGATATAGCAGATATATGTTATATAAATTAATATGCTATCCTTCTATGAAATTGGGCAATTTAACATTGATTTCTATTATTCTTTGAGATACCAAGTAAGACATCAGGTTGTAATGAGGCATACACAGTTTCATAGTGAAACTAATAAAACAAATTTCAGAGTTTCTATTTTCCTGGGTTTCTTGAAGTACTTTGCCTTATGTTATAACATTTTTCTTAGAATCAAGCCCCAAATAGTACAAATTTAACTACCTCCCTCACCAAACGTTAAAATAAGGTTATTTTTATCCAGGGTTACATTTGTTAAAGCACTCATGGAAAAAATACATATTTAGATTAGGAAATACAGCAGGAGTAGAGAAAGGGAATCGACTAGAAAGATGTAAATAGCCATAATTTACAAACAACTCATAAAATTCAATAATAAAAAAAATGAAATGGGCAGAGGTTTTGAATAGACACTTCTCAAAGAGGGTATACAAATGGAGAATAGGCTTGCAAAAAGATGTTCATCATCTCATACAATTATAGAGATACAATCAAACCATGAAATATTACCTCATACCTGTGAAAGTGGTTATTATCCAAAAGACAAAGAACAAGAAGTGCTCTAGAGAATATACAGAGAAAGGTAAAATTATACACTCTTGATGAGAATGTAAATTAGTGCAGATATAGTGGAAAACTGGATATTTCTCCAGAAATTAAATGTAGAAATTAAATACAGTCCAGTTTTCACATTTCCGGGTATTTACCAGAAAATTACAAACATGTAACTGAGAACTCCATGTTTATTGCATCCGTATGCACAATATCTAAGAACTGGAAACAACTGATGTGTCCATCAACTGAAAAATAACAAAGAAAATGTGATATAGGGCCCCTCCGGTGGCGCAGCGGTTGAGCACTGGGTTGCGAAGCTGCCCGCAGCCTCTGTGGCGCCGGTTTGATCCCTGGCTGCTCCCCGGCCACCAGAGGAGGGTCCCACATGGCGCGCAGACCTCTCCTGCTGCCCGCTGCTCCCCTCAGCAGTGTACTTCGGTCCTTCTGCCTGCCCTGCTCCCTGCTCTGATTGTGGTGAATTCTCTCACCCTCCCACGCTTCTGACTGTACCCAGTGCATGTATAAACAAAACAAACAAGCAAATAAAAATAAATAAATAAAACATGCCTCTATAAAAAAAGAGTAAAAAAAGAAATTGTGGTATAGATAGATACACATGGAATACTCTTATCAATGTGGATGGAGCTAAAAAGGGAAATATGTTTAGTAAAATAAGCCATACAGAGAGAGGCAAGCATGATTTCACTCATATGTGGTATATATACATATCGTATATATATTTGTGGTATATATATTTGTGATGTGTATATATATATATATATAGACACACACTGTATATATGAAATACAACAAAAGCAAACTTTTGAACTATAAGACTACTTAGTGTTTACCAGAAGGAAAAGGAGAAGGGAGGGTGGATAAATCAAGAAAAAGTGGACAATGGTTTGGTTAAGACAGATTTAAACTTAAATATATGTTAATTCTCAACAATGAACACCTAAAAATCATATAATGTAATAATGCAATAGAAATGATCTCCAATATTGTGTTAATTGCAAGCTAACAAGTAAATGTCCAGGGTGTTAGAAAAGATGAGACACCTGGGTCTGAGACAGGGGACTTCATTACTGCACATCAGGCTGCATGAACTTTATATATGCATTTTCCCCTAGCCCCTCATGTTCCATCGGAACAATGTGGAGTGACCCCAGTAGGTTCTGCAGAAGCAGCAAGTTTGTATTAAAATCAAAACAATCCACTTTTAGTGTGTTCCTGTCAATGTCTTCCTGAAGATATGCTAATATTTGCACTGTTTATTTTGGGCTTGCTATATTGTGTGCATATATGTTGACAATTCATATATCTCCCTGTTGTATTGATCTAAGCTTAGGAAACTCCAGTATTTTAAGTGACCATAGTCAGATCAATCCAAAACTTGACTTAGAGGGAGTCATTTTCTCTATAATTTTGGAAAGTAAGCAAATCTTCCCTTTGCTCTGAAGAAATACAGCATTTCTACTTCTCTTGTTTGTTGCTATACAATCTTGAAAAGAGTGTCTGAAACAAAAGCTTTTGATGTCTGCACTCAATGTTCAGTAATGTGAGAAAGCAACAGAGAATTTCCTCCTACCGTCATCACCACTCTCTGCTATTTGAGAATATAAAAGCTTCTTTTTCTTTTAAAGATTTATTTATGCCTACAAGAACTGGGGTATAAGCCAGAGGCACAGTGAGTGAGAGAATCCACCACAGAGAGTGGGGAACAGAACAGGCAGACTGACTGAAATACACCACTGAGGGGAGAAGCGGGTGAGACAGATGAAGTCTGCTGTGCCCGCCTTGTGGGTTCACTTCCTGGCTGGCCACGGATCTAATTTGTGCTGCAGTGGTGGTGACAGTTTGGTAGCGCTGTCCTCCCTGCACCACCAGGGAGGCCCCGAGAAAATAAGTTTCCACAAGCTTAGTGAAAGAGTGATTATCTATCTCTATCCATGGTGACAAGTAGTCATCAGAATCTCTTTAAACATTTGGTGACAACTCATCTCAGCAATCATTTTGTGGCAAACTAACCAATCTGTGTCAACCCCTTGCTTTTGACAATCAGCCAGTCAGGAGTACATTATTCCTCATAATCTCCTCTCTGAGTTTGTATGGCAGGAACTCTTACTGGTTCCCAGTTAAGCCAGTGAATACTCTCTGAGTATTCCACTCTCTGAGTGGAAACCAATGAATAATCTTCTCACCTGAGTAACCATGCTTCTTTCATCTGCAGAAGTTCTCAATTGTTGCATCAGAAAATACCACACTGACAAATGGGGAAGTCGTGGAGCAGGCTACATAATGCAGGATGCTGCTGAAGAGCAAGATCCTGGCCTTTTTATTGACACATGTAATTGAGTGTAAGGAGATTAAGGAGATTAAAGAAAGGGGAAGGGTGTAGAAGATTAGGGATTGTGAGTCTGCCCTCCAGGCACTTCTAATCTACTTGATGATACACCCTAATCCCCAGCCATGGTTCTAATCTTATCAACAAGGCGCTCCACTGATCAGCTTCTGGGGTCCCTTGTCATACATTGGTCCTTGGCCCCCCTTGCCCCCGGGCATTCCCAGTCATACCTCATGATGTATAAGTCGGGAGTATGTGTTATGTATTGTTCCTCAGCCCCCCCGGGCATTCTGGACATACCTTCCCAGTGTGATCCAGCTTTGTGCTCTTGTTTTGATTTGAAGGGCTGAAGGGTTGGGCTCCTCTTCCTAACTGGCTGGACCACTTTGACCTTGTTTAGGTGACAAAATGGCAGTCGAATAGGCTGCCTAGGAGTAGCAGACCCACACTCAATACAGTGAACTTCTTGTTTTTGTTTGACATTGTAAGATCAACAGTTGGTTACACTCAAAGGACGATGACTGAACAGCATTTCTTTCTCTAAAAGCAATAAATTCGACACTTTTTATTTCATATATTACATAGTGGTGTAATCATCTGAAATATTTCACTTATTTACTTATATGTTTGTAAATTTATTATTTAATGCAGTAGATTACAAACTCCATTGGGGAACATATCTGCCTTACTGCCAATGTACCCTGGACTAATTCATTGTCTAGCTAAGTGTACAATATTGACAAATATTGGTTGAAGTGTTGACTTAGCTGAATAATTAATTCCAACAAGTAAGCTACACCACTGAAGGTACTATTACTAATCACTAACTGAATTCAAGGCTTGGAAGTATGTGAAATAAGATGAAGCCTAGAAGACTAAAGCGATGAGAGGTATTAGGAATAGTTCAGGGTCTGAAATCATTATAAAATGTAAGATATAATTTTGACTATCAAAAACTCAAAGAAGATGAAAAAATCTGGTCAAAAATTTACACATTCCAGGTTATGCTTTTATGATTTAAAATAATTGGCACAATCTAGAGTAGTACTGCCTGATAGAAATTCTTGCAATAGAAATAACCATATGTAGTTATTGGCATCCTGAAATGTATCTTCTTATATTAGTATTACAACTGAAATTAGTAATGAAATCATAGTATTTTGCCTTCTGCTTCAGTTTCTGCTAAACTAAGAAAACGTACAAAAGGATCCCTAGAAAGCAGGTCCCTGCTGTGAGATTTGGGAACTGGGTTAGTCACCATTTTCACAGCAGTGAAAGACCCATGAATGGTGGTATGTGGGGTGGTGATGATACCTATATTCACTGGCTTGACTGTGAACCAGTAAGAGTTCCTGTCAGCCATAACATCAAGAATTACATATGAAAATTTATGCACTTTACATCCTTTATAAACCCATAAAGGAATTCACAATTTTTTTTTTTTTTGGAGGGGCTGGGTGTGGAGGAAGTCATGTGTAAATATATTATAAAGAGTTCCAGGAATGAAAACTGGTAATGTTGATTTTCAGTGTTTGTACAGAGATGCTGGATCGATCAATTATGTTAAAACTAAATTAGAAATGTCAATTCATTTTGGGTCTAATTCAAATGTTTTGACCATTTCATCTTTTTTTCCACCTTACATTGCTGTGAAATTAGAAGTGTAGCTTGGTATAATTACTTTAATCAACAAGTTTTTAGAAGCTAAGCATTTATGTGTCATTTCAAATCCCTGGCACAGATTTTTTTCATTTTACTGAATGTTATTCATGTCATTATGTATGTCATCAAGATGTATTGCAATCTTCTATAGAGCAAAAATCACTGGTGGTATAAAGTAGATGAACACAACCTCTTCAGTGCAGAGATTTGCTGCATGTTAATAACATGAATTGTGTTCTTAAAGGAAGAAACATGATAGCAAAAGGTTGCAGAGCATAATAGAATTATTATAGGTTTTGAGTAATATAGATGAAGGTTATTTACTATCTGCAGGCCCTTGGATAAAGACCTTAAATCCTCAAAATTCTGTTCTCTCATCTCTGAAATACGATAAATGAAAGAATTAATGAAATAACAACCTATACAAATCATTAAGCATGCAATCATTATTTGTTAACCAAAAAGTAAATAAATGAATTGATGAGTTGTGAATCCATTTCAACAGTGGTTAAAGTAATGGAGGACATGGGAGGAAAGCCTATTTCTCCAACATGAATTTAAAATTAACTAGTCTCAGATTGTTTCAGATAAAACAATCAGCACATGGAAAATTTACTAAGTATGTTTATTTCAAAAGGTTTGAATATAAAACCCTTGGAGGAAATACAAAGATGTCAGCTTAAATTACCTCAATAAACATAATTGGGAAAAAATAAAATAAAAATGTTAAGTTTAGTGAGGTCACTGTTGCAACTGTCCCATACCTAAATGATAATAATAATTAATAATAAAAGTTGTTTTTCAAGACAAATTTTCATTTCTGGCACTTGTGTCACATTTTGAATCTTCAAAGCAAAGCAAAGTTTTCTCTATTTTAAATCTTTTTGCTCTCAAATACAGCTTTTCAAATCAAGGTACATATTATGAGACACCTTACATTTAATGTAAAAATGAGTAAATTGATGGATTATTTTATAATCAATGGTATTTTAGAATGAAGCAGAGTTAATCTTTTATAAAGGGAATAGATACCTGTTTGTATGAAGGAACATAATTTTGTCAATATTTAATTTGTTTTTTATTGTAAGCCTTCTTTCTGTTGATGCATAAAAACAACACAGTTATTTCATTATAAAGTAAATCACTTTCTATGATTCCTCCCATTGGGGTGTTTCAAGCTGAGACTGAATTTTCTCTACTGGTGTGTTTTCTAAGCCTGGCTAAGAAGAGGTTTATGCAAATGGCTACCTTTATGATGGAAGAAATGAACACTTTTTTGGTCTTGATTTATTCTTTCTAAGTAAATATTCCAAATATGAGTTGTCTTGACAAAAATTCAAATATTTTAAAATGCTAATAACTTTGATCTTCAGAACAATATTCAAATATAAATGTACTTACAAAATGAATAATTCAGAAAAATGTTGTTGTTACAGACATTTGAAGTTGAGGTTTTCTGTACTTCTCACTCAATATCTTTTAAAGGTGCCCAGTTCATACAGACCACTAAGGTCTCTTGAATGGTTATTGAAACAGTCCTCAGTCTACTGTTTTAAAAAAGGCACGGAAAGTATAGTCACTGTCCAGTGCTGCAATTTATTTATTCACTACCATTTCTCCCCATGACAAGTAACTAGAGTGTAATTAAGTTTATTTACCCAGCAGAGCACACATTGTGTTTATTTACTAAGATTAGTGTGTTGATTGATGAGAAAATCTTTTCACATTTCCTTATATAAGGAATATGTGGGTATTCAAGTCAAAAGCATAATCCACTCAATCACTACAAACTGAGGTTGATTACTCACTGAGAAAATAAAAGTAGGGGCCTCCCTGGTGGCCTAGGTGTTAAATCTCAGTGCTACCACCACTATGGCCTGAGTTTGATGCCTGGCCAGGGAGCTAACCCACACATGGCCCAGCAGACCTCTCCTGTCTTGCCTGCTGCTCCCCTTAGCAGTATATTTCAGTAAATCCACCTATTCTGCTCCCCATTCCAGATCTGGTAAATCTTCTCAACACCCCCACCCCCAAACACACCACTTCTGGCCTACACCCTAGTTCAACACAAAGGGGGAAAAATAAGAAGAATTGTAAAAAATGTAAATACATATATATGCATATTATTTTGTGAATTTTCATAAACCAGTAATAAAAATGAAAATTATAATTACTTTAAGTTGACCAGGTCTTTAGAAACTGAAAGAAAATGAACAAATGAAAGTTTGTTTAAAAATATTAATAAATGTAATAATCAAGCATAGACCTGAGTTAAACAAAAGGGAAAAAAGTAAGAGCAAATTTAAAACATTTGAGACAGTAGCAAACAGTCTAACATATATGTATATCGACATAGAAGAAGTAACCCAAGCAAAGAATTAGTTCAAATTCTACCTTGTATTTGACAAAGCAAGACCTTGGAAAATCACAGTGTCTTGATTAAAACAAGTTTCTCAGAAATGTTCTGGGATCATGTTATGGCACACACATAGATGAAAATTAGATGCAAAACAAGTGTGACAAAATTGGATCCTTTAATTGTCAAGTTTACAAACCTATATACTGAGTCATTGTATGATAAAATTTCATGGAAATATTGATGTTGAACACTAAACATAATTTAGCATATTAGAATGTCTTTTTTGGTTGATCAGTAATTATTGAATTTCAGAAATGTTTGACATTAAAAAAAACTTCTTTGTAAAATTAACTAGTAGATCTACAGTGGCAATACAATTTTATTTATTTTTTTCTTCTTTTTTCTTAATTGAAGTAACATTGATTTACAACACAATATATTATTCAGAAATATAGGATCACACCTTTCCAGATTCATGTTACCACAACACACCCACCACCAAGAAACTCAGTTCTTAAATTAAATATTTGAAATTTGTGTTTAATAATTACTAGAAACATTTAATTAAAAATTTCAAATAGTATGAAACCTTCTAAAATTATTTTGCTTCACATATTTTTAGTGAATTATATTTAATGAAATAAAAGCTTACACGTGGAAAGATACTAAAATTTATCCTTAAGTATTAAGGCCAGGGAAGAACAAATTAACAAGATTTAATTTAGAAATTTTAGAATTTTATCTTGGGATTTCTCAAAATGTGTGAAAAATACTTTAGTAGAACTGTTTTGAATGGGATGATTTTATAATTTGAACCATAATGAAATATAATTGAAATGAACACCTATTAGCACAGAAACTAAAACTTAAATTATTCAAAATAATAATAAACAAAAAGAGTTACTTGATGATTTTTTCCTCAGGATATGACATAAAATAGACAGTTCAGGAATGATGAGTCAGGAGATTGAAAGGTATGCCAGAGCAGGCCTGTAAAAATCATACATTTCACTGGTCCTATTCAGTTGTATGTAGTCCATGAATGGGGATATAATGAGAGTCTGAGAGTCATCAACAAGCAGCTAATATGAAAAAAGAAGATCTCTGGTACCTTACAAAAAGGTCATTATCACCTACATTAGAAGAGTAGCTATAACAAAGCAGCACCTCAAAAATATGAAAGAGTCAAAGAATTCCAGACATTTGAATGCTCACTTAGTGCAGGTCTATTTTGCTAAAGGATCATTGGTGAACAAATGTAGGACTTTAACACTCGTGACATAATTTCTGGATGGATGTCCTGAGTATGTAACTTTGCTGGTCCCTCTTGACTCTCTAATTTCAGAGTGATCTATCCTACTTTAGTATGTGTTAGTGCTTTTGCTCTAATGTGAAACACTGAAAAATCCTTACCCTTGCAAGAAAATGAGATCAACACTCAAGATCTTGGATTTCAGGACAATAATTATTGTTAAATAGTAGCAGTACTTGGCTGGGGGTATGATCAGTCTGATGAAGAGGGGAAAGAACTGCAATACTTAATTAACTTGTGCTGGCAGGAACCAGAGGAGAAATGCAAGGGTTGTATTTTGATCAATCTTGATGAAGAAGACCAGAATGTAAGACTGAATTGAATTGGGGCACTTTTTTAGAACATGGGATTTATCATCCTGACAAGGGCAACAGGGAATGTTGTCCTAGAGGAAAATAGACAAACATCAACAAAGATGATGCCTGGCATCTATAACTAAGAAATGAATGAATGGAGAAGCAGAGGCCTTTGGAAGAATTGAAGGTAGAAATTTGCCATAAATGGGGAGGAGTCATCATAATAAATTACTATCTTATACTCGTGTACTAGATGTGAGTGAATTTTCAGATATAAAATCCATTAACTTAAGAATGAACTGGGCCCGCAGAAGGAAGGCTAAAAGGTATATAGTGAAATGATTCTTTCCTCATTCAATTTCCTAAAAGTACCTAAGGCCATTTACCCAGATGACCACATTTTAAAGAAAGGGGAATAACCAGACTCAAGGGATGAGCCTTTCTTTTCGGGGAATCTCTGAATTCAGGACCTGCCATCAGTCCGAAACAGTCTTAGAACCACACTGCTATCTAAAACTATCTAAATGCAAAGTTAATCTAAAGTCATTGTATCATTTTGTACTTTTATCAGCTTCCTTTAATAATGTATGTAAGTTCCAGTTGTGGGGCCTCCCTGGTGGTGCAAGGGGTTAGGACACAGCACTATGAAGCTATCTGAAGGCACTGTAGCATGAGTTCAATTCCCGGCCAGGGAGGTGACCCACCTGGTGCAGCAGACCTATCTCTCCTGCTGCTCCCCTATTTCAGTGCATCTGCCTGTTCTGTTCCCCACTCTGTCTCTGGTGAATCCTTTCACCCCACCCCTCACACCTCTGGTCTGTACTCCAGCTATTGTATGCATAAATAAATAAATCTTTAAAAAAAAAGTTCCAGTTGTTATACACACTTGCCAACATTTGGAAATGCAATGATTCTTTTTGTGTGTTTGTTTTTTCCTTTATTTTAGACATGATAGTTGCTGTATAGTGTTATCTAATTCTGGTAATAATATATATTACCTAATAAATAATGTTGATGGAATTTTCATATATGTTTAGTCAAATATCATTTTTGAAGCCTGTTCAACTTTTCAGTCAAGTTACTTAACAATATAAGTTTATTGCCTAGATCTGAATCCCTTTATTAATAAATGAGTTTTGAATATATTTTTTCCACATGTAATTTTGATTTTTATGAAGACATCTGTTTTGCAAAATATTTTGAGCACAACATTTTTATGGGGCCACCAACATAACTGAATCTATTTGCTAGTCAATAAATAAATATTTCAACAATTATATAATTTAAATTTTATGTATACTCTGTCTCAAAAGAGTGAAAGTTTGATTATTAAATATAGAATCACTGCTACTGAGGCATCAGTATGTTAATATAATAACAAATACAATATACATAAATTTCATTTATTTTAAGTAATAATTTTAATATGACTTGGCTAAAGCAAGGTTTTATTCACCAAAACAAGTCACTATAATGGCATTAGCTAAATCACACATTATTTTTAAAATTGAGAAATGCTTAGGTCATAGAAATGCTGCAGTTAAGATATTCCAGCCACTCATGTGTGATAAATAAACATTTTCTGTTAAAATTTCTATTCCCTTGGCTCTAAAATCATACCATATGAACTACATGGTGTTGATGCTAGTCACAACTTCTTTCTTATTAATTATGATCTTTATTACTTTGGCGATTTAAAATATGTAACATAGATTAACAAGGAAAGGGATAATGATAAGTTTTCAAGAAGCTTTCACAAGAGTAAAGGTACGACAAGAATAGTACTAGAATCAGAAGAAATGGTAAGTTGCCATTAAGAATCAATCTTGTATAATCCTATCAAAAGAACCAAGTGAGTCTGGAGAAAAAAAAAAAAAACCTGCATTTTCTTCTTTTAAGTTCCAATCAGAACTGAAGGAATTCATAAAAGGAAACTGTGAATGCGTATTATGGGATGTGAAATAATTTTACAAGTTTCAAAGGAATCCATTGATCAAAAGATATAATTGTGCTTGCAATAAAGAGTATCAAGCAAAATATGATTATTTCTGTCAAGTTTCTTTTCCCATAGAATTATTTCATAATTGAGTATCAAAGTAAAATAATCCATCTCTACAAAATCACTAGGAAGTCTCTTTTCTCAAAAATTCAATCTGTAAAATTGAGAAAAAAAATATGGCGAATTAGTGAGATGCTTATTTCATCATTTAGGACAATATGAGTTGAAATAAGGAAAATGCAGGTTTCTATAAATCCCCTGTAAAGATTGTTAGAAGAAAACTTAAGATCACAGCTACAAGATATCAAAAAGGTAGGATAGCCTAAGCTAGAGGAAATTGTGTGATTCTCAGTGTGCATGTTCTGAAATATGTTTGCAAAGTAATTTTAATGTTATAAACAGGAGAGGACTATAAACATCCAAACTGTAACTGATCTCTTTACTTTAGCAACTCAAGTTTTGAGTTTCAATTTAATGTTCTAAGATATATACAATATTATTCAGTTAGGAGACCCTTAGAACTCTACTAGTTTGCTGCCCTAACTAAGCAATATGCTTCTAAATCTAGAGATCAAAACCAAGATTATACATTTTTTAATTATTATTTATTGTTTTCTTTCTGTAGAAGAACTGGGGTGTAGGCCAGAGGTTCAGGAATGGGGGTGAGAGGATTCACAAGAGACAGAGAGGGGAGCAGAACAAGCAGATTTATTGAAACACACAGCTGAGGGGAGCAGCGGGTGAGACAGGAGAGGTCTGCTATGCCATGTGGGTTAGCTCCCTGGCCAGAGATGGAACTCAGGCCATAGCAGTGATAGCGCTGAGATTTAACCCTTATGCCACCATGGAGGCCCTGTATTTCAAGTATTGTGAAAGAAACTCTGGCAACAGCCTGCTATTCCATAGCTAGCAGGGAATATGGCAAAATTTGTGATCACATCTGCCCATTACAAAACTGGTACATTTTTGTTTCCTTTTTATTCCAATTGAGGCAAGTAACTTTAGTTTACAACACTGTGATTTAGAGGTGTAGGCTCACACCCTTCATGTGTATGTTCCAATACCAAATCCACCACTGAGGTATTAAAAGTCCGCCACCATAGTCCTTTGATCCCCTCCGCCCTTTGTTCTTGCCTTCATACTCCCATTTGGAAGCCTCAATTTTACATTCACATTTCTAAGGGTT
The DNA here is from genome assembly GCF_964194135.1 of Talpa europaea. Classification (NCBI taxonomy): domain Eukaryota; kingdom Metazoa; phylum Chordata; class Mammalia; order Eulipotyphla; family Talpidae; genus Talpa; species Talpa europaea. The sequence continues at coordinate 72,592,465 of NC_140068.1, forward strand.
GTTAATGGTTTGATTTTATTTGCACCTTCATGCTGTTTCTGTATTTTCCACATAAAAGTTGCACCATTTGGTGTTCGCCTTTCTTTTTCCCCTCTAATTTCATCCATATTGTTGCAAAAGTCAAGTGTTCATCTTTTTTAATAGCTGAGTAACATCGTATTGTATTTTTTTAAAGATTTATTTATTTATGCATACAAGAACTGAGGTGCATGCCAGAGGTGTGGGGCGTGAGAGGGTTCACCAGAGACAGAGTGGGGAACAGAACAGGCAGACTGACTGAAATGCTGAGGGGAGCAGCGGGTGAGACAGGAGAGGTCTGCGATGCTATGTGGGTTGCTCCCTGGCCAGGGATCGAACTTGAACTCGTGCTGCAGAGGCTGTGGATAGCTTCATAGGTTGCATCTTAACCCCTTGTGCCACCAGGGAGGACCCCTTATTGTATTTATATGCCACATCTTCCTAATCCACTCATCCAGACACTTTGTTTCCATAGTATGGCTCTGGTACATAATGCTGCAATGTATATAGAAATTCATATATGGGACCTCCCCTGGTGGTGCAGCGGTTGAGTGCTGGGCTAGGAAGCTGCCCGCAGCCTCTGCCGGCAGCCTCTGCAGCGCCGGTTCCATCCCTGGCCACTGGTGAGGGTCCCACATGGCGTGACAGACCTCTCCTGCCACGCCCGCTGCTCCCCTGAGCAGTGTGTTTCGTCAGTCGTCAGTCTTCCTGTTCTGTTTCCTGTTCTGGCTCTGGTGAATTCACTCACCCTCCCGCGCTTCTGACTGTACCCAGTGCTTGTGTAAATAAATAAATAAATCTTTAAAAAAAAATTAAAAAATTTTAAAAATTTAAAAAAAAATTCATATATCTCTTCATATTAATGTTTTTGCGCTCTTTGGTGTTACCATCCTTGAAATCACTGATAAATGTTCCTTTTGTTCTATTCTACTTCCATAACTCTCTCCAGAATTGTTTTATTGCCTTTCTTAATCTTTTTTTTTTTAAAGATTTATTTTTATTTTTTTATTTATTTATACAAGCACTGGGCACAGTCAGAAGTGCGGGAGGGTGAGAGAATTCACCAGAGCCAGAGCAGGGAACAGAACAGGCAGAAGGACCGAAGTACACTGCTGAGGGGAGCAGCGGGCGGCAGGAGAGGTCTGCGCGCCATGTGGGACCCTCCTCCAGTGGCCGGGGAGCAGCCGGGAATCGAACTGGTGCTACAGAGGCTGCGGGCAGCTTTGCAACCCAGCGCTCAACCGCTGCGCCACCGGGGAGACCCGCCTTTCTTAATCTTTGTTACATTTTGCTTCTCTATTATTTTCTTGTATAGAGCTTCAATTTTGATATTCTTTTTATTTCATTTCTCAGTTTGTTCATTTGTATTTCCGCATTTTCTTGTGTATCTTTGATCAGCTTTTATGTGTTTTCTTTTATTCTTTGATTTTCTTTACCATGGTCATTTTAGGCACTGATAGGAAGAAAAGATCTTCCATGTATTTGTGCATGGATTATGGATATTGTTCTCTCCCTGTGGTGAAACAGTCACTTGAGGACTCAAGGTATCATGTACTATATCTTTCTCCGGTTCCCAGCTTCATTGGTTGATCTTTGTACAAGTGTCTTATGGGTACAGAATTTCCACTTTTCTGCAGAGGTCCTTGTATGTCTGGGAGAACTGATTTACAGCTTCTGAGTCAGGGTAGGAGGGAGATGTTTAGGGATCCATACCTGTGTGTTTATAATCTATGGGCCAAGCTTTCAACTGTGCTAAGCAGGATCAGCTTGAGTCCCAAGCAGAGTGGGGGAGGGGCTGCTTCACTCTGCATAGTATATTCTTCACTTGTTCTCCTGGGTCATCCCATCATGTCTCCCCACAATCAGTAATGTCTCAACACCAAACAGGTCTCTCCTCTCCAGGACCACTAGCCAAACACAAGAGTACAGGTTTGTATTACTTGTTTCCACCTAGACCACAGTCTCCAGGTATCTCCACTTACTTTTGCTGCATAGATTTGAACTTCCTCAGTGTCTCCTCTATTGCGTTCGACATTGGTCTCCAATGTTCATGGAGTGCTCCAGTTTTACGCCACATCAAAGTGTTCTGAGAATCCAGTGCTCCTCTGGATCACCTTAGATTTTTCTCCCAGGAGGGTAGCAGGTAACCTGTTCTGACACCCTGACACCATCTGCCCTCAATTAAAAGATGAATTTCTTCTCCCTCCTATTTCCAGAGTTGTTTGATTAGAGTCACATTTACACAATGTAAGAGAATCTTGGCATTGTATATATAGAACTGGAAATCACAATTTTTTTTTTTTTGTAGATCTAAATGTGATATTTTATTTATTTTTTTTTAATAAATTTTATTGTTATATTCCCCATACAATTGCAGCCCCCCCATTCTGACCCCAATCCCTCCCCTCCCACCCCCGCCCCCCTAAAAGTGTCTCTGGTTCATAGTTTTTTGTTGATTTTGATTTTCACTTTCTTATAGTTGTTCATTTTCCTGGTCCCTTATTTAAGTTTTCTAGATTCCTGCTATGAGTGAGACCATCCGGTATTTTTCTTTTTCTTTTTGGATTATTTCGCTGAGCATGATCCCTTCCAGCGCCATCCATGTTGCTGCAAATTGCATGTGTTTATCTTTTTTGAATGCTGATTAATATTCCATGGTATATATGTACCACATCTTCTTGATCCAGTCACTGTTGGTGGGAGTGCAAACTGGTCCAACCACTGTGGAAAGCTGTGTGGAGATTTCTGGACCTACTAAACATAGAGCTTCCATATGATCCAGCAATTCCACTCCTAGGTATTTACCCAAAGGACACAGAAACATCAATTCCAAAGAACACCTGCACCCCTATGTTTATAGCAGCACTGTTTACAATAGCTAAGCTTTGGAAACAACCCAAATGCCCAAAAATGGAAATCACAATTATGTGAATCATCTCAGTTACTATGCAGGCCAAAGTTGATGAAATCTATCGATAATTCAAAGGTCATCTTAATTCTTAGCATCTAAATGGAATTGAGAAATGTATTGTATTGAGAAATAGGGTATGGTCCATCTATTTTGAAATATCGATTATATAAACTATAATACTTTTTATAAATCTAAAATGAAGATCAAAAGTTCATCAATGAAGAAAGCTAGCTACAAGTAAAATTGAAGGATTGGTTTTGACATTGGAAAGTTATATAGTGGAAATAACAAAAACATTTGACCCTAATTTGACCATCCTTTATTTTTTTTTTTTTCATGTACGTATGCTGTTTAAAAATGAACATGCCAGGACCTCCCCTGATGGCGCAGCGGTTGAGCGCTGGACTGCGAGGCTGTCCACAGCCTTTGCAGCACCGGTTCGATCCCCGGCTAGTAGTAAGGGTCCCACATGGCACGCAGACCTCTCCTGCCGTCCACTGCTCCCCTCAGCAGTGTACTTCGGTCCTTCTGCCTATTCTGCCTGTCTGCTCCCCGTTCTGGCTCTAGTGAGTTCTCTCACCCTCCTGCGCTTCTGACTGTGCCTAGTGCATGTATAAGTAAACCTTAAAAAAAAAAAAAATGAACACACCATTTTTTTTGATCATCCACATATTAAGTCATTAAATACAAGAAGGGCCATTTTTTTTTGCTCTTTATATAAAAATGAACTTAAAATATGTTAGTTCTCTTAATTGTGTGTCATCTGTTTGTCATCACTAGGGTTTATAAAAATATTCACAAATAAATTTTGATATACAGGGACCTTCCAAAGGCATCTCTATGACTGACAAATAATATAAATATAGATTAAACTTCACTATATTTCCCAAAACCTAGAATTTATCATTTTTCTACTCTTACAAGTTCCTTGCACTGGATTACCTTATATTAAAAAAACTATAACATGGCCTATAGGATATTTTTCTCTTTACCATAGTCAACAATTTAGTATAAATAAACTACAACTAAGGCTAATTTATAATGTATGAGAAAATGAAATAAGATACATGAATAATATTTTAAAAGCAATTAAGATATATTTAAAAAGTACTGAAAACATATCTTCTAACTTAACTATTTTTAATGAGTATTTGCCCAACAACAGAGTTTGTTATACAGAAAATTGATTTTTCTTTTTTTTAGCTTTGAACAATATGACTTATTCATTAGATGCAATCTCTCTCTCTCTCTCTCTCTCTCTCTCTCTTCTCTCTTTCTCTGTGTGCGTATGCTTCTTCTTTATGGTTATTTCATGAATTTTCTGTGGAAGAAGTTACTATAGAAACTGCTGTTCTTGATTTCTTGAAATAACAACTCTCACTAAATACTAGAGAACATTTTCAGAGTCATTATTTTTGCCTTGTAGTATTTATTACATTTTAGAGATCGTCATACACAGATAGTCCTCTTTGTTTCTTTAGATTATATGAAAAGACACATAAAATAGTAAAATCTATTGCAAATTAAGTGAACAGTTCAAAATAAAAATCAATAGTTTATTTCCTTTTCGCTGTTCAGTATTAAGTTTTCATTCCTTCAGAGATATGCTGACATCATGTCTTTTCAACTTGTAAATAAATTTAGGGTATTCTCCACATGCCCAATACTACTTTCAGATGTTATTGCCGTACCTGGGTATTGTATTACTATGCACATCTTAGAGTACCACTGTAATTTAAATCATCCGCTACACACAAGTCTTTAAACAATTCCTAAGGCAGGTATTTGTTGGGAGCATGAGTTTAAATTTCTTCAATGTTTATACAAAATATCTTCAATATGGGTTCTAAGTATAGACTGTCTTTTTCTATCTTATCTCTGTGTTCCTTTCCTTCCATTGTTTGTAACTTGAGATGCAAACATTCATACCTATTTTGAAAGGTATCACATATTTTCCTTGACTCTTTGCCTTTTTATAAGCTCTGTTTTCTCTCTGATTCATCCTCCTAAGCACCATTATGTAATGAACCAATAACTCGTCTTGAGACTTCAATTTAGATTAGACTTTCACTGTCAAAGTATCAGTCCCAGATAGAGTTAATCAGCAATATTTATGAGATACGTAAAAATCATATAAACCATATTCACTATCATAGTTCTCACACTATATTTCAAACATTTTATATGGTCTTAAATAAATTACATAGTATGAAGAAAATTTAAAGTATATAAATTTATTGGAACTCATAAGTGTAAGCAGTATATGCAATTTTTTTTCTTAATTCTTATGGAGTTGTTATTCAGGTATAGGGAAATATACACACATACTGAGCAAAGAACTAGCTATATTAGAAACTGAGGATTTCCGTCTTATCTCTGGAAGGCTGTCAAAGAAAGTCATTAATATTAAATTTGAAGCTATATAATACCCAGGTAGCAGAGAAATCTTCTTTCAACATCTGTTTTAGCAAGTAGGGATTATCAAATCCATTTCAGTCAATTTCTCATTTCAAAACAGATAGCAATGGAGTTAATAATTTCAAACATTGCTTTAAAATGTGAATAAATTGATATTGATGGGGGGCATGGCTTTTCATTAGTCAATCATCCTTAAAAGGTAAAAGAAATGTTTTCTAAAATAAAAATAACCAGACTCAGAAACCAGGTCAGAGGAGATGGATCAAAAGATTTTTTTTCCCTCTTCATACTTTTTATTATATTTACATCCTCCTGTGATGTTATACATGTGTATCTTCATATACATATATACATATCCCTAGATTCTAAATATATTTTCTGTCTCTGTCTTAGTCTTTCTCCTGTCTCTCTCTCTTTGTCTCTCCTTCTCTGTCTCTATTTCTTTCCATACATACTAAGATCAATGGCAATCTTTCTGTTCTCTGGACCACGACCACAAATGTGTCCATTCAAATATTAATATGATGTTAAATGTATTCAATTGGGTTTTTGTCTCAGTATAAGAAAATGTGACAATGATAACTAACATCTGAAAATATAAATTTCCTGATTTTTTTTTAACCTAGGGCAATGTTTACAATAAGCCTTATAATAATCATGACTTTAGATATTTCAGATGAATAGTTTTTAGAGCATAGCTTCATTCTCATCTTCCCCTTAGATCTTTCTAACAGCAAAAAACAGACTGTATTCCACTAAAGTATACACAATACACTATAGTAATTTTCAGAAGGGCAACATTTTATTGCCTTTTTGAAGTAAGGTGAAAAGGTCATGTTGTCTATAAGGAGCCACTAGTGAAACTGCCATTTAAGAAATAAATGTAAATTCATACACACCCCAGAGAATTTATCTAAGTACATGGAAGGTAAAACCTTAACAGTGGAAATGCTTTCAAAGTCACAGTACTAGTTTCAAAATCTTGAACTGCTGTTGACTTTCTTTGGCATTTTCTGATAGTTAATTGCAGTGGGACTTGTAGAGCTGTTGCACAAATTTCTTAAGTTACTTCTAAAGAGTGCCCTCTACCAGCAGGTGGGGGAAACAATCCTGCCCCATCCAAACTTTATCCAGTTTATTCATCTTTAACTATTACAGAATCAGAAATTCTGTATGAAGTTGACTATAATATGATAAAATTGGAGGGTATAAAGTAAAAGTGCTGTCCCATTATTGCTTACCCATGTGTACAGCAAGCTTAAACAGTAAAGACTGTTATTCCTTCTATGTTTTAAGCTACAACAATAACATTAAATGTAATACAAAGAATATATTAATTTAAATTACTTCAAACTATTGTATAAAATTTCTTTTGCCTTAAAATATATAACTCCATAATTAGCATTTAAAAGTTAAAGGAGGGCCTCCCCGGTGGCGCAGCGGTTGAGCGCTGGGTTGCGAAGCTGCCCGCAGCCTCTGCAGCGCCAGTTCGATCCCCGGCTGCTCCCTGGCCGCCGGGCGAGGGTCCCACATGGCGCACAGACCTCTCCTGACGCCCGCTGCTCCCCTCAGCAGTGTACTTCGGTCCTTCTGCCTGCTCTGCTCCCCGCTCTGGCTCTGGCTCTGGTGAATTCTCTCACCCTCCCGCGCTTCTGACTGTACCCAGTGCATGTATAAACAAAACAAACAAAACAAACAAATAAATAAATAAAACATGCCTCTATAAAAAAAAAAATAAAAGTTAAAGGAAACAAGAGTAGAGTCAACATTTAATAAATTTTTAACTTCATATGACTTCAGACACATGCAGACAATGCACACAAACACAAATTAATCACAAGAGAAACAGATGCAAAACATTATTTTGCATCACAAATGTTTTGGTACAAAATTATAATTTATTTCCTATTTATTGAATATATATTGTTAGTTGCAAACAAGTCTCAATAAAAAGGGTTTTAAAATATATAATTATAAATAATATAGTAAAAAAAGCTTTCTTGTCAAAGTAAAATCTGAAAATAAACATGTAATTCATAATAATGTTTGAACATAGATTGAATTAAAAAGGAAAATTAAGTACATAGGCACTAAAATTTAGGGAAATTGCAACAGATGGAAAAAACAAATTCATTTGCAATTTGTCTTGTTTTCCCATTCCTATGACCGCAATAAACAGTGAGCATATTTCTACTCATGTAATTATCACTTCTTTTGAGTTACCTTAAGACCTAATATTTTCTTTGACTGATCCATCCTAATAAGGACAAGCTATGAACATAAATACATGGAATACAAAGGTAAAGAAAACATATCAAATGGCATATATACAAACTACCACAATTTTAAATGTTTTTGCATTTTGAACTTATTCTAGATATGTCTGAAAAACAAAGATTTTAATGTAATTGCAATAAAATATCAGGTTTTATTTTGCTTCTACAAAGAAGTTTAACATGGTTCTGTAAAAAAGCATTGTAGTATATATGCAAATTTTGTTTCAATTTGGATATGTACTCAATTTTATCTTTAAAAATAAAAACATTTCACTATTATCTAAAGATGTCATAGCATGTGATGTTATTTTGTACTTTACTCAGGATGAACTAATCCCTCTACCATTTTCTTCTTAGCAAATAAATTAATTGCACTTAAGTGTCATTAAAAATTGTTATCTACTTAGATTTATGTGACATAGAAAGCATTGCAAATGTAGCCCATTTATACTTGGCCATTAAAGTTTGTGAGTTGTAAAAGAGTTACTGGGTAATATATTGCAGAGTGACAGAGGAAAGACAATAAGCAGGTGAATGATTCATCTGTAAATTCACATTCAAACTACAACTTGCACAGGCGACTGATTCTGATCTGATCTCGACTAATGTATTATCAATACTGGATGCTGAGCCATGAGCATCACTACTGAAACTGAACATGACAATGCAGAGATCAATGAGACAGTTACTGATCATCATAAGCACAGTTTTCTTTATGCTTCATTTTATTTTTTTATTTTTTTATTTTTTTTTTTTTAATAAATTTTATTGTTATATTCCCCATACAATTGCAGCCCCCCATTCTGACCCCAATCCCTCCCCTCCCGCCCCCGCCCCCCTAAAAGTGTCTCTGGTTCATAGTTTTTTGTTGATTTTGATTTTCACTTTCTTATAGTTATTCATTTTCCTGGTCCCTTATTTAAGTTTTCTAGATTCCTGCTATGAGTGAGACCATCCGGTATTTTTCTTTTTCTTTTTGGCTTATTTCGCTGAGCATGATCCCTTCCAGCGCCATCCATGTTGCAGCAAATTGCATGTGTTTATCTTTTTTGAATGCTGAGTAATATTCCATGGTATATATGTACCACATCTTCTTGATCCAGTCATCTATTTTTGGGCATTTGGGTTGTTTCCAAAGCTTAGCTATTGTAAACAGTGCTGCTATAAACATAGGGGTGCAGGTGTTCTTTGGAATTGATGTTTCTGTGTCCTTTGGGTAAATACCTAGGAGTGGAATTGCTGGGTCATATGGAAGCTCTATGTTTAGTAGGTCCAGAAATCTCCACACAGCTTTCCACAGTGGTTGGACCAGTTTGCACTCCCACCAACAGTGCAGAAGAGTTCCTTTTTCTCCACACCCTCGCCAACATTTGTTGTTGCTAGTTTTTTTAATATGTGCCATTCTCACTGGTGTAAGATGGTATCTCATGGTAGTTTTGATTTGCATTTCCCTGATGACAAGTGATGTTGAACATTTTTTCATATGCCTGTTGGCCATTTGCATTTCCTCTTCAGAGAAGTTTCTTTTAAGCTCTTCTGCCCATTTTTTGACTGGATTATTTTCTTTGTTGTTGTTGAGACTCATCAGCTCTTTGCAGATTTTTGTGATCAGTCCTTTATCATTAGTGTTGGGTGCAAAAATGTTCTCCCAGTTGGTGGGGTTTCTCTTTGTTTTTGTTATTGTCTCTTTTGCTGTGCAAAAGCTCTTTAATTTGATATAGTCCCAGCTGTTTATCTTTGCCTTCACTATCACTGCTTTGGGTGATGTGTCTGTAAAGATGTCTTTGATGTGCAAATCACGTAGTGTTTCGCCTATATTTCCTTCTATATATTTTATGGTTTCAGGTCTTATGTCTAGTTCTTTAATCCATTTTGAGTTGATTTTTGTGTATGGTGTGAGGTGGTGGTCAAGCTTCATTCTTTTGCATGTAGCGACCCAGTTTTCCCAGCACCATTTATTGAACAAACTTTCTTTGCTCCAATGCATAGTCTTTGCTCCTTTGTCAAAGATTAGTTGACCATAAACCTGTGGGTTTATTTCTGGATTTTCTATTCGATTCCATTGGTCTGTATGTCTGTTCTTGTTCCAATACCATGCGGTTTTGATGATTATGGCTTTGTAGTATAGTTTGAAGTCTGGGAGTCTGATGCCTCCATTCCCTTCTTTTTTTTTCAGGAGAGCTTTGGCTATTCGGGGTTTTTTGTGATTCCATATGAATTTCATCAATAATTGTTCTATTTCTTTGAAGAATGACATTGAAATTTTGATTGGAATAGCATTGAATCTGTATATTGCTTTTGGAAGGATGGCCATTTTAATAATGTTTATTCTTCCAATCCATGAGCAGGGGATGTCTCTCCATTTCTTTGTGTCTTCTTCTATTTCTTTTAACAGTGTTTTATAGTTTTCTTTGTATAGGTCCTTTACCTCTTTTGTTAGATTTATTCCCAAATATTTGATTTTTTTTGTTTCAATAACAAAAGGGATGGTCTTTTTGATTTCTTCTTCTTCAGATTTATTGTTTGTGTATAGGAAGGCTACTGACTTTTGCGTGTTGATTTTGTATCCTGCCACTTTACTGAACTGATTGATGAGTTGAATTAGCTTTTCTGTGGAGTTTTTGGGGTTCTCTATGTATAATATCATATCGTCTGCAAATAGTGATAGTTTGACTTCTTCTTTTCCTATTTGGATTCCTTGGATGTCTTTCTCTTGTCTTATTGCCCTGGCTAGGACTTCCAGTATTATATTGAAAAGCAATGGTGAGAGTGGACATCCTTGTCTTGTTCCAGATCTTAATGGAATTGCTTTCAGCTTTTCACCATTGAGAATGATACTGGCTGTTGGCTTGTCATAGATGGCCTTTATGATGTTGAGGTATGTTCCTTGTATCCCAAGAATTTCAAGGGCTTTTATCATGAATGGGTGTTGCACTTTGTCGAAAGCTTTCTCAGCATCTATTGATATTATCATATGGTTTTTATATTTCTTTTTGTTGATGTGTTGGATAACGTTGATTGATTTTCGGATGTTAAACCATCCTTGTGCCCCTGGAATGAATCCAACTTGGTCGTGGTGAATTATCTTATGGATACATTGTTGGATTCTGATAGCTAAAATTTTATTGAGGATTTTTGCATCAGTGTTCATTAGGGAGATTGGCCTGTAGTTTTCCTTTTTTGTGTTGTCCTTGTTCGGTTTTGGTATTAGTGTAATGTTGGCTTCATAGAACGTGTTTGGTATTGTCCCTTCCTTCTCAATTTTTTGGAAGAGTTTGTGAAGGATAGGCACTAATTCGTCTCTGAATGTTTGGTAGAATTCATTTGTAAATCCATCAGGTCCTGGGCTTTTGTTTTTGGGGAGGTTTTTGATTACCATTTCAATTTCGCTAATTGTAATTGGTCTGTTTAGGTGTTCTATTTCTTCTTTATCTAGCTTTGGGTGATTGTAGAGTTGTAGGAATTTGTCCATCTCCTCTAGATTGTTAAACTTGTTTCCATATAACTGTTCATAGTAGTTACTGATTATTCTTTTGATTTCTGCTGTGTCCGTTGTGATTTCTCCTCTTTCATTGATGATCCTGTTTATTTGTGCTTTCTCCCTTTTTTCCTTTGTGAGCCTGGCTAGGGGTTTGTCTATTTTATTGATTTTTTCAAAGAACCAGCTCTTGGTTTCATTGATCTTTTGGATTGTTTTTTTAGTTTCAATTTCATTTATTTCTGCTTTGGTTTTTATTATTTCTTTTCTTCTACTGGTTTTGGGGTTTTTTTGTTGTTCTTTTTCTAGATCTTTGAGCTTCGAGATTAGGTTGTTTCTTTGCGTTCTTTCTTGTTTCTTGATGTGAGCTTCTATTGCTATATATTTTCCTCTTATTACTGCTTTTGCTGCATCCCATACATTTAGGATATTGGTGTCCTCCTTGTCGTTCAATTCAAAAAATTTTTTAATTTCTTCTTTGATCTCCTCATTAGTCCAATGGTCTTCCAGTAGTGTGGTTTTTAATCTCCATGAGGTAGGAAAGTTCCTTGCCTTCTTTTTATGGTTTATTTCTAGTTTGATGCCTTCATGGTCAGAAAAGATGGTTGATATGATTTCAATCTTGGTGTATCTGTTGATGTTTGTCTTGTGCCCCAGTATGTGATCGATCCTGGAGAATGATCCGTGTGCGCTTGAGAAAAATGTGTACTCCATTTTTTTGGGGTTTAGTGTTCTATAGATGTCTGTTAAGCCCAATTGCTCTAGGTCTTTATTTAGAGCTTTGGTTTCTTTACTTATTTTTTGTCTTGTTGATCTATCCATTGTTGATAGTGGTGTGTTGAAGTCTCCCACTACGTATGTGTTTTCTCTGATGTCTGTTTTCAGAGAGGACAACAGTTGTCTGATATATTTTGGTGCTCCTTCGTTTGGTGAGTATATGTTAATGAGTGTTATTTCTTCTTGAAGTATTGTCCCCTTGATCATAATGTAGTGACCATTGGGGTCTCTTTTTATCTTTTTGAGTTTGAAATCTGTTTTATCTGATATGAGTATAGCTGTTCCTGCTTTCTTTTTTGGTCCATTGGCTTGTAGGATTGTTTTCCATCCTTTAACTTTGAGCCTATTTTTATCTTTTGTAGCTAAATGTGTTTCCTGGAGACAGCAAAAGGTTGGGTTTTGTTTCTTAATCCAGGCTGCAACTCTGTGTCTTTTTATTGAAGAGTTTAGTCCATTTACATTTAGAGTTAATATTGATATGTTAACATCTGTATTTGCCATTGTGTTTGTCTTTCCTTTGATTTTATTTATTTATTCTTTTAATAACTTTTTTTTTTTTTTGGCCTTCTTTCATTGTTATTCGTCGCTCTGAGGTTCTGGCTTTAGGACTCCTTGTAGTATTTTTTGGAGTGGGGGTTTAGTTGCAATGAAATTCCGGAGTTTCTGTTTGTCTGGGAAGGTCCATATTCTTTCTTCAAAGAGGAAGGAGAGCTTTGCGGGATAGAGTATTCTTGGTTGGCATCTGTTTTCTTGGAGTCTGTTGACTATGTCCCTCCACTCTCTCCTTGCCCGTAGTGTTTCTTCGGAGAAGTCTGATGTCAGCCTGATTGGTTTTCCTTTGAATGTTATCTGTTTCTTCACTCTTGCCAGCTTCATTATTTTTTCCTTGTCCTGGATTCTTGGGAGCTTTACTATTATGTGTCTTGCTGTATTTTTCCTTTCGTCGTGGAAGTTTGGTGTTCTTCTTGCTTCTTGTATATCAATTTTCAGCTCCTTCTTCACATTTGGGAAGTTCTCTTCAATTATCTCTTTGAATATTTTCTCTGTTCCTACATCTCTCTCCTCTCCTTCTGGTATTCCTATAACTCTTATATTTCCTTTCCTCATGGAGTCAGATAGTTCCCGAAGTCTTTCTTCGTTCTTTTTCCTTCGTACTTCTCTTTCCTTTTCTGTTTTGGTTCTTTTTATTTCTGTGTCTTCAAGATTACTTATTCGTTCTTCCATTTCATCTATTCTGCTTTCATTGCTTTTCCCAGAATTCTTTAGTTCTTCCATTAATTCTTTGATCTCCTGCATTTCTTTTACTTCCCTCTTTAGGGACTCAATTTCTTTCTTCTGACCATTGTTTTCCCTCTCTAGGGACTCAATTGCATTCTTCTGATCGTTGATTATTTTTCCCTTATCATTGTTTTCCTTTATGACTTCTGTCAGTTTTTTAATCACGGCAATTTTAAATTCTCTTTCTGGAAGGCTCAGAAATTCTTCCAAGTTATTGTCGTTGCAATCTGGGGGCTGGCTTTCTTTTTGTGGTGTGCTTTTTCTCTGGAGAGTTGCTAGATTGCGTGTGGTTCTTCTCCTCCCTACTGTCTGTTTTCTAATTTGCCGTATGCGTTGGGACACTGTGTTGTTGGGACTTGCCGGCATCTTGGGTGGGCTTCTCTGTTCCCCTCTGGTTCTTCCAGGAGTCATCTGTCAGTTTCAAGCAGCCTTTACTGGAGAAAGGTCCCTGTTCTAAAATGCCGATGTGGGGACACACTCCCCTGTGCGCCTGGTCTGCCCCGGCGGTGGGTTCCTGCTCCCCTCTGGGCTTGGACTGCAGGCCAGAGGGGGTCTGGCGTGGGCGAACTTCCCCCGCTCACCTCTGGCTCCTGAGGAAGCCTTCTGCAGGTAGTCTTTACTGAAGAAATGTCCCTGTTCTAAAATGGTGATGTGGGACACACTCCCTGCGCTTCTGGTCTCAGGCACACTCTTCTGCGCGCCTGGTCTGCCCCGGCTGTGGGTGCTCGCTCTCCCTGTGGGCTCAGACTACTTGTTCAGAAGGGGCCCGGTGTGGGCTAACTCCCCAGCTGGCCACTAGCTCCTTCAGTAGCCTGTGCTGGGGTCAAGTCGCTAGGTGGCACCAGAGATCTCTCCTAGAGCCCTTGGGGAGCTGATTTTCCACCCCGTGGGACAGGGAGCAGAGCGGGGATGGTAGGGTACACCTCAACGGCTTTGGGGTGCTGTGTCTGCCTTGTGCCCCACCGTCGTGGGGAACCCACGCCCCTAATTTCGTGCCCTGGGTCTCAGTTCCAAAGCCCTCAGTTCCAGGACGCGGGCTGTAGCCCAGATCAGTGGCGCGGGAATGGCGCCTTTTGAATCCCGCTCCCCTGCCTGGGCGCCTTGTTCCTATTCACTCAGGGAGGGCCTCCGCCCGGGTCTCAGTTCCAAAGCCCTCAGTTCCAGGACGCGGGCTGTAGCCCAGATCAGTGGCGCGGGAATGGCGCCTTTTGAATCCCGCTCCCCTGCCTGGGCGCCTTGTTCCTATTCACTCAGGGAGGGCCTCCGCCCGGGTCTCAGTTCCAAAGCCCTCAGTTCCAGGACGCGGGCTGTAGCCCAGATCAGTGGCGCGGGAATGGCGCCTTTTGAATCCCGCTCCCCTGCCTGGGCGCCTTGTTCCTGCTCACTCAGGGAGGGCCTCAGCCGTCTCCCCGCAAGCCTAGGTCGCAGGCGCGGGGACCTGGGCAGCTGCAATCCGAGCGCCGCTTTCGCGCAAGCTTACCGGGCGGCCGGGGCTGTGTGCTGGTGCTGGTCTCCTCCTGGTGGGCGGGGCTCTCTTTAATGGCGCGTGGAGCTCACCTCCGCGGTGGATCCTGCAGGGTTCGCCTCAGCTCCCGTTCACGGGGTGTGGTGGCTGAAATAGTTCCTTTCCACTCACAGTCCCGCTTGCTGCATCCGTTTTTCTTGTTGGGCGTTTTGGTTTGTTGTTTCCCTCGTCTCTGCCGGTCGGAGAGTGCCGCCTCTGTGGGCGGGGGAGGGGAGCAGGGTTCTGTGCTTCCCTCCCTTCTCGTCCTCTTTTATGGCAACTTTCTTCTTCGGGCAGTTTGCTGGAGTCGTCCGTTTATCTTCCGTGTCCCAGTTCTCACTGGGACCTGCCGCTTTTCCTCCCTATTAACTTTTTTTAATGGGAGATCTTACTCGCAGCGTCTCCTCGCCGCCATGTTGCTCCGCCCCTTATGCTTCATTTTAGATAAGGATTCTTTCTCATATACTTTCACTCCAGTAAGGATTTTATGTAGATATAGATATGTAAGTGAATACATATATAGCTACATATGGCGACAATAATTATTTTTATCCTATTAGCTAACATTTACTATGCTTTATTCTTGTCATATGATTCCCCTTGAGTCACCTTCAAATAAATGTACTAACAAAGAAATAGCAAAAATTACCCAAAGCTTAATTTTTTTAATTTAAAATTCTTGTGCTCTTCAGCTCTGTCCTTTATATTTTCTTAAGGATGTAGAATTTGCTAGTACTTGCAAGATATACTACTTTTCATGTGGACACCAATAATTATTAGGAAAAAAAAATCATGTCTAAGAAGCGAGGGAAAAGGGACTTTATATACCCATTGTAGGCTAATCATAAAACTACTACCCACTTACCCACACGAAAGAGACCATTACTCTGAATTATTATAATATTAAGTCTGCTCATTTGACATGCTTAGTTATCAGATTTGTGCAGGTAACTTTCAGTCATTTCAATTTAAGAAGCATAGAGAAGCAGGTAGTGAAAGAAACCAGCTTTGAACAGATAGATTAAAGGAAATAGTAACAGAGACATATGGAGCATAATTTATAAAAAAGCCACCTGGGGGCATTTAGTGACAGGTAAAAACCAGCATGCCTCACTATTTCTTGAAGTTAGTATGGCAATTGAAATTTGTTAAGATTATTTAAAGTCTTCATTAAAGCAGAGTTAATGATGGATTAATTTTTTTTAAAAGGCAGGAAAATATTAACTCTATTATAAAAATACATGCATAATATTTCATTAAAGTAGTACTCAGATATTTAAGCTCTGATATAAGAAACTTGGTTAATGCAAATATAGATAGTCCGAAATTGTAAAATTTTCTAGATGCTAATATAAAATAAAATAACATACTATACTTTTTTCCTATAACCATTTGAAAAGAAATACATATTTTGGCTCAGTTAAATTTATGTTCTTCAATTTTGTGCATGCAAGTATCAAGGCCTGTATCAGTTGCATCCCTAGATTCAAATTTGCTATATGAAGGATTCTAAACTTAACTCAAGGCATTTACATGTACTATTTGAGTGAATAAATGAAGAGAGTTTTTAGGTTAGTAAATACCTTTAATTGGATATTTATATGTATATTAATGTTACTAAAATAATGGAAGATTTTGACTAAAACATTGATATTTCTGGCTACATTTTGACTTTGAGCTGCCAAAAATGAAGTAAAGAAAATTCATGCTTAATAATATCTTATATCTGATCCATTACTAGTAATGGAGATATTGTCAAAAGTGTACATGCCATAAAACATATTGCTCATACCAAAAATAGTTTGGTTCCTACAATTTTTTACTTCATTTTTTTTTTTTTGGTGAAATATTTAGACACATTTAATTTTTCTACCACAACTATATATTGACTTCTAACACAAATATCATCAAAAAAATCTTTTCCTAGCAAGTGATAAGCAAATGTTCATTAAATAAAGAAATGATGACAGACTACTAGGTAATCTCAAACACTTTTCTTTGAATATTTATTTATTTATGCATACAAGAGCTGGGGTACAGGCCAGAGGTGTAGGGGATGAGAGGATTCACCAGAGACAGAGTTGGGAACAGAACAGGCAGATTGACTGAGATACACTGCTGAGGGGAGCAGCAGGCGAGACAGGAGAGGTCTGCTGTCCCATGTGGGTCACCTCCCTGGCTGGGGTAGAACTCATGCTGCATTAGCTGAGGACTGCGTCATAGTGCTGCGCCTTCACCCCTTGTGCCACCAGGGAGGCCCTCAAACACATTTTTATTTTTATTTTATTAAAGATTTACTTATTTATTGATACAAGAACTGGGGTACAGGCCAGATGCATGGGAGGGTGAGAGGATTCACCAGAGACAGAGAGGGGAACAGAACAGGCAGACTGACGAAATACACTGCTGAGGGGAGTAGCCGGTGCGACAGGAGAGGTCTGCTCGCCATATAGGACCCTCGCCGCCCAGCCGGGATCAAACTCACGCTGTAGAGGGTGCGGACAGCTTCACAGGGCTGTGCTCAACTGCCTGCGCCACCAGGGGAGGCCCTCAAACACATTTTTAAAAGGAAAGAGTTTGATGAAAAATCTTTTTGGAGATAATATACTTTTAATATACCCTATTAAGATTACTTTTACTTTTTTAAGTTGAATTTAAATTAAAGGCCTCCAGAGATCTCCTAAATCTCAGATATTTGTGGTATATTCCATGCAAAAATATATTGGATTGGTTTATTTTAATATTTTCCCATGTCTTCCAACAATGACATGGTAACAGTGGTTGGTAGTTTAGTTCTGTTTCAGCAGTGTAAAAGAATACAATCAGATAGTCCATTTAATGAAAAGCCCTCCCATAACATAATTCCTCTTTAAAATCTCCATATAAACCAAAGGGCTCTTTTGGGGCTTTTGGGGCTTTCTAGTCCTATCTCATGAGGCAGTTAGTACTTTTCTTACCTTTCTTGCTTTTGATGCAGAGCAAGGAAATTGTCTTTATATCACTCTCCCAATGTACATTTTAGAAACTGGGGGATAGAGATGGCATTTATTCATCTTTCATCAAAGTCTATAATGTAACTTCTTTTTAAAAAAGATTTATTTATTTAAGCATACAAGAGCTGGGGTATAGGCAAGAGGTGCGGTGGGAGGTGAGAGGAACCACCAGAGACAGAGTGGGGAGCAGGACAGGCCGATCTACTGAAATACAGTGCTAAGGGGAGCAGTGGGTGAGACAGAGAGGTGTGCCGAGCCATGTGGGTAGCTCCCTGGCCAAGGATTGAACTCATGTTGTAGTGACTGCTGATAGCTTGATTGTGCTGAGACTTAACCCCTTGTGCCACCGGGGAGACCCTATAATTTAACTTCTTGCATGTGGTAGGCCCACAGGAAGTTATGAACAAACCAAGGTGTTAATAAATAAATGAAGTATTGGAAAAAGTCTTAGATATTATTTTTTTCAAATCTCTTAGTTTATATGGTAATTGAGACCAAAAAGTGTGTTCATTAATATCATAATTGACATGTATATTTATTCTGTTTATACCACAAAGTGCAAAGTAACCTGGTATATCCAATGATGCAATATTTCACAGTCATTTCCCTCTGAGATCTCATGTAATCTCCAACTTCTATAATTTGTAATGAATCACATTAGATTTAAATTCAGAAG
Organism: Talpa europaea; assembly: GCF_964194135.1. Taxonomy (NCBI): domain Eukaryota; kingdom Metazoa; phylum Chordata; class Mammalia; order Eulipotyphla; family Talpidae; genus Talpa; species Talpa europaea. The sequence goes on from NC_140068.1 coordinate 72,610,794, forward strand.
AAACTTTAGAACATATATTTGCCTTGTTCTAAGTTAAATTGCCTCTGTATCCCAAGGTGGTATCATCCACCTTTGAGCCTATAACTCTGTATCTCTCTTTAAGTATTACTGGGCTTATTCAATGAGTATCAACATTTTATGCTCTGTTACAACATAACATTCAGTATTTATGAATATTCACAATTATATTAAATATTCATAGAACATTCATAGAAATTCACTATGTAAAGAAATACATGCACGTGATTTGGCTGTTGTAATCTACATATGTTGTAGGTCCTAGTAATAATTTTTGTAATGATTAAAATATTTCTCAGTGGTAACTAAATAATGAGATGTTTATACTTAGAGGAAATTTGTTTTCTCTATCATACAAAGCAATTGTTTTAATGGACTAAAAAATTAATTTGCCATATTTCCCCCTGGTTTTCTAGATATCATACTCTGACTACAAGTGCTGCAATGATGCTGCCAATTAAAAAACAACAATAAAAGATTGATTCGAGGTTTTTGTGACTTTCTAAGAGGAAGACAGTATTTAATCACTGAGACAAATGGAAAAAAAGGGAAAAGTAACTCAATGGACCTCACTTTAACACCAAGATCCTAAAAAGCACAGAAATATTAATGGCACTTCAAATGATTTTAGTACTCATTTCATACTTGTTCCTTCCTTCCATTTCCACCTAGCTGGGTTATCACATCCTAGTGAGGAAACTCACACCTCTCTGAAGAGACAAGTGTTATCCTTACTCATTTGATATGTCTGCTGTATAACATAATGCCCGAGACTGAGTATATATTAAGTGGAAACATGAATGTCTCTAAAGGACTAATTTGATTTTTACAAAAATAGGTAAGATATGAACACATTTAATTCTTAATACTATCCTAATTTTATCCTAACTTCATTTTCTATATGAGGAATATTGCAGAGTAAGTTTCAGAGCAACTGAGAACATCTCAAGAGCTATTCTTGATACAAGGTTTTTTTATATTCATTAACTGACTGATATTTTTTATATTATCACATAAGTATCTCTCTTGTTTTTTTTGTTTTCTCAGTCCTAATATTTTGGATAGTTGTACAAGTATATTGACTTAAATGTTTATGGTTATTATTATTTTTTTAAAGATTTATTTTTTATTTATATAATGACTGGGTACAAGCCAGAGGTACCGGAGGGTGAGAGGATTCACCAGAAACAGAGTGGGGAGCAGAACAGGCAGACAGACTGAAAGCGCTGCTGAGGGGAGCAGCAAGCACGATAGGAGAGGTCCGCCGTGCCATTTGGGAATCTCCTTGGCTGGCCGAGAATAGAACCTGTGCAGCAGAGGCTGCGGACAGCCTCACAATGCTGCACTCAACCTGCTGTGCCACTGGGGAGGCCCTATGGTTATTATTTAACAGAAAAATATTATTTGTTTAAATAAATTTTGAAAATTCATTTTTAGAAAAAGATAAATTTTCACATGGAAAGATTTCTGTGAACTCTAATGCAACAGCTATTTTGAATGACATAGACAGACATATAGCGGTAATACTTGTCTAGCCAGTAGGTATAGTCTGGAAAATGGATTATGGATATAGAGAAAGACTAAAATATTAATGAATACTTTACAATTATTTCCCTAATCAAAGGAATCAATTATGAAAACCTAAGTTAAATATGTCATAGTCGGAATATATAGAGAAAGAAAATTCAAGGGTAATTAGGTAGGTAAGACTAAAAAGAGAGCATAGGTTATTGCTGATGATAATAAAGGAGAGACAAAGAACCCGCTTGAGAAATGAACGATATGGTTGAATCATGGGAGAAAAAGAATGTTTGGTAGGAGATTCAGAAATCTCAGTGTTTTATTTGTGTTCTGACTTCATATGAAATAGCCCAGTGAAAAGGTAAGTGGGTAAATAGATCTGATGCTCAAGAAAGTAATCTGAAAAGAAGGGTCAGGGTCATATTTTGCTATGATCACACAATGTTATGATATCTTTGGAATGGCCATGCTTACCGAAGGAGAAGGAGGAAAAGTGAAAGGTAGAATCCACAATCAATGGAAGGAATTTAGTGCAGTAAGAAGAGTGTGTAGGAGGGCCTACCCTAGTGGCTCAGTGGTTGAGCGCTGGGCTGCAAAGCTGCCCGCAGCCTCTGCAGCACCAGTTCGATCCCTGCTCTCTGGGCGAGGGTCCCACATGGCGCACAGACCTCTCCTGCCGCCCGCTGCTCCCCTCAGCAGTGTACTTCGGTCCTTCTGCCTGCTCTGCTCCCCACTCTGGCTCTGGTGAGTTCTCTCACCCTCCCGTGCTTCTGACTGTACCCAGTGCTTATATAAATAAATAAATAAAATCTTTAAAATTAAAAAAAAAAGAAGTGTATAGGAAATACTTATGGAACAACAATAGAACAGTTTCTATTTTATTTCCATAGTAGGAGGGACAGCAATAACCTGAAAGTCAGTTTGTGTAAAATCAATTATGATTATTAAAATGTAGAATTTAACTAGATTTTTATAATTTCCAAGCCTTTCCTATGCCCTTTAAGAGAGAAAACTTAAGTCTTAATAAAATATTGAAAAAAGTTTAACGTGTAGACCATTAAAATTATACTGTAATGTCTCTTCCTTTTGAAGTTTTAGTTTGTTTTTTTAATATTTTAATCACAGCACATACTATATGATCCTGTCACAGATTGTTTCAGAACCAATTTTGTTATTGCCACTCCACTGGTTAGAGAATTTAAATGTCAAAATTACCTAGGGAAAAGTACATTTGAATCATATGTAAAACTATATAGGGTATACTCATTGTGCATAAAATCTGTGGTCATTTTATTCTATAAGGAGCTACTATAAGACACAACTTACAAGAGATATCGCCAAAAAGCTCAATGAAGTCATTGTTATAACCTCTTTCACATTTATGAAAGGTAAACTGGATTCTTAAATCTTTCCAAGGCCTCAAATTAGATAACACAGTATGCCTAGGGGAAGAATAGAAGAAACAGAATTAAACAGTGAGATTTTTCTAAAGGAAATTTAAAGTAAATTTGAAAGAGACTGAGGTTGTAACAAGACAGCAGTCTTCCATGCATCTATTTGTGTAATTTGCCTCAAATAAGTTTTTTTTTCCTTAATTGAACTTAAAAAGTAAAATCTTTTATAAACAGAAGTAAAGTTTGCCTCAACATTAACATAAAGTGCAACTATGTGTTCTCAGCAGGTATTTCAGTGCTTCTGTAGAAGCATTTTATGAGTCAGATGATATAGTCATGCAAATAAGATGAAAAACAAAACTTCGGCTTTTCTGTTGTTTTTTTTTCCTTTTTTTTTCCCTCACTAGAGAATGGTCATGAATATGGAAGCAGAGTTAATTATACATCTTCTACACAATGCCAAAACATCCAGTAAAAGTGAAAAATTTAATTCATCATTCCAAACATTTAGGTTTTTTAATTTTTTTAGATTTTTTTTTTTTTTTTTTTTTTTTTAGTGTAGTTTCAGGTTTAAAACAAAATTGAGGGGGAAGTACAGAGATTTCCTATATACACCCAACCCTGCACATACATTGTCTCCCCCTTTATCAACATCGCTCATCAAAATTGTACATAACTTACCCTTACCAAGGAACCTGTATCTACACATCATAATCCTTCAAAGTCCATTATTTACTACAGGATTCACTCTAGGTGCTTTTCAGATACTTTTTTTTTTTTTTTTTTTTACATTTTATTGGATGGGAGAAAGAAAAATAGAGGCACTAGCATAGACATTTGCTGTTTCTTTTCTTTTTTTTTAAAACTGATCAATACTACTGAACATCTTTTTAAAGTAACTTACTCAAGAAAGCACTATGCAGAGATGAATCAGCCTCAATACCTTATTCCCCACCGGTGGATATGTGGCGTGTAACACAAAGAATTATAATGACAGAGTATGTCCCAAGGAGTGTGCATTGAGTATCTTAAAAGTTGTTAGTGGAGACTATATCCTGTGTTTGTTGGGAGGAGGTAGGGAGATTAAAAAGGGCATAGCTGAGTTTGGAAAAAAAAGTAGGTATCTTGAATATTACTAACACAGCTAGCAGTCTAACCAAATAGTGTTGTTACATAACTCATGAAACTCTAAAATATCTTTAATTGTTCTACTGATGCAAAAATCCTGAATAAAATTTTAGCTATCAGAATCCAACAATGTATCCATAAGATAATTCACCACGACCAAGTTGGATTCATTCCAGGGGCACAAGGATGGTTTAACATCCGAAAATCAATCAACGTTATCCAACACATCAACAAAAAGAAATATAAAAACCATATGATAATATCAATAGATGCTGAGAAAGCTTTCGACAAAGTGCAACACCCATTCATGATAAAAGCCCTTGAAATTCTTGGGATACAAGGAACATACCTCAACATCATAAAGGCCATCTATGACAAGCCAACAGCCAGTATCATTCTCAATGGTGAAAAGCTGAAAGCAATTCCATTAAGATCTGGAACAAGACAAGGATGTCCACTCTCACCATTGCTTTTCAATATAATACTGGAAGTCCTAGCCAGGGCAATAAGACAAGAGAAAGACATCCAAGGAATCCAAATAGGAAAAGAAGAAGTCAAACTATCACTATTTGCAGACGATATGATATTATACATAGAGAACCCCAAAAACTCCACAGAAAAGCTAATTCAACTCATCAATCAGTTCAGTAGTGTGGCAGGATACAAAATCAACACGCAAAAGTCAGTAGCCTTCCTATACACAAACAATAAATCTGAAGAAGAAGAAATCAAAAAGACCATCCCTTTTGTTATTGAAACAAAAAAAATCAAATATTTGGGAATAAATCTAACAAAAGAGGTAAAGGACCTATACAAAGAAAACTATAAAACACTGTTAAAAGAAATAGAAGAAGACACAAAGAAATGGAGAGACATCCCCTGCTCATGGATTGGAAGAATAAACATTATTAAAATGGCCATCCTTCCAAAAGCAATATACAGATTCAATGCTATTCCAATCAAAATTTCAATGTCATTCTTCAAAGAAATAGAACAATTATTGATGAAATTCATATGGAATCACAAAAAACCCCGAATAGCCAAAGCTCTCCTGAAAAAAAAAGAAGGGAATGGAGGCATCAGACTCCCAGACTTCAAACTATACTACAAAGCCATAATCATCAAAACCGCATGGTATTGGAACAAGAACAGACATACAGACCAATGGAATCGAATAGAAAATCCAGAAATAAACCCACAGGTTTATGGTCAACTAATCTTTGACAAAGGAGCAAAGACTATGCATTGGAGCAAAGAAAGTTTGTTCAATAAATGGTGCTGGGAAAACTGGGTCGCTACATGCAAAAGAATGAAGCTTGACCACCACCTCACACCATACACAAAAATCAACTCAAAATGGATTAAAGAACTAGACATAAGACCTGAAACCATAAAATATATAGAAGGAAATATAGGCGAAACACTACGTGATTTGCACATCAAAGACATCTTTACAGACACATCACCCAAAGCAGTGATAGTGAAGGCAAAGATAAACAGCTGGGACTATATCAAATTAAAGAGCTTTTGCACAGCAAAAGAGACAATAACAAAAACAAAGAGAAACCCCACCAACTGGGAGAACATTTTTGCACCCAACACTAATGATAAAGGACTGATCACAAAAATCTGCAAAGAGCTGATGAGTCTCAACAACAACAAAGAAAATAATCCAGTCAAAAAATGGGCAGAAGAGCTTAAAAGAAACTTCTCTGAAGAGGAAATGCAAATGGCCAACAGGCATATGAAAAAATGTTCAACATCACTTGTCATCAGGGAAATGCAAATCAAAACTACCATGAGATACCATCTTACACCAGTGAGAATGGCACATATTAAAAAAACTAGCAACAACAAATGTTGGCGAGGGTGTGGAGAAAAAGGAACTCTTCTGCACTGTTGGTGGGAGTGCAAACTGGTCCAACCACTGTGGAAAGCTGTGTGGAGATTTCTGGACCTACTAAACATAGAGCTTCCATATGACCCAGCAATTCCACTCCTAGGTATTTACCCAAAGGACACAGAAACATCAATTCCAAAGAACACCTGCACCCCTATGTTTATAGCAGCACTGTTTACAATAGCTAAGCTTTGGAAACAACCCAAATGCCCAAAAATAGATGACTGGATCAAGAAGATGTGGTACATATATACCATGGAATATTACTCAGCATTCAAAAAAGATAAACACATGCAATTTGCTGCAACATGGATGGCGCTGGAAGGGATCATGCTCAGCGAAATAAGCCAAAAAGAAAAAGAAAAATACCGGATGGTCTCACTCATAGCAGGAATCTAGAAAACTTAAATAAGGGACCAGGAAAATGAATAACTATAAGAAAGTGAAAATCAAAATCAACAAAAAACTATGAACCAGAGACACTTTTAGGGGGGCGGGGGCGGGAGGGGAGGGATTGGGGTCAGAATGGGGGGCTGCAATTGTATGGGGAATATAACAATAAAATTTTATAAAAAAAAAAAATTGTTCTTATTAACATTCAAGTCACATTTAAGACATTCAAAATTTGTTACAACATACTCTCAATTTAAATAATGAGTACTCTCTTCACAACCTAAGATTCCATTTTTTTTTTACCTTTTACACTATATTACTAATGTTTTCTCTGATAGCAACACCTCAGTATAATATCTGGGTGTTTCCAAGTTATAAACTAGTGTCTCATTATGCACATCATTGGCCCAATTTATCCTCATAATCCTAAGCAGCCATTACATAAGTCTTCACTGTCACTTACCTGGATATAGAATCAAAGTGAAAGCCCACTCATTATTTCAAGAACATGCATGTTTATCTGACTTACTGACACATTATTCAATCTACTTATCTCTGAACACATACAAGATCTTGGTTTCCAATAGACCAAACTATTAAGCACTTGCTTTAAAATAAACCTGAAATCTCAAAAAAAAAAAAAATGGCCAGAGAAGATGGTTCTTTCTCATGGAAACAACTATCTGAAGTATAAAAGCATTTGACTCATTCTCTTACACTAAATACAATAGGTGCAAACATAATGATAGATAACAAAGATAGTAATCTAGCTTTGTCTGATAGGTACAGTTTTTCTTCATTTTGCTATGAAAATCTGAATATTTGGGACTAATTAAAATGAAATTGAAATAATAATGGTAGATGCTTCAATAATGCACAAACACTAGCTTTTTGTCCAGAAGATGAAAAGGAAAACAATAATCAATATCTAAAATAATTGTTATAATGACACACACACATATATATATACATATATTTGAGCATTTACTTAATTTGACCAGAGGTTTTATGCAACAATTTCTCTGCAGTGACTTAGAAATTTATAAGAATTGATAAGAACTAACTGCATTTTTGTGTGCTCTAAACTTTTATTTCATAAATAATTTTATTGGTATCCATGATTTGTCAATTTAATACAACCATTTATATGAAATGTAGGCACTTGTGTAGACACAGTGTAGTCAAAAAAAATTATGAACCAATAAATACAACTTAGATGTTGGTGAGAGACTACATTGGATTAAAGCAAAAGTAAAGGGAATTCTATAAATTAGAACCAACATATGTGAGGACTATTTCATTTAACTAAGGTGTTGATTATCTCACTAAAGAATTCTTTTTTTTTTCTTGCAAGAGTGGAAAAAAGTATAAGAATTTATATATATTTTTCTGCTATGAATAATAGTATTTCAAAATATCTATTGAATATTTATCACTATTAAAGCTCCATAATATAAAAATATCTTTACTTTCATTCATTTTTTGCAATAAAGTTAAAAGTAAGATTAATGAAATATTTACTGAGAATCTGATTTATACTTAGATACAAAATTAAAAATTATTATTATTGAGATTCTCATAGTCTAGTGGGAGAGATGACACATATTCATATATTCTTTGATATTCTTCAGGCAAAGTCTCTAGACTTTGCTTTTACAAATTATTTAATAAAGAAGTGCTAGCTGGCTTCAAGACTTCTCTGAACACATGTATCTAAAACAAGAATTTTTTTTTTTTTCATATATATGACTCTATGCTTGTGCTCAAAATGTTTAGTTGCTCCTGGACTTCCCAAATTTTCAGTCACTCTACAAGACCAAGACTATTTTTATAATAATGCAAAGACAATATAATTTGCTTGTCTCACTCTCATTCTTTCATGAGTGTATAGTGAATTTTCTAGAGGCTCCATCACTACTGATTGAATGCTGAAGCAGATGTCTACTGAAAGACATTAAAGAGATTTGTAACTGCAAAATGGTTCAGCTACAGGAGAAACTTTGCATCCACAAAAAAATAAATATAGAATAAACGTATGATACAATATTTATATTCCTATGTATATAACCATTATAAATGAAAACAGGTATTCAAACAAATACATATACGCTTATGTTCATAGTAGCACTGTCCACAACATTCAAAAAGTAATGTCCCAAAGACATAAAGATCTGCAAAGACATCACTGAAAGTCATCACTTTTTCTGCCTTTTTTTTTTCTATGTATTTTATGGTTTCAGGTCTTCCATTTAAGTCATATCCATTTCTGTTGATTTTTTAAATGCTGTGAGATAGGGGTTTATTTTCATTCTTTTGTATGAATGAATGAATATGCATGCATGAATGAATGGATTCTGAAGAAAGAATGTATTAAAAATGTGTTGTCTAAATAAAATGGAGCATAAACCAATTATCAAAGGCAGTGAAGTACTGATATATACTATAGAATGGATGAATCTTGAAAACATTATGCTAATTGGAAAACACTAGAAAATGACCACACATTGTATTATTCCAGTTACATGAAATATCCCAAATTGGTAAATCTATAGACAATGATTTCAGATTAGTGTATGTCAAGAACTGGGGATAGGAAGAATTAAGGATAAACTACTCAGTGTGAGTTGGGTTTGTTTTCAGGTGATAGGTTTTTGAACTAGATACAAATGATGGTTATACAACACCATCAATATACTAAATACAAACAATTTGTTTACTTTAAAATGGTTGATTTCATGTTATGTCTATTTCGCCTCAAGGAAAAATTAACAAAGAAAAGCAAAAACAACAGTTGTTTTAGCTGCAAACCTGTTCAGATTTAAACTTTCCCAGAATTTTCATCTCCTCAGAGTATGTTGGAGATGCTGAATTTTAGGTACTCCCATAGACTAATTGAATCAGTGTGAATTTTGAGAAGATCCTTAGGTCAACCATGTATAATTTAACATTTAAGAAGAACTGTTCAAAGGCATTGCTGTAAAATTTAACATGTACATCATATCAACTTGGAGCATAATTTCATTCAGATAGTTCATTGTTTTCACATTAATTGTAATAAAAATAGATTATTACAGTGTATTCTGACTTGATAAACCAAGTGGGAAAATTAGTTAACATTAAAAAATAGGACACATCTGTGTTGAAGTTCTATATGCCTAGAAATGATGTAAGCTTATAAAAAATCATGTCAGGGTAAAGAACATAAAATTTACCTAGATTTCTAATTTTAATAATGAGCCCTTAAAAAGTTTCAGTCTCCCTTATACATCCCCTATTCTTGGGGTATAAATTCTTCATAATTTTTCTATGTTGGGTAATGCTTATGTTGAATGATTTATAATTCACCAATCTAATCACTCACTCTACTTGATCCCCTAAAAATAACAGCAAATTATTTGACTTAAAACCTGTGTTTATATTTAATTGCTAGTTCATTAACTGATATTTGCATTGTCTCACCAAGAATACATTCTTGGAGGTAAATTTAAATTGCTATCATATATTATCCAGAATTATTTTGATAACATTTTATGCACTTTTGGAGAAACAAACTTGACTTTCACTACAAGTGAAAAAATGAGAAAAGGAAAGGACACTTTTTGACATACTCTGTTATCCAGTAGCTCCATAATACCAAAATCAGAAAACTATATTACTAGGAAAAAAAAAATAATAGACAGGTAGGTGCCTCCCTGATGGCCTAGGGGTTAAGTCTCAGTGCTACCAATGGGATGGCTCCACCATTGGAGGCTAAGTTCAACCCCCTGCCAGGGAGCTAAGCTACATCATGCAGCAGACCTCTCCTATCTCTCCTGCCATTCCCTTCAGCAGTGTATTTCAGTAAATCTAACTGTTCTGCTCCCCATTCTGTCGTTGGTGAATCCTCTCACTCCCCACACTTCTGGCCTACACCCCAGTTCTTCTGTGCAAAAATACATGAAATCTTAAAAAAAAAAATAGAAAACTATAGGATTTAGGGCCTCCCTGGTGGCGCAGGCAGTTGAGCACAGCACTCTGAGGCTGTCCGCAGCCTCTGCAGTACAGGTTCAATCCTGGCGGGCCGGACAGAAACCCAGATAGCGCAGCAGACCTTTTCTGGCCCGCCCGCTGCTCCCCTCAGCAGTGTATTTCATCAGTCTGCATGTTCTATTCCCCACTCTGTCTCTGGTGAATCCTCTCACCCTCCCGCACATCTGGCCTGTACCCCAATTCTTGTATAAATAAATAAATCTTAAAAAAAAGAAAGAAAACTATAGACCAACATACCTTATGCATATAAATGCAAAAATCTTCAATGAAATAGTAGCAGAAACAAATGTATCCACATATGAAAAAGGATTATGCATTATGATTTACAGTTTTATCACAGAGATATAAGGAAATTTCAATATGTAATATACTTACATTTCAAAAAATGTAATATACTCTATCAACAGGGACATAGGCAAAATGATCATCTCAATAAACAAGAAAAATGTATTAGAAAATGTCTTAAATTATTTCATGATAAGAAAAATCAACACAACTGGGAATTTTTTCAGCTTGATAGAAGACATTTAAAAAGGAACCAAAACCATCATCGCAATTGCTGATGATGGACTTCATGTTTTCCATGAGATCAGGAATGGAACAGGTGTGTGACACTCAGTAATTCTTTTCAACATTGTAGTAGAAGTTTTTAATGGGGCGAACAGTTTACTTTTCCTTTTTTAATGCATTTATTAAATCATTTATATTTTATTTATATTTATTTTATTATTATATTTAATTTAATTATTTATATTTCATTTATTATTTATATTTTATTTATATCAATAACATTTTGGGCATAATACTTTTTATTGAAGTAAAATTGGTTTACAACACTGTATATGATTCAAAGTTATAGGGACCATTAGTATTAAAAAAGAAATAAATGGCATCATGTTTGGAAAAACCATGTAAAACTCTATTCAAAACTGGTGTGGGCTGCTATTTACAAAATCCTAAGGTATATTATGCTCTTTAACGCATTTGGGTTTCTGAAAGATTGAATGAAAGTATACGTTGATATGTAGCCATAGAAAATCACAACAGAAACCCTATACCGGCAACGCTAGAGAAAGCTAACATTTAGGGACTATCAACCTCCTTGTTGTACATCAAGCGAGATGATTGCATGTGTATTCCTGGTGAGCTGGGGCGTGTTTAGGAGGCAAATTATTTATATCACAATCACTCAAGTTTTGAAGCCTGTACAATGGTTCTTTTCACAGGTAGCCTTAACAAATACTTTGAGAATTTATATCACAAATACATGTTTTTCCCTCTGTGTTGATGTATTTGTGTAAAAGACACAATGATAATATTGAGGTTAACATTGCACACTTGAGTATTTCCAACATTGCAAGGTGAAGACAGGGTTTTCAATGAATTAAAAACATTCTTTCTGAAAAAAAAGTCACATGAAGAGAAGATGATCACTTTTAATCTTTTATTCCCTGCCAGGAAGAAATCGCCAAACTTCCATGCACAGGGTGAGTGGAAAACTTCTTAAATGTCTGGAATTTGAAAGGTTCTGATTATGAATTCAAAACAATCTATACCACCTCTGGGGATTGCTCTTAATGTGTCTGTAAGAAGGCACAGTTGGAATAAAACGATCTGTTGACAGTTGAGATAAAAATTCAAATGCAAATAGGGAAAAAGGAAATCCATGAAGGAAGCAACATAGGAACTCCAATATTTCAAAGTCTTTGAGAAATAGTGAAGAAACCACTTAAAAGCTGAATAAGACAAAAATAATATTACTTTTCCTAATATATTTTTTACTGTATAATACCAGATAGACAGTGACATTACAATGTGTGTGTGTGTGTGTGTGTGTGTGTGTGTCCTTCTGGACAAGTGGAAGGTTATGTGCTAAGTAGCCTAGCATTCTCTGGAATGTTGAATTCAAAGCAGGAAATGTAAAAGGTTAAAAAAGAAAAAGTATGCCAATCTTCAACATAGAAAATCCCAAATGGTTAGAAATTGGTGTGTTTAAGGACCACTGGAAGATGACAGTGATTTTCTGTACTAGTTACATTGTGATAGAGTGAATCGTTCATACAACAGAATGTGACATTATTCTTTGAAAAAGAAAACCACTTGGTTTATTGTTTGGTTATAATACCAGGTGGAGTTGGATGTGAATATTCTGCAGGAGATTAAGATACATCAAAGACATGCAGGGTATATATTTCATTATTTGTACCACAATTGGGGTATATACAGTACTTGGTTCTTCAAATAATGGCAGTTAGGAGAAAGCAAAATACTAGGATTATTTCTATCTAAAGAATCTGATTACTCCATATGAAAACAAAACAAACAAAACAAAATATTCAGACTTCAAAAAAATTTCAGAAGGCTTTAATCAACTTTTGTTGTTTTAATCTTAAATATGTAGGAACAACTTGAAATAACAGATATCCAGTAACTACATTTAATTGAAAAAATTTAAACCAAAGCAATTATTTAAAAAAAAAAAAACAACTATGAGGAATAAAGCACAAGAGTAGAAATTTGAAATAAAATTGTCCTCTGCGATATAAAAAAGATATATTGCAGATAGTTGGTATTATAAATTTGGAAAGTTCACAGTAATAAAAAAAAGTTCTAGGACATTAAAAATTAACTTCTGATGATAAGCACTGTATAGTAAGATGTTGATATATGCCTGTGCACCTGAAGTCTATATATATTGTGACCCAATATTACTTCAATGAAAAAGGAATTAAAATAATGTGATAGCAAAATTTGAAAATACACCTTTATACAAGTACTGAAATCATCTCAAGTAGAGTAAAAGCAAGCAGAAACAACTGTTTCTGTGAAAATGGAGTCAAAGGTGCTTTCTGTATGTCTCCAAGTATTTATAATGACCCCATAGTGAAGCAATCCAGCAGTTCAATAGGTGAATGCTTAAAAACTGTGGTTAAAGGATGAACTATACAGATAGATGCAAGAAGTTGGATGAATACCCAGAAAATTATGCTGAGTGAAAAATAGTCAATATCAAAGTTTACAAACTTATAATTCCATTGATATAATATATTTTTTTTATTTTTCTAGAGGCATGTTTTATTTATTTATTTGTTTGTTTGTTTATACATGCATTGGGTAGAGTCAGAAGCGCGGGAGGGTGAGAGAATTCACCAGAGCCAGAGTGGGGAGCAAAGCAGGCAGAAGGACTGAAGTACACTGCTGAGGGGAGCAGTGGGCGGCAGGAGAGGTCTGTGCGCCATGTGGGACCCTCCTCTGGTGGCCAGGGAGCAGCCGGGGATCGAACCAGCGCCGCAGAGGCCGCGGGCAGCTTCGCAACCCAGTGCTCAACTGCTGCGCCACCGGGGAGGCCCTGATATAATATTCTTGAAATGAGAAAATTATAGATATAGGAAACATAATAATAGTTGTCAGTTATTGGTGAGAGATTGGGAGTGGGAAAAAAGTGAACAGGCAACAACCTGGGCAATATGAGAGGTCCTTAAGGTGACACAATGCTCTGTATCCTGGCTCTATACTGTCAGCATTGGGGTTGTGATACTGTAGCTTTGCAACAGCTACCATTAAGGGATAACAGTCAAGAGTACTTCAGGAATGTACCCTGAGTTCCAGCGTTGCTATTAGGAAGTAAGGCCTTTCTGCTTTTTGATATTACTTGATTCTGTCTCTGTGGATGTTCTCTAGATCTTTTCTATATCCATATGGTGTCCTAAATTCCACAATGCTTTAATTTTGGTCAATGTATAATATGCTTCTTTTACCTTGTTTCACACCCTATCAGCTGCAACTCTAATAACAGCCATGGCTGCAAAAGGTAATTTCTTGTAATATCTTGTCTAGATCATCTATGCTTAAGAAACACTGAGAATTATTGATTTTGGTTTTCTTTCCTGGTTATCAGAAGAGAAGGGAGAAAGGGACTAAATAAATCAGGAAAAAGGGGACAATCTTATGGTAAAAGGCAGAATAGGATATTTAGTGGTGAACTTAATTGTTGATTCTCAATGATGCACAACTGAAACTTATAATGTGATTTTACTACAAAAAATATCAAAAATATTGAGAACATATTTAAACAACTGGAGGGAAATGTAGAGGATAACATAATGATAAGTATGCAAAAAACAAAGTAAATATAGACATAAGACTAATATTAATTCAGGTAACCAAAGAAGCAATCAAAACTGTGTGAGACAGGTAAAGCTAAAATAGCATGCAACAGCATGACTCAGGTGTGAAAGCATTTACTTAGGTGTGTTAATGTAAACATTGAATATTGCTTTATTCAGAATTATTCTCTAACTACTTCAAACTGAAGAGAGAATAAGAAGTAACATTTACTTTTTGATGTATATTTACCATAAGGCTAAAATAAATTAAATGTTAGGATATCTAACTTTTGTGGGCTCTTAGTACCATGCTCATGTCATATATATCTTTTTGCTGTTCAATTTGCAAAAAGCAAAATATTTTATTATAATTAGTAAAAAGTACTGTTTCTTTCTGTTTCAGTTCCTATTGCTTTTACTCTCCTTCCAGCCTGATTGTGGTAGAATGGCCAGGGACATTTTCAGGAGCTGGCAAAGGAGAGGTTTAATTGATAATACATTTATCAGTAGTTGGGAGATAATGACACTCATCCTCTTTGTGTATTGAAAATCATGGATAGCTATTTGAAAATAAGAATGACTCCAACAAGACATCTATTATCCAGCCCTTCTACAGCATTACCTAAAGAGAAGTCAAAGTCATATAGATATGATGTGTTACATGTACGTAGCACTGGGACTATATGTACAGCGAGTGAGAAACAGGTGCAGATTATTTTTTCATTCACTTTTTTATGTTCGTTATTGAGGTAACATTGGTTTACAACACTATATATGATTTAGGGAGATAGAGTCACACATCCCTAGATGGATATTATTGCATAATTCCCACCATCAAAGCACCTGTGGTCTTGGTTCACAAACTCCTTTTTTTCCAACCCCACTCTTCTCCCTTTCTAATAGTCTTACTTCTACAGCCATGTATCTAGGGTTAGATTTCATTTCTTTGTTTCAGTTCCCTTGTTTATTTTTTCCTCTAGGATCTGTATTTGAGTAAAATCACCCAGTATTTGTCTTTCTCCTTCTGACATATTTCACATGGCATTAATAAAATGTGTAATGATTTATTTACATACTTCCCCCAAAATATACACTTTCCCACATTATTGTAGAGATAATGACATCAAATTGCATGAACTTCAAGAATGACATTGGGACCATATGACATGAGAGGGCAGAGAGGTAAGGAGGTACTATAAGAAATCTATTGATAGTAACCATATTTTTAAAAAAGTAATACGTCAGTTAGAAATATAAAGGTTAATCTATAATTAGAAAAGCTGATTAAAATACATTTTTAATCCATATTTAATTCTCCACCTCAAAGTCATCCACTTTTAACCATGTACCTATTTGTCTGAAAAAAAAGAAAGATAATTTAAAATAAAGTTACAAGTCACTTTAAAATATAAGAAATGAGATATCTGAGAAGCTTAGGAGCAGAATTCAGTATTTCAGGCAACAAAAGACACTTTTGAAACAAACATGAAATGCTTTGTACATAAATGCTTTATAAATAAATGCTGTATTTAAAATATATATAATAATATATATTATCTATAATAACAACATTGAAAGATTCCAATGATGAGTGAATAGTTTTCAAATATACTCATAAAAGTTGTACCAATAAACATTTTTTAAAAGATGGCTATAACTCAGACTGGATTCTCAAAGTCCAATAAAGAGAAGGGTTTGTATGTATGAATGTGATTTGTCCTTTGCCGTTTATATTTCCTTTGATGACATTCCAAAATCATTCAACTTCTTTACCATCCACTGGAGTTGTGGCAGAAAACAAAAACTAAAACTAAAATGAGAAGGGGAAAAAAATAATTTAATATGAGAGAATGACGCTAATAGGTACTGCATAGCTGAACATGCCTTCTGGGACTTTGTCAAGAGCCCCACCCATCAAACATCCACCCATGGCATGAAACTAACTCATTGTGGGCCTGAAAAAGATGCACAAAATAATGAGGTTAATTGTGATCGACACAGAATCAAAATTACAGCTGGTTTCCTGTTGGTTAAAATAATGAGAACTGTTGGAAATAATTGCCAGTATCTTATTGAATAGTGCTAGATAAAACATTATAAAATAGACAGAAAATATCTCAAGTTATTAAACATATATGCACTAAAGATTGAATATGTCATAGAGTTCATTGTTGAAATCATAGTATGTAAGGCTTTTCCTTCAAAAAGAGATGACTATTAATGAAAACAGTGAGAATTTTTTTCTTATGTTTTCTAATTTCATATTTTATGAATGTTTGTGTATTACTTAAACTTATTTTGATGTCATTTAAAAAGAATTCCTTCCCCTTAGAAATTAATTATTCTGAATTGATCCTGCACAAGATTTTCCCTCAAAGAGGAAATCTGAGTTTGTTATTGCAAAGCACTGCAGAGAGCTCACAAAGAAGAGTAATCGGGATCAACACAGACAATCTTTATATAGTCCTCTTCTGTGAATAGTTCTTTGAGGTCCTGGAAAGATGGATGATGCCAGAATTTCATGAAAGGTTCTGCACCAGAGATGGGACACAATTCAGAAAAGTTGTACCTGCATTCCACTCATGAAAACACACTTGCAAAATAATTGCCTTATTCTAATTAGTTGCAAAACAAAACATGCCAACTCAGGATATTTTTTCCTGATTACACCTAAATCCAATAATGCATCATTGCAAGTATTTTAAAATATTATTTAGAGTAAAAATTATTTAAAATTATATAATAAATAAATCATTTAAAAAGATCAATATGTTCTACTAAATTTTATGCTTAATAGTAGGGCACCTTGTTTTTAACTCATATAACTCATTATACCTTAACTCATTTCTGAAATATTTTTCTTCTTCTAATATTGTACCAGCATGGTAAAATGAAAGTATCATAATCATTAAAAATAGATAGCCAAGGACCGGGATATAGGTGCCATGTGATACTGATTTGGCATCTCAGATAAGAGTAAATTTTTTAATGTGCCTTCCTGGTGGCACAGGGGTTAGAGTCTCAGCACTATCAAGCTATCACCAGTCACTGCAATATGAGCTCGATTCCCCACTAGGGAGCTAACCAATATGGCACAGCAGACCTCTCCTCTCTCGCCTGCTGCACCCCTCAGCAGTATATTTCAGTAGATCTACCTGTTCTGCTCCCCACTATGACTCTGGTGAATCTTTTCACTCTCCCTCCCACCTCTGGCCTACACCCCAGTTTTTCTATGCATAATTAAATACAAATAAATAATAATATTTAATTTTTTAAAATTCTGTCAATCTGCTTTTCAATAAAATAGTAATACTTTTGTTAAATTTTTGTCATTCTAATTATTGTTGGAATAAAAGTGAGATGACACATTGAAAAGAGCTTCCCTTTGTAATGAATTATAAATTAAAAGTTATCATTCTTTTACTAACCTGTATTAATGATGAAAATGAAGACAATAATAATGAGGATGATGCTGATAATAATAAGATCATCTCTAAGATTTATGAGTTATTGATATATGCTAAGCATTCTTTTAGATAATTTAAAATTACACACCACTTAATTAGTTCCTGATAAAAACCCTATACCATTGCATTCTTTGTTCCTTTTCTTTTAATAGAAATTAGGATGCATAGAAATTTTAAAAAAATGGTCCAAAGTTTACAATTAGAATCAGGTTTAAAAGGGATTCCTGACAACAGAATTTACCACAGTCTACCAACTCTATAAATGCAGTAGCAGTCATTTAATTTCCAAGTAATGTATTGATTTAGCCTTTTATTTAAGCTCTTTATTTTTGTCATCCACAGGAAATGTCTATTCTACACACTCTCTGCCTTCATATACCATCAATATTTTCTTCTTCTTCATTATCATCACTTCTAAAAAACAATAATTTTATATACTTTAGTTTTCCTGTATATAGCTAATATCTGAATAAAGTTAGTACATAATGTACATATATAATATATATTAATATATATAGCTCACATGAATAATATCACAGATTAAGGGCTTTCTCCTAAGTAAAATCTTAGTAAATAGTAGAACCTGCCTTAAATGCATGTGTATATATTCCAATTACTGTATACTTTCTAATATTTCAAAATGGTTGACCATCAAGTCAACTAAACTTAACCTTCAATTATAAGTAATAAAAAGTGTTAATTCTTAATGGATTCTGAACATTCTATATGTTCTAAATTGTTTGTGTGAATTTGATTAAATGAGGAATTGGTGATTCACATAAAGTATTATTTTAATGAACTATTTTATTACATTTTAAAGACTTATGCATCCTGAAAATTTACACTTGAGACTAATTTGCATACTAAAAAATAGTTGTTGCATAATTTCAAGTAGTGAGGAACAATCTGATTAAATCTATCATGAGTTTAAAATTTTATGTTTGTTAATAACGTGTTACTACTAGTTTTTACAAGTCATTAACATTTGAAGAGAGTTTGTAACATGACACATTTGATATACAAAATTAAATTATATTTATAGTTTTTAGCTTGGATGTTCTTAATAACAATTTATGTTTTAATGAGAAGAAAAACAATGTAAACTATATTTGCAAAAGCAGACATGTGTCATTGTTCTTCATGCTTCATTGGGGATGCAAATTACATATTGGGGAGAATAAGTTTGACATATTGAAAATATTTTGTGCAATAAATTAATTTTCTCACATGCTTTTCTAAGATTAATTGTTGTGAAATTTTTTTGGCAAGGTATTTGAATTCATGGAAAAGCATATGTCTTAAATTCTAATTTTCTGGAAGACAGGAAACATGGTGAAAATATTATATAGAGCATGTGGCTCTTTATACAGGCAAATATATATACTTATATTCTTTTGAATACAACAATAGGAGGCAGTATTACCTAAAAAGAAAGGGAATATATATTTTATATGGGAGCTTTTACTAAAAATATCTCTACCTTTTCTATATTTTTGATGTCTATTAGTGTCAGCAATTACAATTATTTTGAAGTTAATATTCCTCTATGAAAGACCACACATTAGCAACTTACATGTCAGATACATAGTTAGGGGTCTAGGGACACAACAATACATGAAACACCACAACCTTTGAGTAACTCACAGTTTATAAAGGAAATAGAACTGTAAGCACATAATTTGCAAATGATATTATGATTGTTAACATGGTGAGGCTTATACAGTGTGGTCCCTGAGAAGGGATAAAGTGTGGTGTTTAAAACAACAGCTACAGAGGAGTTTAACAGGAGAGAAAAGGAAAAGGAGATATTTTTGATCAATAAAAATACAAAATTATGAATACCAGAGAATGATCCCCTATTAATAAAAATTACAATTTGCTGTTTTTTAATTAGTGAGAATTTAAAGATTGCAAAACCAAAATAGAGTGTAGAACTGCTGTAGCCTATAAACACCAGAAAGATCCAGGTTATCTGAACTTAAATGAACTTGAATAATCTATGTTAAGAAAAGGTCTTGTTGTGGGCCTCCCTGGTGGCACAGGCAGTTGAGCACCATACTGTGAAGCTGTCCGCAGCCTCTGCAGTGTGGGTTCGATCCCAGTCGGCCGGCGAGAATCCCACATGGTGAGGCAGACCTCTCCTGTCTCACACGCTGCTCCCCTCAGCAGTGTATTTCTTCAGTCTGCCTGTTCTGTTCCCCACTCTGTCTCTGGTGAATCCTCTCACCCTCCCACACATCTGGCCTGTATCCCGGTTCTTGTGCAAAAATAAATAAATCAAAAAAAAAAAAAAAAAGAAAAGGTCTTGTCATTACTAGAAGGGAAGAATTGAAAGTAGAAGGAAAGAGAACAGAAAATCAGAAGTACAAAACATCATGAAGATTAATTTTAAAAAAGTCTGTCAACAAAGGAAGAGAGGAATGTGCAGAAAATATCAAGATTTTTTAAAAAATAAATCAGCACATGTTGACTAAAGGATGTTATATGTGACAAAAATATTAACCATCAATGTTTAGGAAGCTATTTGCTTGAGAGATCCTGGATAGCTGACATGAAAAAAATTACAGGGAAATTTAAAAGTATAGAAAGTCATCTTGTAACAGGGTGGTCCCCAGGAAAGGGGGAGGTTCCCTGCTCCACCCAAGGGAGGGTGGAGCTGAGCAGGAAGAGAAGAAGCTGAAGAAGAGACTGAGGAAGGAAGCTGGATGGAGCCAGAAGGAGACCTGGAAGAGGCGCATGGAGCCTAGAGACACGTAAAGAAACTGTGCTTGTCTTTTGGTCGTGGACTGGGTGACACAGATGTGGGTGAGACCCGTGGGGAGGTGACCATGGCAGCTTTTATCTTGATGTTGATTTTGCTCTTTTCCTTCCGGGCTTGTCTGGTTGTTTCTGACCCTTTTCTGTGGGTCCCCACTGGAAGATGCTTTAGACTTGTAGCAGGCTTTGGGGCCTTGTTCTGGGCCGATCCCATATGGATGGAGTTTTACCCACGAGGGGACGGGTAACTTTGGGTGCTTCATTTAGAAACTAGACTCTTTGCCTTACATGTATTGTTTCCTAGTTTTATTAAAGTTCCTTCCCATTAAAGTCTCATGTGTTTTGTGTTGATGCGATGGATGGCAGAACCCATTTAGAATAGGCAGGTTTGCGGGGTGTGGGCTGCCCCTCTCCCTGTCCTATAACAATCTGAGGAAAAGTATAGAAAGTCATCTGAGGAAAGCATTAGCTCATTTTGGATGTACTAATGAGGCAGTGACTGTGTGACATAGTATAAACTATGACAAAGTAGAATTTAAAATTGTGTTGAATTCAGAAGTTATTCTGAGCAAGAGAAAGATGATTCCAATAGTCAATATCAGGCAAAGGCTGAAGTCAAAGGATAGAGGCACTATTCAGGATGCGAAGCAGTGTTCAAAGAAATAATCACGGAAAACCATATATTAATGGTTTCCTATTCAAAACCAGCTATTTCCAGCTCAGCTCTTGATAATAAGGAGGTATAAGAGTTCAAGCAGTTCAAGATGGACATAGGTTTTCTGGAAGGAGAGTTTCAATTCAGTTAAAAACCACAGGTTGACACAATGTAAACCTTCATTAAAGAGGCCAATTGAAAACATAAAGGTTACACATTAACATTTCTTTAGCCTACCATAACCTTAGAACCTCCTTAATCACTAGCCTGGACATGAATTACTTTTAGACAGTCTCCATCTAATTAAGAAGGAATGTTGTGCCAAGTTTTTAATGATATAGATTTCAAATGAAATGTGTGTTTTATGTGGACAATAGGAACATTTTTTAATATTAATTTAATTTCTAGTATATGTTATCTTTACTAATTAGCTGTTAGTATCAACCATGGGTCTAGGCTTGGTTGTATATTAATTACTGATATGAATACTTTAAAATCAGCTGGCAATTATGCTTCTTGTGTTGTAAAAGTAGAACCCAAGAGCGATGAACTTATTGTTAAGTTTTCTACCAGACAACTGCTAAACCACAGCAAATTCAGAAATGGATTCTTCTCATAAGTGAAGTATGTGAAGTATCTTAAATATTGAAAAACAAAATATTGTGGTCCCATGGAGACATGGTGATTTGGAAATAATTGCTTATAACATGATGGGGTCATCTATTTCAGCAGGTAAATTTGAAAGTTCATATCTGTGAAGAGATTCCAAAATTACAAGCTGAAAACATATTACAAATTTTATGGACAAATGTTTTCCTGAGAGAAACAAACTAGATGAAGTTGCTAAGTATAGAGAAATAGTGAAATTATTGTACAGGCTGAAAAGTCACTGTATCTTAAAGTGTTCTTCCTACTTTAAGCCAAAGAAGGAGAGTGCATTTGGCAAGCTTTAGTTTGGCTTAGAGTTGGAACCCTCTTGCAAGATCTGAGAGCTAGAGGAAGTACGAGAATAGAGGGCTGAAGGCAAAAGAAACAAACTAAAGAAAGAAATTGAATAAATTATAAGACCTAGTGTTGGAGATACAGAATATCAATTTCACAGGCAGAGGAAGCCATACAAATCCAGTAAAAATCCAGAGTGGGGGGATGGGGAGAAGGGGGTGGGATCAAAATAAGGGGGGTGGGATTTGTATGGGGACTATAACCAAGATGAAAATGCATATATTGTGCAAAAATGAAAAATGATGTAAAAAATATATAAAATACAAAATAATCCAGAGTACAAAACTAAACCAAATGCTATGAGCCAATTTTTCTTTATTTCTTTTGACTTTTTTTTTTTTTTTTTACTTTTGCTATTTTAACTTTTAACTTCCTGTGAGTCTTGCAAGTAGGGATAACAATGAAATAAAATATCTATGCCTTTGAAAAGGATAATAAACTTTTTTTAAGATTTATTTATTTATTTATTTATACAGGAACTGGGTACAGGCCAGATGTGTGGGAGGGTGAGAGGATTCACCGGAGACAGAGCAGGGAGCAGAACAGGCAGACTGACAAAATACACTGCTGAGGGGAGCAGGGGGAAAGACAGAAGAGGTCTGCGTGCCATGTGGGACCCTCGCCTGACAGACCACCAGATCTAATCCACGCTGCAGAGGCTGTGGACAGCTTCACAGCACTGCACTCAACCGCCTGCGTCACCAGGGGAGGCCCAAGGATAATAAACTTCTATTGAAATAAAAATTGTGTATAGTTTGTTGGAGACTAACTCATGAAATTTCAAAATTGTTAACATCCTATTTAAGTTATCCCAAACTATTTGTGTTTGAAGTTCTGGAGTGCATATAATAAAAATTACTGTGATATGCACTTCTCTAATTATTGTATATTCTCAGAGTATATAAAAATGTACAATAAAGTTTTGACTTTTAAAGAAATCCAAAATCTAAAATAAAAAGTCAATTTTGCTTGATACAAAGAAATACTGATTACTATACCCTGCTAAATGGAAAAAAGTGACTAAATTGTTCATTTTTAAAAGTTTTTATTTATGCATACAAGAGCTGGGGTACAAGCACAAGATGCAGGGGTTGGGTGAGCGGATTCACCAGAGACAGAGTGGGGAACAGAACAGACAGATCTACTGAAATACACTGCTGAGGAGAGCGGTGGGCAAGACAGAAGAGGTCTGCTATGCCATGTGGGTCAGCTCCCTGGCCAGGAATCAAACTCATGCCCTTGATGGCCACCAAAAGCTTGATAGTGCTGAGACTTTAACCCCTGTGCCACCAGGAAGGGCCCATAAATTATTCATTTTATAAATAATAACAAGCATATAGAAGTTGTTACTTTAATATGGCTTTGGGAAAGATCGAAGAACAGAGGTAATACCAGTTTCATGATATTAAATATAACTTTTCCAATTATTTTTTAAAAATATGATTTTTTGTTTGCTCTAATTTACATTAAAGGTACCTACTATCATAGGGAATTTTAGGATTTAACCAAAATTCCATTTTTTTTTGTTTTGTTTGACTTAAAACAGAAGATAACTTTAAGTCCTGAAAAAAAAATTGGTATGGCTATTATTGATTAAAATGGAGAACCGATAGGTTTATTGGATGAACACTGAATATAGACCTCTCTTATTGCTCTCCAACCCTTCCCAAATTCTCTCCAATTAAAATGGCAAATGAAATACAAGAATGGAGAGAAATGAACGTAGGTAGTGCTTTGTCACCATATTAAAAGCATTAAGCAGTTGTTTGTTATTTAGAATGGAAGGAAACATATTTAAATAATAACAAATCTATGACTCATTTGCTATGAAGAAGGCATACCAGACCAGATCTTGGCAGAGTGTGATTTTTATTCAATAAGATGAACCGTGGGGCAACTGGGAGTGAATTTTCCACTTTGGCAATGCCATTGGATAAGCATTCTTGCTACTTTAAGCCAAAGAAGGAGAGTGCATTTGGCAAGCTTTATTCTTGGCTTAGACTAGGAGCCCTCTTGGAACAGAAGGCTCTGACAGGCAAAACCAGGGGATATGCTATGGCTGGCTCTTAAGGAAGTGGGATCTTCCAGGCAAACACCAAGGACCCTGCTGACACTGACTCCGGCTGCCACACCAGCACTACAGAGATCCAGGGAGACAGAAGGCAATGCTCCCTGTTGTGGCTAATTCTACTATTTTCAGCAACCTTCCTTCCCAGCTCTCCTAGTTCATAGCAATTTTGGTAATAAGAATTTCTAACATGTATCTAAAATTTCCTTTTCTCTCCTTGTATGTCCTTAGAGATTTGGATTAGGATGCATGTCAATTTCTAACAAAATTATCCTAAAATTTGCTATCAATCTCTATTTAGTAAAGTACAGATTTCATTCTTCAAGTGTGTAAAGAAAAATAGCATCTATTAATAAATACTGCTATTCCAAGAAATAGGAATGAGTTTGAGATAAATTTTAAACAAATTTGAAGAATTCATCTCTCAAGGGATTGAAGGGTTCTTTTATAAAAGAACAAAGGAAGATCACATGAAGATGAAATATCCCTCATGGTGAATTGGGAACTGCAATAGGCAGTGGACAACTCTTTCTATGCTGCAGAAAGTTAAAATTATCTGTTGAAAACAAATGCAAGAAATTCCCCTAGACTCAAAATTCAGAAAATTTACTAAAAAGAAATAGTGAGAGAAGATAATATGGTAGATGCATTAAAGAGACCAATCTATACACATAATATTCCTAAACGAAGTGGAAAAATAGGAAAGGAAAAAATATTAAAATTTCATTACTTGATTCATATTGGAAAACTCAGAAAAACAACATAGCCTATTATACTTGAAGATATCTATATATTTATCATTTTCTCAATCAATATCAGCATATTAAACATATCATGATATAAAATATAAAACACTTAAATAAGGACTATAATTTAGATAAACAGTAAGTACCTTTCTCCACACTATATGCCACTAGCTACTGATAGTGGGATGTAATTTTATAAAAGAAAAAAGAATAGAAACTGGGATTATATTTATCTAAGTAATCATTCAATTTAGCAAGGAATGAAATGTTATTTTGAAATAAGGAATACTCACATGCTATAGTGGTGGGATGTTGATATAAAAATAATAAAATAAAAATGAAAGTGAGTGAAGGTCGCTTTAATGGATGTGATTAAAAATAAAATAAAAATTTAAATATTAGTTATGAAATGGAAGCCTGTTAAGGTCCAAACATATTTAAAAGTTAAGAAATGAAGGAAACTAATTACTAAAACTTGCATTATATTTATAGAAATTATATTGACATTTGATACTAATTTTCTCAATGTATGTGTATACTTACGAGTCAAGAACAGTGATATATTGTTAAACATGTTTTAAAAATGAAAATCACCATGATATATAACCACTAGTACAAAAGCCAGAGGGGAGAGGGAGAGAGAGAGACAGAGACACAGAGAGACCCAGAAAGAGAGAGAATTATATTCTCTTTAGTTACTGCTGCAGAACAAATTTTATAGGTAAGCCAGTATTTTGTCATTATCTCTCACATTATGTGGGTCAAAAGAACTGAGAGGGAATGGTTCATCTCTGTTCCATGATGCCTATGACAACAGCTGGGAGGTTTCAAATCTGGAAGCTGGAGCAGCTTAGAGTCTGACAGATCCTTCTCTCTGTGTCTTTCCCTGCCCACCTTACATTTAACACATAGGGTGGTGGCCTCAGGCTGCTCAGAGTTCTGATGCAGCAGCTTAGTGCTCTGAGAGAAAGACAGTGTAGTTTGCCAGTCCTCATAATGACTAGGTCAAGAACTATGACAGCATCAATTCAGGTCACAATAGCCAAAGACACCGCCCTTCTCTGAATCTTTGCTCTTTAATCTGATCAAGATCCAACAGAACAAAGACCTGGCCCATCAAGACTGATACTTTAGCTCTTAATGTCTCGGTTTACTTTTTGGTAGTGTTATTGAGTTCTTATATCCTAGAGTTGTACATATTAACAGTTAATGGAATATAAAAAAAGTCAAAAAATTTAATATCCAATTTTAAAAATATTAGAATTTTTAGCTTATATCATTGAATAGTCAATTGACCTGTAAGTATATTTCTTTTTTTCTGAATCTACTCCTGCACAAGTTCATGTTCACATACTTGCATGCACGCTCTCTCTCTCTCTGATTGCTTTGTAGATATTCTGAATAAAAAGTGATTTTTGAAAGGGTATCTAAGAAAAACGAATATTAAAATTTTCAAAATGAATTTAAATTCTATAAATTTTATATGTGAGTCCCAGGAGCAGATTATCCTATATTAAACAACACTAGAACACAGAAAAGGATGGAAGACATTTCTGAATGTTGTATTTATAAAAATATGCCAGTTGAAGCCCTAAAAATTTTCTTGACCAGTTTTACTTATGATATAGCATATACCTGAGAGTAAAATTTAAAATTAAACTCAGAACCAGATTATTACAGCAACATTAAAATAAATATAAAAATACCAAAATAAGATCTGGGACTAGTGTACATAGTTTCTCCAGATAAGGAGAGTCTAAGCATCATTTTTTGAAATTAGTTGAACAAAGAGGTTTTGTAAATTTAGTAGCTCTGCTTTTTCTAATATTGTCTCTATTAATCATTAACAGGTATTAACTGGATGCTCTATCCAAAACTATTTTATTTCTGAATCTAATAAGTGAACTGCATTACATGTTGTATTTGAAAACCGAATCTACTACTTAGCTTACAGGTGAAAGACTCTGTCTGAAATTGAATTCTTCATTGAAAACATATTCATCATTGATAATAGAAAGCTTTTAGCTCTCAGCAGTTGGCAGCAAAAAAAAAGTATATTTGAAGAATATTTCTGTCACTTTCCTTTTTATGTATTTTATCATTTGCATTAAATAATACATTTGCAAAATACAAAGTAATTCTAATAATTGGCACAGTTCTACATGAAACAATTCTACAAATCAGATTCAAGGTGAATCATGACATGATCTAGAAATATTGACCTTTTCAAGGTAAAGTCAATTAGCTCCTATGGGAAAAGATTACAGATGACCATTGTGATAAAAATGCTTGCATATCAAAAGGAATGTGGATGCCTTAGGTGATGCCTTTAGTAAAGGTTAAAATAAGTCATAATTTTTTTTTTCTTTTTTAGCAAGATAGAGCACAAGCTCAATAATTTTTATGCATATGTCTTTACTAGTTCTGCCTTTTTTACTACACTTTTTATGAGAGAAGGTAATAGAAGCTACTTCAATTATTATTTTCAAAATTGTGCATTTCTCATTCAAGGACTGACCTGCCTATATATTACATAGCAGTTTATGTCAGTGTACAGTGAGGAGATAAAATATAGAATTGCAAAGGGTTTGGCATATCTGATCTTGACCCTATTTTGAGGAGGGTGCAATCTCTATGTTCATCAGCACTAAAATTTTTGTGAGCAGCAATTTAGTGATGCTTGCCAAACATATGCCCATAACATTATACATCAACAATCATGATATCTTAATAGATTCCAAATATATGTCTGATTCTATTATTGAGTATATCTTAAAAATCATTCCAAAATCCACCTAGTGTTCCATTGAGTACCTATATAAAATAACAATTGCATATTGTCTATTGAGTGTGTTAAGATGCATTTCATCTTATAGGCTCCCCTATAGCATAAGAATAAGGATACAATCACATAGATGAAAGAAGCACAGAGTATCTATTTAGTTAAATTAAGAAGTGTGTGTATGTGTGTGTGTGTGTATATATACATACACACCAAATATAACACAAAGACATGAAACAGCCTGTATAGAGTGATTGGTTTCAATCCTCTCAGATACTTAATGGATAAAGTGACAGAGAACAACCAGGACACAATAATGTATATTATTTCCTACATCTTTTTTGAGTAATTATTTTTTAATTGAAGTAATATTTGGATACCCATCAGGTATTGCCACCGTAGTATATCCACCACCAAAGAACACACAGTCCACCACCATAGTCCACTGTACTTCTTCCCTCTTTGTTCTTACATCTCTATAGCTCTAATATTCCATATAATTATTTGATATTTATCATATATTTTTATTTATTTGATGATAGAAAATTAATATTTGCTTTTTATCTATATATTTCTGAGAGCAAAAACTTTGTAGTAGCTATTTTAATAAATGATGGACTACAATTTAGGGTAAGTAGAGTCAATAATGATACAAAATTAGCATTTGTGTATTGTTATTAATTGAAAATAAAAAATTCATATTATAAAAAGATAACTCTTTGAAAGACAAATGAATAGAAGATCAAGGGACTGCTAGTGTTACAGGAAGTCCTGATACGTTCATGTGTGTATTCAATATATGATATTTTTTTTATTTGCATAGAATTGGGGCATAGGCCAGAGGTGTGGGGGGGTGAGAAGATTCACCAGAGACAGAGTGGGAAGCAGTACAGGTGGAATACTGAAATACACTCCCAAGGGGAGCAGTGGGTGAGACAGGAGAGGTCTGCTGTGCCATATGTGGGTTAGCTCCCTGGCTGGGGGTCAAACTCAGGCCATAGCAGTGATAGTGCTGAGATTTAACCCTAGACAACCAGGGAGGCACTATATAATCAATTTTTTTTTTTTTTTTGTAGAGGCATGTTATTTATTTATTTATTTGTTTGTTTGTTTGTTTTTTGTTTATACATGCACTGGGTACAGTCAGAAGCACGGGAGGGTGAGAGAATTCACCAGAGCCAGAGCAGGGAGCAGAGCAGGCAGAAGGACTGAAGTACACTGCTGAGGGGAGCAGCGGGCGGCAAGAGAGGTCTGCACGCCATGTGGGACCCTCCTCCAGTGGCCAGGGAGCAGCCGGGGATCAAACCGGCGCCGCAGAGGCCGCGGGCAGCTTCGCAACCCAGTGCTCAACCGCTGCGCCACCGGGGAGGCCCTATAATCAATTTATAAATGATGTTTAATTTTAAACATATATTGAATAACACATCATATATAAATAAAACATCTAATACAAGCGACTATATTAAGTGGAAACTATGATGAAGAGCCTTACTATTTTATGATCTATGACTTATGGCACCATGGGTAGATAAGAATTAAATTTGTGGAAACAGAAGCAATAATGACAGGAATCAATAGCAATCCACATTGAACAAATTGTTAGATAGTCCCCAAGATCCCTACATACCATTTTATGATGCCTTTCCCATAAGTGGGTGCTAATCTGTTCACTCTTGCTAAAGAGATTATCCTGTGTAGGACTGCTCTAATCAATGGGACTTTGAAAAGAATGTGAAGACTCAGAAGCAAACTCCTAGGAGCATGACCAGGGTTTCTGATAAACTGAATGTGTGTGCCATATCCACACCCATGACCAGTTAACACTGATCAGGGAACTGTAGTTTAAATGATATTGTTCCTGTTCAGATCATTTGGATTTGGATTCTTCTTGAAAGAATGTAGAAATTCATTGATTGAGAAAACAACAGAAGATTACTATCATCATTTTTCACATGGTCTAATATGGTACCCCAAGCTGAATCCACATGACTGCTCAAATGCAAACTAAAATTCACTCCCATTATGACAGTAAAGAGTTAAATCTCTTTCTCATTATGTCTTATTTATGACAATATAAAATAATTAGCCAAATTTAACTATTAAGACTGTGCATAACTTCATGTTTGTTCATTATGTGGACTGATTCATATACTTTAACTAGAGGTGATGCCATTACATCTTAGACTTCTAGTTTGCCATAAACTATAAGACATTGTATCTCTAATAACCAACTAGAAAATTTTCTTGAACTATTATTTAAAAGGTCCCATAAAGAAGCATATGAACAAAAATCTCAAATGAGATGTGGGAAGAGCAATTTTATAGAGTAAGAATGATATGATCACACATAAATATCTTAGTTGATCTGGCTCAATCCAATAACATACTATAGTTGCAAGAACAGCATGCAACACACCGGGCAGTGTGCCTCAAAAATCTATCTTTTTCAAAGAAATAACAATTATTAAAATGCATAGATTTTGGTATTTTTATTCTTTCTAAAGAGACTGTATTGCTGAGACCCTAATTTTATTTCTAATGGCATATCCATACATTCAACAGTTATACAAGCATTGATTGAGTTGTTATTTTCTGCAGATAGGTAGAGGAAAAGATGGTCTTGCTGATAGTGTCAATAACTTTCTCATAAACACTTAAAACAACATATGACTGAGACTCCAAATCACCATTTCAAACACATTGTTATCAAGACTTCACTCAAAAATATTATTAAATCAAGATTTCCCCTTGCCCATAAAAGTTTTAATATAAATTGTAGTAATAACTGAATCAGAAAACCCTGAGATTTCTCCCTTATGTAATCTAATTCCTGCTGTATCATCCAAGATGAACTAGCAATGATACACAAGTAAGACCAGCTTCTTGCCAAAGGCAACAAGGTACTGTTCAAGAAAATAAATTGGTTTTGGAGTTCATTATCAAAATGGAATTTTCCTTTAACTGGTAATCAAATAGCAGGACTAGTTACTGTTGATATTATTTCCAGTTCAGAACAATGAAAACTATGTATCATCACACAGGGGAATTCTTACCTTTTAAAAATTACATACATTCTATGATGCAATTAAACACAACTAACTGCAACAAACTAAAAATATGCTATAGATTTTTTTTATAAAATTTCACTTATCTAATTTCTCTTGACAATTTTTATCCAATTACAGTTAAATAAAGTATCATCATTGTGTGCCTGTCTGAATTGTTTTGCTCTTTTCCAAATCTGTTGTTCAATGATTATATATTTCATTCCCTTCTTACTTTTTTAAAAAATTTATCATGAATTACCTTATAACAGACCATGATCAAACTATATTTACCCACCTACTCAAAGTTATCTTAAAAGACCCAAATACTTTCTCAGTGGTAATACTGTTTAGAAGATGTAGCTTTCCCCCAGTACACTCTATAAACATGAATTTTGATTTCTATTTTTTTAGCTCATTATATATTTTTCTTTCTTCACTTTTTTGTTGAAAGATAATTCTATAACATGAGCATTCTTTGAGAGTAACTTTTTGATTGAGAGCAAAAATGTACTTATCAATGTACACAGGTGACAGAACATGCACTACACTTAAAACAGATAACTTTGGGCTGATTTCTTAATTCTGGGATTGCTTGGAAATGCTTTCAAAGAGAGGATACTGATTGGATTTGGTCAACTCTTGAGGGAAGAAAAGGTAGGTACCAAGACTGTAGGAAGAAAAGTACAAATCTCAGATTAAGGTTTGTCCAAACAAGGGCTGGAAGAAGAAACCTCACTTTGGGGATGAAAAATAGGTATATAAGAGTTGGAGAGGTATGTAAGAAAAATAGTGATCCAAGTTTTCTCAAAATAGTCTCGGCTAACAAAGAAAACATTACAGAGGTAAGATGGCAGCAGAACCATGCTACTTAATAAGAATTCAATGTTTTAAAATATGAGACCAATATGGTAATTCTAGGCATCACTTATATAAGAAATATTATAGTTGTTGAATATGAACATTATACAAAGAAAGTGAAACAGCACTTTGAAAATTATGTATAGTTAGCAATTTTTGAGTATTTATATGCACTAGACAGTATTTTAAGCACTTTTCATGTATCAGGTTTCAAAGACTAAGTATTTACTATTGTAACATCATTTGTCAGGTGAGAACAACAAAACACAGACAGCATAATTGGTTCTGTGAAAGATCAGATGGTTAATAACTATGGGTATGGAAGCTGTGTCTAGACTGTTTCAAGGACCTGCACTTGAACACCTCCGCTTTCCTTTTGAATTATATGTATGTATTCACTTTATAAAATACCACTAGAATGGAATCATTCATTTTTATGTAGTCAGAGATAAGGGTGGTATGTCTATGATAGTTTTCAAAATAAATTCTATCACAGACACTGCTTGTACTCTTCTCATTTTTCAAACTATTGTTCTTTCCTCTAGCCCTCCTTTCTTGCTTAAAATTCAGAAATTCCAAAAGAAAAATATTGGATGGTTTCACTTATAGCAGGAGCACCGGGGAACCAAATAAGACATCAGTGTAAAAAATAATAACAGTACAAAACACAACAAAGCAAGAACAGACAATTATAAATCAGAGACAGCTTGCAGGGGAGGTGGAGGGAGAGGGATCAGAGGGAGGGAGAGTGGGAGAGAGGAGCACACGGGACTGAGGTGATGGTGCACGGGTGCATTGGTAAAGGAAACTCTATGCGGACTACACCTGAGGGGTGGGGGGAAGCAAATATTGTTTAAAAATGAACAATGATGTAAAAAAATTAAAAAATAATAAAAAATAACAACAATGACAACAAAAAGATCCAGAAATCCAGTGTAGGCTAGTGTCATTTTCAATACCTAGATACATATCTCACTCTTTGAGTTTAGGATTAGATGCTTCACATCAATCAATTATCAACTACAATACAATATTTAGTTTTCAAATATCACCTGAAAATGGAAAAGACAGATTCTGATTTGTGCAGGATGGATTGCAAGTTTCTGTTCTTAGGTAGAATGAAATCTAGGCAGCCCTTTGGAGCTTCCTGTGAAGCTACCGGGAGCAGGTGCATGACCACTGCCCTAGTGACAGTTGGCTCAGATGTCAGAGGCACATTTTTCCAGGCCCTGTGGGCTCCCTTCCTTGGCCATCTCTGAATCTTAACTTTCTGGTGGACTCCCTATCAATGGGATCATCTCCAGGAAAGTATGTCAAAGAACAAATATGATTCTATATCATTTTCCTCATGAAATATTACATTTTAAATTATTATCATCTTATTTTATTATTTTAAGATCTATTTTATTTATTTATGCATACAAGAAGTGGGGTGTAGGTCAGAGGTGGGAGGGTTGAGAGGATTCACCAGACACAAGGTGGGGGGCAGAACAGGAAGATATGCTGAAATACACTGCTGAGGGGAGCAGCGGGCAAGACAGGAGAGGTCTGCTGCACTGCAAGTGGGTCAGCTCCCTGACTGGGGATCAAACTCTTGCTACAGTGGCTGATGATAGCTTGATAGTGCCGATACTTTAGCCCCTGCATCACCAGGAAGGTCCAAGCATTACCATTTTAGATACCGTTAATTTCATTTCTGACTTACCCATTTTTATGTACACTCCACTACAATAAACTCATGATTGTTTCTTTTTATTTGGCTCCACTTTATTTATTTTCACTGTCGGGAAAGAATGATCTGAAATTGCCAGGTTAACATAGGATCCATTTTCTAGTGTAAGCAAGAACTAATGACATACTTTTCAAGCTTTCAATCAAGTTATATTTTTGAGGAATAATAGACATGAATTCCTGTAACTTTAAGTTGTAAATGCTTTAGATTCTGGAGGTCCCCAGAAAGAAGCATAATCTTGCTTCGACCAACTAATCAGGAAGACACTGTATGCCTATGTAATTTTCCTGGCAGAGGCAGTTCTTATTTGTACTAAAATCGTAGCTCCTCTCCTCCTCCTCCTCCTGTCCAATATGGTGATCGTAAAAAATAATTTCATCGGCCTCCCTGGTGGCGCAGAGGTTGAGCGCTGGGTTGCGAGGCTGCCCGCAGCCTCTGCGGCGCCGGTTTGATCCCCCGCTGCTCCCTGGCCACTGGAGGAGGGTCCCACATGGCGCGCAGACCTCTCCTGCCGCCCGCTGCTCCCCTCAGCAGTGTGCTTTGGTCCTTCTGCCTGCTCTGCTCCCCACTCTGGCTCTGGTGAATTCTCTCACCCTCCCGCACCTCTGACTGTACCCAGTGCTTGTATGAATAAAATAAATAAATCTTTAAAAAAAAACAAATTCATAAAGTTACTGTTGAAAGTTGATAAATGATTATAGAAAGCCATTTAAAAATATTAGCAAGTGGGCTTATGGGAATATATACATTATAAAAATATGTTATAAATTAGTCTTTATTTTGGAAGTTTTAACATATTGTATTTAAAAAGCTACATGGATGGAAATATTTTTCTTGAAGCTTTTTTTGAGCCATTTTTTATGAATCATTGAACACTAAACTCCAAATTTCTGAGTTTTTTTTACTTTACATTTTCTCTATAAATAATTAATTACTAATTACAACAGTTCTAGAAGGCATCTTTGATATTTAAGAAGGTGATTTTGGAAGGTCTTCGCACCTTCCAAAGTGCTAAGTAATCTGATATTCATGTTATTAAGTACCTAAAGGTATTTTTCTTCAATAAAACATGATACAAAGTTAGCATTCTGAAAGAGGACTTTAACAAACAATATAGAATGAAAATAAGTTATCAAGGTCATAAAAGTCACAATTTTGAAAATTAGGCTTTATATTTATGACTTTTATAATCCAGCATTATAATTTTGGTCAACTTGTGGACATAAGTTGACAAACATTGCTAAATAATATTTTCAAAAGATTCAGAAAAAAAATTTTGGTAAATTTGAAATTTGTTCTCTAAATATAATGTAAACATGTATCCTTAAGCATATAATTGCCAACACTATATAAAATGACATGGCATTTACAGTTATATGTATTTACCCTCCCTGTAAACCTTGAATGAAATGTAAAATATTGAATATTAGTATTAGTAAGAGTGACAAATTTAATAGTTATGTTTAAAAAGAAAACATTTTGATAGGTATATATTTGTGTATGTGTGTGTTTATATCTTCATTACTTAGAGAAAATATCTCTGTATATTTTAATGAATTTTATGCAACTTTTTTCTACACTGAAAGAGATTTACCTTTGATATTCTTTGAAAACTATATAATAAATAAATAAATACCTACCAACCTCATACATGAAGAAGCTATAAGATAGATTTCTCATTAGAACCACCAATTAAATTATCTTAATCAGAGAAAATAATTTCTGGACTTCAAAAGGGATACAAATTATTAAACCAAAGTACCCATTATAGTGTACTACATTAACTGTTTTATTTTAAGAATATCAGGAACCATGTCTTTTTTTTATTTTATTTGCTTCACAATTTTGATGAACTAGTAAAAAATAAATAACTAGAGTAGAATTGAGGTTCCATTAGACCACAAATTCTATGAATGATAAAATTGCTTTATATTAATTTAATTCACCTAGCTAGTGACCCAAGAAAATAAAAGTATTACTTCACATTGTCCTTGTAGCCACCTGAAAGTAAAGTATGTGTGGTACAGAAAATAATCTTTAATATTTTTTACTAGGATTTACAACAAAATTTAAATGTTATTTATGATATTAAGTTATTCATAGATATATTTCCTTGTATGTATAAATGGGGAAGGGCTTTTGGTATGAGTAGCGTATTTTGATTAATGCAATAAACATCATAATTTCAAATTAACCATGGAAAATCTTTGTCAAGATTTTAAGTTAAGTGTAATATTTCAGGTGTAGCCCTAGAGAATTCCCATATATTCTATGTGATGCTGAAATTGCCTACAGTGTTTTCCTTCTTTTAGGAAAAGGTCTTAAATCACAATAGCAAAAAGATTGCTCTATTCAGAATGTCTGGCATACTCCTCATATGTCTGACAATCAATGTGTAAGTTTACATTAGAGAGGCAACTCAAAATAAACTACTTGGAGTTAACTTGTACCATATTGTTCTTATACTTCATTACTTTTACTTAATTACAGAGTAAGAATAGACATATTAAGTACAACTTCAAGTGATATTTAAAAGATAGTTAATTTCCCTTTTCTATCTTTTTCTCCTTTCTTTCGTAAGTCTGGGACACAGTTGTGGTGGTGCAGAGCCAGATGCGATTCTGGAATGAGTACAAGCCTTAGAGAAGTATGGAGCAGTAAGTAAGGCTGAATCTGTGTTTCTGAAAGACCGTATAGAAGAAACCTAATAACCTGATTTCCTAGATTGCTTGTCAGCTTGGATATTGATATTAGAAGAGAAATAAACTATCTATATTTAGTATATGTTAAAACAATGGAATTAAATTTTTTTCACCTAACAAGCACACATTTTTACTTTTCTAGTATTACTCTTCTGGTGACAGTTTCTCACACTTTGCATGTCAAATTTTGTGATTTAGCCTTACATTAGTCTGTAGGTTTACCTCCTTGGCCATAGGAAATCAGGGTTTTGCATGTGATTCAAGTCATGTGATTCAGGCTTATTACAATCCTGTGCTTGCATGTTTTAAAAAACTTTAAGGATAAATTTGGATTTGAATCTGAGAGCATGTGAAGCTGTGAGTTTTGCGGTCATCCTGTAACCATGTGCAAGCTGAGAATAAGAGAAAAAAGCACATTTAGAGCAGAGCTAAATCATGACAGAAGCAAATCTCCTTACCATGATGTGGTTAGAGTCCAGAATTCAGTAATTCTCAGAGCCAATTCCCAGAGTCCACCCAAAGCTCCTTTTATTTATTTTATTTGTGCATGTGTGGTGTGTGTTTTAATTAAGGTAACAGTTTACAACAATGTATGATTCATAGTTACAGGTTAAACCTCTTCAAATATATGTTCATATATCTGAGGTACTTTTTGGAACTGGTCAATATGGTTAAGGAACTAACTAAGTAGTATTTGTTTTTATTTCAAACAACCATGTGAGATGGATGTTATTGTTATTTCCCCTTAAGGGATCAGGAAAATAA
Source organism: Talpa europaea (assembly GCF_964194135.1). NCBI lineage: Eukaryota > Metazoa > Chordata > Mammalia > Eulipotyphla > Talpidae > Talpa > Talpa europaea. The sequence goes on from NC_140068.1 coordinate 72,647,864, forward strand.
GCTCCACCATTTTTACATAACTTGTAATGTGTCAGAATTCTGATACATTGTTTAATCTTGATTAGTATTCAGTATATTAAAATGTAGAGTTCAGCATTATTTTCTACAGCTTTTTTTTTTTTGCCCACGAATGTCCTTATAAGAAGAAATGATCACAACTTTCATTTCAAATTTACTTTATTATTTTGTGATACTCTTATAAGTCATAGTCACTTCTGAGAGTCAATGAAAGTAAAAAGAACACGTTTGCCTATTATTTTATAGTCGATCATCTTTGTGTTATGTATAATCTTTTTCGTGGTACAGAATGCATTGATGATGGAACCAAATGGAACTTAACAAACATGAGGTATATTCCTCATTGACAGCAAGTTTTGTAAAATAACATTCCTTGCATAACACTCCTTGAATAACAATACATCTGTTATAAATAATGATCCTGGCTTGAAAATTGTCCTTCACCAAATGAATATATGAACTAGTTCATAATAATATAGCTAACTATAGTCAGGGTTTGTTTGGATATAAGATATGGATTAAAAATTGTTGGTATTTTTTATACTATTAATTATTTTCATACTACCCATATTTTTTGTGGTATTGCAAAACTACAATATTTCTTTTATCTTTTTTCTCTAAAATTGCTATCATGCTTTTTAAAAAAAAAAAAACTGTCTCTTTACACTATTTTATAAAATTTTAGTTGATAATTTTAGAAATTACAAAGTAAATATTTTACATTGAGAAAAGGTTATTTTTGGTAGAAAGAAACTAATTCACTAAAATCCTTGCAAAGTAACTTCAGTATTACTCACAAGTATATTCAAAACAATTTTTTAACATAAACCTTTGAAATATGAAGGAATAAAAGACATACTCTGAATGGGCTAGAAGAAAACATTTTTTGTGTGTGATAATAGTGTAATATAACTGTAATTTGCTTCACCAAAAAAGATAGCATTGCCCTGCCATAGAAATAAGACTCCATGTTTTTTGATGGGAACTATAAAAACGTACATTATTCTATTCTAAATTGAACTATTTAGAAAACCTGCAACTGCAGAATCACACAATTTTTCTGTAAAAATTTAAGTCTTGTAGATCCCAAGATACTATTATTGGAAGCCATAAAATATACTATTGTAAGATCAACTAGGGTTGAGATGACTATATTCTCATAAGCTAAAAAAGACAATCAGTATGATAATTAGAGCATGTTAATTACTCTCCACCAGTAAAAAAAAATGCAAATGATATACAGCAGGAAATTAACAGCAGTTACTGCTCAATATTGCATGACTTTTCCATTAAGAATAATATGAGGAGTTGTTAAATTATAGAAAATGAGAATAATGAGGTTAGAATATTAAAGAGCTTTAGGTTTCCGGTCTGACTGTGGAGGAAATCATTAGGAATGATTTTGAGCAAGTGCTACATTCTGTGTGGGTTCAGCAAGTTTGTGAATACAATGGGGAAATCTTCATGTATGCTTTTGTTTTTACAAGATAAAACAAGGCTGGGTATTCTGGCTCAGCTAGAAGCTGTTCAGTAACCTTTTTTTGAATAATATTTTTGCCAAAATCTGCTAATGCTATTTCACCCTTTCCTTTAAAAATGTTGGACTGATGGGACAATTAATATAATTTGCCACAGTCCCTGAACAATCTGAAGAGCTGGGAAAATCTTTGTAATTACAAATCATTTTTAAAGAAAGGAAAAAGATTATATGACTAACAACACTAAGATGAAACATAAATATGATAAGAAACACAGAAATTTTAACTTCTTCATGTGTGCTACAAAGAGTTATATTAACTTTCTTTTGCAAAGTTATAATAAGAAAGGAAACTACATTATAACTGGCCACCTAATGTACCATCACTATACAATTCAGTTTTTCACAATTCAGTTTTTCAAATGCGTCTTAATTCAGTCTTTAGTTTTGAACTAAAGTCAACAAAAGTGTAATGTTAAACATATATTTTAAAGAATTACAATTATAAAATACATTTCAATGTCTATGAGAAATAGTCTGTTCCCAAAGAGAAAAACATTAATTTATTCAAGTCAGAAAGACCTAATACTAATTAGGTCTTTAGTATACGTAAATTACATGAGAATTAAGACTTATTGTTCCAGTGTCAAGAGAAACAGGAAGAGGAGGCAACAGAGTATTAGCAAGATTTTTAGCTGCAATTATTTTGGAATCAAAAAAAATATATTTGGATGCATTAATATGTTCATTTTTATGTGCTTTAGATACATACAGTTTATATGATCTAGTTTAACTGCTTTGTTATCCTTAATCTAATATCTTGTATTTTTTTTTTTTTTTACATTCCACTATGAAGTTTACAGCTTCTCAAAATGTTGTATGTCTATTTTCCCTGTGATCATGGTCATTACATAACTTAAGTGGTAGAGTTTGAGGATGAACTTATAATATCCAGGAAAATCCAATTCTTCTATGAAAACATTTCTCCTTTGCTCAGGCATGGCCAATTTTTCCTAATAAAGTGTTGAGTAATTATCTCCTGGTGGTTTCATTTTTGGAAATACATTTTAAAAGCATCCTGGTAAATACCTCATCACAAAAAAACTGTTCCACAACACAATTATTGGCCTAAATAGACATATTCTCACTAAACAAGCTGTTGCTAGCTTCATGCAAGCAGGCTTACTGTCTCTCACATAATGTTACTGCACTCCAGGTAGGCCATTCATTCCTTTGGAAATATCTCTGAAACAGCCCTCAAAATGATTATTGCCCAGTAAATACACATTTTACTGCTCAGTGGATTGTTGTTGTTGTTGTTGTTCCATCATAGCAATTTTAAAGCACTTTCTCTGAAATTAATCATACCGTTTCAAAACTGGAATCCATGCCAGATTTGTTATTAAAATGCAAGCAAATAGGATTGTATTGCTGAATACTGTCATATTCTCTTTTTTTTTTTTACTTTTTCTACTCCATTTTATTAAGATCATATATTCTTTCACTGAACACAGAAAAGCAATAAGATAGTTCTCACTGTAAAGAATTTGGTTGGAAACAGTCACTTGAGTCCTTTTCTTCATGACTGTCAATTATCATAGTAGAATCAATCATGAAAAGACCTGCTCATAATATCACAACATCCCAAATGTTGAAGATACAGAGGGTATGTTATGATTTTCTTGAGCAGAGAGTTGTAACTGTAGCTGTAAAGTCCAGAAATATAATGTACTATCAAGAGAAATGGTTCCAAAAAAAATATGGAATTTAAAATAACAGGCAGGGGCCGCCCCGGTGGCGCAGCGGTTGAGCGCTGGGTTGCGAAGCTGCTGGCAACCTCTGCGGCGCAGCGGTTCGATCCCCAGCTGCTCCCCGGCCACCGGAGGAGGGTCCCACATGGCGCGCAGACCTCTCCTGCCGCCCGCTGCTCCCCCCAGCAGTGTCCTTCGGTCCTTCTGCCTGCTCTGCTCCCCGCTCTGGCTCTGGTGAATTCTCTCACCCTCCCGCGCTTCTGACTGTACTCAGTGCATGTATAAACAAAACAAACAAACAAACAAACAAACAAATAAATAAATAAAAAACATGCCTCTATAAATAAAAAAATAAATAAATAAATAAATAAAATAACAGGCAGCAATACCAACAAAATACTTAAGTTTTGAAAGCAAAGCACCCCAAATATGAATTTTACATATACTATCATTCATGACAGATAGGACATTTATTTAATAATGATGTTTGAAGCCAATTTATATATTGATGTGCATTTAAAAGTGCAGTTCTGCTGACAATATAAAAATAAAAGTTGAATGAAAATTTTTACAGAGAATACAATGATATTAGTAATGGAAATTTCATTCTGGTTTTATGTTCCAAACCTGGTCCTCTTCCTAAAACAACGTGCTTCATTCAAATCAGTAGCATAACAAAAAATCTTTATTTTGTGCAATATGTAATATACAGAGTTCTTTCACATTCATCATAATAGTTAATCTCCTTATGATGTTATAAGGTTGTATACTTCCCACTAATAACATATCATAACAAATTGATTGATAGAATTTAAGAGACAGGCCCAATAGTGACCCGACTCTAAATATACTGCATATTGTGTTCGGCCCATTTTTTCCCATAATATTACAGAATTTAGAGAAGATATCTGGTCTTTCATTTACTTAACATTAAAATACACTCATCTACTAAGTTCTAGGCATGCTTCTAGTCTCATGAGATACACTAAAAGAAAAATCACAACTAAAATCTTATATGTAATATAAAATACATTGAATGGGTAAGTAAAATGGTAGCAGTAGGGGAAAAGGGAGCAAGAGCACAGTGAGTAGGGGCAATGTTCTATACCTAACTTTTCTGTGGATACTATTTATGAAGGACCTTGATTGATCATCACAACTACTTAAAATCAACCATGAATTCACTGGGATATTTTGCTATAAACATAGGCATTTTCTTAGCGCTCTTGGTCAGAATATATTCATTCATTTATCTTTACTTACTTCATTCTTTTATTTTTCCTTTGAGTACATTAAATATCTCCTGCCTTTTTTATACATTATTTTATTTTATATAATTCTTATATCATTTTTCATTTTTGCATAATGAATGAATTTTCATTTTGGTTATATTCCCCATACAATTCCTACCCCCCTTATTCTGACCCTAATCCCTCTTCTCCTCCCCCTGCCCCCCACTGTAGGGTATCTCTGGTCTATAGTTGCTTGTTGACTTTGATTTTCACTTTATTGCAAAAATCTACAAAGAGCGATGAGACTCAACAAAAACAAAGTAAATAATCCAGTCAAAAAATGGGCAGAGGAGCTAAAAAGAAATTTCTCCAAAGAGGAAATGCAAATGTCCAACAGGCATATGAAAAAATGCTCCACATCACTTGTAATCAGGGACATGAAAAACAAAACTACAATGAGATACCATCTTACACCAGTGAGAATGGCACATATTAAAAAAACTAGCAACAACAAATGTTGGCGAGGAGGTGGAGAAAAAGGAACTCTCCTGCACTGCTGGTGGAGTGCAAAATGGTCCAACCACTATGGAAAGCTGTGTGGAGATTTCTTAACCTGCTTACTTCATTCTTATTTGTCCTTTAAGACGTATTTTAGTGCTAATGTTTTCTAAGAAGTTGTTTCTCATATTTTCAGTCAGAATACCCCACCTTCACTTTCAGTGTTTGTAGGTTCCAGTGTTTATGATCATTCAATGAAATGCTGTACCTTAATTTTACTCACTTGCTTGTTCACTTTCCCCTTTTACTTCACACTTATAAGGACTGATAAAATTAAAAGGACTAATAATAGCATTTTTAATGAGAATGGGCAGCTGGTGCCTATGCATTACTGCTGGAAATGTATGAAGTACAGACACTTAGAAAGTAGTTTGGCCATTTATTATAAATTCAATATTCTATTGCCAGATATTAGGTGCTTCTGTATCACATGGGAATTACTGAAAGAAAAATAAAAAATATTCATGCTTATTTTACCGGGGTAAAATCAGACAATAAACACAATGGAAAAGTGAATTGTGTAGTATATAAAAAAATCAATAATGATCCATAAATTTCATTCATGTGCATACATTTATATTGATATCTCCACAAATCTCTATAAATAAGCTGTTAGCAATTTTATTAACATTACCAAAAAATGGAAAAAAAAAAGCAGTCTATCAATGTTACTGGATTTATATATTACAGTGCTTTAATACAGTGGAAGATACTTCATTATGTTACATACATTGATTACTATTTCATTAAGATCTATCATTTCATTAATCCATTTTATATATACATGTTCACACACATACATATGTGTGAACTACATATAAAATATATATAATGAATAAATATGTAAAAGAGCTCATGGTTAATGCCATTTTATGAAGTTCTAAATAAAGTCAAAACTAACCTACAGTTAAAGTGATGGCAGAATTTGAGTGATGCTCTTGGTCATCATTCTAGGTCATTCTCCTAGACGTATAATTTCATTCTAAAAAACATTTAACAATCACTGAATGGGGTTATGGGCTTGGGGTGAGGACCACAGAAGCAAAGCGTCATTTTCATTTCATCACTTCAAGGCCTCTAAAGAGAACAGTTGCCACAAATAGTGGGGATTTTGCACTAAGTATTCCACAGACCCTCCTTCCTGGCAGACTACAGACTGTGGCAAAAGGTGTGGTCTCTCATTTGCACACACTGGATTCCTCACAAATTTACCAAGTCAAGAATTCCAGATTAAGTGTTGCAGCCTCACTGCAGAACATGAAAAAAATGATAGGCATCTACAGCACAATTATAAACTGCATATTGTTACCAGAATAAAAAGTACAAAAAGAGGCCAAAACAAAGATGGTTGGATTAGGAAAAAACATGTACAAGGGGCCTCCCTGCTGGCTCAAGGGGTTAAGACAGGTCCTATGAAGCTATCCCCAGCCTCTGCAACACGAGTTCAATCCCCATCCAGGGAGCTACCCCGATGGCACAGCAGACCTCTCCTGCTTGCCTGTTGCTCCCCTCAGCAGTGTATTTCAGTCAATCCCCCTGTTCTGTTCCCCACTCTGTCTCTGGTGAATCCTCTCACCGCCCCCACCACACCTCTGGCCTGTACCCCAGTTCTTGTATGCATAAATAAATAAATCTTTAATTTTTTTTTAAAAAAGAAAAAAAAACACACATACTCCCCAAGTTCATAAGAATATAACTTTAGTGATGCAAATACTGAAAGTAGTTAAATATTTGGTAAGAATCAAGCCCCTGAAGTTGCCACAAAGACTTCCAGTGGAGGTGGAAAATTCCTGCCTCAAGAGCCCTGAGGAATTAGTGGTAGGATGGGACCTAAACACTTTGAACCACATTGTAATTAAGTTCTAATGACGGAGCAGTTTCAGATTAGAAAACTTAAACCATTTTCATGTGAATGATGGTGAGAAAGTGTTTTCATTTAGATAATTATAAAAAACACTAACCTACAGGTGTAGAGATGATACAGTGTGGTTTGACAGCAAAACTAACATGTGAAAACTCAACTATAATGGACACTTTCTGTTTTTATTGAAATGGAGGTTGTATGTAACACATCAAACAGATATCATATTTGCATTGTGTTGTATTTTACCCGTCAGTAAGTTTATTTTTAAAAGTATACTATAAACTACGAAAATAGTTTAAGAAGAGAAGCGAAATGATGTTTTGACAAGTAGAATTTTGGAATAATTAGATATCTGCTTAAACTAGCTACTTGGTAAAAGTCAATAATGATTTTGATAAAAAATTGGATTCTTTTGTTTTAAAACAAGTGATTTAAATCAAAATAATTCTTCTTAGTTTAAAAATGTAATATATAAGGGGCCTCCCTGGTGGCGCAAGGGGTTAAGCGTCAGCACTGTGACGCTATCCGCAGCCTCTGCAGCATGAATTCAATCCCCAGCCAGAGATGTGACCCACATGGCACAGCAGACCTCTCCTGATTCACCCTCTGCTCCCCTCAGCAGTGTATTTCAGTAGATCTGTCTATTCTGCTCCCCATTCTGAATCTGGTGAATCCTCCCACCACATCTCTTACACACACCCCAGCTCTGTATGCATAAATAAATCTTAAAAAAATGTAATACACAAGTAGTAAAGTATCACAAGCATATACCTTAACCAATTTTACAAACTAAACATATGCATGCAACTAGTACTCACAAATTGAAAATTAGCAGTCCCCCAAACATATCTTCTTGTTCTTTTTTCTGGTCATCAGACCCCAGAGGGTAAATTAGATTACTATTTCTAAAAACATGGATTAGAGTATGGGGGAATGCAGATGCATAGATTTCCTTTATTATCTTCCTTTCTTTTATCCCCCACTTTTTTCTTGATATTTTAATCTTATTTTAGTTGCAACAAACATTACTTTCAATTACTAAACTTTTGCTTATATAGGCTTTAATAATTTTCTAAATATCTTCACAATTTGAAAACTTAAACTCATTCAATTTGTTTGATTAAACTCAGATTTTATTACTCTACCTCTTGATAAGTGTGTAATATATATGCCTGTATTTTGAGTCTCCAAGATAATTTATAAAAGGGAGAAGGTTAATGACTTTGAAAGAAAAGTTAATGCTACTTACAATTATCCTAAAAATGAAAAGCATCTGGGCCTCCCCTGGTGGCCTAGCGGTTGAGCGCTAGGCTGCCAGGCTGCCCTCAGCCTCTGCAGCGCTGGTTAGTTCCCAGGCCACCAGCGAGGGTCCCCAAGGAAAAAAAAAAAAGCATGACTGCCCATGTAGGAGTACTGGAAGAACATTAGGTTTGGATGAGGAAGTGTAAGCATTTGGGTGGGCAGACCTAGGCCTCAAGCCTTTGTTTAGGATTGGTTAGTTTGAATAATTTTGGTGGGCTTGGGTTATAAAGTTCTTGTTGCCTTTCCCTGTGTTGATGAAGGCAAAAGACTTTTGCCTCCTGGGGTATAAGGGCTAGATAGGATGTGGCTGTGAATTGGTTAATTTGTATATCAAAGATGTGCTCCTGGCTGAGTATTTGGTATCTCTAAAAACTGGCTACTCCTGGGTGGGCAGTCTCTCCCAACAAGAAAGATGTCAAAATATCTTCATACAAAAATACAGAAAGTTGAAAGATGATTAATATACATTGTGTGTATGTATATATATACAGACTTGTATGTCTGTGTGGATATATAGATATGCATATATCTATATTTCTCTATATATTCATACCATCAGGATTATACTGTGTCCTTTTCTTTCTCTTTTCTCTATAGTCTTATCTTTTCACCTCCTTTATGATTAAATTTATTCATACACTGAAATCTTATTCTTCAAGTTTCACCTCCAATAAGAAGTGCTTTCCAGATCCACCAAAATTAATCTTTTTCTCCTCTATCAATTGATAGGAATTTAAAAAACAACTCCAGGGTCCTCCCTGGTGGCACAAGGGGTTAAGCACTGCAATATGAAGCAATCTGCAGCCCTGCATCTCGAGTTTGATCCCTGGCTGGCCAGAGAGCAACCCACATGGCGCAGCAGACCTCTCCTGTCTCTCCCATTGCTCCCCTCAGCAGTGTACTTCAGTCAGTCTGCCTGTTCTGTTCCCCACTCTGTCTCTGATGAATTCTTTCACCCCCTGCATCTCTGGCCTGTGCCCCAGCTCTTGAATGCATAAATAAATAAATCTTAAAGAAAAAAAAATAAAAAACAACTCCATTTAACTGGCATGACAAACCTATGAATTACTTCTGCTGCTGTATGATGCTGGCGATATAACCCTGAGTATTTGGAGATCCCTGAAGATTATGATCTTGTAAATAGTTTTTTTCATTTATAGTTCAATCAGTTATTTGCTGTTTGCTCTACACAATGTATATTGGAGTTATCTGTTGGTCTTGTTAAATTACACAAGCTTTGGTCTCACCCCAGACCATTACTCATTTTCTCTAAGGACAGGTGTGGAAATCTGGATTTTAATCAAATTCCCTGGTGATTATTTGGCATACTATATTTTTAGAGCCACTGTCAACCCAACAACCTATTCATTATAAATTCAATCTTGTAGAAACAAGTTCCACCGCTTTTATAGTAACCTATATACCACATACAATGCAATCAGAAAATATAGTTCAAATGTTATTCCTTAATAGTAGCAGCAAACACATGGCACTTTAATGTACAATGTTTTTCTAAGCTATCTGTATATTCTAATTCATTGAAAATGTGCCATAACCACTGAGGTGGTTTCTATTCTTATCCCATTTCATTGACAAAGAAAACAAAATCAAAAAGCATGAACTTGCCAAATATTATATAGATTTTAAGTATCGGTGTGGTCTGTGTTCTTGTAAATGATACTATGTTTATTTTAGTTCATACAGAAGGTAGATGAATGATTCACCATTAGGTAGCTAGATAAACAGGTAGATAGATTATGAATGGATGGAGAGAAAGAGATTATAAAAAGTGAGTGTGAAGATGTTTCAAAATTATCATGGAGCAAATAGAAAACACACATTTCAGACAGACACATGGAAAACTAACACACCCTTTTTATCTTTTAGCTAACCCATATATGGACACTATTATTTCTTAGCGACAGAAACTACGTTTATCTATAACCCAAACTGCTACGTTATATAAATTAGGCATTTTCTTACAATTAAATTCATAAAAGATGATCTGATTCAGAAAAAATAAATATTTCTGAAAATTAGTCTAAAATATTTTTCTCGTTTTTATATTCATTAAACCAATGAAATATAAAGACAAACCTAGTCATACATTTCATCATTGCCAGTTAATTTGTATATTTTAGTCTTGAGAGCACTACTCAAGATTTGTTTTAATGTCTGCTTCTGGATATGTGAAGTTTTCAATTTCCAGTGAATATTTCCACATGAATATGTATTTTTTCTAAAGAAATAATTTAATTCAAAGGCTATGCCATGGAGTTTTACTACTGTTTAGTAGTAATTTCTGGTAAAAAAGTTATATATAGTTATCTGGGGCTTGAAGCTATTTTTGTCACCTGTAAATAGAGCACTTCATATACATTATCTCATATAAGCCTCATAATAAACAAGAAAGTAGGTATTTTTTAGAGATGAATGTACCATTACTTAGAGACTTACCAAGAGACTCCCTGGTGGTTTATCGGTTGAGCGCTGGGTTGCGAAGCTGCCCACAGCCTCTGCATTGCTGGTTCGATCCCCGGCTGCCTGGCGAGGGTCCCACATGGCGCGCAGACATCTCCTGCCAGCCCGCCGCTCCCCTCAGCAGTGTATTTTGTCACTCTGCCTGTTCTGCTCTCTGCTCTGGCTCTGGTGAATTCTCTCACCCTCCCGTGCTTCTGACTGTACCCAGTGCTTGCATAAATAAATAAATAAATAAACCTTTAAAAAAAAAAAATAAAGTGACTTACCAAGCTGGTCACACAGCAAGAAATTTTCAGATCTTGGAATAAATAAGATATTTCTTAAAAGAAAATAAGCCTTCTAGAATAAATTATTTAAAAGTTGAGAGAGAGACAGAGATAGACAACTTGTGTGTGTGTATATGTGTATACACAAAATATAAATATCACATAATATAATTTTTTTCAATATTCAGGAATTGCATATAAGATCACATTTTCACTGTATATAGGAAGAAGTTAGGTGCAATGCATTCATTATTTAAATGTTTTTGTTTGATGCCTTCTCTGGCATTCTTCCAGGTGTTAAACAATGTTAAACAACAATAACAGGGTCTCTGTTATTAGAGGCTGATATTGATGGGAGGAAGCATAGAAATAAAATAATATGAGGAAAATTAAACATTTTCTGGTAGAGAAAGACGAAAGAATTCTCTAGGTACTTTCAGTGAGTGAGCAGGTCAAAAACTCTAGAATTTGACATTGAAGCTCATGACTAATTGCAGAAAGTCAGGTTTTTCATCCCTAATCTTCTAAAGCAAACAGTAGCTCTCAGTTTCTGAAGTAGAAATAAGCCTCGTTTGTTCCCAGCACTGAAAAATATAGCTATTTTAAAAAAAAAATATAACTTTTTTTTTTAAAAAAATTATAGCTGTATTCAAGGAAATACAGCCATCTGCCTTTGTGAAATATTTTATCACACTTGTTTTCCTTAATACTAGGCAAGGCAACACTACACAAGGAACAGGAAATGCTAGTGCCAGAAAAGTTACCCGTGAGCAAAGGAAGCATAGTGTGAATTTGTATTTCCCTTTGTGAAACTGAATGTTTCTTTTGAATTCAAAAAAAAAAAAAAATGGAGATAGATGTCAGTTAGGTTCATCAGGATCTAATTTGACATATTTAAATAAGCTCAGCAAAAAAATGAGAGCCTAGGGGCCTCCAAGGTGGCTCAAGGGGTTATGCACAGCATTGTGAAGCTATCCATAGCCTCTGCAGCAAGAGTTTGACCCCTGGCCGGGGAGCTACCCAAATGGCACAGCAGACCTCTCCTGTCTCGCCCGTTACTACCCTCAGCAGTGTATTTCAGTCAGTCTGCCTGTCCTGCTGCCAGCTCTGTCTCTGGTGAATCCTCCCCACCCCTGTACCCGTGGCCTGTACCTCAGTTCTTGTATGCATAAATAAATAAATCTTAAAAAAACGAGTGCCAATTAAATGACAATAATTATAGGGATAATACCATAGAAAATACAGCAGACTTGGAGAGAGAACTATGTAGAGGTTAAGTGCACTAGAAGAATGGCCAAGGAATATGTTTCTGAAGGAGGAAAAAGTAATTTTAAAAAGTGATTGTCTTTTGGGCCTCTCCTGGTGGCACAGCGGTTGAGCGCTGGGCTGCGAGGCTGCCTGCAGCCTCTCCAGCACTGGTTTGTTCCCTGGCTGCCGGCGAGGGTCCCACACACACACAAAAAAAGTGATTGTCTTTCACCTAAGTTTGAATAAATAATACTGAAATCATCAAAACATCCAATACCTTCTATCAATTAAAATTGTTACAACTTTATACACACACACACACACACACACACGATTTCTGCACAATTGAAGCTACAGGTAAATATGAATTCTAAGGATATAAACATTAGAATACTGTGAGATTATTCCCCTAAAATAGCACTAGATGGGCAGTTAAAAGCAGGCATAGAATGAGGACTCAGAGGCAATTTTTCTGAGATATGGAAAATACTTAGAATTTCTGAGATGGAGAAAATCACACATATAATATGATGACTTTAAGTACTAAAACAGAAAATAGTAGTTGAATTCACTCAATTTTTAAATGTTATCCTAAGTGCAAAAAGAAGACATCTATAGAAAAGTTTGTACAGAATGTCTAAGAAGACCAGAAACTATTAGCAGCATGAGATATGAAGTATAGCTCTTCTGCTGACCTTAGGCATCAAATCCTGTTTGGATAGTACATTCAATATTGATGGATAAATTTTCTTTTCATGGACTATCCTGCCCCTACCATGTCCTTTTGGATCTTAAGGTAACAAGTGCCAGGAAAACTGAACTTAGAACCTAGGGCACGTTGGACAAATCAATCATACACAGAGCCACAGAAAAGTCCCTTGCTTACTAGAAGGAAAAAAGTATGATTCTATTTCACAGGGCATAAGATATCTCTAAATGACTTTTACAAATAGGTCAAGTGGATGAGCATAAATGTATTTTTTTCATTTTTTAGGCTTCAAGGCAATTGCAATACAGCCTGAAGAAATAGGCTAGGCTCGTATTTTAAATATCTACTACAACCAGCATATGCGTGGATTCAGATATAGATAAGGGCACTAGAGAGAAATAGATGAAATAAACAAAACAAGAACTGTCAGCATGAAGTTCTGAGACTACTTTACAAATTTAACTATAAGTTACTTGCATCTGAAAATGGACAACTTCTGCAGGACACTGGCTGTCAATTTTTATAGGAATCCAGGTTCTTATTTGATGAAAATAAAATGTTGGTTTTGTGGAAGACTGGAGAGAGAATAATCCCTGGTATTTATTAATCTATTTCAATGTTAATGCTAAATATGAAAAGTAAAAAACCAAAATGTTATCAGAGTTTTGAATCAAACTGTCACAGGTAATGGCCAGAGCCAAAACTGAACAAAAGAAATAAAAAAGCTGTAGCACTGCTACCCACCTGGCGACAACCAGGAACACCTTTCAATTTAACATGATTGAAAGTTCACAAAAGAAAAAATATTCTGTATTGCAGAAGACAACAAAAGCAAAATAAAATTATGTATTTTTACAGAAAATTGTGTTATATTAATGAAATTTTTGATAAAAAGTGGGTTAATAGTATGCAGTATTCTCATATTTGCCCACACCAAATGCAGTTACAGGCATTTTAATTATATACCAGACGATACATGTATGTATTTGTGTGCATGTGTATTAATTTATTTGATCAGATTACTAAAGCTAATTAACATACTCGTCTAGATGCACATGTGAATTACGCCTTTTGATGTCTTTCATTCTAAAAAATATTGTTAAAGTTTCTAATCAAAACTGTAGCCAATTTACATAAAAGTCATCAAACAGAAGCATTGTATAAAACAAATTATTTTTTAAAATATTGTGTCTAATAAAGCAATAAAAACACAGTAGAAAATATATAATTTAGGATGCAAACAAAATATTCATGCCTGCATTTTTTCAAAATACAGTGTAATTATAATTTTATTTTACAATGATGACAAAATCTTTTCCTGCTTTCTTTAGCAAACACAAATGGACTCATATATAAATAACTCACAAATAGCATTTTATTTATTAACATCATAAACCTAATAATACAAAAATGTTCTATGTGAATATTGTGGTCAAACAGTTACCAATTAAATAAAATATTCCATTTCTTATTTTAGGGTACTCCTTTTATGTATCAATTATAATACATGAAAAAAATCAGCAAAATATTAGAGAAATAATGTTAATTAACATCTATTTCTACACACATTAAGGATGTCAAGTTAAAAGTACTTCTTTAAAACATAAATTTGTGTATGGGAAATTGACATACCACTTAAGATTATTTGTGTGGACAACTGTAAAGTGAAAGATGAGAAAACCATTAAATTCAGAAAAATAATTATCTCCAAGTGGAGAGAAGAGGGCATCAAAGTTACTTCAGGTAGTAATTAAGTTTTGTCTGTTAATCTGAGTCATTTGGATAGGACTTCATTTGATTAATATTATTTATATATTTTTATTTATATACAATCATTTTAAATTACATTTTTAAATGTGTTTAAATATTAGAGGAGTTAGATTAAACATATAATTCACACTAAAGACACCTTATTTTCTTTTTTTAGTGTTTTGTTTAATATTTCAGATATTTTGGTTTTCCTAAACTCTAAATATTATAGAACTATTTTTTAAACATCTACTGATATTATATTATGAACATTATATTCAATACTTAAATATACCTGCAACCAAGGGAAACAAAGTGTTTCAAAGACCGTTTAAATGTTCTATTTGCCAACAAATTCCGAGGGAAAATATCTATTAAACATAGGGAATGACTTTTCTAGGGCCTAGGAGGCAGAATACAACTTAAGTTTATAATTAAAATACACATTAAATTGACCAAATGAACTTCATTAAGTTCAGATATTACATTTTACTTGGACTCACAGAGTTTCTAGAAGGTCTGAAATGTACTTTTCATTTAGCATCAATCATTAGTTCCCTTGCCCCTAATGAACTGTAGGGAAAGGGCCTACTTATGTTTATTCCTTTTTACTGCAACAGATTACTGCCCAGGGTCTCTTCATTTTCCAAAGATTATTTCATTTATATTGCAGTGACTTATTCAAAATGAATCATTCGTAAGAACCACTTTATTTCTCTTCAGGTAATAAGGTAGGAATTTCACCAGAGAAGGCAAATTCAAATTTTTCCCGATTCCTTAAATTCAAATGATAGGCTCTGTGGGTGCCTCTATTACAGAATCGTCTTCTTAGAAATGAAATTTTTTTTTGGTGTGGTGCAAAGCACTAAAATAAAGTCTTTTTACAGGGTTGTCATGGTTACATGCATGCATCACCTGTCCTGCTCACATTTAAAGTTTTTTTCCTAATAGTTTCCATATGTGTATTTTTCAAAAACTTTACATAATCTGTTCTACTCTTGGTAAGATTTATCAAGTTCAGTTTTCAATTAAATTCAATAATTAAATTACTGATTTGCAAATTTGTATAACTAAGAATCTACTGAACAGAGAAATAGGCATGAGAAAAAAATGACAATAGCTCTGTATAGGTCAGTCTCAGACAAAATCTCAAAAAAAATATGGTTCATTACTTTAATCAATCCTTTAATGACAAACTGATCCACATAAAGTTAGTACAAACAGTGACAAACACTGCTGAAAAAACTCGCTTTCAGGTGTATATGGGCCATCTTACTGCTACAGTGAGAGAGGTTCCTACTTCAATCACCACCACCACTACCATAAATAGTTTACTTAATTGTATGTGATATACTGTGTTATCACGTTACCTACCTGTTCCTGTTTATTTATTAAAACTACCTTGTGAAATGAGTGTTGTCATTATTAACAAAGGAAATCAATGAGATTAATGTTAAACCCTTGCTCAATGTCACTCTGGGGATTTGGGATGCAAAGCCAATCTGATTTCAAAAGTTTGGTTTTGACTTTATGTTACAGTTCTTTTGATAAAGACTCTTATGGAAACTCACTGGCAAACAAAAAGAAAGAATAAAGATGGGCCTCAGGAAGTACAAACCTGTTATTTTAAAAATGTCATTACAAAAGGATGCAAAAAGACAATGCTATGTCCAATTACAGAAGCCATAACCTGGGTATTCCCTTAGGTCATTTTTCTAAGTAACTACTCATTAGCATTTGATTAAAGTTACAGAGCAGGAGTTAAGTTGTATACAGGGAGATTTCCTGTGCTCTATAACGTTAGGTTGGTCTCCTTGAAGGGAAAAAATGATATGTCTAGCATTCAAAATGCATGTGTCATAAAACTATTTGCAACTGAACCACATTCTTCCACAATCTGACCCTTCCTGTCACAAAAGACATCTTGCCTCATTTCATTTCTTTCGGAAAATGATCTTACTTTCTAACACACACCTATTTCTTTAAGAGCATATTGCTATGTTCTGCTTAATCCCATCTTCAGGACAGACACCCATCCCTCAGCTGCTAGGAATTTGGCCTACTGATAAATTTCAGTTTCAACTGTCAGTGGGGCTTGCTTTGGCAAAGAGGTCTACTCAACCCAAAGTAACACCCCTACTTAGCAGTCTAATTATGCAGGAATGAAAGGAAACTGATTTTAAGTGAAATGACTTTTAATGAAACTATTTTAATGATATGATAGGAACAAGAGTTAAATTACTAGATATATTTCTGGTCAAAAATACTTCATTAAACTTTTAAATAATGACCTAAAACATTTTTAATATTAAACAATATTTATACATTTAAGGATTTCCAGTATCTGAGATAGAATCACACACAATAAAAAAAAAAAAATGAATGAAAAGAACAATATAAGTGAATATGCAAAATTAATGTTTTATCTAACATGTTTTATCTAATCTAATGTTTTATCTAACAAAATTAATGTTTTATCTAACATTAATGTTTTATCTAACATTCTCTAAATTTTAAATTTCTATGGTTCTAAGTGTCTTAATTAGTTTTTTATCCCAGGCAGCTTTAATGTTAAGCTCTCAATATGTAATGATTTTTAGATGAAAAAAAGAATATTCAATTATTCTGAGTTTTATTTAACCTGCTATCAACACTCAAACAATGCCAGCAAATTCAACCTAATTGCATACTTTTACCCAAAAATTAACATAAAACAATAGGTCCTATACCTGTAGTCTGTGCTATACTTATACTACCATATTAAATTGGTTCCATATGTTCTAGTTACACAAAACATTAAATCACTATTGTTTCCTATGACTCTACAAATAATTTTGAAACCAGTTGATCTTAAATCCAGATATTTTCCCTCATCTAGTAAGATTTTATTCATACATATAATTTACATAAATCATACAAGTTTTAACTCTAAAATTTTTCAGTTATTTAAACTATTACCTAGGCTTTATCGACATGTGTCATGCCTGATTTCTTGCTCTGTATTAATTGCAATGATAACCACAGAGAAGAAACAGGAAAGATGTACTTATCGATGATTTTACAGATAGAATCCAACAATATTTAAGGTATGAGATAGAGTTTTGACAAAATCATAGGAAGTCTTTTATTGTTATTTTAACTTGCATCTGATGTAAACATGGTCAAATACTTATTTTTCTGCATGAACTCTACCCTCAAGCCCAAAACAATTATGGTAAATTCTTTTGGTTTGTTTAAATTATAATGTTATTTTTTTAAATTGATGTAACATTGGTTTACAACACTGTGTAAGATTAAGAGTATAAGTTCATACTTCTTCAGATGTATGTTGCCATACTACATATATGTTGCCATACCACGTATAACATCAATACCACATAACTGATCATCCATTAACCATTGTCTGTTGGGGATCCTTTTTCTTTAGCTGCTGCAGATTTGCGTGAGGATCAGAGTATTTGTAGAATGACATTGAGCACATTGGTTCAAGCAGGAAAAACAACACTACTTGAACACCAATTTGTCATATTCTCAGAATATTCAAACATTACTCGTACAATGCCTGTTGAGAAAGGTCAATGATCTTCTACAATCCACACATAGCAATCTAGAAATTTCTTACCACTATTTACTAATAGGTGGAAATACTGACTGATTCTACAGTTTTTTTCATACTTCTTTCAACAATTTATTAACTTATGCCCTCATTTTTTCCTGCAAGGCAATGCTATCTGGTGCTCTCAATATTAGATATATCTAATGTTGAAAATGTATTGATATTTCCCTCATCTAATGTTACCATTTACATAATGTTGTCATTTTAAAATCTGACACCTTTTCAATCTTTTACTAAGGTAAGTATAATAATGGGGACAGGAAATCTTATAGTTATTTCCAGCCTCAGAGATATCTAGCTATCTCTCCTTTCTGCCTTTATAAATTGACAATTTTCATCTGTCAAAGACTCTAAAGAATCTCAAGAATTTTTGCATCTAGATGACATGTGCCTTGATTTTTAGGGTCCACAATTTGAGAGACAGTCTCACTCACTAGTTTATTTCCCAATCTAGTATTCTGTTTCAATTTCTGCCAAAAATGTCAGAATTTTTTGGCTTATATTAGAAGAACTAAGTCCAGTGGGACTGGAGGAAGAATTAATTTTACCAAAGAAATACAAAGGAGATAAAGATAAAAGATAGGTCTCAGCATGGACTGTCAGGTGACATAAGGGGAAAAGTAAAGGATGTTTTAATTTTATTCTCTAGATTCCATTTATTTGTTCATGTAATAATGAGCTCGGTTTCCTGACAATGCCATGAAGTCTTGGAGATATTAATAGCATATGGAAAGCTTTTACATGTTTATTGTACCCTTAAATCCTTGATAGTTGTCTATTTCACCCTGTGCACAATTTTCTATTTAAATATTTACTTAATAGACACACACATATTTGGTTAGTTAAAATGGAAAATAAATGAATGCCCCCCACACACATATAATCTACAGTCAAAGTGTGCAACACTTTTATATTTTGCTTATAGTGATATTTAGGTTGGAATACCGCTTAGACTTTGAAAAAAATAGCTTTTATTATTATTGTTATTATTGGTTTCTGGCCTAAATTTTAGACGTGCCTATCCTATATCAAACATTTCTTTTATTCACTTTTATAATGTTGATTGCTTTCATTCTTTAAGGAAAAAATCCTTGCAATACTTTTCTGAAAATTCTGTAGTTTCAATCTGCATTCTTAGAATGTTTGAATTCTATCTTGAATTACTAATCAAATATTCATTGAGCCTGTGGCATGATGGCTAAGAACAGAAAGTTTAAAATCTCATCTTTAAGGTACTAGTTGCTTATGTTAAATATGTTATTTAACTTCTCCAACTATTAAATTACCTCTTGGGAATTGAAAGAATTAGCATTAACTACTACCTTGAGTGGTGCAGGTATTAAATGTGTATGGAATGGTTTCACATAAATTAGTGATGACTATTAACTATGATTAGGAGTAACTGGAAAGCAGTGATTATAAATAATGTAGAGATGTGGAAGCAGCCTCCCGAGACATAACATGCACCATCTAATACTTCCCAATATAGAGCAAACACAGTATAAAGTAGCTGGTTGAATAGACCTACCAAGTTAAAGGAAAAAAAATCCACATGTCATAGGGACAGAAGGGGGTAAAAATAATCAGATGGTGGGAAAATTGACTCCAAATCCACAGGGATAATGTCTACACACATTTAGTTATCAACCTATCTTCATTCACAGTGAAATTAAGACCTTTAAAAGAATTATTGACAAACAAAAGTAGAAAAGATTAAGATCCTTTGATAATTACATGCAAGCATGCCACATCTCCACTTTGCATCTCTTCATGTAGAACATACTAAAAACTATCAGTTTTAATACATTTGGAAATGTATTTTATCATTTAGTCATATAGCTGTTAGATTTATTTGAATCCTCTAAGAGGTTTTTCGCCTATTGTTCTGATAGCTCTCAAGCATTTTATTGCTCTGATAGCTCATAGCATTTTATTACTTTTATTGTAGTAACTTAAGAAATCAATATATTATAGATAAATACAACATCCTGTTAAATGTTTTGTGCCTAGGTATATAATGGGTAATTGATTAAGCAAAGAAAATTAAAAGACTTCCTTAAATTACCTTTAATTCTGTATGGAAAATCTAACTCTGGTAACTGTTTATCTCTGGATCTTAAACTATTCTGTTCAATTCTTCCTTACATATTTTCAGTGTTTAAATACCGAATCAATGTTCTATCAAGTCTATTTGAATTGCAAACAAACTGCTGTTTTGACTAATGTCTGAAGAGATGTTTGCTTGTTTTTAGTGCTTTCCATCTTCTATTTGAAAGTTAAATAAAATTACAATACCAAAACTGGAATTATACAAACACAAAGAATTAAATATTCTCAGAAAACCACATGAAATCTAGAACATTAATCTCTATAGGTTAAAATCAGAAAAAATGATATGTTGATTGTTAGCATTTTTTAAAGACTGTATCTCTCTATTCCTTCTAGACTCACATAAATTGTGCAAGTAGCCTAGAAGCACTACCCAGTACAAAGTCAGGAGGATAAGGATGCTCTGTGTTAGCTCAATTACCAAGCAGCAGCAAGAAGCTTTGTAGAAAGTGCATAGGTGAACGATAAAGATCCCAGGCAGCTGAGCATGAAGGTTGGTGAAAAGGGCATCCATGGGAATAAAAATGTCATCGCTCGAAGTAGTGGCTTACAGAATGCTTCGGCAATGATATAAATTAGTGTAGTCAAAAATTGCAAGACAGGAGGAATTGAAAGCAAATATTCCTCCTTGTTAAAATAATTGTTTACATCATATATATATTATGCATATATAAATTTTCATGACTTGACCTTATGTTAAAACATGTTAATCATATAAATAAGTTAAACTGTTGTAAAATATATATCATATATAAATTATTATATATGAAATGTATATTATTTAACACTACAAAGCAAATTTTAGAAAACATTTGTATTTATATGCTTATAAGAATGTATAAATGTTATCCCCTCACACTTTTACCAATATATATTTTGGTCTTTTAATTGTTATGTTGTTAGTTCTAATAATTACAACAGATTTTATGTCAACCCCTTCTTCAAAGGCAAGTTCATTAAAAATACATTTAGAATTATTTTTATGTAACCTGAGAGCATATATAATGAATTGTTCAGGAGTGCATAACCTTTCTACACTGATACCCTTTTGACATGAAGCCTATGAGGCACAGTATTTTTTTTTTTAAGATTTATTTATACAAGAACTGGGGTAAAGGCCAGATGTGCGGGAGGGTGAGAAGGTTCCCCAGAGACAGAACAGTAAACAGAACAGGCAGACTGACGAAATACACTGCTTAGGGGAGTAGCGGGTGAGACAGGAGAGGTCTGCTGCACCATGTGGGACCCTCGCCGGCTGGCCGGGATCGAACCCTCACTGCAGAGGCTGTGGAAAGCTTCACAGCTCTGCGCCTGGACCATCAGGGGAGGCCCAGAGGCACAGCATTTTTATCAGAAAAATTGAGTCAGAAATTCTCTCATCAAAATTTCTCAAAACTTCATTAACCCACTAGTATGATTTGTTAATCAAATTAACTAGAAGTTACATTTGTGTCACGGAATTCAAGTGATTTTAATCATACTTTTCCTGTATCAGAGTGAATGCTTATAGAATTTGGGAGAGGAAAGTATATAATATCATTCTAACCTGGGGGTGAGAAATGAAAACCTCTAACCTTGAGGGAAGATTTCAATATTTCACTACCCTATCACTGTCAGATTCATTATTCCTTATTCTTTAAAATATGTTACAATTCTAAGAAGAAACAAAGACATAACTACAAAACTCCAAACACATGTTACTGATGACATGTTCCCAAATAAGCTCCCACTTATGGTTATGTACTAGAGTTACGAAGTTGGGAATGGTTTGTAGTCTAAAAGACAAATAGAGTAAATACATTTGATAGTCACTATGAGAATGTTGATGTACTGACATCGTTAATATCATTTACACACAATATACATAAAATTGCAAAAACATGTATGCATAATAAATTCATATAAAATGTGTTCAAATAATTAAAATTTATTTTACTGAACCCATGAATAGTGCCATGATGACACAAGTGTGACAAGCCCATTCCTGCTGTCTGAGAATGTAAAATCTGCATTGAAATTTTTTTAAAAGATTTATTTATTTATTTATACAAGCACGGGGTACAGTGTGCAGTCAGAAGTGCGGGAGGTTTAGAGAATTCACCAGAGCCAGAGAGGAGAGCAGAACAGGCAGAGTCATGAAGTACACTGCTGAGGGGAGCAGCGGGCGGCAGGAGAGGTCTGTGTGCCATGTGGGACCCTCCTCTGGTGGCCGGGGAGCAGCTTGGGATCAAACAGGTGCTGCAGAGGCTGCAGGCAGCTTCGCAACCCAGCGCTCAACCGCTGCGCCAACGGGGAGGCCCTGCATTGAAATTTTTTAATGTACAAATAATAAGGATTCATATCAAGTCACAATAAATATATTAGACAGTAAGCTAGAGTGCATTATCAGTTCAAAAGACATGAGTTGTGATTTTATTTTTATGCCTGTTATTATATTTTACTATATTTCTACTATCTTTAATGCTACTGCTTTCTAAAATAACAATTTTATTTCAACTTCTCTTCTGTGAAATTTTTGCAATGAGGATATATTACTTGTCAGTATTTTCTAGCTTATTTAAATTTTAAAAAGTAGGTTTTAAAGAAAAGAAGAAAGATGGTTATTACTGGGGGAAAACATAATGGAGAATAGATACTATATTAACTGGAAGTAGTAAAAGTCAAATCTAACTAGAGCAAAGGAAAAATCAGAAGTTAACTCAAGTCAGTGTGACTATTATAAAGAAGAACCTTGAAAAGAGATTTAGATAACAATAATTATGAAAAGAAGCTTAACTTAATAACTAGAGAAATAAATTGCAGCCTAAAAGATAAACTTTTTATCAAAAGGGATTTGTATTTATAAAAGCTAAAACAAAATGCATATGTGGTTCAAATCTATATGCATTTTCTGTAGATTTTCTGCATCTCAATAAAATCACCAGCCCAGCTTTCACATATTAAATGTATAGTCTCAAGATGTTTTTTTTTTTTCCAAAGTCACCTTTGGTTTGAAAATAACAGTCATACACCATTGCTTGCCTTTTCTGGTTGACAAAAACTTGCATTAAAGTTTTACAATGGAAATAATTTTAAAAGTTAAAATATAAAACAGGATAGCAACAAACACTTTTATTCATATGTCTATAATAGCCTATAAAGATTTCACTTTGCATTTTGACCAGAAATGCACTTTGGTTATCTTTATCATTGTTATCAATTTGAATCATCATCAGAACAATACCCTTAAGATTCTTCACTTGTTTTATTTATTTATTTATTTTTTACTGTCTTCAAAGACAATTCCACTCAAACTTTTTGGAGTATACCTGACATAATAGCTTAGGAAGTTTAATTTCTTTAGGCTAGTTTAAGTAATGAAAGCTTGATGTAATATACAAGTAGAAAAAAGACATAACCAGAAAGGAATCAAACAATATCAATTGTTGAATGGAAGACCTTATGAAAAACTAGGACCGCTGAAAATACAACCGTAGAGCAGTCACTCTGTCATTAATCTTGGCTTAATTAACCTCCACATATCTGCTTCCATGTTTTCTACCTCTCATCACTTCACTCTCCTGTCACTTTCTGGTTAGTGTCTTCTTGGAATTTCATGCTTCAATTTATGAACATTCAGCTTTAATTTCACTTCATGTTTCTAACAAATTATATTGTCTCTATTTTACCATTCGATTCCAATTGAAATTTATTATTGTACTAACAAATATTTTTATTCATTTCAACAGGATTTTTTTCTTTTTTTTTTTTTAAGATTTATTTTTATTTATTTATACAAGCACTGGGTACAGTCAGAAGCGCTGGAGGGTGAGAGAATTCACCAGAGCCAGAGCAGGGAGCAGAGCAGGCAGAAGGACCGAAGTACACTGCTGAGGGGAGCAGCGGGCGGCAGGAGAGGTCTGCACGCCATGTGGGACCCTCCTCTGGTGGCCGGGGAGCAGCTGGGGTTTGAACCAGTGCTGCAGAGGCTGCGGGCAGCTTCGCAACCCAGCACTCAACCGCTGCGCCACTGGGGAGGCCCGTATTTTTTTCTTTCTTGATAGTTGCAGGAATAGCAGCTGAGTACTAGTAGTGAAGCTCTGCATAGGCTATAGATGTTTCAGTCTTCTGAGGAACAAAGGGATGTCAGGCACAGGCTGTTGAACATCAAGATTGTAAACTGAATATGTGGAGGGCCGTGGCTTACACCCTATCACAAGTTTTTTTCATTTTAAGACATAAGGGATGAAGATATACCAAATTATGTTAAAGAAAATATTTTTGTTCAAAGACTACATATTACTAGGGATATTGCATTTTATTTTCTGTAGTGATTTGGTGCCCATTTGGTGGCAATTAAAACTTTTGTGTTTTTCTCCTACTATATTGCATGAATCTATGTATATATTTTTCTTAACAATTGGTTTTGAGATTTTCATTCTCTAACCTGCTTTCTTTAGACTCCTTGTCCTTAATTCCCAATTTCAAAAGTTAAATTTAAAAGCTCCTCATCATTATAATTAAACTAGTTTTTTAATTTCCTAATTTAAAATTCCTTAGTTTACCACATATGTTGACAGTTACTAATTGTGTACTTTTTGCTTTACTTCATGGTGGTAATATTTGTTGTCTTTAAAATAAATTTTATCTCTTTCTTTCTATGATTTGCAAGTACAATGATTAAAGCCAACTGCTAGTGCTGGAAGGGATAATGTTTAGGGAAATCAGTGAGAAGGAGAAAGACAAATACATGATGATATCACTTATATATGGAATATAGAAAAGCAAAACTAAGGGTCAGATAAAGCGAAACTAAAGGGGCTCCCTGGTGGCGCAGGGAGCACTATAAAGCTACTGCCAGCCACTATAGCATGAGTTCGATCCCCAGCAGCCAAGGAGCTACCCGCATGGCACTGCTGCTTCCCTTTCCCGCTGCTTCCCTCAGCAGTATATTTCAGTCTGCTTGCTCTGTTCCCCAGTCTCTCTGGTGAACCCTCTCACCCCCTGCACCTCTGGTCTGTTCTTATATGCATAAATAAAATAAATCTTTTTTTAAAAAGCTATACTAAAAAACTAACCCTTGAAAACTGAGTGCGGAATGGGAACAAACAGAGGAAGAGAGGGAGAGAGAAGAGAAAGGATCAGAAGGAAGAAGGGAGGTGCACAAACGAGGTTGTATGGTAGTAGGCTGTGGGCTCTTTGGTGTGGGGCACACTGTGGCAACAATGCCTGAAGGGAGGGAGCGTACATTTATAGAATGGAACCAATGATGTTAACCAATATTAACACAATTAAAATATTAAAAAATACATATTTTAATCTTTTTAATCTCCATGATTTGCAAGTACATTGACTAAAGCCAACCGCTAGTAATACTAAATTGCATTAGATGAGTTTTAAATGAGATATTATATGTCAGGCCTTAGATCAGTACCTGGAACTAAGCACTCTGCAAGCATTAGATAAAATTATCATTGCTATCATACTCATGATCATTGTGTGATGCCAAGTGTTGTTGCAATACAAGGACAAAATTTCTGATATTTAAATGAAGGGTTTATTGTACTCTTAAAAACAAGTGGAGATGAAAATTATACATAAAACTAGCTATAAACCAAAGCAGAATGATATAGATACTATAATAAATGTACAATGTAGGAAACTGTACATTAAAGAGAGTTAATTTCTCTTTTGAAATTTGGGGAAGAAAAGGTAATTGTTGTTTGAAGAGGTATAATTCTGACTAACTTTGCAGGAAGAGAAAAATTATGAATAAGACAAAGAATGAGAACATTTCAGAATAACAGAATAAGGAAGTGGTATAAATAATGAGAAGCAATGTATCCAATTGAGTGACTTGCAGTTGGTAGGGGATTTGTGCAAAAGGGAAGTGCTAGAAAAGTAAAGATGCAGTCATGTGAGTCAATCCAAAAATACCATAAGGAGTTTTTTTCATAGTCAATGAAAACACAGACATGTATTTAAATGATCTTATGCTGTTAAAATCTTGTTTAGTCAAATTATTTAACTGTACTTCATTGTGACATGATAAAAACTAAAAAAAATCTCAAAGAAAAGGTCAGATTTTCACATATTTCTTTCCACATCTATTAAACTTTGCTTTCAAGTCTCCTTGCATTTGTGAAACATACCAAAATGCTAAAATAGCTGTGAATCCTATGATTATTTTTCTCTTACGAACTAAATAAGATTAGATATTTCACATTGGCCTCAATTTCTCTTATATTATTGTATTATTGCACTAGCCTTTATCTTTTTGCTTTTCATTGCAGTAAAAGCATTTTGAATCAGAATTCTTCAGAGAATATGAAATATTCTTAGCAACCATATTTTTCTTTTCTTGGGAATTACAGATTTAGGTTAAATGAGTCTCTCTTTCCTTGGTAACATAAGAAGAACTTCAAAACACAGTACAGTTAGATCTTGGAGAATCATACAGACACTATAAACTATGCTGTGAGACGTAGTCATCCAAGTTTGATTTAATTAATTGAAGACTTTAGAGACACACTTTTACGTATCAAATTGTATTAAAATTCTTTTTTTTTATAAATAATAAATTTTATTTTTATATTCCCCCATACAATTGCAAACGCCCCATTCTGACCCCAATCCTTCCCCTCCCGCCCCCCACCCCCCAAAACAGTAGAACTCTGCCAGTTTGAACTAGAATAACCTTAAGATTTTTAGTTTAAGGTATGCAGTCAAATTTAGTTATTCAAGCAAAGCCTCATATAATTATATTCAGAGGGCCTTCCTGGTGGCACAGGGGTTAAAGACAGCGCTATCAAGCTATTGCCAGCCACTACAGCACGAGTTTGATCCCCTGCCGGCCAGGGAGCAACCCACATGGCTCAGCAGACCTCTCCTGTCTCTCCCACTGCTCCTCCAGGGTCATAATTTATTCAAAATTTAAATTTATAGTAACCATATGGTAATCTAGGAAATATTATTAATCTTTGAAACAAATAACTGTTACAGAATAAACATAATGATTCATGACACCAAATAAATACTGATTTAGACTTTGTTCATATTGGCAAGAAATAATACTTTATAAATATACTTACAGTTACTAAAGATATTTTCATATCAATAATTATTTATCCAACCCCACTTTCTTTTTTTTTTTTTTTTTTTTTTTAATAGAGGCATGCTTTATTTATTTGTTTGCTGGTTTGTTTGTTTTGTTTATACATGCACTGGGCACAGTCAGAAGCGCGGGAGGGCGAGAGAATTCACCAGAGCCAGAGCGGGGAGCAGAGCAGGCAGAGGGACCGAAGCACACCGCTGAGGGGGGCAGCGGGCGGCAGGAGAGGTCTGCACGCCATGTGGGACCCTCCTCTGGTGGCCGGGGAGCAGCCGGGGATCGAACCGGCGCCGCAGAGGCCATGCGCAGCCTCGCAACCCAGCGCTCAACCGCTGCGCCGCCGGGGAGGCCCCCTCCAACCCCACTTTCTTTGCTGGTTACAGACGTGTTTGCATGTTGTTGGAAGACAAGATGAAAAATTTCATTTAAGTCCTTACCATGTTTTTTTTTTTTTTTTTTTGGAGGAATCTGAAAATATCCCACAAGAATATTAAAACAAATAAACAACCAAACAGAATTCCTATCACTAGAGCATAAGGGATCTGTCAGAGACTTTTGATTCAAAACCTTCTTAAATTTATCCACATTTAGTCACATCTCCTGAGGTAATGTTAACATTCATTCTCTTTCTAATTCCTCTTCTTTCTAGTTCTCTCTTTCTAGTTCTGTGTTCATCTTTATTTTATCTATGGTGTTTTGCATATAATGCCATGAGTTTTTAGAAAATTAGTTCCAATAAAGTAAATAAGTACATGTCAATAGATCATAAAAATTCATAAGTTACATTATTTTATATTTAGACATAAAACAATAGAGAGTAATATAGAATTACAATCTGAAAGCAGAAACAAGTAGGAAACCTTTCCTAGTTCTCATTTATATTTCAATCCATGTCACTAAAGTAGATTAATGCTGTGTTAATTTCTGTCCTTTATTAAATTTGGTCATAAAAAATGAAGCACTGGAATTTTTATACCCTAAAGTGTTTAACAGTTAATGAGCCACATTCTCCCAAGGCAAAATCTACTGCCTAGAACAAATGTCAGACATATCCAGCTGAAACAACTGAAAAGTAGTAGAGTTTATCAGAGGCAGTTGATTGTTTTTCTAGTGTACCTGATCACAGTTATTTGAATGGTGCACTGTTTGTTTTACCTTATTCATGGTAAATGTGGGTCTTATATACTTTGATTGTTTTAAATCTGCTCATTGATGTCCACAAAATCTATTTAATTGACAGAGTTCTATTCTTTCAGTCACAAAAAACTAACATTAATAATATAATATATAAATGTAATATAAATTTAACACATATATATGTGTGTATACATATATGTGTATATATACATACATACATATAAGTATATATGTACTCTTCATCCTAAATCTTTTAATCTATCAATTGCTGAATGATCTCCTCTGTACAACAAAGTGAAATCGATTATACTATGTTGTGGATTACTTACTCAAGTAAAAGGACATTTGTAGTTTACTCTCTTTATCTATGAGGAAAACTAGAAAATTATCTAAAAAAAGTTAAATTTAAGCCAAAAACCTGTAAGAATGTCCCTGTCCTATTCCAACTTTTCTTTTTAAATCAGTTAGCAACTTAGTGATTTTTTAAATCACTAAGCAACTATCAAACAACAGCTTACGAAATGATACTCTTCCAAAAAGACAAAATATAACACACACACAACTGTTAAAAGAGAGAAGAAATCATACATTCTACAAAAAAGGAAGAATTATGTAAAAATATATAATATAAAAAAAAATCTCTTTACCACAGTATTTACTGACTTAAAGTTAATGTCTGTCTTAGTGTTTATTGAAATATTGTTTTTCCTTGAAATACAAAATGTAGGACGAATATTCTATGTTATTCTACAGTCATTTATGTACAAATCTATCTAGATCAATGTTAAACAAATATTAACTGATTATAATTGCTAAAGTTAATATCTGTGTCAGGAAACTAAAATCCTTAAAATCTTTCTGAGGGCCTCCCCGGTGGCGCAACGGTTGAGCCCTGGGTTGCGAAGCTGCCCGCCGCCTCTGCAGCACCAGTTCCATCCCCAGCCACCGGCGAGGTTCCCACAAGGCACGTAGACCTCTCCTGCCGCACCCACTGCTCCTCTCAGCAGTGTATTTCGTCAGTCTGCCTGTTCTGTTCCCTGCTCTGGCTCTGGTGAATTCTCTCACCCTCCCACGCTTCCAACTGTACCCAGTGCTTGCATAAATAAATAAATAAATCTTCAAAATAAATAAATAAATAAATAAATAAATAAAACTTGCTGAAATCTTTCCACAGATTAGTTATGGTTGACATAGTCAACCAAGGTTCTAAAGGCATTTCATTTACTTGATTTCTCAAGATTATAATATGAACATATCAGAGTTTAGTCAGATAACTATTTTATCCTTCACCATATTTTAATTCTAACTTCTCCCTATGGAGTAGAAATCTCAATGTCTTGAATTTTCAGTATGCTGCTTAACATCTCAAATCATTTCTTTTGTCTGATATTTCATCTTTTCTAACTAGAGTTTAATTGTGCATATACTTTTTGTACTTTTATTTAGAGAAACTGACATCTGCTTTTTATTATTCCTTTTAAAATCTATTTAGAAAGTGTGAATTTTCTGCCATATCAATTATGTATGATTAACCAGAAAAATGTCTAACTTCTCCTTCAAGAATTCAAAGAATTTAAAAATCATAGATAAAACTATGTGACATATTTTATAACAGTAATCATCAAAAAGTATTAAAGAGTATAGGATTTTGGCATTGGATTCTGCTACATGCTAGAATTTGTCAATTTTAATTCATACTGAAGATTAAACATTATGTTGCATAGTATATGTTAACAAACAGTTGAAGTCCCTTATATCACAGAAGTCAGATTCAATATTCTTCAATTGTGAAAGTCATTAAGTAAAATTTGTTAACACCAAGTGAGGGAGATATACTTTATGCATTTGACTTCTTCTAGGAAATGACATAATGCCTTTCAAAAGGGAATACTCCTAATATTTCTCAATGGAAAATGCTCTAATATCTGAGATTGAAATACAAATAAGATGGTAAAATCTATTTTATAAAATCCAATGCCAGTATCTGTGTACTGTACTGATAATCAAACATATAACTATTTATTCTGGTGTTATTTCTTCCAGATCAGATTTTTTTCTATTTGATGTATTTTCCATAAGCCATAATGCTTTTGTCATTTGTTATTTTTTGTTATGAAATATATTTTATTATCTTGTATTACATTCTTAAAATGTATCAAAAGCAGCTACTAAATTGAATTTGAAGAAGATACTGAGAGTACAGTGCTGTATTCAATATTCCTTATTTGACAAAAACTCAAGAATTTACACCTCACTTCACTCCCCTGTTTTCTAACATCTAACTTTGGAATATTCATCAACTCAGTGATGACTTGTGACCCATTCTCTACTTTTCCCTCATGAATGTTTTATTACAGAAAGTTCAATTCTGTAAATCTTATTGCACATTCTTCTGACTCTTAACTTCACTTGCTATAGAGAAAGCTTAATCCTCCCCAAAGCCCATGGATTATTTATTGGAATATTGTATCAGTTTTCCATATGTGCTCATAAACAAGACTTTTTCATCTATTTATGTTTTGTCCTTTGCAGTCTGCCTCTCCACCGCCTATGATTTCATCATTAGGGGCTTGTTACATCTAAAAAGTTAGACGCTAAGGAACTCATCTCAAAAATAAAGCATATAATTATGTATGTATTATGTATGTATGAATGGCAATTATAAGGTATGATAAAGTAGCAAACACATCAGGCCACAGTTTAGATTAAAGAGTCACAGAAATTCTTTAAAAGTTGACACTGATCATTAAATGTATGGATATCAAATAATAAATAATAGTAATATTTCATTTTTGCTAGTTTAAAATAATATACAGAAAGTGGTATAAGGGGAAACCAGTTCTACTAGAGATAAAGGTATAATACAAAATCATTACAATTTAAAAAGGTGCATGAATAGACAAAACATTTAGTGAAATAGAAATTTCAGAAATACAGCCAGTCAACTACAGATTATTACAATCTCTTATGTAATTGGTATATCTCAAATCACTGGGACCAAGATAATCTTTTGGAAAATCAATGATTTTAGAGCCATTAAATATTTTTGGAAAAGTTAAAACTCTTCACATAATACACAAAATACACAGGATAAACTCCAAATGGATAATATTGTAAAGATATCTGTGTATGAGTGTGTGTATGTGTGTTTTACTATAACTGGGGTATAGAAAAAGCCTAATATTGAGTTGTGAGTAGGCATACTTTCACCTACAAATATTTATAATAAATTACTGTTCTGAATGTAGCAGTCTTTGATCTTATAGAGTTTGTATTCTATACATCAGATGAGAATAAACAAAAAAGCAGTTTGACAGAAATTTAAGTAATTGAGTGTTACTGTATAATGGTTGGATATATAATCCCTTTGTTAATTCATCACCACCAATGTAATTCCTGTGTGACATACACTAGATAGAAAAGAGTGATTAGGAATCATATGCATACTCCTTTTCTTTTGGGGTCTATGGTTTAGTAAGAAATGAGAAAGATAATGAAAACAAATTGCTAATTAGTATTTACTATGTAATAGGTACTGCTATAAATACTGTATATAACTACTAATCTTTGCCCCATTTTCTAAGGTATTATTATCTTTTCTACCTGAGAAAGGCCAAAGAGAGGTTTAGTAACTTGTTTGAAATCATATACCATGAATATGTGTGGTAGAATCAATGTTTGAGCCAAGAAAGATTGATTTATTTACTAATAACCATGCTATGCTGAAAACCCAACTGTGGAAGGGAAAAGAAAAACAGAATTCCACATTATTGTCTTGGGGAATTGACATTTATAGATGAGGCCAAAAAATAGAATTTGTTTTATGTACATTTGGAGGAAGAGTATTCAGTTTGAGGATATAACGTATGAAATACTGTAATGACTAGGAAAGTGAAAGTTTAGAAGCAGTGGTTAAGATTTCCAGCTTTGGGGCCTCCCCAGTGGCGCAGCGGTTGAGCACTGGGTTGCAATGCTGCCCGCGGCCTCTGCAGCGCCGGCTCGATCCCCGGCTGCTCCCCGGCCACCGGAGGAGGGTCCCGCATGGTGCGCAGACCTCGCCTGCCGCCCGCTGCTCCCCTCAGCAGTGTACTTCGGTCCTTCTGCCTGCTCTGCTCCCCGCTCTGGCTCTGGTGAATTCTCTCACCCTACCCAGTGCTTGTATAAATAAATAAAAATATAAATATTTAAAAAAAAAAAAAGATTTCCAGCTTTGGGGGCCTCCTTGGTGGCACAAGGGATTAAGATGCAGCACTATTAAGCTATCCACAGCCACTGTGGCGCGAGTTCTAGTCCTAACTAGGGAAGTGACTCACGTGGCACAGCAGACCTCTCCTGCCTTGCCTGCTGTGTTCCTCAGCAGTATATTTCTGTCAGTCTGCCTGTTCTGTTCCCCACTCTGCCTCTGGTGAATCCTCCCACCCACCACATCTCTTGCCTATACCCCAGCTCTTATATGCATAAATACATAAATCTTAAAAAAAAAAAAAGATTTCCAGCTCTATCCTTGAGACTAGGAATAGGGAAGCAATAACACCATAGGCCCATCCAGTCTGTCAAATATTTTTGTAAATAAAGTTTGATTGGAACCCTGTCACATTCTTTTCTGTGTTGACTGATTTACTTTGTACTACAGTAAAAGGATTGGGCACTTGTGACAGAGACCACATGAGTTACAACATCTCATATATTTACTATCTGGTCCTTTACAAAATAGTTTGCCAACTCTTGTTACAGGCACTAAAAAGAAAATCAAAGGTCTTAAGTTTAAAAGTGGCAGAATAATTTTCTTTTAAAAATATCTATATGTGTTATAAAATGGATTAGAAAGGGGAAGAATTAAAAGAAAATAAGAGTGTTCTTTTAGTTTTGCTAATAAATAGGGGATAAAGGGTGGCTTAAATTAGGGTAGTCAGAGAGGATAGATAGAAACATAAAGAAAATGGAGAGAATGTAAAGGCTGTGATGATTGATACAGAATCATGGTTTACACAAATCTGTAGATGGCAGGCAGAGTGAGAGTGATATTCATAAATGCAGATTCAGTTATTTAAAGTAAGTTTCAAGGAGAGTTCTGATTAAATCATGTCCTGAATGTGACTGTGTAAATGAAAGTTGAAGCAAACTGCATTAGTTCACTCAGAATAATGACGGAATCTAATGCTGATTTTGAGTGTCACTTCTAAATTATCAATAATATAAGGAACAGCTCAGCCACATTAAATAATTTAACATATGTCTTAGTGTTGGTCTATGAGTAATGATCCAGAAGAGACATTAAAGGGTGAAGAAAAATCTCTTCCCAAGTTCCAAATCTAAGCTTCCTTGCATGTGATAGAATGAGGTTGAATCGTTATTAACAGAGTACTGGGGATCAGATGCTCCTATTAGACCAATGAGTTGGAAGAAACATTCACTAAATTATGAGAATACGTGGAGACCCATTTTCTAGGAAGGAGTTATTTTCCTTGGAGGAGCTGAAGAGTAAAAATTACATCAGGAAAAATAAAGAAGATAAAAGAATGGCAAAAAAACAGATGAATGTATGTAGCTATATTTAGGGAAGTTTTAAGGATTACAGGGATTTGAGGTTGGTGACATTAGCTGGATTCTGAGTTTTCAGGAGACAGCATTTTATCTAATGTGACATATATAGAATGAAATAGTGAGAGATTCAGTTGGGCAGGTGAGGTAACTAAAGGAATTAGCTACTTCTCTATTCTAATTGTGGAGTGGGATGGGCAACCACTCCTGCTTCTTAAATAGCTCAGTACCTATTATTCTTAGAATTAGTACTAATAACATTCTATCTCTTTTACCATATGTCTATTTCAAAATGGTCAATATCATCACTAGGGCAGTGCTCCCGCTAATCTAGCCCTGAGATGGTAGGCCTGGGGTCAGTTCTCAGATATATCCCATCATTACTTTTTTTTGGGAAAAATGCATCCATGAAATGTTACTGATCTGAGACTGGATATATGAATTTCCACATGAATGCTTTATGCTACTTCTCAGATTCAACCTATTCTTAACGAATACCTTTTTCAAATATGATCCTTTACTATGTAAATTCCTTCAGTGGAATCAGTATGCTCCTGATTTCCCTTTCAGGTAGTTTAAAAATTACCTCCAAATGTTCTCTTTACTTTCTTTGCTATGGTTAATTGGTCATCAAACCCCACAATTACAAAATAATTCAAAATAATTGAATCATTTACTAATTATATCACATCAGACAATTTATTTAATACTTCATCCTCCATTCTCATTTAACAAATGTAGGGTAAGGTAAAAAGTATCAGGCTTTTCTGCCCTCCGGCCATTAGGATAGATGACGGAACCCTGCGGTCCTGAATGCATGCCTGATGGCGGGCACCTGGAATAGGGTGTGGGCATATGTAGATGGGATTCACCTGGGCTAAGACTGGGCTTTTAAGGTCAGCATCACAGGGACGCCAGCAGAAGCTGAGAGAAAGAGAAGCCGAGAGAAGAAGAGAAGCAGAGAGAACACCAGAGAGCCCAGACAGAGTAAGGATTCGCTGGGGGCTGGGAGGACTGCCAGCCTCCTGACCTGCCAGCACCCCTGCCTGCCATATGCCTGGTAAATCTAAATAAAAGAACTGCAAAAGCCACTGAGGACTGACTCCTCCTTCACCCGGTCTGCTGGATCAGAAAACCTGCTCAGTGTCAGTCCTGCCCCTACAACAAATCAAAATGGTATCTTTCTCATGAAGAGGATGCTCTAACTTAGAAAAAGAGGCAACATGATTGTAGAGGTTCAGAGCATAGACCTTGCAGTCAAATTCCCTGAATTTCAATCCTAGTTCTTTGCTGCACTATCTGAAAAGTCTAGCAATTTTATTAGCAGTGCATTCTCCATGAGTGAATTCCTTAACTTATAAAAGGCATAAAGTAGGAGCATCTGCATCACAGAGTTGTTATGAGGATAAAATGCAAATATTTGTACAGCTTTTCAACCTGCTCCTGGGAAACAAGAAGTGCTAGATAAGCAATTGTTTAAAATAAAGTCCTTATCTACACAGAGAGCAGAGCACGGTTCTCAGCACATTTAAAGTCCTCAAAAATGCCAGCTCTATGTCAAATGTTAGTGATACATCTGATTTACTCAGCATCTCAGCTTCCATTGTCTCTGTCCCAAAGCACACTTTGATTAGTTTCTTCTATAATACAACCAACATGAATATTTGCCTCCAATATTCTGCCGATCTCATTACCCGTGCTGGATTGTCAGTGATTAGTTTAGCATCATGTCAGTTCCCTTCATTCTCTTACAGTTCCAGAGAACTATATTTCCCACAGTCTCCTCCTACCAGATTTCCACTAATGAGAAGCACTGATGCAAGCGCCAGTAAGGCGCGGGAATCAACAGTTAGCTGACATGGTAACACCAGCTGTTTTAATATATTTTGCTGTGAAAATCTCCTACTTAGGTGCTGTTGGCTACTGAGGTCCTTTATTGATGACTGGCCTCCCATTTCTTCACTTCTGGATCTCCTGAGGTTGGAAATGAACTTCCTAACCTTTGCTGTTCCAGCCTTTCCAAGGTCGTGCAAGTTTCTGATACTATATATTGAATACTTTCCTTTTCCAAAATAGATTAGATTTTCTTTTCTCCACCCTTACTAATGGACTCACTAGTCTGATTTCTATCATACTATCAAAATAGGTTTCTATCAGATCCAAACAATTTCCTAATAGTAAATATTTTCCTTATTATAGACTTTTTATTTCAAATAGATGTTTCCATTAATTATTTTTCATTTCATGTCCTAGGATAGCATAGAAACATTTCCTAACTAAAATGAATTCTGTCTAATCAAAGTTCTCTTCCTTCTGAATTTTCATTTCAGTGTTTCATCATAAACATGTGAATGTCTATGTGTTTTGTTCAATTTACATTTCTGTTCCTGTATTTTCAGGCTTCCATCTCATCCATTATAGCTGCATGTTTAATTACCTATTGCTAGGTGGAGATATTTAAAAACAGATATACAGGGC
The DNA here is from genome assembly GCF_964194135.1 of Talpa europaea. NCBI lineage: Eukaryota > Metazoa > Chordata > Mammalia > Eulipotyphla > Talpidae > Talpa > Talpa europaea. The sequence continues at coordinate 72,684,490 of NC_140068.1, forward strand.
CTCCCCGGTGGCGCAGCGGTTGAGCACTGGGTTGCGAAGCTGCCCGCAGCCTCTGCAGCTCCGGTTCGATCCCCGGCTGCTCCCCGGCCACCGGAGGAGGGTCCCACATGGCGCGCAGACCTCTCCTGCTGCCCGCTGCTCCCCTCAGCAGTGTACTTCAGTCCTTCTGCCTGCTCTGCTCCCTGCTCTGGCTCTGGTGAATTCTCTCACCCTCCTGCACTTTTGACTATGCCCAGTGCTTGTATAAATAAATAAATAAATCTTAAAAAAAAAGTTTAAAAAACAAAACAAAACAACAACAACAACAAAAACAGATATACATATTCCATTCTCAACAAGAATTTCACATATGGGGCCTCCCCTGGTGGTGCAGCAGTTGAGCACCATGCTGTGAAGTTGTCCACAGCCAGCAAGGGTCCCACAAGGCGCAGCAGACCTCTCCTGTCTCACCGCTGCTCCCCTCAGCAGGGTGTTTCATCAGTCTGCCTATTCTGTTCCCTACTCTGTCTCTGGTGAGTTCTCTCACCCTCCCGCGCATCTGGCCTGTACCCCGGTTTTTGTATAAATAAATAAATCTTTTAAAAATAAGAATTTCACATATGAGTCAATAGGCAAGATTACATACATATTAGACAAATTTGGTGCCTTATTTGTCCTATTCCATTAAGAAAGTAGAGGCTAGCTTAAGTATTACACATATGTGTACTCTGTTCTAGTTCACCTTTAAAGAACCAAGGAAACTGTTTTTCCCAAATAGGTAATACATCTAGAAATATTAGAAATATAGTCTTTCCTCCAAGTCTTGAGATTCAAATAACTAGTGATGAAGGAGGAAAAGAATGGTGGACAAAGAACTTCTTTTCAAAAAAATCCAAACATCAAAACTTTCCACTTCTCATTCCTGGTCTTTGTGATAACTGACATGGTTTCTTCACAAGAAGTTGTGAGTGAAAGAGAAAGCTGTTATTAGCAATCATTTACCACTCTGTTCTACAACCTTCTTAATTCTTAGTGCATTCTTGCTGATAAGTTTTCACTTAATTGTTTAGTCTTTCATTCCAGTAAAAAAAAAAAAAACATATTAACATAGCCCCAATTTTCCTTATAATATTCATTATTTAAGTAGTAAACATAGCATAGCTATTGTGTGGTTGTATGCTCATATCCCAAATCTAATACTCACTAAATGTGTTCCCGTGGTCAAATTGTTTAACTTCTTTCTGACTCCAATATACACAGTTTATTGATTTATAATTCCTGGACAATGATAATTCTTTCTTCATAATTTTGCATTTTATACATTACTGCCTATAAAGCACATAGGACCATGTCATGATATAGGCTTTAAAATACTAGCTGATTAAAACAAACTTGATTATGGATATTATTGACAAAGTAATTATTTTTTCAAGCAGTTTTTGAAACCAATCCCTCAAGTGTTAAATTTCTGCCTTTTCCAAATATCTCTATAAAATGATGTATTCATTATACCAACACACTTTCCTATATCTTATCAAAGTAATCCTTTAATTCTAGACAGGTTGAGCTTTCTGTCTGTATATAATCCCTAATAACAATAAAATAATAACAAACATACATTTGAGGATTTATAGTTTATGCATCTCTTTCTGATACACTACTGCTTTTAATATTATACTATGCCTTTCAGATAAACAATCATATACATATTTCTCAATGGGAAAAAAGATTTAGAGTAATCTTGCTGGAGACCCGCTCCAGCAGAATGTCGTGTCAGGAGTCCCTGAAAGGAGAGGACAGTGTCGGCGAAAACTTGGGGGGCTGAGGGGAAGTGGAGTGAGGCAGACACAGACACTCTCTCTGGTGCAAGTATCTCCTGCTGAGGGTCTCAGAGGGTCTTTATACCTCAAGGCCAGCAGTGAGATTACATCAGCATAAGTATTGAAGCAGAACAAAGACAATCATTACATATTTTCTCATGAACATATAGAGACTCTCTTGGTCTCATACCAAAAGGGCACTTCTTTGATCACCTTAAGAAAAACATCAGGGACAATTAGTTTTCTTGGTACAACTCATTTCCCAGCATGATCAATTATTTAAGACAACACAATATTCGGTAATAATTAATCATCCTATTAAACTTTCCTAATTTCAGAGTGGGTGTGAAAGTCCTATCCTATATTCTGTTACTAAAATCAACCTATCTCCCTAGCACTCAATTAACTTGGCTAATTTATCAATTACTTCAAAGTGGCCTAAAGTAACTCATAAAATCTATTTTAATCCTACTGAAGTCTAACTCTTAACTAGAAATACCTAATCTCCACACAACCTGCAAACTATTGACCTTTTGCATACACCAGGTAATGTACTGCTGCTGCAAACACATACCCCCTGGGTTAGGCTATGGTTTCCAAGCACAGCTGGTTCAGGACTGCTTCTTCTCCATAGTTCTCAGGGCCAAAACATTTCTTTCCTGGCTATACCTTTAGCAATTTTACTTTCTTTAGTAATGATTCAAATGTAAGAACGATAGGCCAATTAATGCCTAAATCCGAATTAGGTTTTCACAAGCCAATTTATAACTAACTTACATATGCATTGACCAAGAACAAACAGGAGAGCATTAGCAGGCGTTGCCATGGAGACTCCCTTATTCAGATCTTCTGGGAATACAGGACTCCCCTCTTCTCGGAGTCTCCCCCAATGCTCGGACCTTGTCAAGAGAGAGCATGGGTAGCACCACCTACTGCATAATCTGATAACGTTTGCACAGCAATGTCCAAATGAAGCTCTCTGAAAACAAATTTCAAAAAAACTTTCATTTTGCTTTTTCTTGCTCTCTTAGCTTATTCTATTCCAGTTACTTGAAATCTACTCAACTTCATCTTTACATATCCTTCTCACTCAGTGTGATGGTTCCAACTCAAAATATCACCCTTAAAAGATTCCCTGTCTTCACACCATATCAGTTTGCTTATATTTTTCCTTCCCCTACTTAATTATAATTGCCACCATACACTTTAATTTCAAAACATGAAGCAATTGTATATTAAAATGTTATACTACCAGAATAAGCTGAAGCTAAGAAAATGTTAATATTAGTCTTGCTTCATTCAACTTTACTTTCTCTATTATGCTTAATACATAAACATTCATATTTAATGTGAAATTATGAAAGAACAGTTATGTTCCCCTATATCTTTTTCCAAATACAAGCACTTCTATTAATTTGGCATCTAGCTACACTGTTCTGAGTTTTATTAACTATTCTATAGTGTTCTAGGACACATACAGATTTATATATACATAAATATACATGTATATGCATACTCACACACAAATACATATATATGCAATTTTAGATGTGGAGACTGAAAAATAGAAATTCTTCTGAATGAACTTCCTTCATGTCACATAATGACAGATTATCTGTCTCTAGAGCTGTGCTTTTAAATCCCATTTAATGATTCTGCCTCACAATAGTGTCTGGCAGAGTACTACATGACTTTATAATTGTGAACCTTCTCAACTTCCAATATCAACTCATTCTTGTAAAATAGTATCCAATATTACAGAATTATCATAGTTCACATAGATTCTTTACCAATGGAATAATATAGAAAATTGTTCCTAATTTAGTACTATTATAAATATTCAAATAAACCTATTTCATAAATTATTGTATGCAGTAAATGTGCATAGAAAAGTAGAACTGATCATGTAATACATACCATATTGTCTTTCAAATCTGGCTGAAATGACACTCCCAGAAATAGTACACAAATGACTTAAGAGAAAGAAGTCATGTCCTAGTTCCATTACGGAGAGTTCAATTAAAACCAAAAATATTGTTGACTTTAAAAAACTTTCAGTATTTAATTCTATGGATAGCAATATCATTAAGCTATGAGGTAAAATTAACCTCTTTCTCCCCTAATAACTTATGTTCATACAGAAAAAGATTATCCAGGGTAAGACTGAGAGTTACAGGTAAGTTGAATGTGGTTTTTCTAGATATAAGAACTTAAATTGCACAGAACAAGATACAAATTTCTGTAGTTTGTATTGTTGTGTATTAATAATTTGAAACAAATTAATAATTTGTGTAGTAATAATTTGTTGTGTATTAATAATTTGTGTATTAATTAATAATTTCAAATAGAACAAGAGGTAATCACAAATAGTTGATGCTAAGAGTGAACTACTCGTTAGAATGCTGGTTACAATGGCAATTCCCTAATGCAGGATTTATCACTTACTGGAAAGGGGTCTTATCCTTTGAGTAGCAGATTTTGTCTGACATTTGCCAAGTATTTTATCTCTTTCTTATGGGGATATTTTTTTTTCATTTTAAATATTTTCAAGTTGTTCTACTATAAAAATTACTCTTATAAATATGCTATAGATTGATTAATAATGAAGCACATTAACAAAATGTAAAAACAATATTGAATTAAATTTTTGTGATAATTTATTGCACAGTCAATAGAAAATCTCTATTTAGAGCATACTTAAAATATCTTAAATAGCAATGCTCATCTGACCTCTAGTCAGTTATTTAAGTTATTTTAAAATGAAATTTCTTATTTTCAGACTACTTAACTACAGATTAAGAAAAATACTATAATTTGTGCTTTAAGCTCAATAAATTATGTATAAAATATTGTCATGTTTTACAAGAGCTCCTAACAGTGAAGGTGCCTTTGAAAAGACAGATGAAATGTTTCTTTTCATTTAACATCATTTATTTAACATCTTTAAACAGTGAATGGTAAATGTATGGAAGTTTTAACTATTAAAAAATAAATAAGAAAACAACTTTTAATAATTCTTAATGAGATGGAAAAAGAATTTGATCCCAGGAGTGAAAATTGGAAATGTTAAGACAATTAAATTAATAAGTTGGGATAGTAATATATAAAACCATTTATAGAAGTAGGATCTTCTGAGCACCATATGGTTGATTCAAGAAGGAAAATACATGTCCTTGAAATACATTTTTCTTAATGTGGTCAACGATTCACAATCAATATTATCAATAGAACAAAGGCAACCATTGAAGAAATCATCTGGTACCCAAAATATTTTGTCCTTTTTATTTCTGACATACTCAATATTCTTGATCTTCCTTTTGTTCTTTTTGGCTCATTTGACCTATATATAACTTTAAGTAGCTCCCTGGCTGACAGACAAGCTATCTCATCATATGGTAAATGGTAATACACTCCATTACACAGTAACTTTAAAATCATAGCCCCAAAGAGAAACTGCTCCAAGAGTTTAACTAGTCTCCTGACAGATATCAGCCAATATCTAGATATATTAACAAGAGAGACACTACTGACTACAACAGGATCTGGAAGGTGGTCAATAACTTATTTCAATTCTATATAAAAACCTCTAGAAGTTCAATAGTTATTTTTCATTGAATGCATAAAGAAGAAAAAAATTCAAAGCCTCTATATAAGACAACTTGCTACCAACTCTATAGTTATCAGTTCTCTAAAGATTCCTGACCATTCATATACTAAAAAAAAAAAATTAAAAGCCCTATATTTTTTTAAATAAGGGTTTTATATAATAATGGCAATATACTACATAATATGAAACAGTTAGAAGGAACAGTGCCATCACTAGATTTAACTACCTGCGTTTAAATATCCTCCCCAAAATATCAATCTTGTAGATTTCCAGTGATATGCTATTCCAAATGGTAAGTTTGCATTTATTGTGCTACATTCCAATGCTCTACTGGGCAGCAATGCAAAAATCATCAGTTACATGTTAGAGATAAATACAGTGCAGGTTTTTCTTATTCCTTCTACAGAAAGGCAAACCTGTGGCTGCAGCTGATAGTATGTTGGCACAATATATTTCACTAACTGATATATACAGACTTTCTATTTTTGTTTTCACTTCTGATCATGACATATTTTTAAAGGTCCATTTTTGGAATTCAATGAAGTGTTTGAATGTTGGACTTTGAATTCCTTGGAAGAAAGCCATTATATATACACCAAGTGATGAGTAGATGTGTAAAGAAAATTACTTTGGTCTGAGACTGGTGCAGTATTGAGTTAAGCATCCTGATAATAATGTAATTATTATCCCTGTCACTTATTATTAGTGCTAATAGTACAGAAGAGGGAGGTCAGAGCTTTCTTATGGGGTATATCAAAGATTTATGGCATCTGGCCATAGAAAGTTTCTCGGTATAAAAATAATGGAAGCAAAGGTTAATTTTGACAATTTTCACATTTTAATATAATAAAGTCCCTGAAATGCCATTCTTTCAAGATGTGTGTCTGCTTGCTATTGATCACATCATTCTCTCGAATAAAGAGGTTATCTTTATATCACATGTTCTGAGACAGTAAGTCACAGAAAAGGATAATAAGAACCACTGAGAAGGATCTAATGAATTGCAGTTTTGTGTCCTTCCAAAGGGCAGGGGATCAGTCTCTCCCACTTGCATGGAAAGAGTATAATCTTATGGAAAAGGGTACCATTTTGAAGAATCTATCTATCTATCTATCTATCTATCTATCTATCTATCTATCTATCTATCTATCATCAATCTATCTATCCTTACAATTCCAAACGATCATTTAACAGAGGGACTTTGTACATCAAAATTTATGATTTCTACACATGAGTAAAACAAGTATCATCAAAAGGAGAAATTCTATTTCAACCTATAGGGTATCTTCTTACAAATATGTAGGGATTAGATAACACAAAATTAATGGCCTTTTAAGCAAAACTGTATATAATTCATTCCTTCAAGTGCACAAGTGTTATATATTTCATTTATCTAACCAGTATGGTTATTAAGATGATATTGCATATATATTTCATGCATATTTGTGTGTAAATGTATACACATACTTTGGACTTTTGAAATATCTGAAGTGGGATTCAATATACAATCAAAAGATAGATCCTCAAATTAAAAACAAATTAGCAATGAACAAGCACTTTTATGTTACGTAAAATTGATCAAAATGCCAATAGAATGTTATGCTCTAAATCAAAAATCTACCTTGTACTGGATTAGAATTAACCTAGCTTTAAAAATCATAAATACGACAAAATATATTGAAGTTAGAGTAACATTTTATTCCATATTTACCAGATAAAATATGTATACAGCACCAAAGAACTTACAATTTTATTTCTTTTTACCTTTCCTTTTCCTTTGGTAGAGTGTTTTACACATTATAAAGTGCTTTAACAAGAATTATCTCTAGTAATTCTTACAAAAAATCTTATTCAGTGAATAAGGATAAATATAATATACCAGCCATTGATAATGTTTATTAAGCTCTAAGAGGTTAGGGAACTACTTGAAGTCAAACTTTTACAAAATAATACAGCTAGAATTTATAGTAAAGCTGTACTTTTGGGTGGAAAATCAATTACTCTTCAAAAATCTTGTTAGTTACATTATATTTCTGACTATATATTAGCTTTACCAGTTTGGATTTTGCATGTCTCCTTTTAGGAATATGGGCTATGGAGAGTCCCAAATTTTGTGAAATCTTGGACAATCTTTGGTCAACAGTACAGTTTATTGTACTGTATTTGAATATCATGTTCTATAGGATGCATGTTCGTAAGATGAAATCAGCTCTTCCTGAATGAAAGGCATAGAATTCCAGATTACTTGACAAATAAACAAAGGTAGACAATAAAGGATAAAAAGTAACTACATGGGAATATTCTTTTAAAATACTTTTTTTTTTTTTTTTTTTTTGGTGGGATGCTCGCCAGTAGCCAGGGAATGAACTGGCGCTGCAGAGGCTGTGGGCAGCCTCGCAGCCCAGCACTCAACCGCTGCGCCACCGGGGAGGCCAGAGGTGTGGTGGGGGGGAGAGGATTCACCAGAGACAGAGTGGGGAATGGAACAGGCAAATCTACTGAAATACACTGCTGAGGGGAGCAGCAGGTGAGACAAAAGAGGTCTGTTGTGCCATATGGGTAGCTCCCTGGCCTGTTGGGGATCAAACTCATGCTGCAGAGGCAACAGATAGCTTCATAGTGCTGTGCTTAAAGTCTTGTGCCACCAAGGAGGCCCTAAAATATTTTTTAAAAAGGAAAAAGAAGTAGAGCGGAAGAATAGAAGAGAATATTAGAGAAATAGAGGGGAAAAAAAGCTATGAGTCTATTACCCACTTTTCAATTAACTGACAATTTGAAGGAAATTTTTTCTTTAAAGTACAAACTAAAATGATTGCAAGTATATTTATGTTCTAAGGGTCTGCATTTTTATGCTGTTCAACTATCTTCAAATATAGTGAAAAAAGTAAGTGCTGCCATGTTATCTGATTTACTTTTGAATTGTTTAAATGTCACAAATCTAAGTTACCATATCTATGGTACTATTGTAACTGCTACCATTGCTCTACAAGTAATAGCAATAACAGTATGCAGTATTTGTTATACAATTTTTTAAAGACATTATCTCAATCTAATAGAGAATTACTGTCTGCATTTTATTTAGTATTGAAAAAAACAAAAATAAACACCCTTGAGGATCATAAATTTAAGAATGAGATTTTCTTCATTCACTTCTTCATTTGATCCATCTCCAAACTGTGTAAGTCCATTTTGATAGTTCCCTTTCATATTAATAATTTCTGTAGAATATCTATGGCAAGTATTAAGCTGTAAACATATCTTCTTGAGGCATGCATATGTTACTTGACATGAGTGAGACTAACTGTTCACATATTTCAATTTAATTGAGTTTTTTGAATGGGCTCTGTGTTTATTAAATTACATGTCACCCTTGCTTCTAAATTTAAAAGGGTAATACTTGGAATTGTAATGAATCGAAGAATTACTCTTCTTCTACTCCTAGCTATGCAAAATATTCAAACAATTTAATAGAGAATCTAGTTGTCCTCATCCTTTTTTTTTTTTTAAAAAAAATGGGATACCTCATCTTACAGTAGACAAACTAGACTTAACACCTTCTAAACATATTAGGGACCATAGAAAACCAAGAAGTCATGCAGGACTATGGTCTATTTTGCATTTTTTTTCATTCTAACTTTTGTCACCATGTAACCAAAATAAAGTGATTTTCTCTAATATTCTCCATATATCACAATATTTTATGTAAAATGTATCCTAGTATTTATGAACTATTATTTTGGATTTTATGTGTTTTTGTCTTGTTTTGATTTGCTATCTCTGTCCTCAGAGACACTTTGTAAGTGTAAAGTGCTATAGTGGAGTTGGATTGGTAAACTCTGATACCTAATAAGATATTAAGCAATATTTCATTCATTTATAGTCATTTATTTAAATGCAGAAATAATTTTCTATATTCTCAGAATTATAACATTTTTGATTTTACATTTATATTTAGTATTTTATGATCTATCTGGAATAAGACATTATATTAATCTAATGTGTATGGAGTAAAACGTTTATTGTTCATTTTTTTCCTTAAATAAATTCAGAATAGCTGTCTAGATACATGATTTATAGAAAGATAGAGTAGATAGATAGCTATGTAGATAGATAGACAGACAGTTGATAGATGATAGAGATAAGAAAGTGATCTCATATCTAGATTTTTTTAATTATTATTTTATTTTATATATTTTTACATCATTTTTCATTATTGCACAATGTATGCATTTTCATCTTGATTATAGTCCCATACAATTCCCACCTCCCCCTTTGTCTCACTCATAGCAAGAATTTAGAAAACCTACATAAGTGACCAGGAAAAGACTAATTATAATAAAAAATCTAAATCAACAAGCTACTATAAACCAGAGAGACACACTATGGGGGGGAGGCGGGGAGAAGGGAGTAGGATCATATCTAGATTTTTATATATATATTCTGTTTTTCTGGAGAATCCTAATAAATTAATGATATATAAATACATTCAGAAAATAGAGGGTTTAGTAATAAATAAATATATAACAAATATATAGCATGTATATAATATTTATATTGTGCATATAAATAAATAAAAATATATAATGAATGCGAATAAATTAATATTACAGATACATATTATAATTAAATACATTAAATTGAGATATGTATGTGGAGGTATCTATAGGTATCTATAGACATAGACATATAGATATAAAGATATATTACAAGAAATTGGTTTATTGGGGTCCTTCTTCGTGGTGCAGGGGTTAAAGACAGTACTATCAAGCTATCACCTGCCACTGCAGTACAAGTTCCATCCTTGGCTGGACAAGGAAGCGACCCACATGACACAGCAGACCTCTCCTGCCTTGCCTGCTGCTCCCCTCAGCATGCATTTCAGTAGATCTGCCTGTTCTGTTCCCCATTCTGTCTCTGGTGAATCCTCTCACCCCCACACCTCTGGCCTGTACCCCAGTTCTTGTATGCATAAATAAATCAATCTTATATAAATAAATAAATAAATAAATAAATATATAAAATACTATTGACTAATAAATTTGTTTTGTATTATTCATGGTATACTTATGATATACTTCCCTCAAAATCTGTTTTAAAATCAAAATAACATATTTGTAGACAGACACTAAAGAAAATGGAATATATTATTCATTACATAAATACTTTAAATAACAATGAATTATACTTGATACCTACTCATGTACTTTAGTACTCATGTACTTTAGTACTATGTACTTTAGTACTTTAGTACTATGTACTTTAGCACTATGTACTTTAGTACTTTAGTATTTTCTGATTTTTAAAAAACATAATATTAATTATTTTTAATGACTAGCAATTTTTTTCTGAGTTGCATGTTATGGTTAAAATAAAGTTAAACTTGTTTCTGATGTTTTTAATATAAATTTATCCTGAAGTACATGAGGTTTTGAATTGATAAAGCAGTTTCTAGAGTTATCAATACTTAGTAAGCTCATACAAATTCTGTTTAGAAGAAGTTATCAAATCTGCTAACTTTTTCTATTTAAACATGTAAATATTTGTCAAAATATTTTCATAGATAACTGTCTTTTCCCTCCAATCAGAATACTTTTCTTCAATAAATATTTTTACCAGTCAATATTTATCACTAAGGTATCTTTTTAATTATGAAATGCTTTCCAATTTAACTGGCAAAATTATATGTCTTTTTAATTTTATCACTGTTTAATATGGATTTATTCAATTAAAAACAGAATATTCATAAAATAAATTTTCTCACATATTGGAATATTTGAAATGCTGAATTCAAAATTAAATCTTGCATACCACTAGGAATCTCAACTTTTATTTTAATTCATTACTTATAGGGATACATTTTAATGCTTTAAATTTTCAATATCCAGTTTAGATATTTTAATTTTTTTTTTAAGATTTTATTTATTTATTTATACAAGCACTGGGTACAGTCAGAAGCACGGGAGGGTGAGTGAATTCACCAGAGCCAGAGCGGGGAGCAGAACAGGCAGACAGACGAAGTACACTGCTGAGGGGTGCAGGGGGCACGGCAGGAGAGTTCTGTGCACCATGTGGGACCCTTGCCTGGCGGCCAGGGATCGAACTGGTGCTGCAGAGGCTGTGGGCAGCTTCGCAACCCAGCGCTCAACTGCTGCACCACCGGGGAGGCCCTGAGTTTAGACATTTTAAATAAATTTCTGTCTCTATGTTCCTTGATTTAATGAGAACAGTATTTTTTTTAAGATTATCCAGAATTTTTATTTGTATTATCTCTGCAAAATAAAGTGATTTTAAAATCAACATTGACGTTTCAAACTGGGTTTACATTAGCATTCACAATAATGCTGGTTGTTTTACCTTCAACAAATGAACTTCCAAAAGATTAACTTTGATTCTATCTGTTGGGTGAGGAAATCAAACTGTTACTGAAATTTACTGACTTTCTATCTGAAGCTTCTGAGGGCACTGATAATCAAAGGGTAGACAAGAAAAAGGGGATTTGTTGATTCTTTAAAGTAAAATGCACTCTTAATTTTGAAACTCAAACATAGTAGGTTTCACTCTATAAATATTTTTAGCTTACGATGTTTGATATATAAATATGAGATGTACATTTTACCTGTGAATGTATTAAAATTGTGCTGGTGCAATCAGTTGAATAATAAAAAGTTAGTTACTGACTCAATTTTCTTTTTTTTTTAAATTTGCAAGTTGACCTTCCTAGTATCAAATGCATATTCTAGTTCTAAAGGCCAGTCAAAAGCAGTTTGCGGTAAAATATTGACAAGTTGGGATAAGGCAGGGAGAGAGAAATTTAACATGGAACATATTTTTAATGTTATACATAATTATATTTACAAAGGAAGCAAGTTATCTGTTCTCTGCATTTTTCTTTGAGATTATACTCATTCACCCAAGCCAAAAGTCTGAAGCTGTTATATACCCACTAATGGTAAACTGAAGAGCATCCACAGAGTAAAATTCATCAAGCACCAGCTCATTAAACAGCAAGGCCTTTGAGTTGCTGGAAAAGGGAGATGTTTAATGGCTGAACATAGGAGAGTTAAATGGGCCCAAACAGGAAGAAAAATATTTTCAGGAAATTACTCTTCACACAAATTGGGGCAAAATTATTCCTCCTCTGCCTAGAGGACACAGAGAATGCTGAGGAGATCAGAAATAATGCAGTGAACAATGAAAAGACAGATTGGTTAAGATAAGATGTTAGTTTTGTAATTCTATTAAAGTTGCCTTCAGACTTTCCAAGTAAACAGGGAAGGGAAACCGGCATTTTTAAGAAACCATCTGATGCTCAGCATGTAAAAACTTTCAAAAGATTTTCAGCAATCATACTGGCAAAGACTTTTCTGCCTTTAGTGAAGAAGCTTTAGAGCAAGAATCTTGAATTCCAGGGCAAGATGGTATGAAATGTACAGAATTGGAATGCAAATCCTGAAAGAGTAATGAGGTAAAAAAATAGTTTAGAGCAAAATTATTTAGTATTTTCTATATTACTATCATCTGATATTTTTTAGTGGCCTCATTCAATGCAAATTCAAATTACAATTCTTAGGTAATTCTAATGGGCCACCACTTTTGCTTCACATTTAGGAGGTTAGAACTTAACATTAGATTACTATTTTAAAGTGAATCTGAATGGTTATATCAGATCACACTTTATAGTCATTGCTGCTTCATATTTATACATATATATGCATCAAAAATATAACTGAAATCTAAATACAATGGTATTTAGTGACTGTTTTATCAAAAACCCTACACTCTATCCAGAACCTCGAAGTTTCTGAGTAAGAGGGACCACAGAAAGGTTTGCTGTAATGTTTGAGGTTTTCCTGGGTGATTTGAATCTGGGCTTTACAGTGAGGGAGGGTGTGTTCTGAATTGAGTCCCCCCAGGAAACCAGGCAATTTGATCATTAGCCTTAATAATTTTTATTTAGAAGGCAGAAGAAATTAAAGTGCCAAACATGTCTTTGTAAATGTAAGGAGTTACTCAGCAAACCAAGAGAGTTGAACATATTGGATTATTTTTTTAATGACATAGTCTCCTTTCCTTTGGCTTATCTTTAGAAATAAGTCTAGATTGATTTTTTTAATTTGTGCACATATATTTTTATATTCTGTGAAATATTTGTTATATTAAAATCAGAGGGAGAACTAAGTCCTAACTTTGGGCTGTCAATTTCTATAGTTTTTAAACATCATGATTATATAATAAAACAAAATATACAACTCATTTTAGGATATCTGTAGTTATCCTCAAGAAATCTTGTTATGTCTCTTTGATGAAGCTAAAAATATCCTTGAAAGTATATTTTTAGCTTCATCAAAGATATATATATATATATATATATATATATATATTGAAGTGGATAGAGCCTGTTTGTGTTTCTAATACAGAACAGTGATGATAGATATTTTACAGATAGCTTTTACCTGCTAAATTTAGAAAGAATATGTCAACTTCTTGAAATAAGTTATCTAGATATTATATTATATGAAATTAATGCCTGAAATTTTTCTGCATTTGATTTAGGGAGGTTTCTCCTGAGAAGTTAGGTTGCCTCCTCATTTTCACAAAGAAACACACACTCAACTTCCAAAATCAGCATAAATAAGCACATGTAAAATAACAAGAGAAAACTAGTTCCTGATGACATAGGAAAATATGCCTGAAAATGGCAATGTAAAGAAAGCAGAACACAGTGGTTTTTCAAGCAGAAGGTTTAGCATAAAGAGGCAGGGCAGTGTGAAAAATAATTTTGCATGAAGAATACTATAAGACGTTTGAAAAAGTACATGGCAAAGTTAAATCTGGAAACAGACAGATTCTCCTAAGTTCTGGCAAAAAAAAAAAAAAGGTAATAGAATTCTCAGATTAATCTCAAGGAGTGTCAAGGTCAGAATGGTTTCTACACCTGCAGCTGTAGTATGAACCCCAAGTAATAAAACAGAAAGTAACTCTTCCAATGAAGAAGCCACTGCAGAAGTCCAGGGGAAGACAATAGGGCTTACATTTAAGGTAGGAGCTGTGGAATAGAAAGGATGGGATGAGAGGGAGAAATGCCAGTGAAGTGGAATCAAAAGGCTTTGTGTGTTACTAGAGAGAGGGTAAGAATGAGATTATTCTTGTTTCCGATTTGCATGTCAGAGGTGGAAGGTGTCACTATCATTGAATTTGGAATGCAGGGGATGGTACAAAGTTGAGAGTCGAGAAAAGATAAAGTCGTGAATATACTAAAGCATAACATTTTGAGAGAAAGTCCAGTGGAAATGTGATTCGAAAATTACCCAGTGTATGAAGCCATGGCTAGGGGAGTGATAAGGCTCTGGAAAGTGAAGGTGGTTAATAAAGAATGATGAAAATTAGCAACACTAAAAAACAGGCAAAAGAGAAAAGCACACATAATGGAGCAGAGATGGTCCTGGAGGTGGTTTCTCAGACAACATTTGGTGCTGTCTGAGAAAGTGAGGGAAGGGGGGGGGGTCCAGAGTGAGGCTGGATAGGCAGCACTGGCGGCGAGACTGCTATGAGCTCCTTGGATGTAGCCATTGAAAGATCATTTTACATCTTTACCAGAATATTTTAGTGGAATATAGAAGTGAAAACCAGATTGCTGTGGGTGGAGAGAGAGTACATGTGAGGAACATAAGACAGGAAATATGCTCTCTTATAATTTTTTTTTAAAATCACATATACAACAAAACTTGTTCTCTGAAGAAGAAATCTAAGGTGATATAGTGAGGGAAATTAATGTTTGAGAGATTAGTTCTTTTGATTACTTTAATACAATATTATTGAATACCTGAGGTATGACAGTTATTACATAAAGCTTATACTCTATAAATTATGTCATTTTTTCTTTTAAAATTCTGGTCCTTTGGGGCCTCCCTGGTGGCACAGGGGTTAAGTCTCAGCACTATCAAGTTATAGCCAGCCACTGCAGGGTGAGTTCGATCCCAGGCCATGGAGTTGGCCCACGTGCCACAGCAGACCAGTCCTGTCTCATCCGTTGCTCCCCTCAGCAGTGTATTTCAGTGGATCTGTCTGTTCTGTTTCCTGCTGTGTCTGGTGAATATGTCTCTCACCCCCTATACCTCTGGCCTCCACCCCAGTTCTTGAATGCATAAATAAATGAAAATAAATCTTTAAAATAAATTCAGGTCTTTCATCCTATGTGATTAAATGAAATTTAAATATAGATAAATAATTGCCTCATTTCACTGTTTTCTAGTGCATTTATATAAATGTATATACAGAAGTCATTTCAAATTTGAATATTATTAATACTATTTAATTAGCATCTTTGCACATGTACTTGCACACACAACTAAAAATATTTACTTGCTCAGTTAAGAGGTCTCTCCCCCCAAAAGCTAGGAAGCCTTTATTATCACTTTTACAGTCTCCATAAGGCATACTAATCTGCACTGGTTGTCTGGGTCATAATGCCATAATTCCAAGTCCCAAAGCTCCTTCCCGTGCAGCCTTAGGGCTTTTTATAACTTTAAGTTCCTATATCAAAACAGCAGCTTCTTAAGACATCAACTAAATAATTCACAACAACTTACGTAAAGTGACAGTATGCAAAATATACTGTTACCTTCACATTTTAGAGGTGATATCTCAACAGACCACTGGCATCTCAGAAAATTTATTAAGGATGCAAGTCATTGTATTTTTGTGGGGCAGAGTCCCATGGTTTGGTTTAAGTGTCTGCTAAGTCACACGGATTGTACTCCCTGCCTTTGGGACCTGTCAGCATGAAGTTGTCACTCCAGTGGGACAGCAAGTTATCTGTTACAAGGTCAGATGATTAAGAACTCTGAGGCCTAAATCTTAGCAGAGATGTAAATAAACCCAGGGTGAGAGCATCTAATTTCCCCACAAGTATTAGGGTCTGACTCTAATGATAAATTTGAGAAAATGAGGTCAGGTGTGGGTGAGGTCTAAGTTGAATTAGCTTCACCTCACTGGGTAATATCCTTAGGTGAAATGTTCAGGAAAAGCATTAACAGACTACACAAAATAGAAGAGTGATTGAACCTGCTCTTCCGGGTTAGATTGTCTTCCAGGTCTCTCTTGTTTATCTCACATATTCCAGGACATATATCATGGACTTTTCCTATTGTCAAGATATAATGAGTTCTGATCAGTGACTCCAGGTTTTGCATATGCGTCCTGGCATGGCTATGAATTCTACTTTTATTTTTTTTTTAAAGATTTATTTATTTATGCACACAAGAACTGGGATACAGGCCAGAGGTGTGTGAGTGTGTGTGTGTGTGTGTGTGTGTGTGGCGGGGGGGGGTGGGTGAGAAAATTCACTAGAGACAGAGCGGGGAACAGAACAGGCAGACTGACGAAAATACACTGCTGAGGGGAGCAGCAGTGAGGCAGGAGAGGTCTGCTGCTCCATGTGGGAAGCTCCCTGGCAGGGGATGGAACTCTTGCTGCAGTGGCTTCGGATAGCTTCTTAGGTTGCATCTTAAACCCTTGCACCAGCAGGGATGCCTTGAATTCTACTTTTATAATTCACAATTCAGCAACTCATAGGATCATACTTTCAATTCATTCACAGTTTTGTTTTGTTTTGTTTTTTTAACTCTACTGTTACCATGTATGTATGCTTTGAGCATTAAACTAGATAGTTTCTAAATCTCCTTATGTATTTTGAACAGAACTTAGGAGTACGAACATATTCTTATTTTAACTCTCCTGCACTCTTCACAGAATCTGCTGAAATTTCTCAATATTTGACATGATTCTGCTCTTCCAGAGCATCAGTAAAAGCAAAGGTTTACCTAAACCATCACTGTTTATTTTAACACAAAAATTTTTGGTAACTATATACTTAAAAAATATAAAAATCATGGGAAAAGGCTAACCTAGTAGACTAATAGGAAAATAGATATAAATTATGTTTTCTGAAGCAAACTAGACATTCAAGCACCTTGTCAAGTTGATCCAGAATTGCTAGTGCATAAGCAGAGAGGCAGGAACAAATGAAAAGCACCTGTGAAAGAATATGAACTATTGGGGTCCCGTTTTTCCAAATATAATTTTTCAAATTCCTGAAAAGATAAGACAAACTGAGTAGAAGCTACAAGCACTAATAACAGGGGAAAAAAAGAGTCACAGACATCTTAGATAAAGAAATTATGAAAGAGAGTATAAAATAACTAAGCCAAATTGAACATTTTACTCAGGACAGTGAAAACTATAAATTTGACCCAGTTAATTAAAAATCAAACACTTACATAAATTTGAAAAAAAAGATGACAAATTTTAGAACATAATGGAGAAGTTTCATATCATTAATTCTAATTTTTCAACAGTTAAAATATTCTACAGTCCTTTAGCATTCAAAAAAACTGATTAGAACTCTAATTATGATTCCTTTATGTTTAGTATCTCTACTATATATCAGATTACTATATAGTATCAACACAATCATTTTTTCTAATTTAATGCTTCTTCAGTATTAGGATTTTATCCATTCTGAAAAAAGTATCTTACATAATCATTTTAAATATCATTTTGCCTCCATTCTTTCTATTATATCTTAATGGAACTGAGTGTAAATTAATACAGAGCCTAGCTTCCGTTGTCATCCTTTATGTTCTGCAACCTATTTTGATCATAAAAATAAGGACTATCATTATTGTATATGCCATGAACTACATAGTCACTTTACATATAGTCACTTTACATTTAATTCCTCAGGATTGTATTAGATCTAAAGGCAGATTAACTAACTTTTTCATGACTACCTGTTAACTTTTGAGTCACCTTTGGGTGGTTTCTTCTTTCTAGCTCTCTGACAATTTATCTAATCAAAGTTCATTGTTCTTTTATTTGCTATATTCTTTATAAAGATTTCTGTTTTCCTCCTTTTCAAATTTATGTGCCTTTTCAACTTGCATTATTCTTGCTTTTTCAATCTTTTTCTAAATGTATCTTGAACAAATAAACACACATATTTTAGAGTACTTTCCCTGGCTGTCAAATCTCGGGTTTGTTTCATCTGCTGATTCTCTCTGAGTTTGTTTACTTTTGTGTTTCATAACTTAGATAGTAAAGTAATCTTCAGACTTATTTACTTAAAAGATTCTCTTTATTCTCTGATTTCATAAGAGAGACATAAGGGAAGTTTTGAATTCCTTTGCTTGAAATATTAGTCTATTGTGATATGTACATTTTAAAAATTCTGTGAAAAGATGTTAATATTGAATATTAAGTTACCTGAATAAGACAGTCAATGCGCCTAAGAACCATACCAATAATTGGCACAGATTGAACTTCTCATTTCTTGTCTGTGACACTTTCTACCACAAACGAAACCCAAAAAGAGAAGATCATTTGCTTGATAGACCACTAGACCAAGGGCTGAGATTTTTCGCTTCTCTTACATGAAATGATCTGCCTTCCCTGAAGTTTCATTCCAAACTGAAACGTTTTGGCTCGGTATCCTAACTTATGTATTAGCCAAAGTCTTGCCTAATGAAGCAACTAATTTTTGTTGTTGTTGTTTTATGGAAGGAGGTGAGAGGGGTAACCCATTTCAACATTCCCAAAAGTTTTATAATCTTATGTTCAGTTAAAATATTTTATTGTATTTCATCTGGACTTTAAATGTGTTTGGATGAGGATAAGAGATGTGTTGAGTCCACTTTATCCAACATATCATCCTAAAATAGAAAAGCATTATTTACACATAGAATTTGATTTTGAATAATCATTTCAATAGTCTTTTTTATGCATTTATGATTCAGTTTCCTTAAATGATATAATTATAATATATCTACAACTCCACTGCAAAAACATACAAATGAAACTTTATTTGTGTTTTAAGGTAGCATTATACTTTAGTGAAATCCAAAGTTTTATTTTCTTGCATATCCTTTACATTCACTAGGGAGAAGGGAGTAGTTCCAGAACAAACTATACAAATGAATACAGTATCACAACAGAGTGGTATTTGCAGATAATCTATAACTCTTAGTCAATAACACAGTCCTAGAATTAGACCCACAGATTAAGTATCTTCAAAATTGTTCCCATCATCTATTCATTTAGTTCATTTCTCTCCAATTAATTGCAAATCATTTTGTTTTAAACATAAATTAAAATATTCCTAAAGAAATATATAATTTCTCTAATTTTACCTCTGTAATACAGCTTCTTAATTTATAAAAGACAATGGAATTTTTTTTTTTGTATTTCTCTCTCTTTTTTTTTTAATAGTAAATTTTATTTTTATATTCCCCCATGCAACTGCACATGTCCCATTCTGACCCCAATCCCTCCCCTCCCGGCCCCCACCCCCCAAAAAGCGTCTCTGGTTCATAGTTTTTTGTTGATTTTGATTTTCACTTTCTTATAGTTATTCATTTTCCTGATCCCTTATTTAAGTTTTCTAGATTCCTGCTATGAGTGAGACCATCCGGTATTTTTCTTTTTCTTTTTAGTTTATTTCACTGAGCATGATCCCTTCCAGCGCCTCCATGTTGCTGCAAATTGCATGTGTTTATCTTTTTTGAATGCTGAGTAATATTCCATGGTATATATGTACCACATCTTCTTGATCCAGTCATCTATTTTTGGGCATTTGGGCTGTTTCCAAAGCTTAGCTATTGTAAATAGTGCTGCTATAAACATAGGGGTGCAGGTGTTCTTTGGAATTGATGTTTCTGTGTCCTTTGGGTAAATACCCAGGAATGGAATTGCTGGATCATATGGAAGCTCTATGTTTAGTAGGTCCAGAAATCTCCAAACAGCTCTCCATAGTGGTTGGAACAGTTTGCATTCCCACCAACAGTGCAGGAGAGTTCCTTTTTCTCCACAACCTCACCAACATTTGTTGCTGCTAGGTTTTTTTTTTTTTTTTTTTATAGAGGCATGCTTTATTTATTTGTTTTGCTGGTTTGTTTGTTTGTTTTGTTTATACATGCACTGGGTACAGTCAGAAGCGCGGGAGGGTGAGAGAATTCACCAGAGCCAGAGCGGGGAGCAGAGCAGGCAGAAGGACCGAAGTACACTGCTGAGGGGAGCAGCGGGCGGCAGGAGAGGTCTGCGCACCATGCGGGACCCTCCTCCGGTGGCCGCGGAGCAGCCGGGGATCGAACCGGCGCTGCAGAGGCCGCGGGCAGCTTCACAACCCAGCGCTCAACCGCTGCGCCACTGGGGAGGCTAGTTTTTTTAATATGTGCCATTCTCACTGGTGTAAGATGGTATCTCATGGTAGTTTTGATTTGCATTTCCCTGATTACAAGTGATGTTGAACATTTTTTCATATGTCTGTTGGCCATTTGCATTTCCTCTTCAGAGAAGTTTCTTTTTAGCTCTTCTGCCCATTTTTTGACTGGGTTATTTTCTTTGTTGTTGTTGAGTCTCATCAGCTCTTTGCAGATTTTTGTGATCAGTCCTTTATCATTAATGTTGGGTGCAAAAATGTTCTCCCAGTTGGTGGGGTTTCTCTTTGTTTTTGTTATTGTCTCTTTTGCTGTGCAGAAGCTCTTTAATTTGATGTAGTCCCAGCTGTTTATCTTTGTCTTCACTATCACTGCTTTGGGTGATGTGTCTGTAAAGATGTCTTTGATATGCAAATCATGTAGTGTTTCACCTATATTTCCTTCTATGTATTTTATGGTTTCAGGTCTTATGTCTAGTTCTTTAATCCATTTTGAGTTGATTTTTGTGCATGGTGTTAGGTAGTAGTCAAGCTTCATTCTTTTGCATGTAGCAACCCAGTTTTCCCAGCACCATTTATTGAACAAACTTTCTTTGCTCCAATGCATAGTCTCTGCTACTTTGTCAAAGATTAGTTGACCATAAATCTGTGGGTTTATTTCTGGATTTTCTATTCAATTCCATTGGTCTGTATGTCTGTTCTTGTTCCAATACCATGCAGTTTTGATGATTATGGCTTTGTAGTATAGTTTGAAGTCTGGGAGTGTGATGCCTCCATTTCCTTCTTTTTTTTTCAGTAGAGCTTTGGCTATTCGGGGTTTTTGGTGATTCCATAAGAATTTCATCAATAATTGTTCTATTTCTTTGAAGAATGACATTGAAATTTTGATTGGAATAGCATTGAATCAGTATATTGCTTTTGGTAGGATGGCCATTTTAATAATGTTTATTCTTCCAATCCATGAGCAGGGGATGTCCTTCCATTTCTTTGTGTCTTCTATTTCTTTTAACAGTGTTTTATAATTTTCTTTGTATAGGTCCTTTACCTCTTTTGTTAGATTTATTCCCAAATATTTGATTTTTTTTGTTTCGATAATAAAAGGGATTTTTTTTTTTATTTCTTCTTCTTCAGATTTATTGTTTGTGTATAGGAAGGCTACTGACTTTTGCGTGTTGATTTTGTATCCTGCCACTTTACTGAATTGATTGATAAGTTGAATTAGTTTTTCTGTGGAGTTTTTGGGGTTCTCTATGTATATTATCATATCATCTGCAAGTAGTGATAGTTTGACTTCTTCTTTTCCTATTTGGATTCCTTGTATGTCTTTCTCTTGTCTTATTGCTCTGGCTAGGACTTCCAGTATTATATTGAAAAGCAGTGGTGAGAGTGGACATCCTTGTCTTGTTCCAGATCTTAATGGAATTGCTTTCAGCTTTTCACCATTGAGGATGATACTGGCTGTTGGCTTGTCATAGATGGCCTTTATGATGTTGAGGTATGTTCCTTGTATCCCAAGAATTTCAAGGGCTTTTATCATGAATGGGTGTTGCACTTAGACAATGGAATTTATTTTCAAATTTCTACACTCACTGATCTTTGAAGATTTCGACATCAGTTTTTAAATGGGGGGACATAATCTCTCTCAAACCTATTATTTTTCAGTATCAGAAACTACTTTATTCTTTTTAATATCTATTTTTAAATAAGTCTCTTTATAACTCATCTTAATCTCCATATTTTGTTTTATAATGTAGCTTTATTTATAGCTTTATTTGAAATATTTTATCTTCAAATTGTAACATTGCTGTTTTTTGTTATCTGCTGACTTTCCCTTTAATTGCTTGTTTTTCTGTGTGTTTTGTAATTTTAGATTGTTAGCACATATGCTAAGAAGTGTCACCTTCTCCAGGCATATTCCTTATTCTTGATTGCTATAAATTCCATACACACACACACACACACACACACACACATTTCTTCCCTGCCTAGAATTGCCTGCCCTTCCCTCTCTGATTTGAAGTGTTTTCATGAGCATGGAGAAGAGGAAATGAAGATCTAGATGTAGTCCTTTTGACCCATTCTGTTAAGGAGTTTTGTGTTTTATGGAGCTGAATGTGGCATTAAAACATTTTTTTTTTCAACATTGGAGTTTATAGCATTTTTGACTTTTAGTTCTTTATTAGTCTTTTATACTCCTTAGACATTGATAACAAGCCCTTACATGAGGACATAAATGTGTGAATGTTTTATTCTCCCAGCAGACACTGGTAGCTACTAGAATTTGTCAGTCATAAAATCAGTCCTTTTAGTCAACTTAAATATTTAATCCTATATCTGATTTAATCTATTTTTTTTTAATTTAAATCCAGACGTAGCTGTGCATGTGCTGCATGGAGTGCATGTGTGGAGAGGGTATATATTCACATACCAGCCTCCTTCTTATCTTTTTTCAATAAGCTCCTTTGAAGTACTCTGTTGGAAGGAAGAAGGGAGAAAAGACATGAATTTTGTGATTGGCCATTGCAAAGTATCCTCTTTCTTTTGATTGGTATGTTTTTTTAAACTAATGACTCACAAATTTCCTTTACATGGAAGCAGTCCAACTGATTTTTCTCATACAGAGTGGGCATAGAAATTATTTGAATAACTCTATGGGACTTTCTTCATTATACAGTCTTCAGGTGGAGAGGACAATGAGCTGTTCCCCCAGCTCAATTTTCAGCTTTTTCTCCCTCCCGTTTACCCTCACCATCCTGAATTCTCATCACCATGTAGGAAAATTTGAGACACTCTCTCCCCAGAATTCCTGCCCTTGACATATCACCATAAATTTGGGAAGAAGCAGCACTTAGTCTCTGTTTCTCCCTAGAGTGGTTATGGGTTAGACTCTGTCCCCAGTTTTCTTGGTATTCCTAGAGTACTGATTTCTGTCTTGCCAATATTTGAGTGCTGATGGATATTGGCATATTCTAACCACCTAGAGGAGAACAAATGCCCTAGAGTGGCAGTCACCATAACTCTTGCCCAGGTTTAGCACAGGATGAGCAGACAAAATTTCCCAGAAAGATATCTAGGGCCTTGACTCTGAACTCCAAATTCAAGTCCAAGTCCTGTTTACCTTTAATGTGATTATATCCTGCCAGTAAGCTGTGACACCAATGTGAGGTTGGTATTCATGAATTAAATTAATGCATGAATTAAATTAATTAGGGACTTCTGGAATGTCATAGACATTTGGGCTAATGAAGTACCTCACACTTTTGGGTCCACATGGGTGAGCATTATAGCTATAATTCAGATATATTATGTTTTTTTGTTTTACATAGTATTTATTTTTTGTCAGCATCAATACATTTTTGACCTGATTATAATAACAATGTTACAGCAGAAATAAATGGAATAGTTTTTTTTTAAAATAAGTAAATCTAAATTTTTAAAAATAAGTAAATCTAAATTTTTATAAATAAGTAAATCTAAATTTTTTGAAAAATTTTACAAAATTGACAAACTTTTAGCTGGGCTAAGAAATAAAATCAGAAATGAAAGAAAACATACTCAAATTGCTGCCACAGAGGGCCTCCCTAGTGGCACAAGGGGTTAGGACACAGCACGATGAGGCTATCCACAGCCACTGCAGCACGAGTTCCATCCCAGCCAGGGAGGTGACCCACATGGTGCAGCAGACCTCTGCTGATTCACCCTCAGTTTATTTCAGTCAATCCACCTGTTCTGTTTCCCACTCTGTCTCTGGTGAATCCTCTCACCACCCCCCCATACCTCTGGGCTATACTCTTGTATGCATAAATAAATAAATCTTAAAAAAATGGATTCCAGGGAAATGAAAGCAACTGTAAGAGACTACTAAGAACAATTCTATAACAAACACTAAATGGTCACTGAAAAAAATGTGGTATGCACATACAGTGGAATATTATTGGTCTTAAAAAATAATGGAAACTCATACATATGTGACAACTGGGCAAATCTGAAAGGCATTATGCTAAGGGAAGCAAGTAAGTCACAGAATGAGAAACAATGCCTGATTTCACTAATATTTAATATCAAAACCAAACTCCTAAAATTAGAGTACAGGTGATGGTTGTCAGAGGCTGAAGGAGGATGAAATGCGGAGATTTAATAAAAATAATAAAGTTTCAGTTATGCAAGATGAATAAGTTCTGGATGTCTGTTCAACACATTATTCCTAATATTAACAATTCCAAACTGTACAGTTAAAATTTTGAGAGTAAATCTCATGTTTAGTGGTGTTACCAAGAGAAAATAAAACGCACACAAAATTTTTATTTTATTTGCAAGTTTAAATTAAAAGAAAATAAATCTGATTAGACCTGTTTCAAGTAGTTATCTACTTGGATTCCATGTCAGGGCAACATATATTACCATAATCATGTATTATTATTGAGATACCTAAAATCTCATGATATTCCTCCAATAGATTATAGCTTCTAAGAATGCATTGAAAGACACAAAGTAGTTCATTAATAAATAAAATCTATAGTAATTTTAAATAATAACTCAAAATAGAAATAGTAACACCGTACAATGAAAAATACTTAAGATCATACATTTAACAATAGCTAAGCTTTGGAAACAGCCCAAATGCCCAAAAATAGATGACTGGATCAAGAAGATGTGGTACATATATACCATGGAATATTGCTCAGCATTCAAAAAAGATAAACACATGCAATTTGCAGCAACATGGATGACGCTGGAAGGGATCATGCTCAGTGAAATAAGCCAAAAAGAAAAAGAAATATACCGGATGGTCTCACTCATAGCAGGGATCTAGAAAACTTAAATAAGGGACCAGGAAAATTAATAACTATAAGAAAGTGAAAATCAAAATCAACAAAAACTATGAACCAGAGACACTTTTTGGGGGGTGGGGGGCGGGAGGGGAGGGATTGGGGTCAGAATGGGGGGATTGCAATTGTATGGGGAATATAAAAATAAAATTTATTAATTAAAAAAATAAAAAATAAAAAAAAGATCATACATTGATCTTTAAAAACCCTGTGAGTAATACAGAAATGAAACATAAAGTCAGTATAACTTAAGAGTAACTGTAATTCTTTAGAAATTCATTTGATCATGTTTTGAGGATACAATATATTCCAGCTTCTGAATTCCTCAGTGACTACTCTAACTCTTTAGCATATATTATAGAAATTGACAGCTCATTAACAGCTCATTAGGAATGCTGTTAGCTGTGCAAAAGAAATATATTCTGCACAGTAGACTTGTACTTGTGAAATATATTGAAATTTGGATCCAACTCAGGTTTTTGGGGAGATAAAACATGTCTCCTAAATGCATGGTCAAAAAACCTCCCCAAAATGATATATATCAAAAGATATCCAATGGGACTTACTTTGTTTTCTGTTACTTTTTCTTTGACTGTTAGTTTTCACAAACTGTCTGCCAATCTCTACTCTCTTCCAAAAACATTCATTCATGTTTTATAATTATAAAGGCATGTCGTTTAAACTTTGGAGATTATTTAGAATCATTTGTTAATAGAATAAGCCAAATCACTTTTTATGAACCCACACACACACAAACACACACACACACAGAATATAATGACCTCCTAGTTTAAAAATTGCCCACATTTTTGTTTGAGCCTGATTTTAATTTAATAGAATTAATCATAATCTAGACAGGTGATGGGGAAACTAAACAATGGTCCATGGACTAAATTTGTCCAGTGATGGTTTCTTACAGAAACTTTATTTAAACTTTGTTGTACACAGGCACACTCAGTCATTTCAAAATTACCTATGGCTGTTTTCATTCTATAATGGTAAAATGGAGTAGTTTGAAATGATACTATATGACCAATAAATACTAAAATAGTTACCATTTGATCTTTACTATTTTGATGACCACTAGTTAGACAAAGTTTTTTACTTATCTTTTTGATTTTATGTCATTTGTTTTATGTAATAGTATATAAATAAGGGGATTATTTCTTTGACTGGAAAGTCCATCAAACTGGACACCTTTTACTGCTCACCTTTAACATTGAGCTCTAAGTAAATTATAAACTATTGAATGTTTTATAGACTGTTACTATTATTTTTACTTTCTCTCTTTGTTATTATAATAGAAATTGGATCTCAGGTCACAAGTAGAGCACAGTAAGAGTAGTTCGAAATGTCTTCAATAGCCCATAGTTGTCCAGGGTAGTCAAAATTTAAATTCAGTCTGTCAATTTGTGAATTTTCCTCATTTCACAATTTATATATCTGTTTGAGCTACAAATGTATTGGGAGGACTGGTTATACATGGTGAATACACTCTTTTCTAATTTGGTAATTGCTCTTTTATCTAGATTCAGTTGTTAATTCACAAGATGATGTCAGAGCTTTCCAACATTCTGCATGACCTTTGCTCACAGTAATCAAGAGCGTTTATCATGAAACATTATCCTGTTTTATTCTCCAGGCCTTTTTATGTGTATCGGATCATATTGTTATTTCAAAGTCATCCATGGGGATTTGTGACTCATTCTGCTCTTCAATGCTCTATGGTGGAGAAATCTCTATAGGATCCACTGATCTTTTCTTGCTGTAAAACGTTTCATCTCGGTTCTCCTGTAGTCTCTTTGTGACTCTTCCTAAGAATAAGGGCAGTAGGCCTTTTCTAAAACATGTCAAACCTTATAATTTCCACTTGTCTCCCTCTGTACAGTATACAAAAGCAATCCCTGCATTTCTCAAATTCCGCTTTGCCAATACATTTGTTTTTGCCAATTAGTCTTCTTTTTTAAGAAATAATGATGTATACAAAAGAAATTTGAGGGAAGAGCATATACTAATATACTTTGCCAATCTCCCTGAAAACACAAAACTAGGAAACAAAAATAACTAATAAAAATCTGTCAAATTTTCTGAAATATCATTTCCCTACATTGGTTGCTTGCTCTTGTCATCTCAATATTAATCAAACATTACTTTTGTATATCAATATCGCTTAGTGTAGGGATATATCAATTAGGCTAAGTTAGCTTTGGGATAAGACCGAATCTCAGGAGTGTAGTGTTGATATCTAAGCAGATAAATATTTATATCATTTCAAAGGATATATTCACCGAAAGTTAATGTAGGCATCTGTGCATACAGTTATTCAGAGCTGTGGTGTGATGGAGGTTTCTTTACTTTGACATCGCTCATTTGAAATATGAGCTGTTTCTCATTCTCAAGAAAAGGAAATAAAAGAACCTGGAAAATGACACAGAGTCTGTTTTCTGGCTTAACCAAGATGTGAAATACATCAGTTCTACTCACTTATCATTGATTAGAGTTAGCCACACAATTCCTCTTAAGTATAAATAGAAGGAAAGTGCTCAGGCAGAGAAATTTGACACGAGGATGGTAGTATTTCCACACAGGGGATATTATGTGATGATAAGCTTCTGTTCTTTCAAATTTTTGTATAGAGAATCTTGGGTATCATATTTTCAAACTATCTGTTAAAG
This sequence comes from Talpa europaea, assembly GCF_964194135.1. Classification (NCBI taxonomy): domain Eukaryota; kingdom Metazoa; phylum Chordata; class Mammalia; order Eulipotyphla; family Talpidae; genus Talpa; species Talpa europaea. The sequence continues at coordinate 72,712,611 of NC_140068.1, forward strand.
CATATCATAATGCAAGGGAAAAATTCTATCTTGGATATAAAGAGAATAATTTCAGGAAACCAGTGTGTACAGATAAAAGCAAGTGAGGCTATTCCCTCATTTTAAAGAAAACAAATGAAGGTGCTGCCAGGCCTTCTCTTCTCATGTGTTCCACAAAATGTAACCTCGAAAAACATGTGTAATTTGATTTTATTTCTATACTTATATAGTCATAATGGAAAGATAAAGTTTCATACAATAAAAAAGTTAGTTTCCAAGTTTTGCTTTTACCATGTTAATGAAATATATTCTTCAAAGAAAAATCTTAAAGAAATATACATTTTTATCATTAATATCTAATCAAAAAAATTAAAGAAATATACAAATTTTAATAAATTATACTTTATCATTTTCCTTATATTTTTATTACATCTACACTGAATGAAATTGCATGAATGACAGGAAAGTCAATTCTACATTCAAAGGATATACTGGCATAGCGTGTCATCTCAATTAAAAAAATTTTCTTAAATAAGCATAATGGAAAAGTAAAATTTCCTTTGCTTTAAAATTTTTAGTAATTATGTATGTGTGTATATATACACACACCCCTATAATATATGTGTGTTAAATATATATATGGGACAGCATGGTTTAAAAAATAAGGCAATCAAAATAAAAAAATTAAAGAAAAAAACAATAAAATTAAGCTTTATTTTAGCACAGTATTATTTTCTAATCATGTTTAAGCTAATGTCCTTATTTATTGATGTGAACAAAAGGACAAAATAATGATTTTTATAAGGCAAATATTTTTGTAGGTGCTAGAAAAGTAAAAACAATTTTATAAGTAAGAATGTGCCTGGAGTTATATAGTATAGTTCTTTTGATCATAAGTCTACCACAATGTGATATAAACTATTTAGCTGGAAAGAACATATAAAGCAAATAGATTTGAGTCAGCAAACATATTACATGGCTGTGAAGTCCTAATACACTTCCATTCATTAGTTCCCCCAACAAGTAAACTGAAGTTTAAATTACCATCTTTAAAGTTTAATTTATTTTCTTAGTCAAGCAGTTAACTATATTTATAGAGGCCTGACAATTTTAGGAAGGAAAAGTGCTGATAGAAGCATCAATATAAGGAGAAAGAACCAAAAACCAATGGATCTCTACATAAAATGCTAATGATTTTTATAGAAATACATCATCATACTTCATCAAAATTTTAATTTTGGGGGTGCTAACATAACAATTTACTTTCAATCATAATGTCTCTTTTCTTTAATTATATACATGTGCTTAATACACAGTCATATAATCTTAAGTAAGCAGATTTAAAAACATTTTTTAAAATTTATGGGGTGTAGGCCAGAGGGGGCATGAGGATTCACCAGAGACAAAATGGGAAGCAGAACAGAAGGATCTACTGAAATACACTGCCGAGGGGAGCAACGGGCTAGACAGTAAAGGTCTGCTGCACTGAATTAAGTAGGTTTAAGCTTAATCTGGGGAAAATGGAATATTTTTAGCCTGTGAGATGTCTTTCACAATTTTGTATATGTAAGACAATAGATACATTTATTTTATGCCAATTATGTGTGCATGTGTGAGAGTGAGTGTGTGTGTGTATACATATATGCATATATAGTTTGAATCTAAAAGATTAATTCACAAATTGAAGATAATTTAGAAATCATGTAGATTTCTATTTTTTTAAAAAGATTTATTTATACATACAAGAACTGGGGTGTAAGCCAGAGGTGAGGGGATGAAAGGATTTACCAGAGAGAGTGGGGAGCAGAACAGGCAGATCTACTGAAATATACTGCTGAGGGGAGCAGCAGGTGAGCAGGAGAGGTCTGTTGCATCATGTAGGTAGTTCCCTGGCCAGCCAGCATTGCACTTATGCTGCAGTGGCAGACAGCTTGATAGCACTGTCTTTAACCCCTGCACCACCAGGGAGGCCCCCATGTAGATTTCTACATTTCATGTAGATTTCATGTAGATCATAAAATGATAATGAAGATCATTTAGAAATGAAACCCTCGGGCCTCCCCTGGTGGCGCAGCAGCAGTTGAGCGCTGGGCTGTGAAGCTGCCCACAGCCTTGCAGCACCGGTTAGATCCCCCGCTACAGGAGAGGGTCCCACATGGCATGACAGACCTCTCCTGCCACGCCTGCTGCTCCCCTCAACAGGGTCCTCTGTCTCTCTGCCCGTTCTGTTCCCCGCTCTGGCTCTGGTGAATTCTCTCACTCTCCCGCACTTCTGACTGTACCCAGTGCTTGTATAAATAAATAAATCTTAAAAAAAAAAAAGAAGAAGAAAAAAAAATGAAACCCTCATCTGATAAAAGCATTTTTTTCTATAATACATAACTTGGAGTTAGGTGAGTTTGTGCTCACTTGCTTCCAATGAAAGAAAATATACTACATCATGATATATGTTTCTAATGACTTTAACTTCATAAAGAAGCTTCCTAGAATGTGCTTCTGCCGAGGAGTTTACCTAAGGGGAGCAGAAGTTCCATCTACTCCGCGTATGTGAAGAAGTGAAGGTGGAGATTATACAAATGAAGAAATTAAATGGGACTGTAAATGTACTAAGGCCTCAGACAATGTGATGGACACCTCTAAGGCTAGGATTATTCTTTCTCTGAGCTATCCTGCCTTCAGACAGAAACTATTCCTTATACCACTATATTAATAAGTCATTGCATTATGGTGCCACTGGGGCCCAGGTAGCATTTTTAGAGCACAATTTATTAGTGGGCTATCAGTTTTCAACCCCTATCAGCTGGGGCAATGAATGTTTCAATACTAAAGGTTGGATTTGTGAAATACCAAGGATTTTACTCAGTCCAGCCCTAACTCCATTCAGAACAATTTTCATTTTATAAAATAAAATGTTCAAACACTTCTGTAAGATTTTGATTGATCTTTTCCCCAAAAAAAACTTTCAAGATCATTGGGATAAACTACAACTGGCCTTACCAACCCACCAGAAATCTTCAGTCTCTCAACTCCTTCTCCTGTAAGATTTCCCTTAATTCAGTGTAGTATCTCTGTGGGAGGATGATAAAAACTTCACTTCTAAGGGCTTAAGTCTTCAGGTACCATGTGATTTCAGGTCATGGTATATGTAATAATCAATTTGATATCACATTTTTACAAACAAATACCAAGAGATGCTCTGAAGAATTAAAATTTGAAACCCTGAAAGCCCCTGATGCCACTCCATGTTCCCAAATTTTAACAGTAATCTAATCTCCTATTGACAATTATCCTAGATACTCTAGGGTATCATATTTTAGACAGAGTAATTACATTTCTTGTCTCATGGTTTCTTGGTATGAGAAGTCTGAACTAAACAAGCTCCAGTCATAATCTAAAGTTTGCTAGAACTATTACTATGTCCTCTGGTGAATCATTCTCTTTAAAATTTAACACCTCTAATCTCACAGGATTGGCACAGAAATTTCAAATTCCCTAAACAGCTGTTATTGTAACCAATATCACTCCCAGTTTTACCTCTTGGCTCTCAGACCTAAGTTTTCTATCTACTGGACACCCAGTATTGCATGATAACCACTGACTAAGGATATGAAATTCAAATAGGCACCTTATTCTTACAGCATAAGCTGTAGCTGACACTTCAGTTCTATCTTCAGAGGTTATGTTCTACCCTATCAAGCCAACATTGGTTTGCACTATGTTTGATATAACCAGTAGAGCTCACTGCCAAACACTTCCTTTACTATAAATTGGATCTTTTAGTCTGATGAGATGTTACACAAGATCCACTCTGAAAATCAAACACTTTCTAAGCATTCAGGTAGTGGTTATGGCTAAGTTACTTAGAGAAAGAAAGACAAATCCTGGGCCTCCCTGGTGGCGCAGAGCTTGAGTGCTGGGTTGCGAAGCTGCCCACAGCCTCTGCAGCACTGGTTTGATCCCCGGCTGCCAGGCAAGGGTCCCACAGGGCGCGCAGACCTCTCATGCCACCCGCTGCTCCCCTCAGCAGTGTATTTTGTCAGTCTGCCTGCTCTGCTCTCCCCTCTGGCTCTGGTGAATTTTCTCACCCTTTCGCGTTTCTGACTGTACTCAGTGCTTGTATAAATAAATAAATAAATCTTAAAAAAAGAAAAAAAAAGGCAAATCCATATTAGGAACAAATGTAGAATCCAAGAAAGATAGGAGGGATTAAGAGGTCTAGTGGGCTGACTGGCCTCTTGAGGGAAGCACAGTATCATAGGATAAGTATTGAACTCTGTTCCAGGCAGTTTGGATATTTAGCCACAGAAATACCTTTATCATCTTTGTTGGCTAGAACCCAAGACATAGGGTCTGAGTGTATCTACATTCTCTCTACCACGGTTACTCTACCCTTCTGCTGTTGTGCTAGTACCAAAGATCTCTAAGAAAGGCTATATGGTAGAGTCATAGTTCTGATTTCTTAGTTGTTTAGTGCTTCTTCATGGTGGTGATGGTTAATTAACGTGCAACACAAAGATCTTCATAGTCTGTGAAATCTATCCCACATGTCTTCTCAAAAGCTCTTTGTTCCTGATATTATAATCTTTCTATTTCCAAGCCTCTAATAAGGCAACCAATCCATTCATGAATCTGCAAGTACATATTCCTAGCTCTGGCTTTTTCTTTTTTAATGAAACGTAAATGACAAAGAATATTAACCAAATATTTGGGCCCTAAGCATATATCTGTAGTCATTGTCTATCAGGACCACACATAGATTGGCTATAGTGCAGAAATCCCCCATTTTTACTTGCAATCACTAAGTCAAACTGTCTTTTAACCAATGTGGTCTATTCCTCCTCAATCTATTGGCCATAAGACACACACACCCCTTTTCTGTCTGTCAGTATGAGCTAAGGGAAAGTTACTGGTGCAACAATGTCCAGTGACACTGAGTTCTTGGCAGACTCCTTGTGCAGTTTGTGAACACTGGGATTCTCATTTTCAGTCCTGGGCATATCACCCTCTTTTTATTTTTAAAGATTTATTCAAACATACAAGAACTGGGGTATAGGCCAGAGGTACAGGGAGTGAGAGGATTCACCAGAGACAGAGTAGGGAGCAGAACAGGCAGACTGACTGAAATACCTGCTGAGGGGAGCAGCAGGCGAGGCAAGAGGGGTCTACTGCACTATGTGGGAAGCTCCCTGGCGGTGGATTGAACTCCTGCTGCAGTGGCTGGGGACAGCTTCATAGGTTGCATCTTAACCCCTTGCACTACCAGGGAGGCCACATATCACTCTGTCTTAAGATGGATTGCTGTTGGGCAGGTGGCTTAGTGGGCTTGAAAGAACCCAAGTCCTGACAAACTGTTTTGGCTGCATGTTCACCTGATGTCTTATAGTTAGGTACTTTTTCTTTCCCAGAATTAGAGGATCTCTAGTAGTTCTTTTGAATGGGTATAATTCAAATGGCTAGAACTGCTACAGAATCCTTTTTCTGCTTTTAGGCTCACTTAAAACTGGCAGCTTCCACATCACTCAGAAAAATGTGTTGAATCTATATTCCCAAATGTGAAATTGCCATTGTAATCTTGCCACTCTAATTTTGCTACTCATTACAATAATTATGCTCCAAATCCCTTGCTTCTGAAGATAAGCATCACTAGACAGCTTCTAATATTTTGGGAGCATATCATCCTCATTGTCATCCAGACCCCACTTCTGTTACAACATTATCTACTCTCAGTCTTGACTTGCAAAGAAAAGCCAATACTGTGTTTTCTCTGTGATACTATTATCTCTTTCTCCAACATAATGCCTGCATTTTGATAGACCAGTGTGCTTAGACTACTCCTAATATCCAGGGAACATAGTCAGTTGGTGAGTGATTTGAATCTTTCAGTTGGTGAGTTTCTCTGAATCTTTCAGCCTTGTTTTTTTTTTTTTTTTTTCACTGTTTACCAATTACTCTCTCCAAATAATCTCATTTCTGGCTCATTTTGGGTTGCTCATCACTTTCTCCAAGCTTCCAAAGATTATCCTAGCAGTATACAAGTGTAATTTCTTGTGGTTCTTACTAGTGTTAACCTTGCATCAAGAAGAGATATTCCATAAATTCCTCCGTATATGAATTTGTATTCTGCTGCTCATGATCTAGCACCCTAGGATCTAGTTGAACCGGGGTACAGACCAGATGCACAGGAGGGTGAGACTATTCACCAGAGACAGAGTGGGGAACAGAATAGGCAGACTGATGAAATACACTGCTAAGGGGAGCAGCGGGCGAGACAGGAGAGGTCTGCTGCGCCATGTGGGATTCTCGCCAGCCAGCTGGCATTGAACCAGCACTGCTTGAGGCTGCGGACAGCTTCACAGTGCTGAGCTCAACCTCCTGAGCCACCAGAGGAAACCCTTGTTATTTCTTACTGTTCCTTTGAAGATAGGAATTTTTCTTTTCAACAGACCCAACACTTCCCTAGGCATATTATGTGGTCAATTGTCCTTAATTGTTATTCAGACAGCCAGGACATGGAAGGAAAGTAGATCTTGAGTGAGATACTTACTCTTTTGTAAGACAAAAGCCATGGTAACTAATCTTCCAGCAAGAGGGACATAATAGGCTTAACAGAAAGTAGAGGGCACGCCTCCCCACCCAGAGGGTTCACAGAAATACAAGAATTTAAGGATTTCCAGAGTCGGCCATATCTTAGGTTCTCATTTCTTTCTAATCAAGGCCCCAATCTCAATGTAGACAACTTATTGAATTGATAAATCAGTCTCCTCTGGAGCACTGTTACCCTTTTTATTAATCTTTTAGCCTTGTATTCAGTTTCTTTCTACCCTCTGACCACAGAATATGAGACTCTTTATACACTGCCTCTGCTATAAGACTTATCATTATTCATATATTGCAATAGTGTAACAGGGTGGTCACCAGGAAAAGGGGAGATTTCAGATTCCCTGCCCCACTCTGAGCAAGGAGGAGGAGAGGCTGGAGGAGAAATTGGGGAAGGAAAGAAGCAGGATGGAGAGCCAGGAGACTGGAGGAGGCACATGGAGCAGAGAGATATGTGAAGAAACTGCGCTTGCTTCTTGGTCCTAGACTGGTTAGAATAGGTGTGGGTGAGATACCCATGATTAACAATGGCAGCTTTTATCTTGATTTTAATTTTGCTTTTTTCCTCCCAGACTTGTTGTTTCTGACCGTTTTCTATTATGAAAGGTCAATGCAGGAGGCTGCAGGAGTACAGGAATGCAAAAGCCCACCAGGAAGCCCACCTGGGGGCAGGAATGCAGAAACCCCCCTAGAAAAATCAGACAATGGATTTCTCCCCTCCCTACAAATCTTTTCACACCCTACAACTTTTTCCCACCATACAAACCCAGTTTCCCACCTGACCTCTCCTCACCCTATAAAAGCCTGCCTCCCCCTGGCAATGTGCGCGACTTCATGGACCCTCACCTTGGCCCATGAATCCCGCCCGGGAAACAATAAATTTTCCCTCCCTTTGAGAAATTTAGCCTGGCTCTCCTTTTCTTTACCGTGCCAAACCTTTCATGGATACCCAGTGGAAGGTGCTTTAAATTTGTGACAGGATTTCAGGACTTGCTTTAAGCTAATCCTGTTTGAGTGGACTTATACCCAGGAGGGCATGGATAACTTTGGGTGCTAGATTTAAAAACTATATTTTGTCTTATCTATATTGCACACTAATTTTATTAAAGTTCCTTTCCACTATGGGTCTTAAATGTTTTGTCTTGATGCAGCAGATGGCAAAACTTATTTAGAGCAGGCAGGATTGGGGATTCTGGGGTGCCCCTCTCCCTGCCCTGTAACAATAGGATTTGGCCAACACATTTACCAGGTCACATAATTATTGTTCTTTTTTTTTTTTATGAACAATGAAGATCTACTCTCTTAGTGCTTTTGAAGTTTATAATGACACATTGTTGTCTATTATCACTATGCTATGTATTAGAGCTCCAGGACTTACGCATTTACTGGTTGCAACTACTAAGCTCTATTTTCACACCCTTTGCCTGCATTCTCTTTCTACATCTGATTGACTCCAGCAATAGACAACTAGTTCCACAGTCCCACATTAACAACTTCTGAATTTCTGACTATGGTTTTGCTTCCACCAAGGTATTCTCTTTTACTAGTTTCTCATCAAGATCACCACAGGAAAGGTATCCACTTATCAGCTATGATTATCTTTTTATTGACAGTAAGCTGTTTAGAGGGCCAAAATTAAAAATTTAATTTTTGACATTAATTATCTTTTTTGTTTTTTAAGATTTTTGTTTCTTTTTGCATAGAAGAAAAGGGGTGTAGGCCAGAGGTACATGAGAGGATTCACCAGAGACAGAGTGGGGAGCAGAACAGGTGGATCTACTGAAATACACTGAAGAATGGAGCAGTAGACGAGGCAGGAAAGGTTTTCTGCACCATGTGTCAGTTCTGCACCATGTGTCTGTTAACTCCCTGGCCAGGGATTGAACTCAGACTGTAACAGTGATAGGGTTCGACTTAACCCCTATGCAATCAGGGAGGCCCCTAACATTGATTGTCTTGAGTTATTTCCAGGAAAAAAAAATATCAGATAGGTATTTGATCATCATGAATTATTATAGGCACTTTAGTAAACAATCCCTGTGGGAAAATGATTAGACAGAAGGAAGAATTACTGTGAAACAGTCACAGCATAAAAAAATCCTCGGTCTGACTTGAAAGATCTGAACCTGTGTTTGTCATTTGTAATTATTAAACCTTGAAGAAAAATAGTGGGACTTCTATTTCTCATACATAGAATGGTCTCTATATTCCTGCCATATAATATGAGCTGAGCATGGGGTATAGCGAGATATTAGATGAGACAACACACTTTGTTTGAGGGCTATTTTTGAGATTTATGCATTTAGAGTGGTCATCAACAATATTTTCAGCACCTGGGAGATGACTGCCTGCTTAGGAGGCACATTCCAATCAGATTGTACACTATATTGTATCTTACACACATACTCCACGCACAGTGGCCTCACCTGTAACCTATGCAGCATACCAAGTAACTAAGAGTAGTTTGCATCACCTACTTCACCTCTTCATCCTTTCATTTTCTGTTAGGTTCCTGTCCTCTTTCTGAAGCAATTCCCATAGCTGACAAAACTATAAAGCTTTAGCTCTATATTATCTAAGATTTTGAAACTTAGAGAGTGGGTATATCCATGATCTTTTATAATTTCATAGAGGCATTTTTATAAATAGTGTTTCATCCCCTCATGATTTCTCATTCTAAATTAGAAACATGGAGTACTTATATAGAATTTGGGAAAAGAATCAAAGTTGAAAACCTAAGAACACTTAGTACATAAAAAATTGTCTTGGACTTGTTAGAATTTTGAAGTCTCAGAGTATATATGAATTGAAAGAGTTACAACAAATTATGCCTTTTTTATTGAAGATATTTTCATGAAGAGAAGACTTTGTTTTTAACAATTCACAAGCTTCTGCTGTTTTTATACAATCTGAAGGCTGTATCATCTTTTAATGTCAATGTAGTTGGTTGCCATAGAAATTATAATGATGTCACTCACTATTTAAATCTAGAAATAAACAGCAGGAACAGATGGGCATTTGAAAATGAAGGGCAGAGTTTTAATGCAACTGTGCTTAAAAACAAAGAACAACAGGTCAAAAATCAAATGCAAAAAATAAAATTACCTGTGCAACATTACAAATTATTACATGTATCTGTAGTTATTTGTCTAAATTCATGGGTTGGAATGAGGAACATAGAGATGGAAGATAGGAAGACATTCTCAGAGAGTAAAGATTGATCTTCTCTCAATGGGGTGAATTCATCATAATTACAATATATAGTCATAAATGCCCAGTAATGGCGAGTAGGGATGGGACTGAAAATGATGAGGGAAGTAAGTACTTAGTCTGAGACATGCTGGGGAATGTTTGATGACAGTTTAAAAAAATAAAATAAAACAGTGATATGTGTGAGGACAGATAGCATGTTTGTCATTCATGGCCAGGAAATCAAAAAAGGTGCATAAATCCAGGTCTAAAGTGGCAACTATAATACCTTATTTTTTGTCTTTTTTTTTAAATTGAGCTAACAATGGTTTACAACACTGTGTATGTTTTATGCAACTGTGTATGTTGTTAAACATACAACACTGTGTATGTTGTTAAATATCTTCTTAGCTGGGAAAATGGACTAGATGAATTCTAAGATGTTGATGGGAAAAGTGATATTAGGGCTTCTAGAAATTAATAGCTGGGAAACAAACCAAAAAAAAGGGGATAATAGCTTGTTGGCAAATGAGGTAGGTTTACTTAATAGAAGTTTGGTTTTGTAAGGTTAAAAGTTTTCAAAGTAGACAAATATCAAAATGAAGCATAATTATTAATAAATACTAACATACAAACACAAGGAACATGAAGGAAAATTAAAAAAAGATAAAAGGAAGATAAGAAGTCAGGTATACATACTACATCTATACTGGTGAGACAACTAAGTCAAAAGTTACTTTGAAAGAGAAATATACTACTAACTGTCTGGTGATACTGACCAAAAAGCAAACAAAAAAATGACATAATTAATGAATAGTTGACTTAAAAGTGGAACTCACATTATAACTGATATCATTAGTATTATAATTAAATTATATTATGAATAATCTCAGTAAAGATGCTTTGAATATGTAAAATAAGTAGACAAATTACTAGAAACAATATATTGTGCCAATAACTATTAGCTTATCACCTAATCAATCTCTTTTTCTTGGCAAAAGCTAGACCAGATATGATGTATGGAAGAGCTATGTGACTGAGTTCCAGTAAATTAAGCAGGACGAAAGTGAAGTATTACATTTCCAGTTCGATCTCACAAGGTGCTTCTGCGCAGTCTTTTATGGTTCACTTACTCCAACCCCCTACATTGTAGTTGACAAGCTGCATTAAAAAGGCCTGGGTTTGTCAGGTCACTGATTAGAGGAGAACCACCTGACAACAACCATGATGACCCATTCACAAATTTTACACAATTATGTAATAAACTTGTTATATTATTAAGATACTGAATTTCTAGTTTTTAATCATATTTCTTCAAACTTAATCGAGTACAATTGACACTTAATATAGTCCTGATACCTCGGACCTATGGTCAGCTTTTAAGGGTTTTTGTTTTTGTTTTGTTTTTTCTTTGCATACAAGAGCTGAGGTATAGGCCAGAGGGGCAGGGGATGAGAGGATTCACCAGAGACAGATTCACCAGAACAGGTGGATCTACTGAAATACACTGCTGAGGGGAGCAGAGGGCAAGACAGGAGAGGTCTGCTGCCTCGTGTGGGTTAGCTCCCTGGCCAGAGCTCGAACTCTTATTGCAGTGACTAGAGATAGTGTGATAGCACTGAGACTTTAACCCCTGTGCCACCAGGGAGGACTTCAAGGTAGGTTTTAATATTTGTCTTTGTCTGACATTTTGTTTGATTTCTCTATATTCCATATATAAGAGACACCATCCTGCATTTATCTTTTTTCTTCTGTCTTATTTCATTTAGTATAATCCAGGAAGGGACACTTTTAAACTCATTTTACAATACTAGCATTACTTGATACCAAAATCAGAAAAGAAAAGAACATTATAAGCAATATCTATAAAATAATGCAAAATCCTCAATAAAATACTAGTAAACCAAATTCAATAACATACTGAAGTAATAATATACCTTATATTTAACCTTTAAATATCTGTGCTATTCTTTAAAATTTACTTTGCCATATACTTTAATATCACAAATTAACTATAAAATAAATAGCATGCTTTGATAGAGTAGTTGGGAAATAAATTACATAAGAAAGAAATATTCAAAGTTCATTTGTTTTACTAGTGAATTCCACTGGGTACTCAAAGAAGAAATTACTTCAATAATACACAAAAACCTAGAGAGAATGAAATACTGTTTACATTCTCTAACTCATTTTAGAAGGCCAATAAAACTGTGATTAAAAAAATCCAATAAGGACACTATCTAGATGTAAAACTATATTGTAATATCTTCCATGAACATAGATTTAACACTTTTAAAGAACAAAAATACAACATTGGTAAACTAAAGCAAAAGTCAACTTACTTAAACTGACCAATAGCTACCAAAAATTTGAAGCCAGTCTTAATGGTAGCCAGTTAAATAAAGTAATGAATGTGTTAATTAACTCAAGTCTGGTAATAATTTCACAATGCAAATCTATATTAAACTTACGAAGTAAATAGATACTTTCTGAAATTTAAAAGGTAGAAGTACGCTAAAATCATTTTAATTGAACACTGAACCAGAAGTTGTAGCTTGTGAAAAGAAAAAAATACATAATCAATCTACAAAGACTATAAAGTAACATACATATGTTTATACAGATGTGCAGAAAATTCAGAGAAACTAAAGATGAATTTAAAATATTATCAAGAGAGTTTAGCAAGGATTCTCAACATAAATAAATATACCTGATATTTTGTTTCCACATACCAACTAAACAGAAAAAAGGAGCTATTAAACAAAGAAAATATCCACCTAACAAGGTATGGGTTTAGGAATAATTATAACAAACACACTTAACATATATATGAAATATTTATAATATTGCTTATGTTTATTTTTGAGACACATTGTGTAAGACCTAAATAATTTATTGAAAACAACAGAGTCCTAAATAAATAAGATTTGTATGGTAGATACAGATGATTACATCTATAACATCTGTTAATTTCAAAAAGCCCTATATTGTTCTATACATTTTTAGAAATTAACAAATTGATTTTCATATTTGAAAAGAAAATTAATCTCTGATTAGAATAAGGTGAAAATTTTTTCATTGTCAAGATTTATGATAATGCTCTAGTATTTAAGTTATCCTAGCTTTGGTGGACATTTAGCAAATAGAGAAATGGAACTAAAATAGAAAAATAGTAATGTACGGCTATTTGATATATTATTTATAATAAGTACTTCAGCAATGTGGAAAAGACTAACTTTTCTATGAATGGCTTTGGAATAATAAATTCATGCAAAAGAATGAATGCCTATTTCCACTACATTAGAAAATTAACATTAGAAATTATAAAACTAAGTGGAAAAGCAAAGATTTATGTACACCAATATTTACAGCAACACTATTCACAATAACCAATACATGATGTCAGCATAAATACACATCAATGGATAACTAGATAAAGAAATTGTGGTATATATATATTCAACAGAATGCTACTCAATATTAAAAAAGATGAAATTGTGCCTTATTTTTTACAATATGGATGAAATTTGTAGTGATTATATGTGAAATAAGTTTGAAAGTAAAAGACAATTACAAGATAGTTTCACTTATTTGTAGAAAATAACCAAAGAAAACAAATTGGCAAAACCCAACAAAATAACTTAAGACTCTAAAAACTATGGTGGTTACCAGAGGGAGAGGATGGAGGAGGAGTTAGAGGAAGCAACGAGAGGGTGCAATGGCACTGGGTTTATTGGCACTGGTGGAAGGTAAGCAAAGCATTTGTATATATCAAAATATGAAGCTGTACTCCAGAAATGATATAGATAGAAATACAAATGGTAAAACAAAAAATGTGACTGAAAAAAAAAAAACACGAATGTATGATTCCATTTATACAAATGTTTAATTTCTGGCAAAATAAAATGTCTTCTTTTCTGAATGCATTTTCAGGTTGGAAAACTATAAACACACAGAAGGAAGCAGTAAGTCAGGTAACAGTAGAGAGAAGGAGATGAATTTTCAAGGGACATTCAGAGGCTTCTAGTGTATTGACAGATTTAATTTCTTTACTTGACTAGCATTTATATGGGATTTATTTTATAATTATTCATTATACTATAAAAGTTAGTTTCATGTCATTTCAGTTATGAGTGCTAGATTTCACAGCAAAAAATTCCTAAAGAAAAGAAATGAGACATCACCAGTCTTAGTTCAGTTCAGACAGCTCTAACAAATAACCATGGACGAGGCTGCTTAAACAACAGACATTTATTTACTTCTGGTATTTCTGGAAGCTGTTCATCCAAGGTTAAAGTGGCAGCATGGCTAGGTTCATGATGCCATATCACTTCCTTACCCTATCATCACATGGTCTTTCCTTGTTGCAGGCTGCAGGCATAGAGAGGCAGAGAGAGAGTCAGAGAAAGACAGAGACTGAGAGGAAATTTCAAGTTTCTGACTGTTTGTATAGGGCCATTAATCCCATCCTGGGAACTCTTAATTTCACAAACAAATCTATTTACCCCATAAAAGTCTTACCTCCTATAGTGCAACCATCCCATGCCGAGTAGGCTCATTACCGGTTCTAACAGCTGTGTTGGTGTTTTCATGCTCTCTGCTGTTCCTGGCCTCAATCCGCCACAGTCTGCTGCACATCTCCACCCCCGCCACCATGCCACAGCCCACCACGCCTTTGGGAGGAGTGTGCATGCGCGGTAGGAGGGTGGGAAAAGCCTGAAGCTTTTCCCTTTTACTAACCCCACACCTCCTAATATCACATTAAGGATTAGAGTTTCAACATATGAATTTTGGAGGACACATTCACTCTATGCAAATACACACACACACACACACACACACACACACACACTTAGGAATCCTGGGAAAGATTGTTTCTGAAGAAAAAATAATTACTAACATATATATGTATCTATGAAGTATATGATAAACTAACTGATATCCATGAAGCATTCAAACAAAATTATAATAGACAATGATACTTTGTATGATAATAGTGGAAACATTTTCTGTGAGAGATCAGAATATTCATTTGAAAGTATTACACTCAGATGTGTCCTAATGATATTACTGCATTCAATGATATATTTTTTTTTTTTACATTTTGAAAGGACAGGTTTATTAGGAAAAAGGATAGGAAAAGACACAGACACAAGTGGGCAGAAATAGCTGCCAGTATTCAATTATTTCTATAAAAAGGAAATTATATTAAGCAGGCATTCTCAATGTGTGCTCCCCAGACTGGAAAAATCAGCCTTGCTTGGGAACTTGTGAGAATGGGAAATTTTCAGGCCCTACTAAGGCCTTCTGAATCAAAATCTCTGAGTGTGAAGTTTAAAAATTAAATCATAGGGGCTTCCCTGGTGGTGCAAGGGGTTAAGCGTCAGCATTATAAAGCAATCCACAGATATTGCAGCACGAGTTCAATCCCCAGACCGCCAAGGAGTGGACCCTCAGGGTGCAGCAGACCTCTCCTGTCTCATCCACAGTTCCCCTCAGCAGTGTATTTCAGTAGATCTGCCTGTTCTGCTCCCCACTCTGTCTCTGGTGAGAGACAGAGTGGCCTATACACCCCAGCTCTTGTATGCATAAATAAATAAATCTTGAAAAATTTTAAGTCATATATAAATAATTCCTAAAAATTAAAATTTAAGCCAATGTGTCTGAAGATCCAGGAAAAAGAATATTAAGTAGCTTGAAAAGTGAAATCCCAGTTTGAACCCTGAGTTCTCCACAGTAACACTTAATGTTCAGGAAAAAAATGGAATTAAAATTTCTAAATCCATTTTATTACAGTTCAATTATATAAACAACACACAGACCTCAAACAGCACTAAAATGGAAAAGGTCAAATATTAAAGAACATACATTATAATGTGCAAAAATAAAATAAATGGTTCATTTAAGCAACTAATAATGCACAGCAGAGGGCTCATAAGTAGAGAAGCTCTGAATAGAAAGCTTTTGTGGAGTCAATCATATTGATTAAAATGTACATATAAATTTGAATGTGGAATCTGTTGTGTAAATAAAATGCAGTAGTATGACCCATAAAAATATGAAATAGGGCCTCCCTGGTGGCACAAGGGGTTAAGATACAACCTATCAAGCTCTCTGCAGCCACTGCAGCACGAGTTCGATCCCCAGCCAGAGAGCTAACCCACATGGTACAGCAGACCTCTCCTGACTCGCCTGCTGCTTCCCTCACCAGTGTATTTCAGTCAATCTGCCTGTTCTGTTCCCCACTCTGTCTCTGGTGAATCCTTTCATCCCCCCCATACCACTGACCTGCGCCCCAGTTCTTGTATGCATAAATAAATAAATCTTTAAAAAATATATGAAATAATAATATATCTAACAAAAGTGACAAGAAGGAAAAGTAGAAAGAAATATTTGGACAATAATTTCCTCATGTTTCAATATTTATAATACAGCAGACATGAATTCAAATTGTTTTCAAGGTAAAAGTAATACATAAGGAATAAAATGGGGGTACTAAAATGTAGTAACTATGAATATAGGAAAAATGTAAAGTATCACATAAAAATTCAAACACTGTAAGAAATGAAGGGAGAAATAGAGGAAAGTGTATGAGAGAAGACCAGATAACTGGGCATCTGTTAAAAACAGATAACTGGGCAACTAAAAAGAGCCCAACTGTGATAATGATAAAATTGATCTAACAGATGGATTATATTCATATTATTTGAAAACAAACATTTAATCTTTCAAAGAGTAAATGGAAATATTGCAAAGACTACCTATATATTAGAAAATGGAAATGTCAACATTTAAAGAAGTAAAATGATATTCTTTGATCAAAATGGAAGAAAGTAGTGCAATAGTGAAAAACAGAAACCAAAAAATAAATGAATTTCTTTAAAAATATCAGCTAATGAATTAAAAGAATAAAACATAGGTTGCAGAAGACAGATAGTGATTGCAATGAACAATGCAGCACTATTCATAATAGCCATGGTACAGAAGCAACCTACGTGGCCAAGGACAGATGTGTGCATTAAGAAGATGGAATACTACTCAGCTATAAAAATTAATTAATTAAGTAAGTAAGTAAGTAATTAACTGTTGTCATTTATAACAACATGGATGGAACTAGAGGTGATAATACTAAGCAAAATAAGTCAGAAGAAGAAATACAAATATCAGACGGCTTCATTTTGATGTGGGATATAGAGAACCAAGACAAAGGATCAGATATAGCCAAATTACTTGCAAACCCGAGAAATCTCACCCTAGGATCGAGGTACCAGAGTGGGAGGGGCAGGAGGGAGATCCCAGTGACAAGGAGGCTCATGATTATGGTGGAGTAGTGTGGATGCCTGGTTGGTGGGTGTGAATGTCATACCACAGATCTGAAGATCCTATACTTCTGAATCGCATACAGTGTTATAAACCAATCTTACTGCCATTAAAAAAATATAATAATAATTGCAGTGGACGGACCAGCAACTGTTTCTCGCTAGAGATGGCATCTTCATAAATGAGAAAATTATTTGTGTATTTAATAAAAGGATACATTATAAAATGTGAGAAAATCAAGAGAAATAATGCAATGGAAAATAAAAAAAAGAAATGGATAAGTTAGAAAAAATAGTAAAATATATGCTTTACAAAAATCTCAATTAATTTTTCATAAATAGTATATACCACAGACATACTCTTTAACTAATCTAGTCAAGAAAAATCATTCAGGCCTCAAGCTGAAAAATTACACATAAGATAATAAAAGTAAACAAATACAAGAAAAAATGTAGTAAATTCTGATATGATAATCTGCTTCTCTCTCTTTCTGACATAAGGTGAGCTTAAATTAAATTTCTCTAAGTAAATGAAATATAATTCCTCAAAAAAAGATCACTACAGTTCTCCATTTCAAATGAGCTATGGAGTTGTCTCCTGAAGGTCAGTCCTGGATGAGCAGCTTTAGAATCACAAGGGAACTTGACAGAAAGGCACAGTGCTGTAGCCCAAACACCTGCCTACACAGAATCTGCATTTTTATTAAGACACTCTGAGTGATTCATATGTGCATGGAAATATGCGAAGTCTTGTAAAGAGTAGTGCTTCTCAGCATTGTTTACATCTTAAAAACTCCCAAGAAAGGTGTAAAATAAATAAAAAATTGGAAAGAAAACAGACTACGGACTTCAACCCCAAGTAATTAAATCAGGATGGAGTAATACCTAGACAATGATATTTTAAAATAGTGTTTTAGATTGGAGAACCATATTGTAGCATATGCATCAGGTATGAATTGTGTATAAACATAAAATATTTTGGTTTCTGCTAATAAATGATATCAACATCATGTGCTATAGCCATATGGCCTGATAGCTGTGGGGAAATTTTTAAGTTGCCAGTTAATATATCTCATCTTTGGTGGTGATTTAATATTATCTGGTAATTTTACAATATAATTCAGTTAGGAAAATTTTAGTCACTACAAAATTTCTGAGAATATTAGGGTTTTCTTGTTTCATGGATATTTTTATTTCCTTCAACTCCTGGACCCACAAGGCTTGCTCTCAGCTGTGAGAGGCAGGACAGCAAAGCAGGAGAAGGTGAGGAGTTTATGGAGGTTATTAACTACAAACACGAGTTGAGGTTGGATGCCCTGTTCTGAGATTGACTGCCCCAGGCTCCTCCATGATCCTGCAGCCATAGCTCAGGGCTGCCCTTCTTGTGCCTCTAGCTGTTTTTTTTTTCTTTTTTTTTTCCATGTCATTTGTCAGCTACAGTCATTTTCTTCCCTCATCCCTTAGCAGGTAAATCACCCCAAGGTTCTTCTTCAGTTTCCTTCAACAACCACTGATGTGGCAAACAGGCTGAAGCCACATCCAACCTCAGCTGTATTTACCACAGCCCAGGGCACACAAGGACTCTACTCTGAAAACAGAGAGGGTGCAAGCTGTTCCCTCCCCCGCGCCCCCCCTGCCCCATATCTGTCACACTGGACTTTGTTGTCCTCCATTGGTGTTGTAAAATTGGGGCTGTTCTCTGGACCAGCAATTTTTAGATGTATAACTAAAATGGTCTTTGATTGAGTGTGTGTCTGCGGGAATGTGAAGCCCAGAAACAGAATCATACACTGGGGGAAGTGTAGAAAGACACTGTTTAAAACTTAAACTCTTGTCTCTCACCAAAAAATATATTTCCCTTATTTAATGCTTTCTTTTTACCACACAGGGGCAGGAGTCAGAGATTTTGCCACACAGATTTTGTGTATTACAAACGCTACGGTGTTTTCTACTATAGAGCACTTTGAATATGGATGGCAAATTGTTATCAGTCAGCTCCAGTTACTTGTGTCACCCAAAACAAGGTTAGTCATTAAAAAAGAGTAAAAAGTATATTTGGATGTTGTAAGTTATCCACTGACACAAATGATTTATATTATTCCATCACCTGTGAATCTCAATCTTTGACAATGTTATTCTGAAATCATGCTTAACATTAGCCTGTGAAATCTGCCTAAACAAATTTATGAACAATAAAAGTAATATTCTTACAACACTCATTAAACTCATTCTGTAAGCATGTCCAAAAAACTAAATACAAAAATAAAAAGCTACCATGTATTTTGAAAAGAGAAATATCCAGACCGCTTCATGACTGTAGAGAAGGCTTGGGTGGGCCCTCTTGTCTGTTCTGCCAGCAAAAAGACTTAGAACATTGGCAACAAATGATGAACTTTATCTGGATAGGACAGAGTGGAAGAGTTTAATAAATTTGAGGTGCGCATTAATTATCTGATCTGCATTGGAGGAAAATTGCTAATAAAGTGATTTCCTGCACACTCTCTAAGAAAATCTAGTGTTTATGTGGGAGAGATGTGTCCTTGAAATGTTTCCTTACTAAGAGATGTGTCCTTGAAATGTTTCATGACCATCACCACTTTTAGCATAATTGGAAACAAAACAATTTGAAACTATTCTTAAGCTTCAAATGTGTAATAATTGGTCCATGCATAAGGAAAAGGATGTGGATGGTGGATGACACAATTAATCTTTCTGTAACACTAATCTTACCATGATTCATAATAAATTTTAAAAAATGTGTATGATGCATCTAATATTTTGGTTTCACACTTCCTTTGCCTCTTCTCCTTAATGACCTTTCATTAATACCTTAATCATTACCTAACTCTTGCCAGTACCAAGAGTTAGAGCACATAACCTCAGTATCTGTATTAAAAAGCTGAACACAACATCCAACTTTCTAGCACTTTGCATTTACATCTCCAGTAATTCCTAGATACCCCTGGAGAATTTTATCCATTACCTTAAGTGCATCTGTAATCTTTGCAATCTAATGTCTTTATTCTTCTCTTTATGCAGGGTAGATGCTGTGAGCCACCATTTGGCCTGATTCCTTGTATACACCTTCAACTTTCCTGCAACCTTCTCCCTTCATCACATTCACTTGATGAAACTCTAAGTTTAACCCAAACTCCACGGATAGCCCCAATCCCTGAATATAATTGCTTCAAGGTTTTAATTTAAATTCATTACTATTAACCTCTACTGGGTCATTTAACTCAGCAAAGATTTGATGTATTCTCTTTCCTAAAATCACCAATATCCCCTCTTTGATTGTCACTGTTGACTGGTAATCCTTTCCCTTTTTTTCCCCACTGGGAATGTTGAATGAGAAGAGATTTTTTTTTTTTTTAAATTTTCTTAAATATGTGTTTCTGCTTACCACAGAAAAACATACTCTGCCTTCTGGACAAAAAGTTCTTGGCATTTTCCTTCACTTCCCTAGTAAATCTTTCTCCCTCCCATCTATGTAAATAAATACACTGGGTGGTAAAGAGATACTGGGTGTTGAAGAATATTATTAGACTTTTAGTGTATATATATATATATATATATATATATAAATATATATACACTTTTAGTACATATTATTGGAATTTAGTATATATATTTCATATATATACCATAATTCCATAATTGTCTATACCATTACTCAGGTGTTTAGCACACTGTTGCTACATAGTATTTGAACATTTGAAACTTATATAATGTTATAATACAATATTGCATTTAAAAAAGATGCAAAGAAAAAGAAAAACGAATCTACTGGGTCATTGACATAAAATTTATGCTCTGTCATCAATTTTTTAAATATTTATTTATTTATTTATTTTTTGTACAACAGCTGGGGTACAGGCCAGAGGCGCGGGAGGGTGAAAGGATTCACCAGTGACAGAGGGGAGAGCAGAACAGGCAGAAGGACCGAAGACACTGCAGAAGGCTGCTGTGCCATGTGGGAATCTCCCTGGCCATCCAGGAATTGAACCTGCGCTGCAGAGGCTGCGGACAGCTTCACAGCTTGGCGCTAAACCCACTGCGCCACCGGGGAGGCCCTGTCATCAATATTTTGAATTTGGTTATAAACAGAGAAAAATGGTATAAACTCCATTATTGAAAAAAATAATTAGTTTTAATGCCATATTCAACACCATAAATCACAAAACTCCTTAACAGAATGGGTCAAAAGGACTTGGTCTTGGTCTCCACTCCCTCTTCTCCATGCTCATGAAAACACTTCAATTTCGTTTTTTACCACTTTGACCAAAAATATTTACCAGAGTTGCAAATTATGTCACACCCACCGTGTCCAATCATGTAGTCAATTGTTATACTTAGAATATGTCATTATCTTTATTTTTTAGTATGTTTGATCACTCTCTTTCACCATGTAAAATGTTTTATCCCACTAAGCAGGTTTTATATCTTCTTATTTTCTCAAGCCTTCCTTCATCTCTCAAATAAGAAGAGTCCCTGTCACATACTTCCATAGCATACACTTTCAAATTATTTTAATGTAATTTGCATATGTATGGATTTCCTATTAGAACAGAACCTTCTTAAAGTCAAAAATGTATACATCCATAATTGTCTATACAGTTATTCCAGTTCTTAACACATTGTTGTCACATGGTAGTTGCTCAATAAATATATTGAAATGAAATCATGAATATTTTGTATTTCAGGTTCCTTTCTTATAATACAACTGACACCCTATCCTTTTCAATAAAGAAGAGTACAGAGTTCCAGAAATACTTCACATAATTTGATCATACTTCTGTCTTTCCATAAAATCAAATATCAACACATTCATTCAAAATAATACCTAATTATGGAATAAAGCTAAGAAAAGTAACATTAAAATAGCATTCCAATATGATTGTGCATAGATAGATTAAGGGTTATAAATTGTTCAGAAAAAACAACTTGAAATTCTATTCAATATTTCTGTCTACGAAATAAATCTATCTTGAATAGTTGAACTAGCACTTTGAAATGAACTTCAGCTCCCTTACACAGTCATGGATCTGGGACTATTTACATACAGCTCTGTCTGATTTGTCCCTTTATCTCCTTTAGGTCTTTGCTCAAATTAAAATTGTATTTCCTCTCCTCTACTCCCTTGCTAGCTTTATAAACTTCAAGACACTTATCATCACTTAACAAACTGTGTATTTTACTCATTTTTTTTTGTCTCTTCTACCCATTAGAATGTAATCATCACGCAGGCAAAGACTTGTCTTCTTTATTCACTGTGATATACACAGGAACTTAAACATCATGTGGCACAAAAAAAAATACTTAATAAATATTGGTTGAAATTAATGATCTTTACCATTTAGTGTTGTTCCTCAAATAACAACACAAGAGAGTTGCCTGCTGAGCTACTTTTTGCTTTAAAATCAGCATATGTCAGTTACAGTAAGATTAATTATATTAAATTCAGTTAACATTAGTGAAGGTTTATCTACATGCAGAAAATCTCATTATCATTTCTGAAGGCTTAACATGTTTGTATGATTATCTGTCTCCCTAGAAGTTTCTTTCTTCCCAAGTTTGTCCAGTTTCGAAGTCTAAATTTGTCTCACCATACTTTTCCTGTTTATCCTTACATGAACTTGGCCATCAAAACAGCATTGTCTTTGATTTTTACCAAACAAAACATAATATTCACAACAAGTTTTGTGTGACTGGTAGGCTTTTCTAAATGTTTAATGAACTGGAATGCATCATAGGAATGATAATAATGCACTGAATATTTAACATTCTTCTTCTTAAAAATACCTTCAACTCATTTTGCCAACACAATTATTAGATCCTTGCCATGTTACCTCAAACTGTTCTTATTATTCTCTCCCAGTTTCTCTCACCTCTTCTCAATCCCAAGCCCATATTTCTGCTTCTATATGAAGCAAAGTGGTTGACTTCCTGTTTTTAAAATTTGTCTTTAATCATTGCAAACCCTCAAAGTTATATCTCTATCAAGTGATTCATCATGATATACTCCTAATGAAGGCGCTTCTTACACCAGGAGAATATACACTTATGATCTACATATATGTTCATACATATACATACATATAATACATATATGTATATACTGTATATACTTATATAAAATATATATGTATACATTATATGTATAATGTATCTACTACAGTATAAGTTTTTAAAATTTATTTAACACATAGTTGTATAACACAAACTCAATCACTGAGATTATTTTGCTCTTTTCATTTGTACTTCCCTTTAAAATACATACTCACTTGCTTTGCTGAAACCAGCAAGAGGCAGCTGTGTGGACAGATGGCCTATGTTGACTACAGTGTAATAAACTATATTAAAGGCAATTAACACATTTTCTTACTTCTAACAGGAAGTAGTTGAGTGTCATCTATTTTAGCCCAAACTACCTTTTGGGTGTACACATGCACTCATAAATCCTCAGATGCCATGCGTTTTTTAAGTGAGCACTTCTGTCAGCATTTATGAAAATGTCTAAGCTTCTTGATTGTAATTACTGTTAGTTATAAAAAAAAAAGGGAAAAATATCCACACTGACCATATTGGCTAGATAGAAAACTGATTGAACAGCAGTTCTACTTTTAATTTTTTAGTTGCTATTAAGTAATCTTCAAAAAAAGTGTTTACTAAACTAGCAAGCAAATACAATTTATATGAGATAATTATTTAAAAAATTATTTTATTTTACACCCAGAAAAATCTCTATCAATAAGATCAAGTACTGTATAATGATAGGTCATGTATATCTCTGTGTGATAAAGCCTTATTTGACATATTTTGAAGTAGTTTTCTCATTAAGTATTAGTTCATGATATTGAAATCCAAACAAATATAATAATAATATATATTTGTTGAATATTTCCTGTATCTTTAAGAAATCTAAGCATGGCAACAGTGTCACTATTACTTTCCCTATTTTACAGAACAAAAACCTGAATCACAAAATGAAAGTAAATAGATTGCCTAAAATTACAATTAGGACATTAGGTTTGGGCTTCAATTCTTCACAACCTGAATCCACATCATGAACCTTCACCTCATGCTACACAGCCTCCCAGTATCAGTTCCAACCATCTGTCAAGAGATGAAATAAAAGACTAAACTCAGTGACCAAAGGGTTTGAAAAGTGTTTGTTGACTACATTAATTAAATATAGTCATTTTTTCCTAGTAATTCATATTGTAATTTAAAGTAAAAAGGAAAATCTATAAATCCTGACACCCTAAGGCTCCAGTGTGAATGTTAATATATAACATCACTAATTTGGCAGGTCAAATTGTTTAATATTCACTAAAAAGTCTCAACATGGCAGACAAAATGGAGTCTGTTTGACTCAAAACAGTTTCCATTCTAAGTTACTATGTGACCAAAAAAATAAAGTTTTTAGAGATCATTTATTTAAATCATATCTATAAAAGTGGACTTCTTATAATAATTCAACTAGACAAGATTTCATAATTTTCAAAAATAAAATCTCAAGATAAGATAGAATAAGTACATCGGCTAATTTATTTTAATCTGGTGGAAGACCAACACTGGCTTTAAATATAGTATCTAATTTGCAAGAAACTTAAAGGAATTTTCATTATCTGATGACAGGCAAAGGGTGAAGTAAAAATACTCTAAGGTGATATATTTCAAATTAAGAAGGAAAAGCAATAATATGTAGAAATATATTCCAGTCCCAATAAGACAAAGCACACAAGTATATGTGAAAACATGTGCAAACACATGCACAAAATACCATTTGAAAATTTCTTAGGTTTGTTTACATTTTGTGACCTTTTCAAGAATGTGAGGAATGTGTTGGGAATTAAAACTGTTAGTTTAGCTTTGTTAGTTATCATAGGTAAACGTTGGTAGAAATTACAAAATTAAGGGAAAGCTACCAATAGTGGAGGAATTTGATTGTTCCAGTCACATTTTGTATTAAGTATAATGAGGAAAATTAATAAATATAATATTGAAGAAAATATATTCAGATCAGAAATCACTTCAACACTTGGATAAGTTAGTAATTCATTCAAAAGTACGGCTTAGAATTTACAAATTCTGAAAGAATATTTTTCATGAGAGAATATTTCCCAAATTTGTATAATTTTCCTGAAAACCAACAAAGATGCTCATGTCTACCTAGCCAGATATATATTTAAGATATTTATAATTAATCTTTGGCAATAATCTGATCTAAAAGTCTTTACTGCATTTAAGTTTATGTTCCATGATATAATTAAAGCTTATTAACTTTGCTGAAGCATTAAGTCCCTCCAAAATGATCTCTTTGATACATGGAGGGTTTCTAGGCAAACTGGAAAAATCTTCGTAATCAGTTACAAAGTGAAACTTTCACTTTCAGTTGTGTAAAATAATTTATTTTATTATTTCAAAATATGGTTCTCACTTAAATTATATTTCATTCTTGGGTTTTACAAGATTTGCATCTTGAAGGGGCAAAGAAGTAGTTCACAGTTCTAAATTTTCTGAAGTAAACACTCTAAAACAAAAGAGGTCAAAACTCTATAGTTAGACTAAATTTAATCAAACTGAGTGTTAATACTATTTTAGTTCAACATTCATGGCTTCTTGCCCAACACTATGCTAACACCTCACTTTTATATTTGCCATTTTTATATTAGTTTTTATTTCATAAGGTAGAAATCATTGTGACTAAAAATGCAAGGTTTTATTCTCTCTTGTTTAAAGTCCAGAGGTAACCAGTTGAGGGCTGGTGTGTCTGATTCACCAACACGTAAGGAATTCAGCTACATTGCAGATTTCTTCACAGACAACTGTAGGTTTATGACCCTTTTAGCATAATCCAGATACCTATTAGAGTTCCAATCACTCTTTCCACTCTATAACCCACAGATGAAGAAAAGTAAGGGGAAAAAAGAGCTTCTTTTCCTTAAAAGATACTTTTGTAAAGTTGCAGAAAACTTTACACTGACATTCTATTTGTAAAACATTGTCACATCCAGCTTCAAGAAAATCTCAGAAAGGCAGTTTAGTGGGCACAGCTTAAATCGATGAGTCTATTACTAAGAAAAGGAGCAAAATAAATTTGAGTTAATAACTAAATCACTAACATTTACACACTCTGGTACCTCCCAGGTGGTCTAGGGGGTTAAGTCTCAGTGCTACCACTGCATCACCTTGAGTTCCATCCCTGGCCAGGGGGCTGATCCACATGGTGCAACAGACCTCTCCTGACTTGCTCGCTGCTCCCCTTAGCAGTGTATTTTAGTAGATCCACCTGTTCTGCTCCCTGCTCTCTTTGATGAATCTTCTCACTACAACCCCCCACCTCTGGTCTACACGCCAGTTATTCTACGCCAAATAAATAAATAAAATCTTAAAGGAAAAAAAAAAAGTAACAACCATTAAAAAAAAAAAAAACCACACTCTGATATACAGGTATACCTCAGGGTTATGATTTCTCTTTCTTTGCATATTTATGTATATTACATAGATACACATATAGTTTATATTTAAAGGTATACACAAACTATAAAGACATATAATATCTAATATATACCTTTACATGTAATGCATACAGTACAGACCTCATTAAATTTTCAGTGAAGTTTGATTTTTCCTGTGAATATTTATAAAACCAACAATGATATGCATGCCTAGGTTGTAAATTGTATTTTCTAATTTTTGCATCTATGTAAACTACATATATATACATATATATAAAGACACTATAACTATTGCAAAACAAATTACTCATAAATTTCTTCTTCGCAGTATCATTTGAATGAAACATGTTTAATTACATTGACGGATGTCTCTTTTTACAGTTATTTCTTATGTATAATTAGTTTTCAGTGTTTTATTTTCAACCGCTAAATTTGTCTGGCTTTTATAACAACATTACACTTTCTTAGACCTATTCATATAGTTATTATGAAGTATCAACACTTGCTACAATTGTATGAAAACGTGTTTCATAACAAAACTTACATAAGAATATTTCCCACTATATTTTTTAGTGTCAAACATATTTTAAACTAGTGATCCCAAAACTTTGACATTTATGTAAACCTCTTGGAAATATTGTTAAAAATTGACTCAGTACTCTAAGTTAGAGCTTAAGATTTTGCATTTTGCTAATTCAGTTGGGCCCACATTTATAATAACAAAGTTAGACTATAATATTCTTTATTAATAGATTTAGTTATCTCTAAAAATCATTCCTATTCAAAATTCATTTAAAATTTCACATATTTTTGGGTCTTCCTGGTGGCACAAGGGGTTAAGCACTGCACTACGAAGCAATCTGAAGGCTCTGAAGCACAAATTCCATCCCTGGCCGGCCCAGAGCAACACACATGGCTCAGCAGACCTCTCCTGTTTTGCCTGCTGCTGCCCTCAGCAGTGTATTTCGGTCAGTCTGCCTGTTCTGTTCCCCACTCTGTCTCTGGTGAATCCTCTCACCCCCCACATCTCTGGCCTGCACCCCAGCTCTTGTATGCATAAATAAATAAATTAAAAAAAATAAAAATAACATTTCATAGATTTTATGACACTTTTCTAATACTCCCAGAACTGTTAAGAATATTTTAAATCTGTTATAATTTTTATTTTCATAAATTAAGAAAATGGGTTTTAGGAATGATATGGTTTAACCTAGACCAAAATTTATGACATTTTTTTTATTTTGTAATTGTATTCTATTTCATTTTAGCAGGTAAAAGATACAAACGATTTAAAATTATGTTTTATATTCAGAACTCACTTATCCATTTGGTAAATGGTATAGTCAGTCTCAAGGTTTAATACACCTCTCTAGCAAAGATAGAGCTGGAAAACTTTCCCTTTGTTCAAAGATTAGAAAGGCATATTGCACTTAAACATTTCAGTCTTTACATGCAATAATAATTTTTAATTAAGACGCAAATTTTGAAAATTAAATATCTATTATCTCCTCTTTTGAAAAGTATTCATTCAGCCAATACTTATTGCATTTCTATTCTTAACTTTGTACTTAATAATAAGATACAGAATATATAAAACATCAGAGTTATACACATAAACAAAACCCATAAATTTTTGTTGCAGAGTTGCTACAGGTGTAGCAAAAAAGAAAGAAAAACTTTAAAAACAAAGAAAGTGATAAGTCAAAAAAAAAAAAATTCCATGCTGGGTCAGAAATGCCTATCAGGAGTTATTTGAACGTAGAGGAGTGTCCACCAGACTGGTATTTCCATCAGGTTTCTGATGCTTTCCTATCCTACTTATCCAAGAAAATCGCTTGTTAAGTAACTGATTGTCAAAAAATTTAGTTTCATACAAAAGCAGAATGGCCAGAACTTCAAGGATCACATAAGACTCAAAAGAAGAAAATACAGTTAAATTAGGAAGTCCAAAAATGTCTGACTGATACTGTTTTTCCTAACTGGTAATAGGAAAAAACAGAAAATAATTAATTAACTCAGATCAGCAGAATGAATTAAGACTCACATCCAAAGTGTCTATCACATTTTTATAGATAATAACACTGCATTAGGCAAAGTGAATACAAGCAGAATGTTTTACGAAAAATGGGGGACCTGACTCTTGTCATCTTTCCCTGTGTCTTTGCAGATCTATTCTAAGTAAGAAAAGCCTGCCAAATCACAAGGAGCTCTGCATTTATGGGGAAAGATAAGTGGAAACAAGAAGGGAAGGACATGTGGGCTGTGTAATCAGGTTTGAAAACACTGAACATTTCTACAGCAGCTGTAACCACCCTGCAATGAAATAAAAAATAGGAACAAGGTTGTCAGCAAAACTAATTTTGTGGGAAATTTTTTCTTAATAAAAAACAGTATAATGGAAAAAAGAAGTTTTAGTGTGAAGTTGGGCCTTTAAAAATGACAGAAAGTCATTCTAGAAAGTTTTGCTCTTAGAAAAAAACAAAAGTTTATTTTAAAAATTCACTTTTTATCTTGACCTATGCAATATTTGCATTTTATAGCTAAGATTTGTGTGATGGTGAGGTTAAATTTTAAGAACTTTGAATAGATTTTACTCTTTGTAAGTAAAAATTAAAAAGATACAAAATGATAGTTAATTATTTTAATACATAATTATTTTAAAGGTAGTTAGAAAATGGGCATTAGTTTAAAATGTCACCTTTTTTCAAAATATTGATAAGTAAATACCCCAAATTGAGTACACTTGTCATTTTTTTTATACAGATACTTCTTTATATATAAATTTCAATAATAATTTGAGGAATAAAAGTTCAAAGAACAAAATTCTTCAGGTTTTATGTTCAAATGAAATCTTAATCTGTAATATGGAAAATGTTAAAATAAGAATATGTGATATAAGAATTCAGGAGTTCATAACAGGTGACAAGAAAGGATGTTGTTCAAATCATTTCTTAAGTCCTGAAAAAAAAAAAGGTTCTTTGCTGACATATAGGACCATCTTTACCTATACATTAGAATCAAATTTAGAGAATATAACCCATTTATTGAGACACTAGATAAAATGCATAGTACGCTGTCAGGTATTGCTATAAATCTAGGTTTTTGTGATTTTATTTTCCTTTTGCTTTCTTCTAAGAATATGGATGATACAACTACATTTAGGGTAATTGTTTTCTGATGAAAGGGGTTCTAAATCACCATTTCAACGAAGTATATTAATTCTTTGCAATTTCTTAGAAGTCCTTCCAACTATTTTACTTACTCCACATTTAAACATATCAATCCTCATCTTTTAAGTATATACATTAAAATATATCATTCAGTTTTGAACGTTTGCATTTGTTTGTTACAAAGAATTTCAGCAAACTTTTCTCAAAGAACATCTTCTCCTTAACCTTCACTAGTCCATCCACACTCTTCTTTCATTTTCTATTTAACATTAAAAATTTTAATCTATAAGTGGTGTCCTCCTTTTAGATAAGGCTGGACTTTCTTTATACATAAATGCACTTCAAATGACCAATTAAATTAAGAACTCATTCTGGGAAATTGGGTGGAACTATTTTATTCTGTGGGAGGCTAATATCATGTCCTTGTTGAGAAAATGTCAGTGTTGAGCACATTCTTTCACAACTCTTAATTTGGTCAGCAACTCAGCACGCAAATCCAGGTTTGCTAATGAGTACCTGCAGGTGATGAGCAAGGGAACATTGCTACTGGGATAGAGAAGAGACAAAATTAAACTTCAATGCTATTAAGTGCCAATACCAAGAAAATAATACCCATTACATAAGAGGATTGGAAGTAATGAATATAGTGATTTGTTTACTCATTCAATAATATTAATTTAATGTTTATGGGTATTGCTTGCCCAGCTAACGCTCATCTTACACAGTTTATGTGATTATTACCTATTAAAATAATAGAACATGATATAAATATAATAATTATGTAATTTCAAGTTTTAAGGTACTTTAAAAATCATTTTATTGATAGTTCAATTTTTGTTTGGGCAATTGAGTAATAAGTACATGAACAAATCAAATGATAACTGTTTCAAAGGCAGAAAGAAGATGAAACAGTTTTGTTATATAGTTAAACCAATCTTCCTTACGTTTCTAAAGCTTACTCTTCAAGTCTCTGTCTTTATTTACATCATTTTCTATTAATAGTTTGTAACTATAACTCTATCTATATATCTATAATCTATCTCTCTTTGATTTCACTTTAACTATTCCTTTTTTTCCCACCGTTCTCTATGTTATAAACTTTGCTCTCTCTTTTTTCATTTGTTAGCAAAATATTTTTTATGAACTTAGATATTTTGGACAAATATGTAGTTCAATATTCAATAATTTTTCTTTTATAGATACATCATTTCTTCTATTATTAGAGAATTGATAGCATCGTATTATAGAAAAAAATGTTTATAAATTCACTACTGATTATTCTATGAAGATCTATTAAGAACTGAAATCAGTTTGAATAAAGGGTTCTAATCGGGCCAGACAAGAGTATAGTCACCTTGATATAGCAGCAAGAGAATTAAATTAAAATATAAGGCAAATATATTTATTCTTGAAAACTTAGTTAATTTCTATGTCCTGATCCCAAGGTGAGGATGGAAATTATTTTACAGAAATCAAATGGACAGAATGACTTTGCAGTGGTTGAGATAAATGGCCTTCCTGGATGCCAAGATGTATAATTTCTAAAACCCCTCACTGATTCCCATGCTTTCCCTAAGTAACTGGCATTCTATTCCCAAAATCTTGCATTTACCCTTCCCTAGGAAAACTCTAAGTCATCCATCTGCAGGAGGAGGGCTGAGGGAGGAGGTCAGATTTGAGCTTGGGCTCCCACTACCACCCTGGTTGGCATCATCTGGATAATAAAAGCTTTTCCTTTTTTCAAACACTTGGTGTTCAGTGTTTGGTTTGTCTGTGCATCAGCAAAAAAATCGACTTGGCAATTTTGGTAGCTACCTGGCCTGATGACTTTAGATTTTACCATACAGGTATTGAGTGACTAATGTACCCTTGGCAATCATATGTTTCAATTAGTCAAGAGTTTTTAACAATCATGACCACTTGAGTGAACCCCTTAAAAAATTGTAGGAAAAGAAGAGTTGCAATTTTGAATGAAATGATAGCCCAGTAAAGAAACATGACATCCTATTATATCTATCAGGCAAGATTAAGTAATACTGTCAACCTTTAAAGTAATGGCCACAGCAGTTTGTGAAAATGTACAGTCAATGAAAGCTTAATCAAGTTGTTGAACTAGAAAACTAAGTGCAATTAATTTGACCATGTTGATTACTAAAACAAAAAATATGTTTGTTTTGTAAAGAACTGCACCAACTAAACTTAATTCCATACATGTTTTGCATTTCCAACTTACCATTTAGCATTAATATTACATGACTTTTGCCCTCACACTTTGATAAAAATACTGGCTTTTTGGAGTTCTTAATCAGGTGTCAAATTAATTCTGAGAAACTGCTACAAATGATAAAAGTAGCCTCATTTGTTTTCCTCATTGGTCCATTTGGTCTTTGGCAAAATTTTCTCTTCTATTACTCTTTAGAAAAAAAAAATAAACTTTTCTGACAGCATTGGCGTTAGAGCATATAAACTATAAATATGCAAGGAAATTTTGTGGAAAAGTAAGGTAATAGAAACAAGGAAAAACAAGAACTGAAAATAAAGCATCATTGAGCGTGTGTGAAACAATAAGGAAGGAGAGAAACTCACAAGCTCATGAGCCTGGGATCCATCATTTCCAGCAATAAAATCTGATCAAAATTCTGTCTCAGGATACAAGACAGGGGGTGCAAGCATAGAATTACTCACCATATTATATTGTCTAATTTTCATTTCTGGATTTCCACTTATCCAGAATATTTATTGATAAAAGACTGAAACATAGTATTTTTATATGAGTTAAATAAATGAACAAAAGCAGGTGTATCTATGCAGATATTACAAATAATACATAATTTATAAGATACCCATTTCAGTTTAACAAAATTATAAAAATATTTTCCATTAATTACTTTCTATCTTATATGAGTAATCTTAAGATTATGTATTAAATATATTGCACTTATTATATACCAAATATATGTTGATTAGCTAATGATAATAAAAGCTAATGTTTATTGGTTATTTCAACATGTCAGGCATCCTTCCTAAGAGTTAAAATGTATTTAATCTTGACAATGACTTTATGAAGTTAAATGTGTTCCTCATTTTACAAATAAGGAAAGTGAGATACATAAAGGTTAAGTAACATTTGTATAACTTGTATAGCTAGGGTATAGTCACATTCAAACTACAATGTTTGAGATAGATAATAGAAATAATGAAGGGGCAAGAATTGGAAACCAGAATAAAATCCCAAGCACTAAGCGGGCTCTATATTAATCATAGAATTTCCTTCCCTCTTACCCCAGGTTACTGTTTCTCTCATCTAGACTCAGAGAGTAAAATTAGTCACTCAGGAAGTCTGTGAGTATCATCTACTACCTGACATGTCTCCTGAAGGACTCTTCTTGAGTCTGTAGGTTTTTACAGGCAACATCACAATTCCACACTATTTATGAATCTGAACTACATGAAAACTATTTTCCATCATTTCTGTAATATGAAGACTAGGATTCCTTTTCCAATGTGAAATATGAAAGACATGTTTCCAAATATTGCTTGTTTATATACTGTAACTACAACTATCATACAGAAATTAGTATATGATTTCTCAGTTCATCCCACACAAGTTGGAAAAATATTCTTTTTAAATTTTTCAAGTTTGACTTTCTCTTAAGGAAAAATGTTAATATCTTAAGGTAAACACATGGACAGGTTATATATAGCATAAATGATATGTATTTTTCTCACTCCAAATGAAATTTCATTTAACTGTATCATATCTAATCTAAATGTTATATTTATTACAACTACTTGATTGTTTACTTATTTTCTTACTTGCTAAAAGATGATTCTCCTATCACACAGATAAGAAAGAAATCTTTGATTTTAGTTCAAAAGTCTCAGTAGATATACACTGAGTTATTTTTGAATGTCTGACATATGTATTTTTCAGACATTGAGTTCTATAACCAGACATGACATTGCTTTCTGATGTAGTTTAAAAAAAATATGAATGTTAAAACTGTAGCCTTAAACTCTGTGGGTTTTTCCCTGGGACTTGTCCTACATATTAAACTGCAGTGTTACAGTGTCAACAAGTGGTCCTGCAGGAT
The DNA here is from genome assembly GCF_964194135.1 of Talpa europaea. NCBI lineage: Eukaryota > Metazoa > Chordata > Mammalia > Eulipotyphla > Talpidae > Talpa > Talpa europaea. The sequence goes on from NC_140068.1 coordinate 72,746,423, forward strand.
ATATTTTGAGTAAGAGAAAGAAAAAGAAAAATGAACCCAAGAGACTGGAATCATGAAAACATATGACAAGCAAATAACAAAATTGGGGTAACAAACAAAAATAGTAAATATTTATGCTTTCATTAATTCAAGTGTTCTCTTCTACACAATAGATGATTTTGATTTACTATATATCAGATCAGTGGAGAAGAAGTGAAAAACGAAACACACTGAACTGAAAGTACAATATGAATATGAAAGGCATCTTACAGCTTTTAGAAGCAGAATTTTGAGCATCTCTTGGTATTGATTTTATTTGTATATGTGCAGATGTTCTGACACCTACAAAACACTCTCAGAAAGATTTATCTATTAGAAGGTCATTGATGATCATGTTATATCTTAAGCAATTAAGGGTCATAAAGTAGTAGTTGGTTGGTTCAAAATATATATTAATTTTAGAATTTCTGTTTATTGCCTGAATCTTAAGGATAATATTCATCTTTTTTATTCCTGTATGGAAAATTGTTTATTATAGACTAGTTACTCAAGAAATGTGATCTTCTGTAATACATCTTTGCATTAGTTTATCTAATTATAAACTGTCATTGAAGATTAAAGATCCATTTCTCGGTGAGTCAGCAAAATTCATATCAGGAAATGGTTCTTTCCTTAGTGTTTACCCAATATCAAGACTTCTTCCATTTTTGTGGCATTGCTAATTTCAATATGATTTCTAAGAGATTTTCCTAGATGTTTTTCATTAAGTCATGGATGAGGACTGGTAATGGCACTTACATTTTCTCATATTTCAATGACTACAACCCACTCATATGGAAATTTAACCAAAAAGCAGGCAGATAATTGAAGGCTAGATTTATGCCTGAGAGGAAGATAAAAGCATTGGTAAAGAGAGACCTAGTTTTCTTCTGATAATCAAAAAGCCTCTTTACTCCCACTAACAGTCTACTCAGCCTCTCCTAAGAGGAGAGAAGCCTTGAGTTACCTCTAATCACTTTATTCACCTAAATTGCTATATCCTTGCTACTGTGTAACAAAATATTGTTTCATCTTAGGAACTATACACATATAAAAAATATTAATCATGTTAAGAGAAGATTCATAAAATTATTTTTTAAATTATGATGCTCAAACTAATGTGGAAGTATGCTTGATATATGTTGGTTAGTGAAGAAGAAAATTGAACTCAAGTGCATTTAATGTCTAATCTATACTCAGATTTATTGCAATAAAAAGGCAGAATCTGATTTTTACTCTAAAAGTCACTTCTTTTAACAATGAAATTTCAATCTTATATGCAGAAATAATAATTCTGATAATGATTATATATGTTCATCTTTTATCTTTAAAAAATAAGGAGATAAACATGAAAGAGTAGACTTCTCTACTTCATTGTGTAGAAAATCTATTTTTTTGAGAAATCTGTGTTACTAGGTAGGAAAGACTTAGTTTTCTTTTACATTTTCCAAGTATATAATTTCCTTTCCTTTGTTCCATGGAACCCTTATGGTAGAGAAAATGTTACTGTAAACAAAACACAACAAGAAATAGAGATTCAACAAAATAGTATACATCGATATGTGAGTCTTTTTTTTTTTAACACAATTCTCAGAAGAAACAAAGAAGAAAAATCCTTAAACATACTGGGATTTCACTTTTTTTTCCCACTGACCTTGGCTTTTGTAACTCTTGGGACTGTATTTATGTTTAAACATCACAGTTTCAACTAGTTCCTTTGAATACCCAGATTTCATTTGTTTTGTTTTATTTTGTTTTTAGAAAAATGTCTCAGGATATTTTTGCTTACTTCTCTGAAGTCCCTACAAGAATTTAAATAAAGGCATTATTATAATTTTCACCCTCCAAAACCCATTTCCAACAGATTCAGTACTTACTGAAATGTGATGCAAATCTGCCAAATGATTCTTCTGCCTCTCCCCTCCCTAATTTACATAAAATGTTCTTTGTTACAAGTAAGCTTTATTAACTTATGCCAACATTTGCAGGAAAAAAAAAAAGAAATACTAAGAAATGAAGTTAAGCTTATATTAAACATTCAATTGGAATAGTTTTGTTTTTTTTTTTTAAATTGCTATTAGTGTTTTTTACAGAATTCTAAAAAACAATGTTTCTGACCTCTTTAGAGTTTCCAGGTATCATAATTATGAAGGACTAGTTCATGTTTATTATGCTTGAAAATATGATCATTAAACTTTTATCTTAATGAAATAGCAGTGAATGATCTGAGCGCAGGCAACACGATTTGTGTTGTATCTCAGAGGTGAGAAGCTGTGCTATGCAGAGCATGGTAGCATTGAGAAAAAACAGGAGTTGGAGAGCAAAAAAACCTGCTCTTTAAGATTGTGAAAGATGGGGCCTCCCTGGTGGTGCAAGGGGTTAAGATGCAACCTATGAAGCTATCCGCAGCCACTGCAGCACCAGTTTGATCCCCGGCCAAGGAGATAACCATACGTCACAGCAGACCTCTCCTGGCTCGCTTGCTGCTCCCCTCAGCAGTGTATTTCAGTCCATCTTTCTGTTCTGTTCCCAACTCTGTCTCTGGTAAATCCTCTCACCCCCCACACCTCTGGCCTGTACCTCAGTTCTTGTATGCACAAATAAACAAATCTTAAAAAAAAATTGTGAAAGATGGAACTCACGTAGGTGTAGATTTCAAGAAGGTGTATGTAAAAGAGATTTGTGGACTATTACCTATGCTTTTGTGATTCTTTCTCCATAGGGTCTCCCCTTTCAAAAGGCTAACATTGTGACAATATTCTTTCACTCTGATTCACCCTAAAGATGGCGATATCTCCCTCTTCCTCAGATGCACATCCAGTAGAGCATTTGGTTTCCATCATAAACATACTAAACATAACCAAATGAGCTACCAAAGGATAAAGATTAAAATATGAGAAGAAAATCATAGTATTTTTTGGTACAAAATTAGTGAAAAATATTTACTTTTCCTTGGATAAGTAAGACATTATTTTAAAAAGACAGACACAGAAAGGCACTAATCACTAAAAGAGAGACTGAACAATTGAACTATTGATGCATTAATATTATTTATTTATGGTTATTAAATATCAGCAGAGAATTATGGAAATATGAGTCAAGCACTCAGCAAAAGTAGTTGTAACACAAACCACTGTCCTATGAAATATTACACAACAAGAATATTAGCAAACTACAACTACACAACAACATGTGATAATACTTGGCGATGTAATATGTGTTAAAAAGAATCCTGAGAGTCTATACACAATACAGCTGTGTTTGCAAGACAAGCAAAAGAAGCGGGAGTAGATATACTATGTAGGTTAAATATATACTTGATGAAAACTCACAAAAACTAAAGAGTTGGGCCTCCGTCGTGGCACAAGGGGTTAAGACACAACCTATGAAGTTGTCCCCAGCCTCTGCAGCACGAGTTCAATCCCTGGCCAGCCAGAGAGCAACACACATGGTGCAGTAGACCTCTCCTGACTCTCCCGCTGCTCCCCTCAGCAGTGCAGTTCAGTCATCCTGCCTGTTCTGTTCCTTACTCTGTCTCTGGTGAATCCTCTCACCCCCACACCTCTGGTCTGTACCCCAGTACTTGTATGCATAAATAAATAAACCTTTAAAAAAAACCCTAAACTAAAGGAGTTATTCAAAAATTCAAACAGGGCTTCCCTGGTGGTGCAATGGTTTAAGCACAGCACCATGGAGCAGTCCGTGGTCTCTGCAGCATGAGTTCCAGCCCTGGCCAGGGAGCAGCCTATGTGGCACAGCAGACCTCTCCTGGCTAGTGTACTTCAGCAGTGTACACTGCTGCCCCCCTCAGCAGTGTATTCAGTCAATCTTCCTGTTCTTTTTCCCACTGTCTCTGGTGAATCCTCTCATACCCTGCACCCCCCCTCCTCTGGCCTGGACGCCAGCTCTTGTATGCATAAGTAAATAAATCTTTAAAAAAAAATTCCAACAGTGGTTGCCTGTGTGAGGAAGTAGTAAGACACAAGCTATTACGTGCTAGGGTTTGGTCAAATCCTGGCTTTGCATTGGCCAGGGGGTTCACTGGAGCTCATTCTATTGTCAAGTGTTGTTTAGAATGTTTTGATACGTTGAAGTCATTGCTATATTTGCATTAAGTCTTTGACTTAGAAATGGACTCGGCTCACATGACCAGGCCTAGGCTGTGTTTCTGTCCTGCTGGGGTGACACTGGGCGCAGAGCTGGGAGGCAGGTCAGCCCTGAAATAGGCACATCTTCTCAGTCCCATCCATTTAAAAGCATACAATTACATTAATAAACATCATTTTTTTAAAAAAAAGTAATAAAAATTGCAACAACAGAAAAAAAAAATATCCACTATTCCATGCAGTTTCTATCTCCCCCACTACACTGCAGATCATCTCCTTTGTTAAACTCTCTTCACATTATTCTAACAGGAATGTAAACTTTTCTCTTTTTTGAGTCTGTGCATAAGGGATATATGGCTGGAACTATATTAATATCCATGCGGAAAAAGTAGAGGCTCTAAGTATGAAGCTGCATTTTTCTTTTTGCTTTCCATTTGGTTGTAGATGTATCCACTAGCTATCTTACTGAAGAAAGCAAAGGAAGAAAGACATCAGAAAATTCCTATTTTAGTTTGTTTTATAACATGACAACAAACATAAAGAGAAAGACACACACACACACACACACACACCCAAAGAGAAAATAAAGAATACTAAGATATCAAGACAACAAGAAAGAAGGGTCTCCAATAAGAAAAACAGTTACAATTCTATGATTCTCCCACATGGTTAATTTCTTCATAGGACAGAAAGAACAGAGAGACAGGAAGAAAGACCATCTCACGCAAAGTTTCTAGCACTAGAAAACCTGGCTTCAAATGCAGGCTGTCACTTGGCAACTATGTGTTTTTTTTTTTTTTTTTTACTATTTTGGCCTTAATTTTCACAGCTGTTAACGTAAATTACACAATACCCACTTACAGTGTAGCTCTTAGTAAGCCATTCAGAATAGCACTTGATCCATAGTATGCCCTATATAAACATATACTAACATGGCAAGTGAGACACAGGATAAAATCATGAATGATCTTAACGTAGGTAAATTTTATTGTGGAAAAGTAAAGGAGTCCTTCAAAAGGCTAATTAAGAAGGTAAATTCATCAGTGTGGCAGGTTGCGCTTCCCATGCTGTCTCTTGACATGGTCTGAGCATTGGGGGAGACTCCCGAGAAGAGGGGAGTTCCTGTGCTCCCCTGAAGAGGGAAAGTTATACTTCTCAGAAGAAGGGAGTTCTTGCACTTCCAAAGACGATCTGAACTAAGGAGTTTCCATGGCAACGCCTGCTCATGCTCTCCTCTTTGTTCTTGGTTAATGCTGAAGTAAGTTAGTTATAAATTGGCATGTGAAAACCTAATTGGCTCATTGTTCTTACGCATGAACTATCACAAAAGAAGTAAAAAAAAAAATTTAAGGTATGGTTAGGAAAGAAATGTTTTGGCCCTGAGAACTATGGAGAACAAGCTGCCCTGAACCAGCTGTGCTTGGAAGCCATATCCTAACCTGGGGTGTACCTGTTTGCGGCAACAATACATTTCCTGGTATACAGAAGAGGTCAACAGTTCGCGGGCCTTGTGGAGTTTAGGAATTTCTAGTTAAGAGTTAGACTTCAGTAGAACTTACATAGATTTGATGAGTTGTCTCAGACCACTTTTAAGTAATTAATATATTAACCAAGTTAATTGAGTGCTAGGAGATAGATTGATTTTAATAATTGAATATAGAATAGGAATTTTACACCCACTTTGTAATTGAGAAAGTTTAATTGTTGCCAAATGTTGTGCTGTCTTGTATGATTGATCATGCTGGTAAATGAGCTGTACCTAAGAAACTAACTGTTCTTAGGTTACCAAAGAAATGGCCTACAGGTGTAAGGCCAAGGGAGTCTTTACATAATCATGAGAAAATATGAACTGATTGTCTTTGCTCTGCTTCAGTGCTTATGCTGATGTAATCCCACCGCTCGCCTTAAGGTATAAAGACCCGCTGAGACCCTCAGTAGGAGATACTTGCACAAACTAAGGTGTCTACGTCTACCTCACTCCTACCTCGCTCCACTTCCCCTCAGCCCTCTGAGAGAAAACTTTCACCCACGCCTTCCTTGCCTCTCTGGGATCCCTGAAACGACTTCTAGCTAGAGCTGGTCTCCCGCACATCAGATTGGAAATATTTCAAAAATCATTGTAACTGATGGAGTTGATGAACTGGGGGGGAAATTTTAAAATGTACCCCAAAATCTCCTATAGTAGATTATTACAGAAAAAGAGTAGAACTGAGGACTGGATTTTACATATTTTCAAAGAACAGAATATATGACCTAGGTATTTTTAATTTATTAAAAATTACTGTAATAATGTGATATTTGAACTACTTCCAATGTCACTTTGCATTTTGTACAGATACTTATTGCCACGATTTAAAAAATTATTTACCTTAAAAAAATTATACCTAAAGATTATTAATGCCTCTATCTTTTTCAGAATCAAGATAAGGAAACTAATTTTCTTAATTTTCTCTCAAACTATGAATGACTAAACTTATAACTCATAGAAGCAAATCATCAGAGACAAAATCTAACAGTAAATATATTTTTAAGATATCTAGTGCAATAATGTTGATATTCTTGTGGTTTTAAGGCATAAAAGAATCGTCGATATTAAATGCTGATATTCTTGTGGTTTTAAGGCATAAAGGAATTGTTGATGTTAAAGGGTAATAACAGCTATTGAAAGAAAGGAATCCTCCAAATATTGAAAAAAATATAACCTATGAAATATTTTTTGTGAACTTATGTGCACCTAGCCCCGTACTATTGAAATACATAAGTCAAATTGATAGAAATAAAAGTATAAATAGACTTACTTGAAAAAATGAATTTTTTTATGTCTCAGAAATTAAGAACAAGTCTTTAAGCATATAAAATGTGAAGAAAACAAACAAAACATACTTGATTAGTTAGAGATAACACACACACACACACACACAAACACACACACAGATACACTACTGTTGAGGGAAGAAAGAAAGAAAGAAGCAGAACTATTAAGGCGTTTTATTACATATTCTTGGATGCCACACAGCATCCTGTTGTATTCTACTGAATAAGAAAGTTCAGCCAGTGTTCAGTGGGAAGGAACAAAGATTGCGCTCCAAGGACTCACTCCAAAGTCACGGAAGAGATTCTTACTGAAGAGCTTCTGAGATACAATATGTATTAGTGTAGAATTTTTTTAATATGTTTTTGAGATTTTTGGATGTCTGATCCTTAAATTCATTGGAACTTATTCTACAGCCTTGTATAGTGTGTGTGTCTATGTGTGTGTGAGTGCACGTGTCTGTATATGGTGCTACAAAACTAATTTTCTTAATTTCTTTAAATCCATTTCAGTTTCTCTTGCACAGAAAATGTCGGCATTAAATAATATTTATAATGAGGCTGTCATAAAATCATAATTTGAAATTTTCCAGTGTCAACTCATATTTCTTTCTGTCCGTTAGAAGTAAATCAGTCATCTAGATCATATTGTTCCCATGACTAATCCTATTTTTAAGCTAATAATGTTTAGAGGAAAATGAGAAAGCCAAGATAGTAATTTTTTTTTAGGAAAAGGAATTAAAGTAGATAATCAACTGAACTAAAATAAAAAGAAAGGTTTAAACAACAACATATAGAAATTTACAGGTTCACAAAGTCCAAGATTGTTACATTTTAGTGTCTTGTCACATTATTCACTGCAGATATTGGCTTGTATGTGTCAGCCACAGTTTCACTTAAAACCATGACCACAACATTAATATCTTGACAGGAAAAATATTTTTCATAATATTGATTTTTGTTTTGCAACATAACTCACCATCATGTAAATGTTCTATTTGATTTCTAAGTTATATTAATGACCTATTTATCGTGTGAAAAGGTTGCTCTTTTGAAGTACTCCAGTGACCTAAGAGTCCATATAATTTTTCCTGATAAGGCTATTTAGCTGCAAATGACAATGTAATATGTTGCAATTTTTCAATAATTCAAGTTTTTTTTTTTTAGAATTACCTGTTACCTTAAACAATTTGCTTCTACTTGCAGATGTCTGTATGTCTCCAAATGAGTTTTGTAAAATTATGCAATATTTTCATATAGATTAGGAATAATATACAAATGAATGATTTATAGAATAACCCATAGTTTTTCCCTGAAAAACACGCCCAGTTTAAACAATTTGTATCACATAATATTAACAAATGATAGAAATGTCATGTAATATACTAATATATAAAGCTATCTGAACCAAGACTAATAGGAACTAAGTTGTTAACACCTTTTTAGAGTTTACTAGCAATATGTATACTTCTTCATATAGAACTAATCCTTGAAAGTTGGTCCCAGAGCAGAAGTATCTGTACTACTTAGGACGCTGTTTCAAGTGCAAATTAGCAGGCTCCATACTAATTCATACTAATTCAGAAACTCTAGGGTAAGGCTTAACAATCAATATTTTTACAGATAATTCTGGCACATGTAAAAATTTGAGAGCCAAGGCTTTTATTTATTTGCTGGGCTTAACAAAATTTAAGCCCAAGGTTTATCCAGAAAGTTCAGAAAGATCATAAAAATGCATGATATTTGAAACCCTCTTGACAAATGCAAGAAAACCATAGGATGAATATTTCTGGGTTTTCAGTTTTGTTCAAATCTGTTTATGTCTTCTAATAGCCTGTCTCTCCTTTCCTGCAGCCACAATATGAAAATGAATTAGAAAAATATGATAATCAGTGTGTAGTGTCTTTATATGGACAGGAGAAAGTAAAAGTCTCATCTGGAGATTTATTCTGCATGATATAACGTTCATTACGTTTATTTCAAAGATGTTCATATTAGACACTAAGAGTTTCTGTCTCATGACTCCTAGGATTCCAAACAAGGTAAGGCAATACACTGGCATGTTTACATTTTAATCTGAAAGCTATCTTGCAGTAATAGGGTTCTCTTTTAGGATATTAAAGTGTGTTGAGAAGCATGACTACGGAGACCACACTGTGCACAGAATGAGCCAAATCTTCCTATTCCATTCAATTAGATAGGGTAAGAAAGATAAACATAACAAATGAGCCTGTGGAATATGCACACTGCCTTTAAGGGGGAAAAAAAAAAGAAATGAGAAAACTGCTAAATGATAAGCACTGGCACTGTGGCAAATGATTTAAGTGACATTTCCTCTAGATATTAGTAAAGTTATAATAGTGACATTATTTAAAGAGTAGTGTTAGGGACAGGGAGTCAAACCTTCATCTTTCTCCAAATGAGATGAATATCCTTTTCTTGACTAGGTGTTTGAAGAATCATGTTCATATCTTTCAGTGTCAAGTTTCTCAGAATGCTTATCCTGGTGTTGCTCCTCTTGATCTTCATTAATTTTAGTCGATTGAAAAAAAGTATATAGAGGTATCCCTGGTGGTGCAAGGGGTTAAGACGAAAACTATGAAGCTATCTACAGCACTGCAGTATGAATTTGATCCCCGGTCAGGGAGCAACCCACATGGCACAGCAGACCTCTCCTGTCTCACCTGCTGCTTCCCTCAGCAGTGTATTTCATCAGTCCACCTATTCTGTTCCCCACTCTGTCTCCGGTGAATCCTCTCACCACCCCCCACACTTCTGGCCTGTACCCCAGTTCTTGTATGCACAAATAAATACATCTTTTAAAAAAAAGTATTTTTGGTGTAAAAGAAATAGAAAGCAATAAAAAAATACTGTTATGTGAATTTCCCTGCATGTTTACTTAGAAACATAAGTGGATCAAAATAAGAGAGCATGTTCCTTTGTTTTCTTGGAGGTATCATATCTCATTGAGCATTCTTTCTGCTGTTACAGTCTGATTTAGATTTTAAGATCAACTTCATAGATATCTGTCTTCCTGGGAGTTCCTTAAGCCCTCTATAGTAGAAATCTCTTGGATACTGTGAATTTTTGTATCCTCTATATGTCTATTGACTCTACTTTTGTCTCTTCCTAATCATAGCAATATCCTCAACATGTATGTTTTGGTAATACATTACTGTTAAGAATTTGAATATTGAAACATTTATGTATGAGTGCATTTAGAAATATAACAAAAAATGGTGAACGGATCCTGTCCTTTATGCAGTCCCCATTCTCAAAAAGTAGCCAAGTAGAGTCTTAGCTTCTGGGAGAGAGGGAATAAAAGAAGGGAAGATTGACACTGGATGTGTGTGGAAAGGCAGCAACCTATGCTCAGGTAGAAGAGAGGTAATAAGAACTCCCAATGTCCCCATTTTTGTCCTGGCCTATTTAGGAAGTGAATAATGACTGACACTAAGTAGACTAAACTGACAGTGACTCTGTATTCACTGGAATCCCTTCTCAGTCCTGGCAGTCCAAGCAGACAGTAGACATAGAATCATCCCCACTGGCCTTTCTAACCAGTGTTGACAAACACCACCTTGGAGTCTAATTCACATCTAAGCCTGGTAAAATTTAAAACATGTAGCCAGAGTTCAGAACTTCTAGACAGGAATGTGGGAATTTTAACTTTATAATATTAAAACTTCGCATTTTATGAGATTTAAGTTTCTGAATTCTCTTATTGTTACTGTGAAGATTATACAGTATTATCTTCACAAGTGAATACTTTCAAGAGTTGAGTATAGAAACCTATTATTGGCTGTAATTTTCTCTCTGAAGTTTAAAGCATTCATCCATTGTTCTTTAACTTCTAGCATTGTTATTGAAATACTTGGTGATATTTGGATTCCAAAACCTTTTTTTTTTGTACTTTTTCCCCCAATTCCTGAAAGTCTTTAGAACCTGTCTTTTTCTCATCCTCTGAAATGTCTTGATGACCCACTGAGACTCCTTTTTCATTCACTGAACTGGTAATTCATTGGACCCTGTCTGTTCAGAACTCATGAACTGAGCTGAAATTATCTTCAATTACTTTCCTTGTTTAATCTGTTTTTTTTTGGGGGGACAATTTCTTCAACTTGGATTTTAACATTTCACTAAAAATTCCTTTTTCTCATATTTAAAAAAATTTCAATATTTCCTTATTCTCAGATTATTTATTGGATATCATTCTTTTGTTCTTTCACTGAAATTGTGTTTTCATTAATTAGTAGTTTTTAATTTTTTCTATGTCTGCAAATCATCTCAATTTCTTTTTGTTTTCATTTGGAGATTTGCAAAGTATAATTAATTACGTAAAGTTATACATATAAGAACAAATTACTAACGAATTAACTAGAAATGATAGGTGTGTAAACTATAAACAACACGTCTTTGAAAGACGTAGGGTAATTTCAGCAGGATCTGCTATGTCTTATAGAAACTTTCAGATGTTATTTTAGAGCTTTTCCATGGGATTGTATTTCTAAGGATGGATTGTATATCTTGCTAGAAACTACGAAAATGGTTGCCATTATTCTGGGAGATGAGTTGAAGTGGTATTCAAATCTCACCTTTCAGTATGCAGTTTCTAACTTCTGTAAAAATCACCCAGCCTCATCTTTTCCTGATGCCTGTGAGTCAAGAAACATTTTCACATCAGCCTTTGCAAAAGTAAAACTCTATCCTCCACCTGCTTGGGAAGGAGACAGGTAGTTGTCTGACTGCTGAGTTATAGAGAGTTATAATATTTCCTATACTTTATTTTTAACCAATTCGCCTGCTTTGTTCCCCATTCCACACAATCCAGGTATAGGTGACACTGATACATCAGACTTTCAAAAGCTACCTGGTTTCACTTGCCTTTCTTTCTATTAGTGCATTCTTATACTGACATTTGGAGTTCAGCTTCCCATACTCTGATAATGATAGCATTTATTTATCTATATTCCATTTCCAAATATGCGTTGGATTTTCAATCTTCTCTGTTCTCTTCCTGTGCTTTATTCACTTTGTCTTTGTTTATACACTGTTATGACATTTTTGTGACTTCCTTTGAACTTTGTAAGAAAACAGAGACAAATTAGTTCATTCCTTCATGTTTAACGAGAAGTCTACTGTTCCTCAAATTTAAGATGACAGCTACTTATTAAGATTTTGCCAAGATTAGATGAGTTTAAATGAGCCACATATGCAAATTCCTAATTCTTTTTTGTCATATGGTTAGTACCTTGTCTTTATGTTTAAATATATTCACTGTCTCCTAGTTCAGATAGAAATTTCTTTTCTATACCTAAAATAGCCAAATGTACATAAAATAAAATCAGTAAATTCATAGTCATAAAAGGCGTTTGTTCTGGAATTTCAGAATGGTCCATGGTTATGCCATGAGACTTGGACTTCCTTTCACACATGTATTTATATATTTTATACTATATTTTAATACTATAAAGTACAAATTATTTCTTCTCATATAGCTATAAAATAAGACCACAAAGGTTGCATTAATCAGCATTAAACCAATAATTGACATGATTTTTATTTTTACGTGGAGACATGACCTTTGTTTTTCACTACTAAGTATGATTCGTTTATAGATTTGTTGCATATGGCTTTATTACATTGTGATATATTCCATCTATCCCCATTTTTTTAGGTTTCATTTCATAAATGGATGTTGAATTATATCAAATGCTTTCTGTGCATCTACTGATGTAATCATGATTTTTTTTCCTTTCATTTATGGATGTGGTGAATTACATTGATCCATTTGAAGATGTTGAATCATTCTTACATCCCTGGAATAAATCCCACTTCATCATGATGTATTTTCCTTTTAATTGTTGAATTTGGTTGGTTAAGATTTTGTTGAGGAAATATGCATCTATACTTATCAGTGATATTGGTCTGTTGTTTTCTACTGATGTCCTTATCTGCTTTTGGCATCAGAGTAATATTGGCCTCATAAAATGTGTCATAACCATTCTCTCTACATCAATTTACTGGAAGAGTTTGAGAAGTGGAGGAGTTAGATCATCTTTAAAGGTTTAGAATAACAGCTGGTTCTGTGCTTGTTTTTTTTTTTGGTAGACTTTGATCAGGGTTTCAGTTTCTATGCTTATAATTAATCTGTTCAGGATTTCTATTTATTCTTGACAAAATCTTGGAAGGGTGTACATTTGTAAAACTGTGTCCTCTTTTTCATAGTTGTATAGTTTGTGGGAATCTGTATTTCTTATAGTAAGTTTTAACTTCTTTTTAATTTCTGCTTCAATATTGTCTTTATGTTTTAATATTTGCACTGTCTGCTAAATCAGACTGAAATTTCTTTTCAAGTTACAGACTATGCCCTCTCTGCATTGTGTTTGCACTGAGTTCTCTTTTTTTCAGTGTGCTTGCCTCCAGGTTAGTCTACTTTCCTTATCTGTTCAAAAACCCAGTTATTTGGTTTCATTAAGCTTTGCTGCTTTATTTTTTATTTTCATTTGATTTACTTCCATGTTGATTTTTCTTTTTTTCCTGTTAGTGGCTTTTGGTTTCATTTGTTCTTTTTCCAAGTGTAAAGTTAGGTTATTTATTTGAGCTCTTTCTTGTTTCTTGATGTAGTCCTGTCTTGCCATAAACTTTCCTCTTAATACTATTTTGCTGTGTCCCTCTAGTAATTCATCTTTATTTTCATTCACCTCCAGGTATTTTTCAAATTTGTCTTTGATTTCTTCATTGAGCTAATAGGTATTCAGAAGCATTTTGCTTAGTTTCCATTTATTTGCATTTTTTCCTGCTTTCTTTTTGTGATTTATACAGACCAGAGAAATTTGTACCATTTCAACCTTTAGGAATTTACTGACACAACATGTCAGCATTGTATTGTATTGTGACACAACATGTTTTCTATCTGGGAGAATGCTCCATGCTCACTGTAGAATTTGGACTCAACTTTTTGGGAGGGTACAATTCCCAGTTAATATTTATTCAGTTCATATGGTTTATATTGTCTCCTTGCCAATGTTCTCTCTGCTGATTTGTCTGTCAAATTCTCCTACTGCTACTATGTTGTTGTTGCCAATGTCTATTTTTAGATTTGTTAATAGTTGCTTTACATATTTCTATGCTCCTTGTTTGGTGCATATGTATTGATGAGTGTTACATGTTCCTGATGCATTGCCTACTCCGTTATTATACAATGTCCATCCTTTTTCATTATTAATCTGAAATATTATTTTTAACTGATGTAACTATGACTATTCCTGATTATTTTGGGCTACCATTTGCTTGTAGATTATTTTCCAACCTTCTTATTTTTAGTATTTGTTTATATTTGGAGCTCAGAATGATCTCTTGCAGAAAATATGCAGGTTTCACCACTATGCTTTTTGAATAGTGATTTCAGTTCATGAACTTTTAGGGTGATTATTGATATGTGAAGGATAGCTTCTGTCATTTTGTGTGTAGCGTTCTGTTTCTATTTCCTGTTTTAATTTTCCTTTTGGACTTCCTTCTTTTATACAGATTTACAGGAGAGCAACTTTGAACATTTCTGGTTATGAAAGTCTAGTATTGACTGGTAAACTCTTTCAGCTCTTGTTTGTCTGGAAAGGCCCTTATTTCTCCCTGATATCTGAAAAAGAGACTCTTACAGGATATAGTCTTCTTTCCTGAGAGTTTTTATCTTCGAATATTTTGAATATAACAGTCTATCCATTCTCTCCATGCCTGTAGCATATATGCTGAAAAAATGTGAAGAAAACCTGATGGGAGTGATTGTCTAAGTTACATGTTTTTATCTCTTACTTACTTTCAATATTCTTAGTTTGTCTTGAAGTCTTAATAGTTTCACAATGTGTTCAGTGTAGTTCTTATTGCATTTAGATATCCAAGTGTTCTTTTAGCTCATGAACTTTTCTACTTAGCCTTCTCCGGACTTCGGAAGTTTTCCTCTTATTTTATTGAGCGCTTTGTCCCCCCCAATCCCAGATACTTATCTTTGTGTTGCCTTTCCTAATAGAGTAAGATACTTCTCAAAGTGTTATTTCATATTTTTAAATTTCTATTTTTCTCTCTTCTTTCACATGGGTCTTTTGTGCATTACTCTCTTTGAAATCACTGATTCAATCTTCTAATATTCTGTTCCTTAGCTTTCTTAATTGTATTTGTTGAGCTCTTTCCACCTTTATGCTCTGTTATATTTTTATAAAAAGCTTCAATTACTACTTTATCTTCATTAATTTTTATCTGAACTCATGTTTTTCTGAATTTCATTGTCTTGCTTAACTTTTCTGAATTATCTTGTATCATTTTGACTTGTCTTTCTATGTTCTTTTATCTTTGAATTTCTTTATTATAGTAATTTTGAACTCTGTCTGATAGGGAGATATAATCTTCCATGTCTTTGGGGTTGGATTCTGTTCATTTATTGAGATGTCATATTCTCTTAAAATCTCAAATTGAATTGCCACATAATTTTTTTCTCCTTTTTTTTTTTTTTACTTTTAATTTCCTTTATATTTTTCATACCTATAGCAGTAACTTAGGCAGTTGAACTACTTTACTTTTCCTGAAAGTGGTGTTATGGTTTTTATTCAGTTTTCTTTTTTGTTTTTGGCTTTTGCTGACTACCTTAAGAACTGAGACCCATTTCTGCAGTTGTATCAACAGGTTTGGGAAGGCATCTGGAAAGGTCCTGCTGCTGATGCTAATGTGCTGGGAGGAATCCGGAATCTGCTAACCCCAAATGCTGAAAATTACAAAAACCTTGAATCCTGAAGACTGAATGAATATAACCCCTACTTTAATCACTTATATGTCTTATCAGTTACCCCATTCTCAACTGAAATACTTTTTTAGCATTTTCCCTGGGGCTATCTAGTATCACCAGTAATCCCCTCCAGGGGGCACCAGCTGTAACAGTCTTTTGGCTGTAGCCACCATTACACTTACTACAGAGTTCCTGATCTGAATTCTGTAGTCTTTGCGCTGTCAGTGTGCTATAGGATTTCAGTAACAATTGCAAGGGGAGTGAGTGTCATTATGTTTTAATAATAGCTAAAAATGTATCTTCTTATTTTAACATGTGTGAGCATGCATTATAAATGACCCTTTTAATACTCATATACCATGTTTATTTCAAAATTATTTACCTTCATAAATGACCCAAGGAAAAATGAAAAAAGTGTTTGATGCTAATGATTTTGTACCTGTAGGCATCACATGTTTAAATTATTTAAAATTTTAAACTATCATTTCCAATCATCAAGAAGTAAAGATAAAAACATAGGTTTAATGTAAATCTTCTTTTATACAATAGAAACATAGAACATCCATAATAAAAAACATAAAAAATTTTGTTTAACAATGTGTTTAACTCACTGATTCTCCACCTAGCTCTATTTCCAAAAACAACAATATCTTAAAATTTATTTTAATGCAATTAAGCCTAACTTGGTTCTTCCAGGTTCTTAGCTCACTAGAAATACTAAGATAATTACAAAATTACAAAATACTAGTAAATTTGAACTCTTTGTCTGATAGGGAGATATAATCTTCCATGTCTTTGGTGTTGGATTCTGTTCACTTATTGAGATGTCATATTCTCTTAAAATCTCAAATTTTGAAATATTTAGTATTTCAAAGAATAACAATGCATTCTTGATGAACTTTACATTTTAACAATCAAAACAACAATTAAAAAGAGAATCTATTGCTATTCACACGAAGGCTTAACTCCCTTAATACATCTATATAATTTGTAATCAAATTTTATTGATTCACCATTCATTCACAAAACCATATAATATCAGGGGTAAATCTTTGCTCTTTGACATGTGCACATACTTTATTTACTGCCCATCAAAGCTCCAGTGACACTATCAACTCTTATGATCTGAGTTATACATCTTCAGAATGTATCTTATAAACATAACCTATCGACAAATTTGAAAATATACTTCTAATTGGAGTAATGTTCAACTTTTACAAAGCTAGGCAGGAAGTTCCATTCATAGGAATTTGATTTAGGAAAATCTGACTTCCCCTTTGCAAAGTAATACTTGCATGTTGCTATGATGTCAAACAAAATATTGGAAAGAAACTGAAATTTTAAATACTTGTCCATAAGCTTCTTTACAGTTGGGACGATTTCATTATTTGATTTTGGTTTTCATTCAAATTAACATATAGCAATGTAACTGAATATTTTCCTGCCTTCCTCCTTGAATGTGTCCTTCCTTTTCTTGTCCTTCCACTATTACATTTTCTTTTATTTTTTAACTTGGTAAAATGATTTATTCAGCTTCTATATGTCTTTCTTTCATTGTCATCTCACTGACTAGCATAATACAAATTCTGTTGGAATACATACTTTTTTCCTTTGATTCTTTTTCAATAAAAAGACCATTTTATGCTTACTCCAATTATTTTAGTCAGCTATTTTCTATTTTTTAAATAAAAGTATTGTTGTTTCTGTCTCTATGCATCTAGAGGGAAAAAAAAGACAGATTATGACCAAATTATTGTTTTATGTCACTTCTCCTTGATACCATCCAAGTACATTGTTTGTTTTTTTCCTCAGTACTTACTTCAAATAAGGTTGAAATCCAGTAAAATTCATTCAGAATAACTTGTGGACTTGATATGTGAGGGAAAAATTTAAGCCTTGCTTTTCTTCTAACATTTCTAAGCTTGGAGAATTTGGGTTGCTGATAACCATCATGTTCACCATACTGAAAAAGTTCACATTCAGAGGAATGGCCATCATAGATAAACAGAGTAAAGAAATTAGGTGTCATTCTTTGAGGCCAAGGATATAGTATTTCTTGAAACCAGAGTAAACCTAGTCTTCGCAATTAAATGAGGCAACAGTTTTTTTTTTTTTTCCTTAAGCATGCTTATGTGACAAATATACCAGTTTAAGCTATAAGACTCTAAGAAGACTTTCCTGATTCACATTCTATAAATTTTTATTGTTTTATAATTCTTTCCTTTTTTCCCTGATATTTTCTTTTATATAATAATACAGGCAAATAAATAGTTTACATTCAGGATTGGAGCTATGGTGATAAGCATTTTGTCTCATTAATCCAAATTCACATGTCAACAATGATATCATACCTGTTAGCTTCATATTTAATCTTGTAAAAACATTCATATTTTCTTTTCAGGCTACTCACTATTACTGTTACTTTTATGGTTTCCTGACCTTCAGTTCTAAATATATAAATTAACAAAGCATAGATCCAATTTTTATCTATTCATTATACAATTTTCTAACTGCTTTATGGATTCTATTGTGTTCTAAATATTTTATTCAAGAAGAATTTTCCGTTTCTCATATATCATGATATTACAGATTTCACCTATATGCTTTACTTTGTTGGTATTCCAATACAGATTATCAGTTTCACCTTTTAAATATTATATGAAAATTTACTAAAGTCCATAATTTAGGTGGTAAATGCAACTAATAACTGTCAGTTTACTTATTTTGTTTACACACCTTTTGTCAAACTCAAAATTTTATGTCATGTGAGGAGAAGTCTAGGGCTGGGAATATATTTTCAGATATTCATGCATGTAGGTTTGAAATAACTATGTGTTACATAATGCAGAGTCAGTAAATTTGATATAAATAAAGGAAACAATATAAGTATTTTCACTTCAATTCAGAAAATAAATTTTACTTCGCCTTGTGGAGCTCAGTAAGTTACGTTCATTTTTTTTTTTTTCTCTACAGTAAAATCTCAAATATGTCTGATGATTCCAATATGAACAAAATAGGTAGGGATATATATCTGGAAGTAAAAAAAAAAAAGAATATGTTTATGGTAATAGTCTATAAGGGTTGTTCCACCCAAACTGAAAATAGAGGTGGCATGTCCATGGCTGTGTTCTTTCTGTCCTGGTTTCCTATCCCACTCAAACAAGGGCTTTAGGCACCTTTTCATGACAGGTTTGCACTTCTTACCTAAACTGCTACAACTTAAAGTTTTTACTTTGAAATGTATGGCTTTTATTTCTAAAGATAAAATTTTCCAACAATAGTCTTGATTTGGTTCTAAATCAAGGAAATGACAGTGGAGGTATGATAGAGTGCATTAAAATGAGGTTTTAGAAAGGGATCATTTTCTTCCAACTGCAAACCTAATAAAACCATGCAATAAATTCTTTTTTGCCTTGCAGACAGGGTCATCTTCCAGAAGATTGGGAATATAACCAAAAAACTTCAATTTTTACTTATTTTTAACAAAAAAGGAATATTGCCTGCCTGCTGATGGGTAGTGATGAAATTTTTGGGAAAAAAGTGTCAACTTTCTACATATAGTCCTAAGTACTATTCTAGTACAACAGTAGTAGCATTTTCTTACTCTTCTATCCTGTAGAAAAAAAAAAAGATTTTGTAATTTTTTTAGATAATAGAGTCAATTTTTGTAATAGAATATGACTACTATAGGCGATACTTGGAGCTTAGTGGCAAAGCAGGAATTTACAATTAAAAGTTTTTTAAAGTGGATGCTGTACGGGCCTCCCGGGTGGTGCAGTAGGTTGAGCGCAGTGCTGTGGGGTTATCTGTGTCCTCTTCAGCACGAGTTTGATTCCCCGCCCGCCAGGGAGAAACCCACATGGCTTGGCAGATCTCTCCTGTCTCGCCTGCTGATCCCCTCAGCAGTGTCTTTGGGCGTTCTGCTCCCTGCTCTTTCTCTAGTGAATTCTTTCACCCTCCCGTGCATCTGACCGGTACCCCAGTTCTTGTATAAATAAATAAATCTTAAAAAAAAAAGATATTCTATGCCAGGAAGAACACCGCTTCTACTTTATTTTATTATTATTTTTTAAAGATTTATTTATTTATACAAGCACTGGGTACAGTCAGAAGTGCGGGATGGTGAGAGAATCCACCAGAGCCAGAGCAGGGAGCAGAACAGGCAGAAGGACAGAAGTACACTGCTGAGGGATGCAGCGGGCGGCAGGAGAGGTCTGCGTTCCATGTGGGACCCTCAATGGCCACAGGGGATCAGGGGATGGAACCGGCGCTGCAGAGGCTGCAGCAGTTCGCAGCCCAAGCGCTCAACCACTGCGACACCAGGGGAGGCTCACCGCTTCTGCTTTAATCAAGGGGAGGTAAACATTAAGCCATCTTGATCAATATTAAGTTTATATTTTAACTCATACGTAACTGTTAGTTTTTTTTCCAATGTAGTGGTACCGTTTTACTTGCCTGCTGCCTTATAACAAAAACTAGAAACAACCCACATGACCATTAACAGGTGAAAGGATAAACACATTGTGGTATATCTAAGCAGTAGACTACTGCTCAACAGCAAAAAGAAAAAAATTGCTGTACATACAAATACATAACTGAATCACACAAAGATTATAATGATTGAAAGAAGTCACATAAGGGGCATCCCTGGTGGCACAGGGGTGAAAGACAGCACTATCAAGGTATTGCCAGGGAGCAACCCACATGGAGCAGCAGACCTCTCCTGTCTCACCCGCTGCTCCCCTCAGCTGCACCTGTTCTGCTCCTCACTCTCTCAGGTGAATCCTCTCATCCCCCTCCCTCCAGCACCTCTGGCTTACACCCTAGTTCTTGTATGCATAAATAAATAATTTTTTAAAAGAAAGAAAAGTAACATAAAAAAGAGAACTTACTTTATGACTCCATATATATAACTTGGAAAAGACAAGTCAGATCATCAGTGACAGAAAACAGATCAGTGGTTGTCTTGGGCTAAGAGTAGAGTTAAGAAAGAAACAAGGTGGCCTCTCCTATGGTGCAGTGGGTTGACTGAAGCCCTGTGAAGCTGTCCACAGCCTCTGCAGCATGGGTTTGATTCCTCTGCAGCACAGTTTGATTCCCAGCTGGCTAGGGAGATACCCACATGGTGCAGCAAACTTCTGTCTCACCCGCTGGTCCCCTCAGCAGTGTTTTCGGTCCAACTGCCTGTTCTGCTCCCCATTCTGTCTCTGGTGAATCCTCTTACCCTCCCGCACCTCTGGCCTGTACCCCAGTTCTTGTATAAATAAATCTTTAAAAAAAAAGAAAGAAGGGGTATTTTTTTGAATGACAAAAGTGTTCCATAATTCAATTGTGGTGGTACTTAGATGAAAATATGGATTTAGCAAAATTCATTAAAATGTGCAGCCACAGTGGGTGCAATTAATTGTAAATTATATCTCAACAGAACAAATTTTAAAATTAGTAAATCTATGTCACCATAGAATTGGTACATTGTTAGAAAGGAATAAAAATCATAAATCAGTTACTCTTCATTTTCTATGTATAAGCTAATAATTAGGTTCTTGCTAAGACAAGAGAAGTTTGAAAGCAAACATATTTATAACCTCAGATTCTTACAGGACAAAGGGATCAAAGAATGGAAGAAAGGTCTTCTGAAATTTAAATTTACTTACACATCCTCATTTGTTATGATTATTGGGAAAGGCCATAACTTCTTAAGATATTTATAAATGCTAAAAAAAAATATATTCTAGGTTGCTCAGTGCATGGTTATTTTAATCTCCCTGTAAACAATTTTTAACTTTGACATATAAAATATTACAATGTTCAAATAATCTACAGACTGTTTGTAGTCGGTCAATTTTTTTTATGCTTATTTAGCAAATGAGCTTGAATAAACTTGTGTACACCTATACTCTCTTTGTATAAATTGTCTACTTTCTCTTATTATTCTAATGAAATATCAAAAACCATATGTCTACTTTCTCTTCTGTGCTTGTAAGATGATTGTGACTTTTGTAGATTTGAGTAGGAAAAACAAGTGACTCTTGATTTCTTAAGGGTTACTGGTTTACTTGATAAATGAATGGTTTCAAATAATATCTTCATTTCTGTTGTAATTTTTCAACTTATACCATGAGATCTTGTAGGCAAGATGAAGTGTTATGGAAGAAAGGTTAGGATTAATTGATTAATCATTTTGACACAAAGTGATAATAGTGACATGATCAATGGCAGCATTTCCTATTCCTCCAGTTCTTTACAATCTCGCAGAAGTCCAGCTTACCCAACTACATTTGCCAAACACCTTTACCATTAGATAGTACTGGTACAAGAGGGCAGGAAAAAAAGATAGGAGGAAGGGAAAAACAAAGACATTTAGATATGTGTCCTCATTTCTCTATGTTTTAGGCAGCTTTTTTTTTTTTTTTAATGTTTCAGTTCCTTGTAAACCATCCTTCTTTCTGGCTTCCCATCTTTAATGGAAAGTCCCCACGATGTTTCTGCTTCCCTCCAGTAGCCAATTAGTGTTCAATAACACCAATTTATCTGTAAGGGTAAATCCTAAGGCTGCTAATACCTGAGTTTCCTCATTACTCTTTGTTTGACTTTCATTTCATCATCGTGGCTCTGTAATTATTTCCCTATATTAATTTTACTCTAATAAACTATGTGCCATGGACTGTGTTTTTCTGAGTGTCCTTGATCCTCAGTGACGCAATTCTATGAAAACAGCATAGTCAAAGAGGGTAGGATTTGAAAAATATCTTGACAAATGTATATTTCACTTCTTCTACCTAAAAATCAACTTGCCATAGTTTATTGTTAAAATGTGACTAATTGGGGGGGGGGATAGACCAATAATGGAGTCCTTCATGGCTGGTCTCCACCCAGACTTAATACCTTTACCAAAGGATAACCCTAAACCAACAAATCTAGAGTCTCCTAATCAGCCCTGATGCAGGAATCTTTATGATAAAATCCCCTGCCTTCCCCTAAGAAAATGTTGGTTAACCTGAAATGATATTTCTTTCCTTTTCCTAAAACCTTATCCTACCTTCCTTTAGTTTGTAAAAATCACTCCATTTTGTATAAGAACTTTCAGCACTACATGAAATGCTGCCTAATTCATGGGTCCTATAAAAAGAGCAAGTTAGATCTCTAAATTTGTGAATTTTGTGTTTTAACATTGGTAACAGTTAAATATTATATTTACGCCTGTGAATTTTTCTATTTATAGAAAATGAGCTGACTGAACACTACATAAGATGACTCAATTGTGATTTATGAGATGAAATCTGAGGTACACAGGAACCCACACCATTGAAAGGAAGCAGGTTTTGTTACAGAAAGCAGTCAAGGTTCAATGTTGTGTGTATTAGCCTCTGCAATCCACATAATGTTTTACATGGGAATTACATTGCTTTGCTTTTATACCCATGCCTTACTCAACAGATGCAAGTTTCCCTAGGAAGAGTGATAGGATTTTCTGAAGTTGCAAGCAGACCCAAAAGAAGCTAGATACTGAAGTCTAACTGTCATGGTCTATGTTATTTCTCTCTCTCCCTGATGCTGCTCATCAGGATCCTCTTTCATTACACAGATGGGCAATATCTTTCCTGAAAAGGGAACAGGGTGGTGCATCTCCAGATATTATACCACCCTTTGAGAGATCAGTCTCACTTCCACTTATTTTATGATCTTGGAAATATTTTAAATTGATCTTTGCCTCAATTTATTACTCGGAAAAATGGAATAATATTGGTACTACCAGTAGTAATTAATATAAAATTCAATTTGGCTAGGTATGTTGCCAATTATGTGATCAAACAACTGTCTAGTTGCTACTATGGGGCTATTTATTACTTTTTTTAAAGAATTATTTATTTATACAAGAACTGGGATACAGGCCAGAGGTGCAGGAGGATGAGAGGATTCACCAGAGACAAAGTGGGGAGCAGAACAGGCAGACTGACTGAAATACACTGCTGAGGGGAGCAGCAGGCGAGACAGAAGAGGTCTGCTGTGCCATGTGGGCAGCTCCCTGTCTGGCCGGGGATCGAACTCATGCTGCAGAGGTTGCAGATTGCTTCACAGTGCAATGCTTAACCCTTTGCGTCACCAGGGAGGCTCTAATGGCTGTAAATTCTAAAGAATAATGGATCAAACTAGGAAAATTTTTCCTGAATTTTAGGACCTATGGCATCAAGAATAGAGAAGAGAAACTTAGCCTGACAGACAAGAAAAGAAAAGATGAGGTTCTTAGATGGAGAAAACATGTTCACTGAGGGCCTCCCTGGTGGTGCAGGGGTTGAAGACAGCACTATCAAGCTATTGCCAACCACAGCAGCATGAGTTAAATCCCTGGCTGGCCAGGGAGCAACCTACATTATGCAGCAGACCTCTCCTGTCTTGCCTGCTGCTCCCCTCAGCAGTGTATTTCAGTAGCTCCTCCTGTTCTGCTCCCCACTCTCTCTGGTGAATCCTCTCACCCCTCGCACCTCTGGCTTACATCCCAGTTCTTGTGTGCATAAATAAATAAATCTTAAAAAAGAAATAAAAGAAAACAAGTTCATTGAGAAGCCTAGAAATCGATGTGATCCCTCAACTACATTCTCCTAGGTCATAAAAGGGAGAGCAGTGACTATGTCTCTTCTTCAATTAGTGAGGGAGGAAGGATCAAGAAGGACTTTGTCAAGTACTGAAGCTTCTCCCATTTTCAGGGCTCTCACTGGTCTCAATTCAAAACAATCTTCATTTTTTTAAGTGATAACATGGTAACAAACTTCCTGAGCCTCACAGAACCTTGATCAACGATCTAGTTGTCACACCAGGGTGAGAAAAGGGGTGTTCTCCTGGGCTGTTGAGAAAAGTCTATCTGACCCTTTTGGGGGTGGGGAGTAAGAATGACACCAACTCACACAATCACATGAGTCAATTCCTAAATATAAGCATCTCACTGGATATATGTGCATTCTATTAGTTTTGTTTCCTCAGAAAATGTTGGCTAATACAGTATCTGATAGGATTATTAAGAGGCTTAAGTACATTGACTTGAAGATAGTGTCTGACAAATAGTAAGGAAACAGTAAATATTGCCACCTACTGTTTATGAAGAGGTTCCTATTCATTACCAACTCAAGAAATTATGAACACTGGCAGAGGAGGTCGGAGGCTGGGAAGCAATATAAGGGAGAGGGCTGAATGAACTATGATGGAGGACTAGGGGTGCTTTGTTGGTAGGTGTGGTAACTTGCATCTGAAGAGGTATGAACCTGTACTCCTAAATCATACAGAGTGTTGTAAATCAACATTACCTTAATTAAAATAATACAACAAATAAGAAATATTTATAAATGCATTATCTTAACTTGAAGCATAATAAACTATATGAATATAAACAAACTGAATTTAGATAATAATCATTCTTGAATATTTTAAGATTCATATGCCAATTAAATATACTTTCTTATGCCTGCACGAATATGTTCAATTTTCCTATTTTTCATTGTAGTCCCTAGATACTTTGTTTTTCCCAGCAGGTCTTTGAAAATTTATCATGCAGATTACAGTATAATATTAACCACCTTTTAGTACTAGGAGACTGTAAAATGCATTCAATGGTGTTTCCATGCATGAAGGTACTTTCAGAATGTTTTATGTAGCATAATCCATTTACTAAAACTTGCAATGCTCCTTGTTTTATGATGTTCTGCAAAGATGACAGATGTTCCTTAATGTTTCACCCTGGGAATTCTCCCTCAAATAAAGTTGTCTGCATAGGAAACTATGAATATAGATTCAATTGTTTAAAGGCTGAAAATTCTCCAATTATAACACTATTTATTATGATTTTCACAAAAATATTTGCACTAAAACAAAATGTACTGAAGTAAGATGAGTAAGTCAAGCTGTTTTTTAATTGACATGCAAAAGGTTATTGCAAAACTGTTTTCCAATGCATGGATGTAAATGTCATACTGCCTGTGTATGAATGAGTTGGAGAGAATGCTCAAATACATATTTATCTATTTTACCTATTATAAGGCATGGTGGGGCTCTTTTTAGGACAGATTAGGTGCCCTCTAGCTCTAACCAGCTTAAACTGGTTCATGGTAGGCTGTAGCCCACATCCTCCAGATGTGTACAGAACTTAAAATTGAGAACTATCTGCTCACCCACCTCTTTTACAGCAGCAGGTAGGTGTGTTGGATGGTTGTTTATATAGACACTGTATCAGAAAACAAATAATCCATCTTAAAATAAGAATTAAGTTTATATCATTTTATATTTTATTTTTTAAATTTTTATTTATATTTTTTACATCATTATGCATTCCCCATCTGATGATATTTTATATCAGTAGATTTTGACCTGAGGAAAATTTAGATCAATAGTATAAAGACACTATCTTTGGAAATTTTTGAAAAATATATTAATACTTCATACTCAATAAATAAGTTAGATGTAATCCTTTCAGTATAGTTATATAAATTCCCAAAATCATTTCCATATATTTGTAAAATATTAATAATATGGAAACAATTAGCTATTGTATATCTACAGGGCTTCAAATCAACAGAAAAATATGATTCAATGTCACAAACAAGGGGGAGAAAGAAATATGGATTTTTATTTTTTTTAAAACTACAACTTCCTTAACATATACAATGAGATGGGAGTTGAAATTCATGTAGTTTATCAATACCTGCTATGTAATAGCTACTATTTGTTAGTATCAGTTGCATTAATGAAATCCTTCTCCTTTTAAATGATTTAAAAATTAATTTATTCTTACTTTCTTAACAATGCCATTGTGTAATGTATGATTAAAGCATTAGGTTTTCTTATAAATAATAAGGACCCTGTCCTGCATTAGTTACCTCTTGCTGCTATAATAAATGATTACAAACTTGTGATTTCTCTTATATGTGGAATATAGAGAAACCAAATAAAGGGTCTGGCAAAGACAAACCTCAAAAACTGACCTTAGTTATGAGGCATCCAGGAAGGCAGGGGGAGGGGGATGAGATCAAAATAAAGTGGAAGGAGAGCACAGGGAATATGGTGTTGGTCTATGGGTGCTATGGGTGTGGGACAACTGTGGTGACCACACCTGAGGGGAGAAAGCATATACTGTCCAAAATTACCAAAGATGTAAGAAAAAATTACTACATTTAATAAAATAAAATAAAATGAAAAAAATTAAAGCTCTGTTTATACAGTTAGAGTATATCATAGGTATCTCATTACTCACAAATTAGTATTTCTTAATTTTTTAATGTTTTAAATGTTTATTAAACATTTACATTTTCTTTCTTTTTTATGTGTTAATAAAACCCTACAAATTTATTTTTTAAGATTTCTGGAGGTCAGAAGAGTAAAATCAGTTTTCCAGGGTTAAAATCAAGATGTTGACAGAAGTGCATTCCTTTTGGAGACTCTAAGGGATGAACTGTTTCCCTGCTCTCCCTTGCTTCTAGAGCTGCCTTCCTTGGTTCATAGCTCCTTCCTTTAAACCTATGGCTCTAAAGTGCCATCTGTTTCTATAATCAAATCTTGTTTTGCCTGTTTCTTGTAGCAATCATTTGCATTAAATTGAGCTTATTTACATTACGCAGGATACTCCTCACTTGTCAAAATCCTTAATCACATCTGAAAAGTCCCTTTTGTCATACGAGGTCATATGCACAGGTTCCAGGGATTGCTGAACTTAAACAGTGTTTGAGTGGCTCAAACAGTAACTATATTTAACATTCTATGAAAAAAGTCCACAAGAGGGGATAGAGTCTTGGATGACATCTCTTTAGTGTTGTCAGGGAATCAACTTTATTCTCCACTTTACCTACTCTTGTCCACTTGCCTGTAAGATTGTGGCAGAGGTTCCAATCATTGCACCTGCCATCCATCCTTCAGGAAGAAAAAAAGGCAGAAAACACCTCTTTAGAGTGTTTTCTCAGAAATCCCACCATAAAACTTCAGGACACTTCACATTGACAAGAACTCGGTTACAAGGTTCTATCTCATTATATAAGAAGATTGAAATGGTGTTTAGCTAAATATATTGCTGCTCATGCAAACTTGGGCTTGGGAAACAGAAAATTAGAATGGGTATTACATGTTCTATTATATGTCAATATTTCTTATAAATCTAGCAGGTAATGGTATCATCTCTCAAGAAGACCATTGTCTTCAAAGCAAAATAAAAGCTTTTAGTTTTGATATGCATCATCTTTAAAAAGAAGTGTTCTTTGCTTTGGATATGTCTAGAAAAGAAAAAGAGTTATGTGGCAGTCATGCTATATCAAAATGCATTGTAATTGCCATTGCATCATGTAATACAGTCTGCACATACTAAAATTAGAAACTGTTGGAAATGAAATATTGAAAGAACTTTATATGAATATGACTCATTTTATTTGTTCTTTTGAAAGATGAATTAGTCTACCAGAATTTCTGGCAGAAATTTGAAATAGTCTATCTTATTTCCTAATTAGGTAGATTTGACCTGAGTATAAACTCCAGCATAGGTATATACAGAGAAATTTCCAATATATTTGACATTTTCTAATTTATATATGCTATTAAAATGGAAATATAATGTTATTAGAAATTATGTTATAAAATATAGAAAATAAAATATCTGGCAATTTGAAAAATTAATATTTAATGTTTGGGATCCCTTTTCTTAAGATATCCTAAAACCGCTGTGCTCTCTTTCTCATATCACCAGTCCTATTTATCTTGAGTTATACCTACAGATACTCATTTTTGTATTTTCAGCCTTCTAGGACTATTTACACTAAAAATTATATTCATACAGAATTGCTTCCCTGTGGCACAAACCACGTAGTTTTGCTTTGAGGTTTGAAACATCAGAGGTAACTTTGAAGTGTTCAGTTAAGTGATTTGCACTCAATAACATAACATTATTCCCTCCCATCTCCCATTTCACTTGCTGCTCCTTTTCAGTTGCCTTCATGACACTCTCTGACTTTCCTTAAATATTGAAGTTCATCATGGTTATGTTCATCTCCCTCAACTTACTCTCCCTGGAAATGTCATTGTGCTTGTCTTGTTTATGACTCCCAAGTCCATATTCCCAACCCAAGTCCCTTCTGTAAACTTCAGTCCTATACAAGTGAAAATGACTACTGGTATTTTCCATTTACATGCCCCATAGGTACCTACATCAAAGCCTATTCAAAAATGAACTCTGGTCCCAATGTTTACAAATCCATTCCTACCCCATTATTCTATTAGTGAAAGGTGTCATCATCCACTAAGGAGTTGATATAGAAAACCAGGCATACCTGCTTTTCTTCTCATTTGTATCCCTCACTTTCCCACCAGTCATAGCCACTTACCATGTCCTATAAACACATTCCAAAATATCTTTAGAATCCCTCCCCTCCACTCATCCAAAAATCCACTATGATTACTCACATTAAGAATCCAATGACTAATATTCTACTTTTAGGAATGGATTTCTAATTGGCCTCAAAACCAATTGCATTGATCACTCTATTCCCTATTCCATAACCACATTTTGGACAAAATACTCTAAAGAAAAAACTATTTCTGATGAGGTTTAACAACTCTTAAAAACCCTTGGGTTAGAGTCAATTTCTTCTAGATGACTATAAAAGACATTTTTTCTTAAGTTTACGTTTCTGATAGTCTCTGCAGGCACATCAAAAAGTTCTCACTTGAAGTTCAAGATTTACTAAACATATCAGTAAATTGCTGAATGTGCCATGTGCCCTCTTAATTGTATGTATTTTATGTAAACATAAGTTGTGTTTTGTTTACCTGAATATTCCTTTAATTCAAATGCTTAATAGTATTTGGGTTGTATTTTAATCATATTAGTCATCCTAATTTCCTAAATCTGATTTTAAAAAAATGTGTGTGCATGCGCAGACACACTTACACACTTCCTAGTAAAATCTTTATCATTTCTGCGTAGCTTTTGGACATAAACCTTCAAACACTGTATCTACATCTTACATAACAGATACAGTAAATTTATGCATTCCTCTGCTACTGTCTTAATACATAATAAAAGAGATCCAATTTTCAAAGTAAAGTTGTGTATTGGAGAACAGTGATCATAAAATGAAGCAATGTAAAGGTTTCACACTCTCCTCCACAGCCTTCTTTTTAAAAACTCTCACGAGAAGAGGAAAAAGGGTGTAATTCCTTAGATTTGTGGATTCTTTGATGTTGAAAACATTTAAGAATGATCTTGAATGTGCCCTTTCAATTTTTAAATAATCCATATAAAGTTTAAAAAAAAATCCCCCATATTGATTGACTTATCTATCCTAGATATATTTGGAATCTTAGTTGGTTTTCCTGATTTTCCACAGGGATTTCAGAATCTTTATTTGATCTTATTTTATGTATTTTTCTGATTCAATTCTCATAACATTCATTAATTTTGTCCCTTTTCTTATAGTTGGAATACTTTTCTTTTTCGCACTATTTAGAGATTTTCATTTTAAATGTAAGGATGTATTTTGATGTTCACCTTTATTTGACTAGATAAAGAGCACTTGTGAAAGAAATTTAATATTTTAAAAGGGATCATACAGGCATGAATATATTGTGCAAGAAGATAAATCAAGAAAACCATAGAAAATGATTTTGTTAAGGCAGCAGCAACAGTAACAATAATAGAAGTCAAATTCTTTTTTTCTTTTGGTTAATAATTTACTCGGAAGTTCCAGAAAATTCTGAAATGTGAAAATATTCAGGGACAATCATCTCCCAACACATATCAGAAATGTGGACAGATTGGTGAAGGGAAGAACACAGGGATCATTATGAAATGTTTAACACATCACAGATGAGCTTCAAGGTAACAAAATTGTTATAGGTCAAACTGCAGTTCCAATAGTAACTTGAGTATACATGCCCTAAAATTGTGTATTTTTATACTTCTAAATAAGGTAACAGAAAAGATTGACTATGTCATAATAGAGCTAGGCAGGGAATGCAGATTAAGTCCATGTCTGGGAGAAGGAAAAAGAATATCTTCTAAGTGGGGAAGTTCTACTAAGACATGCAATATGAATTCCTTTAACATGTTCTGAAATTACTGCTTAAATATCTCATTTTAAAAGGCTCTCACAATGAGCAAAATAATTACATAAACAATTAATTCAGCCAAGGAAATAAACTTCAAAGGATGCTAACACAAATGGCTAAGAATTTGATAAATAATAAAATGAAGTAATGATATGAGAATATGTGGGTATGTTTCCTCATGATACAATTCTGGTAATGCATTTTTGTCAAAATGCCATAGAAGTAAGACGTAATGATGCATTTTTCTCATTGCATGCAATAGAGTCACCACAATTTAATTCTCCTGTTACTAGTGATGTTAACATTGATCCTTTACTAAGTAGGATCACTGAGAGTTACTTTTGCAATCAATAATTGTAACTGTAATGGTTTTTTTCATTTGTAATCAATAAGTACTTTGTGGTGAGATGATATGTCATCATAACAACAAAAAAGTGAAAGTTTTCTAAATTCCTTCTTATACAAAAATTTTAATTTATAGTTTTATTAGAAGTACCATATGATCTTATTATGTCACTTTTTTTTTAGTATCAATGAATAGTGTTTATTTATCAATTATCATTAATAGGTGAACTGTTACTCATTTTTTATGATTCATTAATAAATTGCCATCTATAATATTTTCCAATATGTCTCAAGCTATTTTGTTAATAAAATAATACAAGAAAATTGAACTAATAAGCATGAGCTTAGGTTCAGCCTTTTTTTTAAAAATTAGAATTAAAAGAATACTTCTTAAAACTGACTCTACATTAGACTCATTTGGTCAGGTTTCCAAATATTCACATATAGTCACTCTGCAGCTAAATATGCAATACAATCAATGTGGGTAATATACAAACATTGCCATTTTCTTTAGTAACCATTTAGAAAAACATGGACACAGAGCTGAGAAACATCAAGGTAGAGATAGATAATGGTAATGAGGATAAATTTATTGCTTCTGTTTGTAGAATGCACCTTGAGAATATTGAATTAATAATATTAATAAGCCAAAACTTCATTTCCTACTTTTGGTGAATGATTAAAATCCTTTCTTAATGTAAGGTGAATGACTAACAACCTAATGTTATTACTAAGGGATTAATAAAAATACAAAAATAAAATATAATAACCACACTGTCTAAAAATTGTTTTAGATACAGTTGGCTTTAAAAAAAATATTTAGGGAAGGGAAAAATACCTACTAAGTGTTATATAAAATTTATAAAAAAGGAACTCATTCATTCTGTAAAATGTCTTGTATTTTTTTTTAATTTTCAACAGAACCTAGCACAAATCGAAAGAGTATAGAATACTTCATTGATGCTAGAGCTTATTTATCAATATAATTTACTAATTGCTGAATAAGTTAGTCTTGATATATTAAAAAACAAATGATCACTTTTTTTTTAGCATATTTTAGTCTCTGTTGACATATTATTTTCCTGCATCTGCCTACACATCACTTGGTAGTCCATCCAAATGATTTAAATATAATCCTAAAAATCATAGCTTGGGTTATATTCATGTCTTTATCTCCAATTCTAGTAGAGTTTTTGATCATGAAGAGTAAATGTATGAATGAATGAGGTCAAATGATAAACATGGTTTTCCAAATTATAGTCTACTTTTCTTTTTCCCTACACATAAACTTTTCCAGTTTATACATGTTTTAGTTTACATTTTATACAAAATTTGTTAAAATAAATATTTAATCTTTTCTACAGAAAGATAGCAAAACTAAAATTCTTAAGAATATCGCTAATAAGTTACAGTGGCTGTTGCTATAGTGAAAAAGTATCAAAATATGACCTTTCCAAAAACAAGAGATTTAGGTATGAAGTGAAGCTTGAATAAATTCCTCTTTATCAATCTACACTGATGTCATTGTAGAAATCACCCTACTAAGGTTACCTTAGTATCCATGTAAATAAAAATGGTTGAAAACAAAATGCAAGTTCTTTTTAATAATCATTTTGTCCTTTTGCAGTATTCTATTTTTTTTTTTTTAATATTAGCATCTTTCTCACCATCTTCCTCTCTAAAGGTAACAAAATTTTTCAATTACAGTGCATTGCGGTCTTTGGGCTTTATGCCTTTCCTTGTCCTTGGCATTCTTTTTGTCTCTTTTTGGTAATGAGACTAATCCTCTCTTGGGTGAACTCCTGTAGGGCTGTTGCGTCAAAGCTCTCAATAAAAACCTAAACAGTTCACCAATTTTTATTGAGTCTTGATTGAAGAGCCCTTAGGGAGCTATGCACAGAAGAGAAGATATGGGAAAAAGTAGTCATGAGTTGTAATAGCCTCCATCTGAGGACGTGCAGCACCAGTCCAACAGACATGGCGATATCTAAAATTTAACGTCTAGGCATCAAAGCACATCTCCTGGTCCCAAATAATGAGGCACAGTACACAGAAATAAACATGTCACTAAAAGTACATTTTTCTTTTCTTTTCATTATGAGACACCTGATATTACACCAGATTTGTGAATGGCACAAGTCAACCCTGATTTGTTTTAAGTAGAATCTTCACTGTCAAAAAAGAAAACGAAAAGAAAAGAAATCATACTACATAATAAAAGTAACAATAAAACAATAAGCAAAGGAAAATCTGTTGGCTTGCTGAATCTCCTTCACTAGCACTTGACCTTCCTTAAACCTTTCTAGTCTTGCCCTCACAGCATGCATACCTCCGATTTCAAGCTGATAAAGAAGAAATGTAGGAATGAAATAGAACTGTCTACCCAGAAGTGTACAGAAAGCTATGAAGGCTGACATCATTCCCCCAAAGGAGAATGTTTCTGGTTGTTACTAGTCAGCAAGAATAGTGAGCTAGCAATAGTCATCATACCTTGAAGAATCAAAAGAAAATTTACTGAGAATCCTTTGTTTGATGTTGTTCCCTAAGATGCCTGACTGTCATGTAAAACTGTTCAAAACAACTTTCTATTTCAAAGAATTTGGTGGAGCTTTGAATAGAAAAAAAAAAATCTGTATTGAACTTTGTAGAATGTTTTATATTACAATTCTGTATAACTTCAATTAAGGGAAAGTTATGCAACATTTCCCAAATTAGTTACTTAGTTACAAAATATGTTTAGAGTATTGAAAAGATAGAGAATGATGGAATTAAATCCAATAACAAAGAGCAAAACACTATGCCACCATATCGCAATTTGATTTAATAACAATTCCATGAATAAAATCAAACAATTATGATATCCTGATGAATGCTTTTCCAAGAGAAAAGGAAACTGAAGCTAAGAAAAGTAACACAATGAATTATATTGTACCACAGATGAAAGTATCCACATATATAGAGGAAGAAATCTCTCTTCCTTATACTTCAGGTTCAAATCTTAAAAATAAGTTTCCTTCAGGATTTACTCTCTTGGCAGTTCTAGGTTTGGGGATATTTTCCCTCAATATAAATGTCAAGGCATCAGTCAACTGCCAGTGAGGACACCACATTCTTTAAATGTAGGGATATGTATATATATATATATATATATATATATATACATACATACATACACACACACCCCCTTCTGAGTCAGAAATACTGGAGAGTCTGACACAGAGACAAAAACATACTGCACACACACACTTAATGTCTTAGCAAAGTTTTTAAACTTTTATTTTGGCGATCAGAACTCAGGTACCCAACAAAATAATAACTTGGCAAATTGATTTCTCATGATAATACCCCACAGGTGCTATAATGAGAGCCAGATGTCATAAATCTAGATGTACAGAGAATCTCACTCTAGGAGAAGGCCCTAAAAGTATTAATTTTTCCACTTTACAGACGCAGGAATATCCACTCTCCACAAGGAGACTCTGGATCGTTAACTTTTAGAATGTAAATACAGCTCTCTAGAGGAAGAGAAACTATGTCTTTGAGTTTACAATGCAGGATTCTCAGTTTTGAAAATGTAGATGCATAGGAAGAGAACGTTCTACATGTCTTTGAAGATCTGTGAGTGATTCAGTCAGCCTTTCCTTTAACCCAATTAATATTTTTAAAATACATAAGCATGCAAATAAAAATAAGTAACCAAGTTAATTAGGTCTTTTTGTATTCGTATATTGAGTCCATGCTCACTCACCCTTTTATCTAAGGGAAACTGCAAGAGGATAAATATAAATTGTCTCTTAATAATAGGGTGGAAAATACAGGATGATCCCTGTGAGTGCCATACAGAAAATACTATAGCATTAACAATCTAATTGAAATAATTCTTGATGAATCAGACACAAGATGACCATGTTGTTTTCAATCAGTTATGTATCCAACAGAGAATAAATACAATTTATGTTAATGACATACTCAAGAGACTCAGAAATATTCAGTACTTTCTCCTGCTACACAGGAAGAAGTTTTCAATTGATTTAAAGCAATAAAGCAGAACGGTTATCCTACTGTGAATCCCTGGATTTTGTTGTGTCACTAAGAACAACAATAGATACTGAACTAATTTAGGTTGATCTGCTAAGGCCTCTCAAACAACTCATGTGTTGAGAGGCTGCATCTGCTCCTAAATTCAAGAAGGACATAGAGTCATTCTAGATGAGCCTGGTGGATGCTATAGAATTTTTCTCACAGAATACAGATTGATGCATATAATTGATCAATAGAATTTAAGATTAAAAAAAATGCAAAATTTTACAGCTAAGAAAGGGCAAGATTCTGGTGAGCAATTGATAATATATGCAAATATTATTAAGATAAATTATTAAATACAGAAATTGAAGACAATAAAATTATATTATTTTCTTTCACCATTTCATCTTTTTTTCACATTTGGAAAATAAAAAATGAATTATTTTTAGCTAAATCTCTCTTACATAGTAATTAAATATTTTGTAAAAATCTTTATAGATTACCTCTCCATGAGAGATAATCAAGTAAGGAATTAATAACTCAAAATATTGGATATAAATAGTAGTATTAGAGGAAGTGGTAGGCCCAGGTTTACCCTGACATCCAGAATGTCACAGATCTATTCATCTTTATTTATTACTAATACCACAATGACAAGGAATTGGATATTTTTCTCTTATTGATATTTCTTCTCTTGACTTTTTAGAAAGAGCAATCCAAATTGTAGACCTCAAGTCTAGTTGACTATACATGAGAGGAAAATGAATAAATTATATTTTTCTTAAATTAGAACAATATTATTCCAAAGAATTCATCTTTATCTGAGCAGTTATCTATGAGAAACATATTGGACTATATTGACTTTAAAAACTTTGTAATGAAATCCACATAGTTTTGAATTTTTGGAGATTTATATGAGATCAAAATCTAATTTATTTTGTGGATGGAAAGCCAAGCAAACTGAAACAAATGAAAATGTTGCAAGCAGTTCACACTTTGCATAGCTTTTTTTTTTCCATTTCATCTTATTTTACAGATGTTTAACTTTCATCCTCTCATCTTCGAACAAATTGCAATCATGAATCCGGCCTAAGACACAAATTACAGTTTCCGTATAAGTAGTTTGCAAAGATATGAAAGTTTTGATAGCAATATCCCACTTTTAAATTTAATTTCAAGGTTCAAGAAAAATAAAATTAAGACAGAAGTCGGGACAAAAAGAAACATTTTTGAAATGGTTGCATCATTATTTACCTGGATATATTTTTGGGATTGACATTGAATTTGACTATGATTGTCAAACAGAATATAAAATAGATGGCATGAAAATCTGTCCTTTAAGCAATATTAATTGGATATTTAAATGGGAATGAGTAAGACTGTCTAAGCCCAAGCAATGTAGAATATATGTTAGAGTGTTGGTACAGATAATCTCCCTGCTTGAGATCATATGTGGAGTTTTTTTTTATTTTATTTTATTTTTTAAAGATCTATTTATTTATTTATACAAGCACTGGGTACAGTCAGAAGCGCGGGAGGGTGAGAGAATTCACCAGAGCCAGAGTGGGGAGCAGAACAGGCAGAAGGACCAAAGTACACTGCTGAGGGGAGCAGCAGACGCGGCAGGAGAGGTCTCTGCTCCATGTGGGACCCTCGCCTGGCGGCCGGGGATCAAACCGGCGGTGCAGAGGCTGCAGGCAGCTTCGCAGCCCAGCGCTCAACCGCTGGGCCACCAGGGGAGGCCCCATATGTGGAGTTTAGATTGTTGTTTAAGGATCAAGCCTCTGACCACCTCCAGAAATAACAATGGGCACTTTGGACTAGATATTTCTGCTCAAGCTTACTATCAGATATTAACTGTAACTTCTGATACGAACATGGGTATTAACCAATCTTGAAACCTGAAACATCTGTGATTTCTGGGCAATATCAGGAAAAAAAAAATGTGAAGGGGCAGGTTGATGTCCAGAAGATGGAGACAGTTTGTAGAGGATCATGCCAAAAGGGGAATGCAAGGAGGAGATACTCATGAGTAGAGAGCCTCTTTTCCTTAGAAATGACATTGGAACTGAGTGAGGAACTTCCAGATTCTGTTATCACTTGAATGGTTCCCTATAGACACCTCTTTAGTAAGACTAAAAAAGAGTTACCTTGTTTGGGGATGGCAGTTCAATGTTAAGTGGACAACCATTTTGAAATGCTGTTAGTCTGACCAAAAAGGGTAAAAATAAATCAGCTCAGGTGAGTTTAATTGAATGCTTACTAGCACAGTAGTTTGGTTTCTATCAAGTCATAGGCTATGGCCTATATGGTATATGGTTAAGTAGAGAGACAAAAGAAACCTGTACTATTAAAGGGATGTTCCTAGGGAACATGCCCCTACAGAAATCACTATGGTAATCTGAAGAGTATATTAAAGTAGAATATGTCAACATTATTAGAAGAATCTCTTTCCAACATTGGAAGGGTGACTGGAATGATGAAGACATAGTTACCATGTAAGTGGTTCTCAAAGTTATGTACCAAAGATGTGAACATTTTGGTAGCAACTTTCCATTTCTGAATTTACTTTCAAGGTTCAAGAAAAACATTTTCATGTTTTAAAATGAATTTCATTCCCAATTTATAGTACATCTCTGCACTGATTTATTTATATGATAATAGAATTTGAATAATTACTAAAAATTCCTTTTATTTAAATATATAGTAGAATAGAGATACATTTATATTTCAGAAAAACATAATCACACCAATTAAGTTATAAGCATAGCTTAGGTATTATCACCATTATTTATTCAGCAAATCCACTTTGAAGGACATTTATTCATCAGTCTATTTGCTTATGCATAGGTATACAGCAGACAATAAATAAGGAAAATTTCATGTTCTTGTGGGCTATCTCTTCTTGTGAAAAAAATATATCAGTAGTAACATAACTTCAGATGTTGTTTCATAGTGAATAAAATAACCAGAAGAATAAAAAGATGGAGAGCAATTGGAAGGCATCATGTTGAAAAAGATGACTGATTTATTTGTAAGCAATTGAATAGAGATATATAAAAATGGAGATGGGGAGGGTAGTTAGAAGGCTAATAAAATAATTCAGATATGACTCTGAAGACAACCTCAGGAAAAGAGTGAGGTTTAGAAAAATTTCATATTGTATGCTATGCACCATTCCTAGCACTGGTAATTTATGACTAAAAAGAAATTTCTTATTCTCATAGATACTACATTCTGGTGGAAAGATAGACAATAAAAAATAAGAAAATTATTATGTATATTCCAATGATGGAATTGATGACAGAAATAAAGCAAAAAATATGTGTCAGAAATTGAAATGAGCTGACAGTTTCAATGACAAAGTCAAGGGAGTTTCCTTTCATAATATTTAAGACAAGACATAATATTTTGAGGGGTAAAGTCCTACCAATATGTAAAAAGAGAATATTTCACCTAAAGGAAGTAATGCAATGGGTTTGAGGCAGATGTATACTGTAGGTTTGAGAAAGAGTAGGGAATATGTGAATCTGGAGCAGAGGAATTGAAGAATAATTGATGAAAGATTACAGATATTATGAAGAGATAGTACTTAAGTTTTACTCTTGGTGACATGGTGTTTAACTTGAAAGGTCTGAATAGAGGAGTTGGTTATGTGTGTTTTCATAGGATCATTTTAGCTATTGATAAATTAATGATAAAAGAATAGAGCAGGGAGAAGAGACTATTACAATTGTCTTTTCACAGGATGCTACTGTGTTGGACCTCAATAAACAGTGCTTAATTATGCTGAAATTTGAAGAATAATGTTCAAACTGATGTTGAAATTTGAAAAAATAAACTAATTTTATTTCGAGACTAATTATGTGTAAACTTTGATTTATTTTCATTTTATTTAACTCAACTTCTACAGTGTTTCTGAGTATCTACAATGCATCAAGCCTTTTTCTTGGTCTTGTGATACAAAGGTGATTAAAAGGGAAACAATTTCTGTGCTCTTGGAGCTTATATTCTAAAAAAAGAGGACTCATTTCATATCACGAAATATTGGTAGAAGTTCTACTAAGTGAGATTGGAAGGTTGTAGGTAGAGAGTATTTGAAGAAGAAGTCAGGGATTTTGTTTTCAGCCATATTGATTCTGAGATACTATGAAATATGCAGGAAGTAGCTGGATATAAAAGACATAAGCCCA
The DNA here is from genome assembly GCF_964194135.1 of Talpa europaea. Lineage (NCBI taxonomy): Eukaryota > Metazoa > Chordata > Mammalia > Eulipotyphla > Talpidae > Talpa > Talpa europaea. Next base: position 72,785,770 of record NC_140068.1, read on the forward strand.
AGTAAATAGAAGATTTAAATTCATATATCATTAGATATAGTTAACAAGTAAAATACTAAGAGAGGATAAAAATACCAAAGAAGTGGGTATAGTTTGAGATGTGTGCGTGTGTGTGTGTGTGTGTGTGTATCTGCTGCAGTTCCTGGCACAGAACTGAGAACTTTGTAAATTCCTAAGTCATAAGAGCACTAGGAGAATCCTTTGATCTAATGAGGAGCCTACACAACTCCTGGATGGTTTGTGGACAGAATCTGGTTACCAAGTCATGATTAGAAACTTGGAAATTTTAGCTCCACCTCCCATCTTCCAGAATGTGATTACAAAAATAACGAACTTGATTTTTAGAAGATTAAAGTGGTTAAAGGACTATAGTTACTATAATATAATATAATATAATATAATATAATATAATATAATATAATATAATATAATATAATAATGGTCACTATAATAGGTACAATACATTTTCTTAGTCTAGTTGTATCTTTTCAGAAAAGTAAACCACAAACATACGGTCTTCCAATATGGTGCATGGATTTTAGCCTGGGTGTTTATTCAATAGTGTAGCCCTACCACTGATCTTAAATAACTGAGAGAAATTAGTGTGTGGAAATCCATAAGTATGTGGGAGATTATTTAGCTGTGTTAGTAGTGGTCTGCTCCTCTTTTCTGGTTAAAGAACACATCAAGTCTCATGTACAGCTCACTATCCACAGAAATAAGAAAATAACCGTGTATAAGATCCTTGACTCCCCCTTGCCATTTCCTAGAAGATGAATGCTGTACTGAAATGAATACCCCTTGTCCTTGCTAGTATCAGTAAGCATCATTATCATTTAATTCACCATATCCATGAGAACTACTCAGAAGTAATATGCCAAAAATTTATCTTTCTACTTCAGAAGAATTAATCTCTTTGAAATAAAACCTGCAGTGACCCATAGCAAAAGATGCTTTCTGTAGTAATATAACCCAAAGCCATGGCTCTTTCATGCCGTTGCAATCATTCAGGAAGAGGCCAGTGCCCTTAGCTCATCCATCAGATGGAAAATAAAGATGTTAAAATAACTTGTATCCACAATGACTGCATTCGATTTACTGCCTGTGATATGTGTGGCTGAAGAAGCTGGGTATTGCCTCACTGATGCTGTACTTGAGATGTTTCCCAAGTGTGTGGCTCTGAATAGACAGGCAGGAAGACTGCTGGAGAGAAGGAAGGAGCAGAAACAGTCATCACCACTGTTTTGTAGCTTCAGTGTGCCTGTCAGTGTAAGTTGACGAGAGTAACCAGAGAGCAAACTAGTTTGTAAGTCACCCTGCCTTTTTTCCATTTCATCTATCTATCTATCTATCTATCTATCTATCTATCTATCTATCCATCCATCCATTCATCCATCCATCCATTCATCATCTATCTACCTTCCTACCTACCTACCATCATCTTCTGCTCCTTCTTTTCTCTCACCCCAGTTCTCCCTCTTTGCACTTCTTCCTTTTAATTTATTTCATATGACACTATTGTTTAACGCAGTCTCTGACTAGATGGTCAAGGATCTAGTTTAGCTCCTACCTAAACTGATGTGTTTGCTTGTCTAAACTATAAAACTCCAGTTTCTTCTTTAAATTAATATTGGTTGAGAGGGTTTAAGTAAACATCTTAGAGTGTTGTAAATGATATACAACTGGGGCCTCCCCTGGTGGCTCAGGCGTTTGAGCGCCTCGCTATGAAGCTGTCCCCAGTCTTTGCAGTGCTGGTTTAATCCCGGCTGGCTGGCGAGAATCCCACATGGTGTGGCAGACCTGTCTCGCCCGCTGCTCCCCTCAGCAGTGTATTTCGTCAATCTGCCTGTTCTGTTCCCCGCTTTGTCTCTGGTGAATCCTCTCATCTTTCTGCACTTCTGGCCTGTACCCCGGTTCTTGTATAAAATAAATAAATAAATCTTTAAAAAAATATATACAACTGTTTGTTTATTTAAACTCTTTTATAATGATATATACAAATTATTACTTATTTTGTTATTTTGTTGTAGCATTATTATAATAAAATTCAACCTATGTACATGGAGTAAATAATATCAGGATTATCAATAATTTTTGAGGATTACAATTTGTGAGGAAAATGACATGTCACTAATGGCTTATTTAATTATATGTGAATTCTAGACACGGAAGATTTTATTTCCATAAATGCCCTGAAGAATTCTCTACTGAATCAAGAATTCTCTACTGAAATTGAAAAAAAAATATTTTAAGTACCATAAACAATATTTTAGGAGCTGTGCAGAATCCACAATCTGTTTCTTTCTACTCAGTTCAATCTATGGAGTCCCACAACTCGGTATTGCCTGAACATAGTCCTTTTTATTAATCAAGTACAAAATTAGGAAGGGTATGAAAAAGACAAACTGAGAGAAAGGGCAGATATGGAAGAGGAATATCAGGTTATATTCTAAATTATAACAATCAGTGCTTTCATGAAATTAACTCTATCTTTGTCATTATTGGATTTACCATCTTACATAATACATTCAGTTTTTTCTTCTTCTCACAGTTGCTTTTTTCTTAGACAGTCTGTTTTCCATATATAGTTTGCCTTTCTTTAAACATGTTGGTGTCCCAGATGTGGTGCAAAAAAAATAAACAGAAAATAATGGTAATGATTATAATAAACATGTAGAATAAATGCATAAAAGGGAGAGCTTATTATGATACTTTCTCAAGATTTACCTTTATGAGTTCCACTGGCTAAGTCTGAGATAGAAACAGCGAAATTTTGGTAATCATTTAAGATTTTATTATTGTTATTGCTTTTGTTAGAAACAAGTTACCAAATGATTTTAAATGTTTTTCACTGAGTGAAATAAGCAGTAATTTTTATATATGCTAAAATGTTTGACTGCTTGCCAGCAGAAACCACATATTAATCACACTTCCGTATTTCACATCTGTTATTATAGTTACTTTATTCTATATACACAATGAATACTGATGCAATAATTCCAGTATTGTGTAGCAATAATAAGTGGTGAGAGATAGGTCAAATAAAGTTCTGGGATGGCATATCAAAGTAAACATTGACCAACTACATTCATTTTCTTGTGTCCTGTTTTGTATTTTTTCCTATTCCTTCTGTATTTCCAGCATTAAAAATGCTTCAAGCATTAAAAAACCTTGGCAAATACAAATGTCAACAAACATGAAGGAAAGAATCAAATTATGGAGTATCACTCAATATATATTGCGCAATCTGAAGACTATGTATGCATGGAGTCTTTTTTGCGTTCATGTCTCAGAGTATGTTTGGCCAGAACAAAAAAAAAAAAATGAGAATTGTTATTGGAACATTAGCTAAAAGTGACTTTCTTCTTGTCTTTCTTTTAAATGCCTTGTACTTTAAAACTAGTGACATTTCCATCAAAATGAATAAGAAATTTTAGATAATTGATTCTTATTCAGAATACTAAAAGTAGATGTTTGTTTACTTTGGAAAACATTTTCATTACATCTCACTTCAGAATATTTATGTTTTTCCAGGGAAAAATTGACTATCACCATCTGAAAATGACATCACTGTTTTCATATGAAATTTTGTAAGTATGACATTTTAGTTATGCCCTTTATATGATATTCTTTCTTTGCTACACAATGGGAATTTGAAACTGCAAATGCCTTTTTGTTGAAAGGAAAAGTCAAAGCAGTGACAATAATAACCTCCAGTAGGATGTTTTTTTCCCTTATAGTGAAAAGTCCATTGTGAAGTTAATAAAGTTAACTTTTGACATCAATGTAGTTGAAACCTAGTCCTTAAGAACACATTTTGACAGAAGAATTGTATAAAATTTAAATAAGCTCTAGGTACTTGTCAACATATTTTAAAAATTTTCATTCATCTCTTAAAACTATAACTCTATTGCAAGCACATTTTTAAACATTTTAAGATGATACTAAGTGAAAACTTATCATATCAATTCAACACATCTGAGTTATTGGTGTGTCTGCATATTAGCATTGATTTAGTCTATCCAATGTTATTAAAATATTAACTGCTCATTTAATTACCAAACATATTTTTGAAGAAAGTCTATTTTAATATTTCCAACAGAAGAACTGGTGCATTTTAGGCTCACAAAAATTTGTTTCCAGAATAATTTATAAAGTTATGTGATACCTACATATATTTAAAATAGTAACATTAATCTATAGTACATGTATTAGAAAAATGATATTCTCTATGTATTTTCATAGCGAATTCTATGAATTATCTATGTAATTTCAATTTCTACATTATTACACATTTGGATCATAAAACAAAAAACACCTAAAGCCTTTAGCTAAAATTTTATCAATAATTGATATCTCAGAACAACTATAAATTACTTTTGCAGGAAGAAAAGAGTTTAAAAAAGATTTTCTATCACTGATAGGGGAATTCAGTGAGAATACATCTCATTTTAAATATTGGTTGGTTGAACTCCTCAGAAAATACAAGTAAACTGAGGTCGGATTAGGCAAGGAATCGGGATATGCAGAGAAAGAGACCATGGTCTTGTTTTAGTAGTTGTCTTTGACAATCTGAGGTTCACAAAGGTTTTATGGATGAACAAATGGGGGTTGCTACAGATTGAATATAGGTCCCTCCTTCACCCAATTCATATGTTTAAAATTTATTTTTTTATTTATTTTTAAAGATTTATTTACTTATGCACACAAGAACTGGGGTATAGGCCAGAGGTGCAGAGGGTGAGAGGATTCACCAGAGACAGAGTGGGGAGCAGACCAGGCAGATCTACTGAAATACACTGCTGAGGGGAACAGTGGGCATGACAGGAGAGTTCTGCTGTGCTATGTTCGTTAATTCCCTGGCTGGGGACTGAACTAGTGCTGCAGTGGCTATTAATAGCTTGAGAGTGCTGTCTTTAACTCCTGTGCCACCAGGGAGGCCCCCATGTGTTAAAACTTCAATCCCCAATATGGTGCTTTTGGAATTGGTTCTTTTTGGGGGTTAATTAGGTCATAAGGTAAAACGTTCATGACAGGATTAAAGTCCTTATAAAAAGAAAAACCTGAAAGCTTGCTATGGTATTTTATGATAGCTAATGAAACTAAGATGGACTTTTTGTTCTCCAGGGCACAAAGGGAAATTTTAGGTCCATCTACATCTTCCCCAGTCCTTTTTTCCATTCAATATTAGCTTTAAGGATGGCTTGTTTAAGCAAAATTCTGTCTCCATTTCCAGTGCGATATGATATATCTAAGCCTAAAAATCTAATGAGGTCTATAAACTTAGGAATTAGTTGAGTGGAGTAAAATCATTATTTTCATGTGTGCTTTTGTCTTGTGTGGGTGTGTTGACTTCAATCATAAATTGAGTTAGGTGATGTGGAGAAGCAGGGAAGAATGAAATATATGACTGAATTATCAATGATAGCGACAACTTAATTTTCTAAAAAGTTCTAAAATGTTTTCCTTATCTAACTACCTATCACTTGTGTTTGTAACAGGGAAAACCAACTCCATTCATCATCTGAATTTGGCAAACTAGAGGACTCAGAAATTGACAGAGCAGTAAATTCTTCATGCTTTCTTATATTTTGTATCTCAGCCTTTATTCTTTTTGTCAGATGTTAACAAAAAAGCAAGGATTGGGCCTCTCCTGGTGGCTCAGCAGTTGAGCGCTGGGCTGCGAGGCTGCCCGCAGCCTCTGCAGCGCCGGTTCAATCCCCGGCCACCGGTGAGGGTCCCACATGGTGGGACAGACCTCTCCTGAACACCCACTGCTCCCCTCAGCAGTGTATTTCATCACTCTGCATGTTCTGTTCCCCGCTCTGGCTCTGGTAAATTCTCTCACCCTCCTGTGCTTCTGACTGTACCCAGTGCTTGTATAAATAAATCATTAAATCTTTTTTTAAAAGATTTATTTATTGATTTATTTATACAAGCACTGGGTACAGTCAGAAGCGCGGGAGGGTAAGAGAATTCACTAGAGCCAGAGCAGGGAGCAGAGCAGGCAGAGGGACCAAAGTACACTGCCGAGGGGAGCAGCAGGCGGCAGGAGAGGTCTGCGTGCCATGTGGGACCCTCGCTGGCGGTTGGGGATCCAACCGGTGCTGCAGAGGCTGCGGGCAGCTTCGCAGCCTAGCGCTCAACCACTGTGCCACCAGGGAGGCCCAATAAATAAATAAATCTTTAAAAAAAAAAAAAAACACAGCAAGGATTGGTCTTAGAAACCAAATGACCAGAATTAAAGGAAAAAGGCTGAAAGTTTCCTATCTTTAAAAATTAATCTAGACATTTAAGCTATAGAGAATTTAAAAGGTACTTATGAAAAGAAGAGAGAGAGACAACAAAATTCTATGATATTAAAATAGTGGTTTCTGGGATGGAGAACTTCAAATATTTTATGGAAGCTATATACATGTGGAAGTTTGATGTTTAATTTGAGTTCATGGGAAATTTATTTCCTTCCTAAGGCAATCTGTTTCTAGAGAATCTAGAGAGATTTTCAGTATTATATTTGAAAGCATGGGCCTCCCTGGTGGCGCAAGGGGTTAGGATGCAACCTATGAAGCAATCCACAGCCACTGCAACATAAGTTCGATTCCCAGCCAGCCAGGAAGCAACCCACATGGTGCAGCAGACCTCTCCTGACTCGCCTGCTGCTCCCCTCAGCAGTGTATTTCAGTCAATCTGCCTGTTCTGTTGCCTGCTCTGTCTCTGGTGAAGCCTCTCACCCTCCCCCCACCCCCCACCCCACACCTCTGGCCTGTGCCCCCAGCTCTGTATGCATAAATAAATAAATCTTTAAAAAAAATTTGTGAGCAGTGAAGATATCACACTACTGGATTATGTTTCTTTAACTGTGAAAGGCGCATGCAAGGATCTTTGTCTTATGACTTAACTGTGGTTACTAGGTGAGAGTTCCTGATAGGGTTTTTTTCCAATTAGTTGCGTCAAAAACCTTAAGTTAGTGTCATCTTTATAAATCAAATGTAAGAGCTGATAGCATGTAGTAATTTCTGTACTTAAACATGGAACAAGCTGCCTACACCCTTTGTGAAAAATTTGTATGCATTGCATTAATACTATATAAAAACTCTTCAATCAAGCTTGCAAGTTTGATTTTATTCAACCAATTGTCCTTTCAATTTTCACTGATGACTTACAATGATAAGGGCAATTAATTTCTGCATGATGAGCAGTGTCTTACAAAGTTTATTAATCATAGTTACAATGTATGAGAAAAATCTCTTGTTTAATGTTGGTATAATGAAGGTTAGAAACACAAATTTTAGAATATCTCTTTAAAGTCTGTTTTTCTTATTTGGCTATTTTTTTTTGTATTTTTTATGCAAATATATTTTGACAGGGAAATTCTTCTAGCCATCCAGAATATAGACAGACAATAGCAAGAACATACCTATATATATTCAAAAGAGTAACTGTAAAAAAATCCGTCACAAATATTTAAATAGATTTTAAGCTTTAGTTCTTGCCCTTATCCCACTTTTACAGTTTGGCTGCATTATAAGTTTGGCATATGGGACCTGAGCCAGAAACATCCTCAGCAATATTGAGGAAAATAACTGTAGCAAAGCAGGTTTAAATTTGATGTCAACTAATCTCTGCTATGGAGATAAAACTGAACAGTTTTGGACACTAAATTATGTTGGCCAAAATTATTAGAAATCAAGTGAGTGGAACACCCTTTTGAGGGTTAACACAGTCAATGTGTAAGAATTGAATTAATGATTACCCTGTGAGAAAAATTACTAATACTTTAGTGACTTTTGAGTTACACTGTAAAGCATACCAAAACTTCCATTTATTGATAAGTATTAAATCAAGACGCAAAAGCAATTTGTAGTTATTGTACTTCCAGAAAGTTATTTGCTATTTTAACATAAGTGCATGCTTTTAGTTTAGAAATAAGCAATTTCATATGTGCACTATACATAAATATACACATATATATATTATACAAAATGAAACTATGAAGACTAAACTTAAAGTTCAGAATTTTATCATTTTTATTTGATTTTGGCAAACCAAGAATATTCACAAAATTCATGAGTCAATTATAATATGGCAAATGTCCCAAGTCTTAAATTTTATTGTCCTCTTTTTAATAAAATGAAGTTACAAACAACTGAGTCAAATGATAGCCATTCCTAGAAACAAAAATAGTTTCAGCAAAGTTTTTTTTTTTTTTTTTTAAAGATTTATTTATTTATTTATACAAGCACTGCGTACAGTCAGAAGCACGGGAGGGTGAGAAAATTCACCAGAGCCAGAGCAGGGAGCAGAACAGACAAACTGACGAAATACACTGCTGAGGGGAGCAGCGGGTGGCAGGAGAGGTCTGCGCGCCATTTGGGACCCTCCTCCGTGGCCGGGAGCAGCCGGGGATCGAACTGGCACTGCAGAGGCTGCGGGCAGCCTCACAACCCAGCGCTCAACCGCTGTGCCACCGGGGAGGCCCCCAGCAAAGATTTTTAATTGTATTGTTCGTTATTGTAAAATTTAATTCTTTTAAGTTTTTTTGAGATAATTTTAGGCAGCAAAGTAACAAAGCTAACATGCAGAGTTCACATATAACACCCACCCAAGTCCCTCTTTAGCCTCTTGAATAACAAGTAATAATGGTCTAAATTAGGAATCTGAGTATGGTTAAATGATAACCTTTTTTAAATAACTAAACATGAAAATTTTTCAGATTTTATTGTTTTTAAAAACAATGTTTTCAAATTTCTTTTCTATGGATATTCCTTGTTTCCACAAATTTAAAGAAAAAAATCAAGAATTATTGGTATAATAAAAACTAAATGAAAATAATTATTCTTCAAAATAAAATGTTATTAGGAAATCTTACTAATCAGGAGCAGCTATTATTAGAAATTGAAACTTAAGGAAAGAAAATGTTTGTTATTAGGGAATAATTTATTATACAAAAGGAAATAATTTTCCTTTTTTTATTATCGTTATTTTAGTGATACAATATTTTGTAAAAAAAAATAGGTACTAGAAAGCTTGATCTTTATTAATAAAGTGGGCCTCCCTGGTGATGCAGTGGTTTGAGTACAGTGCTGTGAAACTGTCCGCAGCCTCTGCAGCACAGGTTCATTTCCTGGCCGGCCAGGGAGCTACCCACATGGCACAGCAGACCTCTCCTGTCTCACCCGCTGTTCCCCTCCACAGTGTATTTGGGTCAGTCTGCATGTTCTGCTCCCTGCTCTCTCTGGTGAATTCTCTCACCCTCCCGCATCTCTGGCCTGTACCCCAGTTCTTGTATAAATAAATTAATTAAAAAAAGAAAATTTTATGTAAACATATTTAATATACTTGATGTCTTTAACAACTTGGGAACTGAAGATGACTATTTGACTTATAATGTCAGTGTAGAAAATTTGAAAGGCTTCCATTATTAAATTTCTCTGCAGCACACAGAGAAAAATAGAGTAGTGAGATTTTCTTCAGTCCCTACAAATTAATTTTCCATCATATTTTTGCAATGACGTGTGAAGAACTAGGGTGGCAACCTAAAAATTCCTCTGATCTACTAGTTTAGGGAAGCAGAAGGGCATGTCTGCAAAAGTAATTGTCCAACAGCAAATCTGTAGAAAGCAGTCTGATTATGATAGCAGAATAAATGAGACCTTTTTCATTCTGCTCTATAGGACCTACAAAAGGCCAATAATATTTATTTTTTGAGAGGTAAGAAAGCATTTTCAAATTTATTCTAAATTTCATATAGAATAACAATAAAGCCAGGAAATGCTGAAAAGTAAAAGTAAAGGGTGATGATGGCAGAATTCAAGCCTATTTATTTAGATAGAATGATATTTTTTAAAAATATATTTCTTGTGAATAATTTTAGTATAATTGCCTTTGTCCTTACTATTTTTGAAACATTTTTCTCTGTAATCCAGTTGTTGCCAGAAAATCAATATGAGATAAAAGCTCTTATTCTAAGGAATTTACCCATCAATATAAACTATACCAGGAAAAGGAAAAAGCATTTCTACAGAGCCCCAAAATGGTAAATATTTTAAATTACATGGTATCCTTGTTATATCTTTAAAGTTTCTAAATTTTAAAATGAAATTTAAATGCTTTAGAGGTGAATAGTAAGCATAAATATAAGAATAATTGGATGCAATCACAGCAGAAAAAGTTAAAAATAAGGAAATATGTTTTATAAAATATTCATGCGTGCCATTAATATAACTAATGTATATTCAGTTTTATACATTTAAGTACTAAGTAAATTTAAATATATTTATATATTTATGATCAAATTCCATATATACAAATGTGTATATATGTGAATATTTTATATTATATACATGCATAAGTTTGCTGATCTCATATTTAAACAGATTAATGTCAAATAGTATGAGGCTAGTATTTATAAGTGTAATTGTATTTGCTTCCTATTAGGGAAGAGAGAGGAAATGTACTGAGGGAACCTGCTAGCAAGTAATAAGACCAATGGGATATTTTGCAATGGAAAAACTAAAGGATAAAACCAGAAAGAGAAGAGATAATGGCCCCCCAAAATATAACATTTGAGATGGAGTAACTGTTGCAAGTAGAAAAGCCCTTGGGATGGTTTTGACATTTATGACTGCAGTGATGTAAGAGATAATGTCATTGAATGGGAACCATTCATTGAATATGGATCAGGAGATATGAAAGTGGAGACAGAGTTCCAATAAGTACATTATTATTATCAATTATTATTAACATATTATTATTATCAATTATTTCTCCTATGTCATGAGATCTGTAATCTAGGGAAAATACTCTAGAAAATGGCCCCCTACCACAATGAGATTATATCTTTAACCTCATTTCCCTACTATGGGTTGACCAACTATGGGTCATAGTTTAAGCATTCTGGATTGAACGTAAGAAGTTGATATTATCATACTTGGTGTAATTTTGGGATTCAGGAAAAATACAGGAACACAATAGCCTATTAGTGGCTTTTCCCCTTTTTTATCTTGTGATCCAAGTTTGACAGTGCAACGAAGCAGATGGAAAGGAGTTAGATATGGCCTCAAATTCTTCCTGTTACATTTTAACATGCAAGTCTAATTATCGAAGGGATTATTTTTTTGAGATTAAATGATCACAAAGTTCATTTTATTCACTCTCTATGCAATAATTAAACCTGCACTATTATGTCTTTAATGATTCATCTATTTAGTCATTTTTTTCTTTTGTCAGGTGAATATGCACTCACCTGATCTTGCTAATAAGATCAACTCACAAGCATGGTTTTGCATTCACTGATTTACATTTACATTACATTTACAATAGGAAAAATTAAATAAACAACTTTCTGGTTTTGATAAATACGTTCAAGAAATAAAGAATGGCAGTATGACTATAAGAGGCATATGGAGAAAACTGAAGTCTGAAGGATGGGAAAAATAGCAATAGGAAGAGTGAAGGTGGAAAGAATATCACACTAAGAGTAATACCATTCTACATGAGGATGAGATGGACCTCATGGTGCAGAAAAAGTGTGATGTGGTTCAACTGTAGTAGGAAAGGATGGTGCTGTACAGTGTGGGAAGTCTTATAGGGAGCATGGGTTCCCTTATAAGTGAGACTGAAATCACTGAGGTGATTTTAAAGGGAGATAAAATGGGGCCTCCTTGGTGGCGCAGGTGGTTGAGCGCTGCACTATGAAGCTGTCCACAGCCTCTGCAGCATGGGTTTGATCCCGGCCGGCTGGTGAGAATCCCACATGGTGAAGCAGACCTCTCTTGTCATGCCCGTTGCTCCCCTCAGCACAGCAATGTATTTCCTCAGTCTGCCTGTTCTGTACCCCGCTCTGTCTCTGGTGAATCCTCTCACCCTCCCGCACATCTGGCTTGTACCCCAGTTCTTGTATAAATAAATAAATCTAAAAAAATAAATAAAGGGAGATAAAATGACTCAGAAACTTTTAAAAGGGCATTCTTATTGCATGTGATGCATAGTTTAGATGATGGAAAGTGTTTAATGGTTTTTAGAGTTTTCCAAGCAGAAGATAATAACAGTTAGTACTTGGGATGTGGCAATGGAGATGAAAAATAAAAACTGTCAGCCTCTACCAGAATACTCCTAGAAGCAGTTATTTCAAAGTTTTCCTATTCATTTCAAGAGGGTAGGTTGTTATAAGGCTTTCCTGGAGGATAAGTCAGTATCTTACTTTATAATAAGCTCCCTCAAAATCTCTGTGACAAAAACCAGCAAACTATTTTGTATTTGTTTTTGTATGCAGATCAGCAGTACTTGACTACATATTAATAAACTAGCCCTTAGGCTTTGGGGTAGGGTCAGGCTCACTCAGTGTATATTCCTGGTCATTTTGGAACTGGGGTTACTCAAAATAAGTTCTCCATTGCCATTGAGAAAAGTGCCCAAGGCCAAGGCAAATTTTGCAAAGATGTTTGAATCTCTCCTTGAAAGTTGTACCCCATTCCTTCCAACCACACATTTTACAAGCACCCAATCACCCAATATCACTGTGACAGGAAAATGCACCTTTAACTTTAAATAGAAGGGCTGCCTGGACATACGACTGCGGAGATGGAGCTATAATTCCAATACAGAGACAAAGAATTGGAAGCTGTACTCCAACCTGCCATATCCAGTAGCTATAACATTTATCTAATAGCTCCACAATTTCCTCTGCAACCATACCAAAAGGAATCTATTTCTTTAACATAATAGATGTTTATCCATACACAAATCCTATGTATTTTGCAGGAAGGGACTATGTACTTAGCCAGTCTTCTGATGTTAGAATAATATTCAACTACTTGATATTCTGTCCCTGATTGTCCTTTCAAGTCTTATCTCTTGTAATACCCAGACTTTTGTCCAATTCTTCAATCATTCAAACAGATTCATGATTCTTTAAATACACCATGAACTTTCAACTTGCCATACATTTATTCTAGCTATTACTTTTAGCTAAAATATTCCACCTCCATCATGTCATCCTGATAAAATCCTTTTTCTTTTTTTTTTTTTTTCAATAGCACCTTCAAATGTCAAATCTACTCTAAAGCCTCCCTTAATCCTAAAGGCAGGATTAATAGCTTCATCTGTGTATTATTGTATTCTTTTAATGCCATTTGTGATGTAGTCATCAGAGATAGAATGATTTTTCCTCTCTCGGTTTGTCAACTGCCCAAAATGCAAACATTTCTTCCCATGTATGGCATTAAGAAGGATACAAGCCTCAGCACACTATCATTTAGTATTCAGTGAAGGAAACAGAACCAACTCTAGTCTTTCAGACAGAAAATGGCTTCATAGAGAAAATTAGATGCTTAAAATGTGTTAGAAGTGCTGGAAAAGCCTGACTGATTTTAGATGCAGGCACAATTCCCAGAACATCATAGAACTAACCTGCCAGGGGCTCTAATCCTTCTTCCCTATGAGAGGGAAAGGAATCAGGAAGCTGCTAGTAGAGCCATGACTTTAAGAACCAATTGCTCTAGCTGGAGTTCAAGGATCACGCAGAGACGGGGCAAGAAGCTATACAGTGTCCCCCCATACCCACACACTGGAGCTTGGATATAGGGACGCTGCACAGAAACATCCAAATCTTTGTAATCTGGCTTGCCAATGGGAAGCTGCAAAAGGCAGCAAGACTGTTGCTTTTGTATAAATTCTAACAGTCAAGCCTCGCATCAGTGCATTTAGTTTTAAAAGCCAATTTACATTCATGTAACTAATCACAAGGGGGTCAGAAAAATGTAGTTTTTAACTGTGGGATTTGATGCTGAAAGCCAAATACACCTTTTACCTGATAGCTCCTTCCACTTCTTAGTCATCCTTCCTTTTAAAGAGTAACAGTGATCAAATAGATGAGCTAGTTCAAATCTGACCAACACAGGTCCACATTTATCTATATGTACAGACTTAAGGTATTGAAAATGGGAAAATAAAACATACCATTTTGTGCTCTTGAGTCTTTTTCTCTTGACAGGATCTGAGGCAGCAACTCTAAATATCTCTATACACATAGCTCTTTCCTTTATTGAACTCCAAGTTCTGGTTCAAAGGAGAGCGATTTAGAAGTAAAGTTTTTTTTTTTTTTTTTGCCTCAAATCTAAGCAGTTTACAAGACCTTGTCTTTATGGGAGGAAAGAAGTAAATCAAAACAAAAACAACACGCTCAAAGGGAATGGAATAGCATTATATTTCATAGCCTAATTCTAGGAATTATAAGTATAGAAGTCAGTCCCCATGGCAAGATCATATCTTGCAGTAAAGAGTATTCACAGGACATTCTGAGTCTTTCAAATGTTTGATTAAATGTAATTGAATGTGATGCTCATTTAATATCCTTTAATTTAAAATAGTAAAGAGACAGCATACTCATGTTAATAGTATAGTTGTTAATAATCAGATAGTTATGTGTTCAGATTAGCATTTACCACTTGGTTTTAGCTCTTAGCAGTTCTATGACCATGGTATCTTCAACTTTTTATATATCTGTTTTTTCAATCTATTAATAAGACACAGTATTACCACTCTGTAGGGCTTATGAAAACATACATTGAATAATGCTTATGAGACAATGTGTCTATGAGTAGACAACCAATTGTTGCTGCTGTTTATTTTTTTCTTTTCTTCTTTGTCTCATCTCCCCTTAAAATTCTTGTCACTAGCCTTAGAACAAGATCAGTGCATTATATTTTACTGTGTTTGATTGGCCAGAATCAAACACAATGTTTACTTAACACATGAATAGAGAAGTCACCACAACACTTCTACTTAGATGTGCCGCACACACTGTAAGATTAGTTGAAAACAATTTATGCTATTGATTTATACTGCATTTAAGCAATTCCTTAGCTTTTGTTCATACCAGTAGTTGTAGAAGTATATCTCTACTGCAATCAAGTATACAGTGATCTCTGTGATGTTTCATTTGTCCAATTGACCTATTGCCTCTGCATGTCCAGATTTTCTTTTATGCTGATTTTCTAATTTCTATATGCTGCGATATGTTAAAGTTTCATTTCATTATTTAAAAATACTTTTAAACACAAAGACTTGCCTATCCAATATATATATATATATATATATATATATATACCACTTTCCAGATTAACATCAACCTATGAGTACTGATTATCTAGTTCATCAAATTATTATGTTCACTCATCTCACATTCCTTAACCTATTTCACAAGGATGGCATGCTACATTTGGACAGATAATTTGAAAACTAAAGATGCAATGGAGATTATAAAGTACAGTCATCCTGTTTGAAAGGAAAAAAAAAGCTATAATGTCACAGGATATTACTTTTAACTTGTTGTTTACATTTCTTATATTTTTTGATGTAGTAGATGGTAGAGCTTTATGAGTCAACTGTGGTGGCATAGTAATCACAACTATCCCTTTGATACATATTATGCTTCTAGAATTAAATTATTTGGTTGTAATCTTTTGAGCAAAGAATAATTCTTGCTTTCTTTTGATGTCATTCAGGCTATTAATAACTAGATGGAGCCATTTCTGTTATTAGTTATTACTATTTTAAAAAGAATTAACTATATAAAACTTTGAAGAGCTCAAACTCTATGCTTGGAGTTTTAATGTTAGATAACATAAAATAAATGCCAAAAGTGCATTGCTATTGATTCTTAATCTTGTATAATAGGTTTAAGAAAATCAGTAATAATTTAAGGAAAGTATGAATATCCTAATCATTTTCAATTAACCTGATTTTCTACTAGAGCAAGTTTAGTTCGCTCATAAAAGTCAGACTTCACAATGTATGTCTCATGAACTGAGGAAACAGGTTAATCATAAGTCATATATTTCTGTAACATAATTAAGAGTTTGAAGATGTGTATGCTGAAAGAAGAGTAAGAAATGTTTTCACATTCGACCTATCTCAAACTCAGCCTTAGGGTTCATAACTTACAGAAAAAGAGTGGCTGGGAGAATTTGAAGTAGCTTTCTCCTATGGTACCCTTTGAATTGATCTGCTGCTTGATCTATGATGTATTGTGATAGTTGGTCTATTTTTAACAGGTCCAGCAGAGCTTTACCATATTGACAAATATCAAAAATATGCAGTGACAATCTGATACTATTAAAGGTTCTAGCATTTGTGCATGGAGAGGCACCACTGTTGAATTGACATTAGTGCTAACAAAACTGACAAAAGTTAAAAAAGGATTGAGGCCTTTTTAGGCAGCTAGCTGAAATAAATGACGAAAGCAAGAGATTATGACTGTGTTATATGCTGGGCCTCCCTGGTGGCTCCAGGGGTTAAGACACAACCTATGAAACTGACTACAGCTGCTGCAGCATGAATTTGATCCCCGGCCAGGGAGCTACCCACATAGCACAGCAGACCTCTCCTGACTCGCCCGCTGCTCTCCTCAGCAGTGTATTTCTTTCAGTCATTCTGCCTGTTCTGTTCTCCGCTCTATCTCTGGTGAATCCTATCACCCTCCACATCTCTGGCCTGTACTCCCGTTCCTGTATGCATAAATAAATAAATCTTTAAAAAAAAAAGACTGTGTTATATGCTAAGCTATGCTAGCATTGTAAGCATAATTGTCATTTGTATGTATACAATATTTGAAAATGTTCAGAAATAACTAGGTAAATTTTTGTGGGTATCTGAAGATAATGCATAAGTAGCTGCAGTGAGAAACTAGCAACATTTTGACTATCACTGTTAGCAAGATGTATTATTTATTCACAGACATCCAAGGCAGGAGAAGTTAGGCTTCTATTTTAAATTGTTATTTACTCTAAAATAAAGTTGCTATGTTGTTCTTTTTCCTTTTAGGTTATACCTTCTGTTCCAACCTCTGTTGCTTTAAGACAATGCATTTTAAATAAATGTAAAACAGATTGACACAAATTTTTTATATCCTATAGGACAGAGGTCATATTTTATTCACTTCTAGCTTTCAACATATTGCAGAAGATAGCATGTGCTCAGTAACACTTTTTTATTGTAGATATTGATTTTATGACAAAGTTGTTGAATTCTTAACTATTGTGTTTATGTTAAATTTGAAGAACTACTTATTACAATAAGCTAGTGCATCTTTTCTGAGTCTACTTTGGAATAGGTCCCTTTGAAATATTGGAAAGACAATTTTACTGGCAACAAAAAGGCAGAAATGAGAGTTTCTAGGCAGAATCTGAAGTGGTTTGTCACATTGCATCCTTTAGATTGCTCCCATCATAGAAACATCATATTTTAGAGATAAAACATGTTAATAAGTAAGATTTTTCACATTATAGAAACATCATATTTTAGAGAAAATAAATGTATGTAGCCAAAACTTATTTAAAAGCAAGTCAATTAAAAGTGACTTTTCAGTAATAAACAGCTCAAATTTGAACTTGGAGATTTATACTTCATAAAATAGTTTTATATCCTATAAAAATAATGATTCTATTTATGGTGAAAAATATAAATTGTAGGTGAAATTATTGTAGACAAATAAAAAGCAGAAGACCTTCAGCTTTTGCTAATCAATTTTTACTATTGCTAGATATGTCAACAGTGAAAAACAGGTCCCCTCTTTCTGGTAAATGTTCTGATATGCTGAGTCAATTCTAGGACCTTTCCCTAGGTGTCTAGAAATAGATAATTCCTCATGTTCGTACCCTTATTTCTCCACTGATTTTTTTTTTTCAATACCTTTCTCTATTCATTACCAAAACAAAACAAACAACAAACAAAAGATGCTCCCTCTGATTCATATTTTTTTTTCTTTTCCTACAATTTCTTATTGGGTGTCATTTTGCTCAGCAGAATTTTCCTGATATGAAAAAAAAATGTTAAATCCAGATATAGAGATAAAAAACAATAAATTATAATTTTTTTCAGAATTTTAATGGCTTTGCATCTCTCTACAGTCTTGCAGGATGGGTGACTCACTAAAAAATATCACTAATATACCAGATAGGTGATGGTTTCTCAAAGGAACTTTTGTTGAGACTACAACTTTTGAAGAACTAAAACATCATTTTACAAAATAACCATTTTAAAATCCAAAACATCTTTTTACTTGTTATTGATACACAACTCACTCATAACAATGGTTTTAATAACTTTTTTGAGAAATCCAATTAAATTTCTTGATGGAAAAATAAACAGAAGAAAATATTTCTAGAAGCTATTCTCCCAAGCCAGCGAGAACTCCAAAGAACTTAGTGGTCTGACAGTGAGTCTAGCTAATGAAGTATACTATCAGTAGGGCAGAAATGAGGAAAAGGGTTTGGAACAGAAAACACATATTGGAAGACAGCATTTGAGAAGATGTCTGTCCAGTTCATAGAGGTCTGTTAAGTGTTATATATAGGTGGATTGTGTGTTCAATCAATCCATCTTTTCATATATAATTTCATTCTCTGAAGAAGATTATGCTTTAAGCAATTCTTTAGCAGTATTTATCAGATTATACTTTAAATCAGCCTCAATTTACCTACTAGGATTTTAATATTGTTATTCAAAATATCTGGAAGATATAGTTTTTAAGAGTAAAAGAAGATATATTTGAAAGCAATATAAGTATGCAATTTTTACAGCCTAAGTTGTGATATCAATAGAAAAATAGGATCTTAATTCAGGAGATGCCATTATGGATGATGCTTTCAATAGTAAAGAAACATTAACGGTTTAAATTCTTAAACTGTTCACATTGGGCAGGAACTAATTAACACTGAAAACAGTAAAGCCAACAGTAATTTTTCCTATCATTTAAAAAAATTATGAATTGAATTTTGTATATATCTCAGTAAAATAGATTTTATATTTATCAAATGTACAACTCTGTGAAAATATCTTTAAATGTTTCACATGTTTAATTTTGATTTAAATAGGATATAATTCTAATTGACTTAGTATACTTGTTTAATATAAATATTAGAAGATTACCACTTTCAAATTTCTTGAAATTATATTCATATAGGCAGAGTCAAAATATGTAAGAGATCACTATTTATATGGCACCTCAGACTAATGCCAGAAGTATAAAGTCTGACTTTTAAAAATGTATGAGGAGGTGTAGGGGAAAAGTCATATAAATATTTCAATCAGATATAAGCTTTGAGACAAATGATCCTTGATGTTTTAATTCCACTAAACTTTACCAATATTGTCTTACAAATGTGCTATGCTTCAAATGTGACACAGACAAATTTGGAAATTTGAAGAAAGGCAAAATGTCTTTGGTGCCTGGAAATCTAATATGTTAAATGTTTTCCTAACTTGTCATAATTGCAGTGATTAATGACTTAGAAAGTCCTCAATGAAAAACAATACTGAATGTTTTTAAGAAATGGTAATCAAGAAACTAACAGAAGAGATGTGAAAAGCATTAATTTTCATGTAATTTAAAAGTAAATCTTTTCTTCATTAATATACAATTACAAGAGGGAACAGAGTCCAACATGTACTGAACTGAACTTTAATTTCACAAAATTGACAAGTAGTTTTGAAAGGAAATAGAGGGAATGGGTTGGGGACTGGTGAACAGAGTCTAGTAGAATCAAAGTAGGGAAAGATGACAAAGAACTGGAAGCAGGATTTGGTCCATGTGAAACCCATGTGGGTTTGTTAATGGGTGCTTATTGGATTTAAGTTCCTATCTTCCCAAACACTGAGTGACAGGGGACCTATCTCCAGGTAGTGTGCGGAACAAAAAGAACATTATTTTAGCAGACTTGACTGTTCTCAGGCACTTTAAGAGAGCTTAGGGTCATCCTTCATATGTAGTTGTTAGAAACTAGATTGGTGTTGTATAAGTCATTATAGGCTGAGATGAAGCCTCGCCAAGAAGGGGAGACTTCAGAGATGCTGCTAGCGTCTGTTCAAGAAGTGTCTTATAACCTTCGAGGAACATTATCTGGCAACCAATTATGTTTTCACTGGCCATGATGAAGATGTCTTCATTCATTGTAACCTATGAATTGCACAGGGCTCCATGCTCAAAAACACCCTGTACTTGACTAGTGTTCTGCTGTGCCACTTTGATATTCTTAATAATTTTTTTAAATAACGGGGCCTACATTTTCCTTTTGTACTAATCACCATAAATTGTGCAGCCATTCTTGAGCCATAAAGCAGGAGTCTGCACCTCCATTGCAGAAAGGTTTATTGATCTCTGTTACTACTTCCAGAGGTCATGTGTCATAGCTTTGTCTCTACCTTCAGCACTTTCCTGATGTCATGGCAATGTGTTTCGCTAGATAGAGACTAGAGAATGGAAGGGTGGTTAAGAAGATAATGAAAGATATCTTCTTAAGTACAGAAAATTAAAAAAAAAAGCAACTGACAAAACCCAAGTTTTATCTGGGGTCAGTGAAATATAATTCTCAAATGATTTGAATAAAGCCTTCTGCTTAATACATTGTATTTAGTGAAACATATACTTCTCCAGGTATTTTTGTGTAAAAAATATCTTAGAGATTATTAGAGGCTTGCAAAGTGATAAAGGATGGAGATGAAGGGATTACAGAAATTGCTTTCAATGATCTTAGGAGCCACAATATTAAGAAGGTTATTCTCAGCAGAATATTTAAAAGACATAAGCACAACTTTAGTTCTGCATGCATATGCTTCTAATTGATTAAATATAACCAGAACTCTGAATGCAAGTGGATTCCAGGAAATCTAAGTCCTAGGTTTTCTCTCCTAGGTAGGACTTACAAGAAAAAAATATCCATCACAGTCCATAATTTTGAATACTTACATATCACATGGCCTTTTCTGACTATATTTATTTCCAAGTAACTATAAAAATAGCATCATCTCACCTCTCTGGTCAAACACTGGGGTGACTGAGAGAAGAGACTAACTGACATCCACAGAATGGGTCATTATGGCTGTGGATGTTATTTTGTGAGCATTCACGAAGGTCATAGATAATTTCATATGCTGTGCCATTCTCTTCTCCAGAACTACTTTTTTTTTTCCCCCATTCTCTTTGTAGTCATCATTCTCATTGAAAATTTCCAGTGCAAGGACAACTTGGAATCACATAATTTTTTAACTTACAGTTACTTTATACGAGACAATTGTAGGAGATAATTTAAATATCAATTTTGACACTGCATACAACATAGTTTTATTTCTCTTTAACATTACTGTCATCATATTCCTTTAGTCTAAGAATGATTCCATTTTCTAATTATGTACTTAGTTGGCCAGGAAAATATTGTAGAAGACACTTACGCTATTTGAAGTAGGAAGAAGTTTAAATCAGTAGTTCCTTTATACAGAAATTTGAAATATGGGAGGCAGAGACCATAGGATCTGCTTTCAGGGAATATTGGGTACTAAAACAGGCCATCACCAAGGTTCTCACATTCCCAGAAACTACGAAAGTGACACTTAAGTGGTGTTCAGAAATCATCTGAGAATGGCTTCTCCATACCTCCACCTCCAGATAGTACATACATTATCTAAAAGGGTATCCTGTTTATTGGAGGATAACAAGGTTAAGCCAGCTGGCAATGAGGTCTGGACAACGCAATTTCCAAATATCTCTTTTGTGGGGTACCGGGAAAACAGAATGACAGTGATGGATCCAAATATTAGCAGACCATTTGTAACAAACACAATAAATTTAGTCTATTATCTCACCTTCCTCAAAATGTCTTCCTTTACCATGACCTCATGAAAATATGTATTTGAAAATTTTTATCCATGCCACTTTATTGGTATTTAACTTGCATTTCAAAAAAAGTCATGATGATAATATGCTATAAATGTTTCTATGAAAATTCATATTTTTATGTCATATGCAGTCTTGTGAACCAACATTACCTCTATAAAATATAATACAATTTAAAATGTTATAAAAAAAAGATCAAGTTGTCAGGAAAAAAGTCAATTTTCATCCCCCCTAGCAATGCTGATATTTGAGGGACAGTGTAATAATAACTAAATGGATAGTCTGAAAGAAGGGATCATTACCTCACTATGATGGCTATTATTAACCCACTGTGGAAAATCATTAAGAACTGAAACTACAAATAAACAATACTAATTATAACTTCTCCAGAGCAGGGTATAAAAAGCAGTATGAAAACACAAAATACAAGTGCTTACCTAGATTGTTGGCTAATGACCCAAATAGTTGTTCTAGACACATTGTTTTATGATCCTTTAAAGCCTTAAACAATATATTTTGAATATTTCCCATTTTAATACAGCCTTTTTTTTTAAGATAAATTTTTTATTTATTTTATACAAGCACTGGGTATAGTCAGAAGCGTGGCAGGGTGAGAGAATTCACCAGAGCCAGAGCAAGGAGCAGAGCGGGCAGAAGGACCGAAGTACACTGCTGAGGGGAGCAGTGGGCAGCAGGAGAGGTCTGCGCCATGTGGGACCCTCCTCCAGTGGCCGGGCAGCAGTAGGGGATCGAACCGGCACTGCAGAGGCTGTGGGCAGCTTCGCAACCCAGCGCTCAACCGCTGCGCCACCGGGGAGGCCCTTAATATAGATATTTTATAATAAAAACATTTTAGATAAAAAAGTCACTTGGCCTTTCACACACATGAAAATCGGAATTTCATTACTTTGAATTTCCTTTAGTGGATGGAGTTAAAATATATGCATATTTAATCAGTAAATAAATCTGATGACTTCATTACAAACAAATATCAAAGCAATTTTCACTATTCTTTATTTCACAGTGATATCTCTTCATCTATCTTATACCTTGAAGGGATTAAATGGAAAATGCAATATATTTTAGCATCTTCATAACCTGAATCTAGTAATTAGAAAAAAACACAGACATGCTCCAAATCTTCATGATGTGAATAACAAGAACCATGCTCAAAGGATAAAAAAAAAATTAAATTAAAAAGACAGTGAGTTGAAAAAAAGTCTAAAGAGCTATGATATCAAATGTAATTGAGGATTCACGAGAGATTTATGGATTTTAAAAGAAACAAAGATTTGATTTATGATGGAAAAGGAAATTTGAATATGTCTATATCACAATTTTTTAGTGAATATTTGTAGAGATAATGGTATACTGTTACAGTGTTATAGAGATGATTGCACTTGTACTTAGTATTCATAACACACGTGCTTAGATATTCTACTGTAGTTTGAAAACAGTATGCAGCTGTTTGCTTTATAATCAAATTACAAATTATATTTTAATACATTACATTTAAAATATTTTTGAAATAGAAGTTCAAAATTATTACAGAGCCAGTGAATGAGAGTGGTCACTATAACTGGCAATGTAACTTTGGAAAAAAAATACATTTAAAGATCATGAATGTCTCTGAAAAAATTTAATGAATACCATAAATATTTTTCAAAGTCTGTCATTGATCCTTCTATGTCATCAGTGTTTCTAATATAAATAGCACATATGCTGTGAATTCAATAAGTCTCCCAGTTGCTTCTGTAGTTGAAATGAAATAAATATGAAAAGAACAAGACATCTATCACATAAAAATATGCTTCTCTTACATGCTGTATCTTTAAGTCACAATGCTAAACAACTTTGTTAATCACTTCAACCACTAGTTAATTTATTTCTTGCCAAAATTTCAGAAGAAAACTCAAAATCGAAGTAGTTTTATATATATATATATATATATATATACACACACATATATAATTGCTTAAAAAGGAACTTTTAAAACAAACCCACATTATATAAAAAAATTTAAGGGCAGTTCTTATGTGAAAACAGTCCCAGTCTGCCTGTGTCTATGCAGGAGTTTCTTTGATCAAACTTTCCTTTCACATGCAACAGCTACCACATTCTTTGCTCTCCTTTGTCTGTGATTGTGTCTTTTATTTCCCTTCTCCTTTTCCTATTAAGCCTGTCTTTTCAAATGTAAAAATGAAACAAAACATAACTCTGGGAGGTGAAGGTTGACTACACCATAACAGTTGTTAACTGTTTATTCAGAGTCCATCTTCCCTTTCATCCTGCATACAAAGTCACTCAGGATTGCATTTAGATGTGTTCATGTTAACACATATTTTTCTTTGTTCTGTGAACAGTAACATGTAGCTGCCCCTTGGCTGAGGCCAGGACAAAGGTTTTCATGGGATAATTCCTAAACACATATTTCAAGCAGTCTATACTATTCTTTCGTGTGTAGACCATGAATCTAGCTACTAAGATAAGGCATGTTTCCTAGGTGAGTATTCTATGGAATCATGGCAAATGCAACCTCAATCCTTTTCACAGAAGTTTTAAAAGAAACTTCTATCAGTTGTGTTTTATTTAAAATGTTTGTGTTTTTAAACAAGAAACATACAGCTGGACCTAATTCGGCTTTAGTGTTTTTTCTTTGTATGCCTTACTGTCTGATATTCTGTTTTTTTTTTTTTTTTTTTTTTTTTGGTGGAGGGAGGACTGTCATTCTTGTTCAACTTTTAATCTTAAATAAATAGAAAGACTGAATAGCTAAATTTGTGGCCACATTTTTAGCTCTTTTACCACTTACATATAGTAAATTATATTCTCATGGTTGAGAGCGAATGCAGAATCGAATTTCATTATATTCATTACACCTTTCCAATTAATGACTCTAATTAGGTAATTTGTAAAACTCCCTTCCAATTGAATGCTGTGTCTCTTATTTGTGAATATGAAACATCATGTGGCCAGCCTTTGCGAAATGTAAAAACATAAAAGGATCAAGAAAGAGAAAATTATAGTAGAAAGAATAGACTGAAAAAAATCATGAGTGCAGTTTGTTAACATTCTTTTTTTTTAATGCATATTTTTTTTTAAAGATTTATTTATTTATACAAGCACTGGGTACTGTCAGAGGCGCGGGAGGGTGAGAGAATTCACCAGAGCCAGAGCGGAGAGTAGAACAGGCAGACTGACGAAGTACACTGCTAAGGGGAGCAGCAGGCGGCAGGAGAAATCTGCGCGCCATGTGGGACCCTCACCCGGTGGTCGGGGATCAAACCGGTGCTGCAGAGGCTGCGGGCAGCTTCGCAACCCAGCGTTTAACCGCTGCGCCACCAGGGAGGCCCAGTTTCTTAACATTCTTATAAAGAAAATAGTGGTATGGAACAGATTGCTGAGGTCAATGAGAGAGATTCTTGACAGATTAAGGAGCTCTGATTTAACTAAAAAGTTTCTCATAGGGCAAGTACATTTCATAATCCTTATGGTATATATCAGAAGGCTTATTATTTTAATATTCTTCTGCTAAATTTCCTTTGGGGTATCAGAATTATTTACTTCTCAAAATAAGTGAAAAATGCCTGCTTATATATCTTTAGTAAATTTCTATGATTCAAACATTTTTCTTTTATTGGAACCACACCAAAACTTACCATCCACCAATATCAACTGTCTCTACCTTTCTTATGTAATACATAAATAGACTAATGAGATTGTATAAAATAAAACCATTTCCCTTCTTATCCTTGTTATTCTATCAATTATCTCCAGTTTATAGAAGTGTGAAACATTTGCAATTTCTTTGACTATTACCTTTATTGTCAGGTAGATCTTTACATTTGGCAAGTGTATCCGATATTCACATGCAAAACTTGGAACACATTGAAAAAATGTTAATCAAATATTTTACAAGTTTTATTGGCTAATTATACAATCAGAAAATTCATGGCTCATTTTCATTCTTAGATTTACAAAATGGAGCAAACTGAGAAGGGTAGGCATGGTGCGTGGTAAGTAAAGACAATGCTCTCAGCGCACAACGTGTTTGTAGCAGACAACTGTTCGCTAATGAAGAGTGTCTGGTCCAAGAATTTATTCATTTTTAAAGCATACACAATTTCTGAGAAAAAAAGATTTGTCACACTTCATTAAAAATATGCACTGTTAATATAACTTGCAATGAGCAACAATGAACATTGCTCTTGGCAGTGTTCACAATTAATTAACAAAAATTTCCATCTCTCTTCTCAGTAATTGTGTTGGTACAAAATAGTTTCTACTGACTTTGGAGGATTTTTCAGCTCCCAAGATTTTTGAAAAGCAAGGCAAAATATCTAACTCATCAAAGAAAATAGCAAGCTAAAAATTAGAGTATATTTCCTATTAACTTCCACTGTGGAATGAAACAGATGGTTGGGAAATTAAGGCCTTATTCATCTGTTCACTAGAAGAGATAAAAGCATTGTAATGTACTAGCATCCATGTACTTCATGTAATAACAGCTTTAGGAGAGTGAGTCAGAGCACCTAAGGGAAGTGAACCAAGGTCCTTTTGACATTTATTTATTGCACAATAGAGAATGACCACAGATGGAAAAAAAAGAAACATGTCTTTCCTGCAGGGTAAAGAATGAAAAAGCCAGGAATATATTAATCTTCCGCAAAACCAATATCTAGCACTAAGTTTTGTCAATGTGAATTTCCTCGAAGAGAAAATAAACTGTTTCCTTAACAAAAGTGTTCATGTACACACGTGCATGCTTGCAAACACACACACACAGACATCATATGTACATACAAACACACTTATGTGAAAAATCAAAAGCTTCCCATCTATATTCAAAAGTCCATGTTTTTGTAAAGTTTGTTTTTGTTGACATAACAAAGTTTAAATAAATGATTATACTTATAAAGATTGAAATTATATACTTATGGTACACAAGGTACAAATATCTTTTTAGAGCTAGTATGAAGAACAACTTTACGCCCCAGTTCTCATATATATAGGTATGACAAATAACTACTCATACAGTTTTGTTTAAGTGAACTTATGTCTTAGCCTGTGTTCTCACTGTATCCAGTTTATAGAGATTTAAACTTGGATTTTTTTTGTAATTAAAGCTTCTTTAATTTTTTATTCCTGGAACCACTATCACAATTTACAGGGCAATATATGTGATACAATGAAAGAAAAAAAAAAAACTACAACAGATATAATACCTTAGGGATATACCCATAACTGACACTACATTGCATTAATCATGATTTCACACATATTTTCTTGTGAATTGTACTTTGTTCTCTGCTGCTACAATCCTTGTAATCTATTCTATGTTATTTGTTCTCGCCATACCTCTATGTCTCTCTGACCATAGAAAGGTACCACCAGAGGAAGATTTGTAACTCCCATTAGGGGTTTAGAAATAGCAGAGGCCAGCTATAGAAACAAAGAGGCTTTCCTCGTTAGTCTTAACAAACTACTTATACCTCAACTGCCTGCAAATTTTGTCGTTTCTAAAATTTATCCCATGATCCTGCAATAACAAAGTCTATTAGAATTAAATTTGTGATTTGCATTAAAACATGATAGTAACTTTATGTTCAGAATCTTCGGCTATCATGGTGTTCTATTTCCATCATAATCAATTGGACTCTGTTTCTACTCCAATGGAACATCCCCCACTTAGTTATACTGAAACATACTGAATTGTCACTATCTGATTTTGAACATATATAGTTCCCAGTGAGAAGTCTTTTTTTTTTCTTAAAGATTTATTTATTTATTTATATAAGCACTGGGTACAGTCAGAAGTGCGGGAGGTTGAGAGAATTCACCAGAGCCAGAGTGGGTAACAGAACAGACAGACTAACGAAATACACTGCTGAGGGGAGCAGTGGGCAGCAGGAGAAGTCTGCACGCCACGTGGGACTCTCGCCCGGTGGCTGGGGATCGAACCAGCGCTGCAGAGGCTGCGGGCAGCTTCGCAGCCCAGCGCTCAACCGCTGCACCACCAGGGGAGGTCCCCAGTGAGAAGTCTTTACATCCTTTCTTCTGTACTACATGAAATGTTATTCTAATTTGCTGTTTGAATTAACATCCCATAAGAGTCTATAGAATTTTTTCTGATGTATAGATAGGAGCTCAGTTTGATGTGAAATGGGGTGAAGAGGGTGCTATGAATTGGGGTAAGAAAGAATATATGATGTCAGAAAGAATAATCAAGCCAAGGTTACTTTGAACTACTAAATATATATGAAATTGGGATACTTTTTACTGAATCAATTTTTGAAAAAGATTTATTCTTACTATGTTCATTACCCTGAAATCATTGTGAAATCAACAGTGAAGGTGTTTTTAAAAAAATGAGTGATTTTCCCTATAGATGCAGAAAGTTTTCCAAAGATAAAACTAAAACTAAGGAATGTGTGGGACAAGTAATTGCCCCTAAAATGAAAAAAAAAATGGGTTTGAAATGTAGAAATACTAAATATAAAAATATAAAATAAGTGAATAATCAGAGTATTGATTATTCAAACACAGTAACTTAAGTCGAATAAAATAGTCTTTTATTCACTTTCTTTTTACTTCTATGGAATAATTCTCTTTTCATACTCTTATTTATTTGGATTAACTCAAGCGTAACAGAAATTCCTTCTGTATACAAACTTCATTAACTTCTAGTTCAAATTGAGAGAAGGAGATGCTAAGGTCTATAATAGGCATACTTAATAGTTGATTTGAATAGTGTCTCCATGATATATGTGAAATGCTACAACCTAGCCTGCCAATGGGGCATAAAGCAGCCTGCGCTTTTTGCTTCATAAAAGCAGAAATGATGGATGTGGATAATCTCATTTTCAAACTGTGCCCTAGAATTTTTTTTAATATCAAGAAAATTGGAAATAGAGTAACGGAAGTGCAATACAGCACTATTTGCAGGCAAATTCAGAATATTTTGAGGTGATAATGAAGGGTGTCCAAGTTATTATGACAACTAATAGCAGAATCTTTGGAAATAGGTTCCTAGAGGTCAAAGATATGCCCTCTGCCTCCACTCAGATTGTAATTGTTCTACCAATCAACATGTGCACAAGTTAAAAAAATGATTTATTTATTTATGCATACAAGAACTGGGGTACAGGCCAGAGCACAGGGGGTGAGAGGATTCACCAAAGACAGAGTGGGGAACAGAACAGCCAGACTGACTGAAATACACTGCTGAGGGAGCAGCAGGAGAGACAGGAGAGGTCTGCTGGGCCATGTGGGTAGCTCCCTGGTTTGCCTGGGATCGAATTCATGCTGCAGAGGCTGCAGATAGCTTCACAGTGCTGTGCTTACCCCCTTGCATGAACCCACAGCTCTTGTATGCATTAATAAATAAATCTTAAAAAAATTTGAAATTTAAAAAAACCCATAATTTATAGCTATTTAAATCCCTAGAAATATTGATACTACTTAAAATATTACAGCAAACTTTTTGTGAAAAATTGTTATTTTTTGGTCTCACAATGGAAATTTTATTTTATTTTTAACTATTATTTTTATTGAGGTAACATTGATTTTCAGCAGTGTATATAATTTAGGGGCATAAGATGAGCTAACAAAGGATATTCAGAACAATTTCATTTTCAGATGATGTTATTTGAAAGATAAAGAAGCAAATGTATAGATTGCTTGAGTCTGAGCCTATTTAGAATGTATGGTAATATTTTTTATAGCTATTATCATTAACTCTATCTGTTCTCTAAGAGAACTAAATGCAATCACATGGGCAAAAGAGAAAGCAGAAGAGTTGATCAGAGAGATGCAGTAGGAGAAGTCTGAAGAATTCAAAACTTGAAGGAGGAAGACAGGTAGATATCAGAGGGAGACGACAATGAAGGCTGAGCAGTGTCATGAGCACCTGCGGGAGGAGGGTGGCCTCCGGCGACAGCCTGGATGGAGGAAAAAGAGACCTCAGTCCTGCCATTGCAAGGATCTGAATCAGGCCTTCATCTGAATGAAGCTCCATCTCCACAGTCTCCAAAAAGGAACCCAATCCACTGATTTTATCTTTGGAATCAGAAGAAACCAGCTATGCTGCACGGTGTCCAGACTTACGACTCACAAAAAACTGTGACATAATAAATTGGTTTTGTTTTGAACTGCTAAAATTCAGGTGATTTGTTGCAGTAGCAACTAAAAAATAACAACAGAAAAAGAAAGTATCTTATTTCCTTTAAAAAAAAGTTTTGGGAAGGCAAACTTTGACAGAAATCCCCAATATTTAAATTTTAACACACATTAAATAAAAATTTAATGTGTTTCTGACATACTACTTTATTTATTTATTTAAAGAGGAGACTTTTTTTTTAAGATTTATTTATTTATGCATACAAGAGCTGGATACAGTCCAGAGATGCAGGGGGTGAGAGGACTCACCAGAGACAGAGTGGGAAGCAGACTTTTCTTTGTAGAGCGATTTTAGGAGTTTCATAGCAAAATGGAACAGCAAGTACAGAAATTTCCCCTGCACCCATACATGCATTGTCTCCTCTATTTCAACATCTTCCACTAGAATGCTGGGTAGTAACTTTGTTTCAGCTGGTTTGCACTGATTGACTATAACCCAAAGTCCAGTTATTATTACAGTTTACTCTTGTACAAACTACAGGTTTGGACAAATATATAATGAATTGTACCCACTACTGTAGTTAATACTAAACATTTTCACTTCACTAAAAATTGTCAGTGCTCCAACTCTTTATTCTATGTTAACTACCAGTTCCAACACAGAATGAAAATACTACAGAGTATTAAATTGGTGCCTTTGGAGGTGTTTGTGAAACACCTTTGTACGTGCTCTACAGTGGGTGATGTGCAGTATCAATTTCAATTTAGTGGATTCAGATTGTGCCAGAACAAAATGGCATTGCAGGCAATCACCTCAATTCCTTACTTAGCAAAAAGAGGGCAGAGTTAAATGGATATACATAACTCACCCTGGTTCATGTGTTTCTCTACACACTAGTTGACACCCAGGGTTAGATATCATGGTTCATGATAATTAGAAAGAAAAAAAAAGTAGGTAAAATGGCCCTCTGTTCAAAAAGACCACCGAAGACATAAAAAAAAAAAAATGGCTTAGAGATCTTTCAAAATATAAATGATCAAAAAAAAAAAAAAGAGTTGGAAGAAGTCTGAAATGAATAGATTATGGAGATGATTTTTTTAAAAGTGGAAAATAGTAGGAGAAAGGAGGGATATAAAAAAATTAATATAGAGGAAGAACATAAAAACTGGATAAGAAATTTAAATTTAGGGGAAGAGCAGGAATTGGATGGTTATATATATAGTCGCAATAGCAAAACATTGGCCAGATTTTAATATTCAAATAGAATTGAAATAGTTTTTCAACTTACACTTTTCACAAAAGTTATGGGTTGAATTCAATATCTTTTATAATTTGGCTGCAACAGTTACGAGTTTTAAAATTTCCATTTCATATACAGATTTTAAAGTTGGCTGAAAAAATCTGTTCCCAAACAAAACTCAGAGCTACCAAAAGAATTAAACATATTTTGTATATTCTCAAGACAGTTTTATCACTCCTCAAATAAAATAATTGAAAGTACATATTATCAGACTTCTACTCCCACACATGATTAAGATGGAAAAGATTTTGATGGCAGGCATTATGCATGCCATTTGGCCTTCAGTAAAATAAAAATTTAAGCTGATTGAGATGTTGATGTTTTAAGGAGGTTTATATATACTGATAGTTTTTAGATGTATTTTATGATATAATCATAAATAATGGATCAATACCTTTCAAATATGCTGCTGATACATATTTCTAAAATGTTGGGTAAGAAATGTTTTGCTTTTAATACATGGGCTACAAATTTTATTAATCCATGAGATGTGGCTAGTCATATATTATCTGCCTTATGGAGGGCAATGGTTATATTTTATTTTTAATTTATAGTCACATAAAAAATTAACAGTTTGTGCACAAGAAAGTGTTTAGCAAGTCACCCTATATTATTATATTGAATATTGAATTAAAGCAAAAGTTTATAAAATCTTATTTTTTTTTAAAGGTGATGCCTTCCCTGTCTTTTTTTTTTTTTCCTTCAAGATTTATCCCTCCATCTACACAAGCACTGGGTACAATCAGAAGCGCGAAAGGGTGAGAGAACCCACCAGAGCCAGAGCAGAGTGGGGAGCAGAACAGGCAGAGGGACCAAAGTACACTGCTGAGGGGAGCAGGGGGCGGCAGGAGAGGTCTGCGGGCCATATGGGATCCTCGCAGGCGGCCAGGGATTGAACCAGTGCTGCAGAGGCTGCGGGCAGCTCTGCAGCCCAGCGCTCAACCGCTGCACCACCAGGGGAGGCCCTATAAAATCTTATTCTTTAAGAAGAAATAGATAAGTGAATGGTTGATGATAACTAAATAAAAATATATATATATATATACAGGGTCTCCCCGGTGGCGCAGTGGTTGAGCGCTGGGTTGCGAAGCTGCCCGCAGCCTCTGCAGCAATGGTTCGATCCCCGGCTGCTCCCCGGCTGCTCCCCGGCTGCTCCCCGGCCACCAGAGGAGGGTCCCACATGGCGCGCAGACCTCTCCTGCCGCCCGCTGCTCCCCTCAGCAGTATACTTCGGTCCTTCTGCCTGCTCTGCTCCCCGCTCTGGCTCTGGTGAATTCTCTCACCCTCCGGTGCTTCTGACTGTACCCAGTGCTTGCATAAATAAATAAGTAAATCTTAAAAAAAAAAAGAATATTATAAAAAAATTAAAATATATATATACACACACATCTATATATGTTTCAGCTAACATATATATGTTTCATTTTAAACAAAATGTACTTGAGTAAATCATGTTTAGCAATGTATGTTCAAATTGACATTTTGAACAAAAAAAAAAGAAGACAGTTGATACAAAGGTGGCTTATCAAAACAATTATGGTCATTAAATTGTAATTTTCCTAACCAAAGGAACTTTACATATCTCTGTCCTGACAAAACTTCTGAAGAATAGCAGTACTCTGTAAATAAATAAATCTTTAAAAATTTAAATAATATGCTACATTCTAATAATTATCTCCCAAATGCCACCAATGCTCATGCATAAACCATTTATGATCAGGGCCTCCCTGGTGGCGCAGCGATTGAGCGCTGGGTTGCGAAGCTGCCCCACAGCCTCTGTAGCACCGGTTCTATCCCTGGCCACTGGGTGAGGGTCCCACATGGCGTGGAGACCTCTCCTGCCGCCCGCTGCTCCACTCAGCAGTGTACTTCGTCGGTCTGCCTGTTCTGTTCCCCGCTCTGGCTCTGGTAAATCTTCTCACCCTCCCCCGCTTCTGACTGTACCCAGTGCTTGTATAAATAAATTAATTAATTAAAAAAAAGAATACCTAGTAAATGGATATGCATTGAGCAGAAAAACAAATAATTATAAAATAACATATAAATCAATTTGAGTTAATGCATAAAAACTCAAAATTATTAATAACTTTTGTTTGTATTGATTATATAAATATATGCTAATGTAAAATATAAAATAAATAAAATTTCATTGATTTTAGCTTACTATAGTTATATGTCTTCGCTTAATAATAATTAAATGTGTAGATTTTAACAGCTTTTTTTTTTTTAATAGAGGCATGTTTTATTTATTTGTTTGTTTGTTTGTTTGTTTTGTTTATACATGCACTGGGTACAGTCAGAAGCGCGGGAGGGTGAGAGAATTCACCAGAGCCAGAGCGGGGAGCAGAGCAGGCAGAAGGACCAAAGTACACTGCTGAGGGGAGCAGCGGGCGGCAGGAGAGGTCTGCGCGCCATGCGGGACCCTCCTCCGGTGGCCGGGGAGCAGCCGGGGATCGAACCGGCGCCGCAGAGGCCGCGGGCAGCTTCGCAACCCAGCGCTCAACCGCTGCGCCACCGGGGAGACCCTAAATGTGTAGATTTTAAAAATGCAGTAAAATACAAAAAAATTATGGATCCCTTTTAAGATAATTTTCTTTGATTTAAGGGATTCTCATGTCCTCTCTCTTCTTTGTATTTCATCAACAAAGTATTTACTTCTCCAAGCAAGAAGAGGAATTTGAATTATCTCAGCCATAGTGGAGCTCTTCCATTCCTGCTGACTACATGTACTAATCAGTATTTGCAAGTATGACCTTGCATAGTCATTGGAAGTGAATACTTTTTTATTTTATATGAAAAAATAGTCTCTGCCATTAATTGTTTTATATGCATTTTAATATGCTTTATGCTTTAAAATTTATGACCAAATTGATCAAATTTTGAAAAGCTTTGATCCTTCAAAAACAAAATACTGGTCTATGTGATGTTTAAATATGTGATGTTATTTTCCTTATTTTTTTTTTGTTTGAAAATTTATTTGTAAAGTCCATTTCCAATATAACTAGTAGTATGTTTCAAAAATTTATTTTACCACAAAAAATACAAAAGTAGCATATGAACTATGCAAAAACTAAATATTTTCATACCGTTTGCCACTTAAAAACAAAGCTAAAGATAAAACTATGACATGTGATTGCCCACCTAAAACAAATACTATTAACATTTTTGGTATATGTCCTTCCTGTTTATATGTTTCTGCATGCTTTTTCAAATGTTCAAGTCACATCATTTTTGATAATAATATAAAATTCTTTTTATTTCATTTAACAAATGATAGTTTTTTTTCTCAATGCTATCAAAATTAACATAATATTTTCAGGATGTTGTAGGGACAATAATTAAGATACACTAAAGTTTCATATCTCACCAATAAGAATTAAGTACTCTTGCAAATTTTAAGATTTTCTGATTTGATTAGTGAAAACTCTGTCTTATTTTGAATGTTTTCATTTGAATAATTTCCTGTGGTTTTTAACCAGCAGTTTTTACCTAATGTGACACACTTGTACACATGGATTTTGCCAAATTATTTTTGAAATATTCTCTATATAAGGCTACATCCATGCCAGTGCTATAGTTATATTAAACAAAAAATCTTGAAATTTGGCTTAAGTGTCATTTATGTGCAACAACCATAGTTGTCCAGACATTGAGAATGGAAACAGAATATTAAAGGAGAAAACTTAATGAGTGGATTCAAATTCTGAAAAGTAGCAGAAAGGATTTCTCTATCTGAGTGGGAATATGATAATAATTTCTATGCAGCGGCAAGCTAACTGATTATGCCTGCCTTTTACATGTTTAAATTTACATGATACTGAAGGTTTGGGGGGAAATGAGTGAACAGAAGGACTAGATTTGGGGATGTATTGTTTTTATGTGTTTTTTATGGTTACTCTCTAAGTGGGCCAGTATGAAAGCAGAGAGGAAAGCATGCAGGTGTTTTTAAAAAAGTCCCTTCTCCCTTCAGCAGCAGCAGAAATTGGTTGAAAATCAATAATCATAGACATTGTAGAAATAAAAGCCTGAATCCTCTTTGCAAAATTACATCCATTAAAAATAAAGGCTGTTTACAGAGCAGCTAAAAAAGGACTGAATAACCACTAGGACCCAAGAAATGGAAGATGCCTGATCTCTGAGAGGCTCCATGAACACTCCCAGCTATAGCATCACATCTTTGGATATAGCCCTTGAACTTAATTGCCCTTGAACTTAATAACAAGAAGTTCATGTTGCCCTTGAACTTAATAACAATAAAAAATATGGAAGCCATAATTTTGAAGGATAAAGATTGAGTCACATTGCCTTTTGAATTAGAAATATATAGGACAAGGTCAACATTTAAATACAATATCAAGACAATATTAGCTGCTTAGTTTATTAATTCAGAGTTGCTAGTAGTCACATAATCTACCAATTAATATAATCATATAACCCTGCTGTGCTATAACGCTCAGTGATAGCCATGTAACATTGTGGATGGACACAGTTGATACAGTTGATATGCTCAATGGGTACAATTTAGGGCAAAGAGACTAATAACAGTCTCACTTCACTTCCCAGGAAATTCTTGCTCTTTCTGTCAAGCAAATGCCTTTCTCTTTTTCCCATGTCCAAGTGAGAACTCCCATTTTTATTCAAGAATTTAATAGAGGGCCTCCCCTGGTGGCACAGCAGTTGAGCGCTGGGCTACGAAGCTGCCTGCAGCCTCTGCAGCACCGGTTCGATCCCCTGCCACCTGCGAGGGTCCCACATGGCACACAGACCTCTTCTGCCACCTACTGCTCCACTCAGCAGTGTACTTCGTCAGTCTGCCTGTTCTGCAACCTGTTCTGGCTCTAGTGAATTCTCTCACCCTCCTGCACTTCTGACCGTACCCAGCACTTGTATAAATAAAATAAATAAATCTTTAAAAAAAAAGAATTTTATAGAGAAGGCTAAATCTTGTTGAGAGAAATAACTGGTTACTTAAGAGGAATACGCACTACCAGAAAATAGGAATGTGGTACATCACTAGATATGACTCTGAGGTACATATTTTTGGAGAGGGGTCAATTTTCTCCTTTCTCTCTACTTTTTAATAATGGAGAATAGCATTGTGATAAGTACAGTAATTTTTGAAATAAAGGAATTAGAGCCCATTGCCAACGGAAGGATTTTCTTTGAGATCAGGATTTCCTCTACTCTATGTGACGCAATCAGAATTTTTAGCCATATAAAAACCATGTTTCAATCACAAAAATAAGGGTTGGACATATAACTGATGTTTTCCCACTACAATACTCTATGCCCCTGGCAAGAGTATATGTTCTAAGCATTGCTCAAGGGACACAATATAATCTTTGACTGAAATATACAGAAATTGGAATTCAAAAGAGGTTGATCTGAGAATCAATTGGGATCTTATACCTAATGTAGTATCCTCATACTTTATTAAGGCATCCCTCTCATTATTATTGATTTCATGTTAACTCTACATTCTATAATGCAAACTTTATTTATTTTGTTGTATTTTGTTTGTTCTATCACTTGAGTTACTTTGAAAGTTTCATAAAATATCTAAGATTTTGAAAGTTGTTTTGTTTAAAATACTATAATTAACATGATAATGTTCATAATTTTAAGAACAATTGTAATCATACATTATTAACATATATTTTTCTGCTTTTGAAAGCAAAAATTTTCTTTAAATTATAGTAATTTATATAAATATTTTTTGTAATAAGTACAAAATCCTTTAAATTAAACATTTATATTAGCAAGTGAACTATGATGCTAAATAAAAATTCATGACTCATTCTTATCACACTGCTTTCATATTACTCCAATTTGCAAACGACACATGTGATGAAGATTATTAAGATCGGCTATCCAAAAAATGTAAAGAACCTTTAAAATTCAACAATAAAAAAAAAATGATTTAAAAATGGGCCAAAGAGCTTAACAGACATTTCACTAAAGAAGATACATAGATGGCAAATAAACATATGAAAATATGTTCCACCTCATATTTTATCAGGGAAAATGTAATTTAAAACAACAAAGAGATGCCACCACAAACTTATTAGAGTGGTCAAAATTCAGAATGCTGACATCACATGGTAGTGAGGATGTGGATTAATAGGAACTTTCATTGTTGGTAGGAATGCAAAATGGTACCGTTATTTTGGAAGATGGTTTGTCTCTAGCAAAACTAACCATACTCTTGTCACAGTGTAGCAACTGCATCCCATGGCATTTACTTAAAAACAGTGAAAACTTATGTCCATATGAAAACATTCACAATGATCTTCATAAAAGCTTTATTCATAAATGCCAGAACTGGGCCTCCCTGGTGGCACAAAGGGTTAAGTGTCAGCACTATGAAGCTCTCACAGACACTGCAGAATGAGTTCAATCCCCAGGCAGGGAGCTACCACATGGTGCAGCAGACCTCTCCTGTCTTGCCTGCTGCTCCCCTCAGCAGTGTATTTCAGTAAATCTACCTGTTCTGCTCCCACTCTGTCTCTGGTGAATCCTCTCACCCCCTGCACCTCTGGCCTGTACCCCAGTTCTTGTGTGCATAAATAAATAAACATAATTGCCAAAACTTAGAAGTAATGAAGATACTCTTCAATAGGTGAATGGATAAATAAATTGTGACTTATTCAGACAATGAAATACTGTTTATCTCTAAAAAGAAATGAGTTATCAAGCTATAGAAAAACTTTGCTGCCTGTTAAATTCAAGAATTAAGAAATTTTATCCTAGGAACAGAGCAGAAAAATACACAGCCATTTCTTCCCCTATATTCTTTATTTTTTTAAAGATTGATTTATTTATGCATACAAGAGCTGGGGTATATAGGCAGAGATTCAGGGGGTGAGAGGATTCACCAGAGACAGACTGGGGAACAGAACAGGCAGACTGACTGAAATACACTGCTGAGAGGAGCAGCAGGCAAGCCAGGAGAGTTCTGATGTGCCATGTGGGTTTCTCCCTGGCCGGCTGGGGATTGAACTTGTGCTGCAGAGGCTGCAGATTGCTTCATAGTCCGGTGCTTAACCAACCCCTTGCACCACCAGGAGGACCTCCCCTATATTCTTTTTACTATGACTTATCCTGAAAAAAAAAATCCCTTTAACTATGCCAGCAGTATCTATTGTTCACATTACATTTCACTCTGGGTGTACAGTCTGTGGGTTTGGGCAAACATAATGATGTATATACATCATTATGCCATCGTATGGATTATTTTCACTGTCCTAAAATCTCCCTGTGCTCTTCCAATTCATCTTCTCCACCCCTTCAGTTCATGGCAACCACTAATCTTGTTAATGTTATATTTTGCTTTTTCCAAAATATGGTATCATTGGAACCACATAGTATATCCTTTCCTAATGACTTTTTCACATAATGAAATTCTTAGTAATGCTCATTTAACTTAAATGAACATATGATACTATAATTTAACACAAAGGAAATAAAGAACTCAATAAAATATAGACAGAAGAGACAAACAATTCTTCAAGGAAGATATACAGTTGGCAACAGGCACATGAAAAAACACTCATCATCACTTATCATCTGAGAAATATAAAGCAAAATCTCAATCACTTCATACCCATGTGAATGGCCCTATCAAAAAGACTAAAACAAGTGTTAGCAAGGAAGAGGAGAAAAAGGAACCCTTTTGCACTGTTGGTGGGAATTTATTTATTTTATTTTTTATTTTTTTAAATAATAAATTTTATTTTTATATTCCCCATATAATTGCAACCCCTCCCATTCTGACCCAATCCCTCCCCTCCTGCCACCCACCCCCCCAAAATTGTCTCTGGCTCATAGTTTTTTGTTGATTTTGATTTTCACTTTCTTATAGTTATTCAT
Source organism: Talpa europaea (assembly GCF_964194135.1). Lineage (NCBI taxonomy): Eukaryota > Metazoa > Chordata > Mammalia > Eulipotyphla > Talpidae > Talpa > Talpa europaea. Next base: position 72,824,728 of record NC_140068.1, read on the forward strand.
TTTCCTGGTCCCTTATTTAAGTTTTCTAGATTCCTGCTATGAGTGAGACCATCCGGTATTTTTCTTTTTCTTTCTGGCTTATTTCGCTGAGCATGATCCCTTCCAGCGCCATCCATGTTGCTGCAAATTGCATGTGTTTATCTTTTTTGAATGCTGAGTAATATTCCATGTACCACATCTTCTTGACCAGTCATCTATTTTTGGGCATTTAGGCTGTTTCCAAAGCTTAGCTATTGTAAATAGTGCTGCTATAAACATAGGGGTGCAGGTGTTCTTTGGAATTGATGTTTCTGTGTCCTTTGGGTAAATACCTAGGAGCGGAATTGCTGGATCATATGGAAGCTCTATGTTTAGTAGGTCCAGAAATCTCCACACAGCTCTCCATAGTGGTTGGACCAGTTTGCACTCCCACCAACAGTGCAGAAGAGTTCCTTTTTCTCCACACCCTCGCCAACATTTGTTGTTGCTAGTTTTTTAAATATGTGCCATTCTCACTGGTGTAAGATGGTAGTTTTGATTTGCATTTCCCTGATTACAAGTGGTGTTGAACATTTTTTCATATGCCTGTTGGCCATTTGCATTTCCTCTTCAGAGAAGTTTCTTTTTAGCTCTTCTGCCCATTTTTTGACTGGATTATTTTCTTTGTTGTTGGTGGTGGGAATTTAATTCACTGAGCATGCCAAATAAAATCATTCAGGTAGATATAATCAACAGGTTTGATTTGAGTTCAAGTCGTGTCTATTACACTAAAGTTTGCTCCTACCTAAACCTTGGAAGACACACTAATGTTTTTTAAATATATTTTCACAGTAAGTAGTTTGGATCCTAGTTCTATTCATAAAAGAAACAAAATCATTTACTTTAGTAATATATGTAATGTAATTAGAGAAAAACATTAAAAATTGGATTTTATTTACCAAATCTCAAAAAAAATTAATGCACACTATCTGGAAATATGGGAATCTGGTTTACATTTTAGCTCAAATCATGAATTTTTATTAATTCATTTGTGTAACCTTTGAATTGCAAAAATAAAAATAGAAAATGGGAAAGCAGTTTCTGCTTTCATGAATTGTGATATTGAGTTAGGGAAATATGTCAAGTCCTTGAATAATTATAATAAAACCTTTGCCAAAAGGAAATTTAAAATAGTCTTATTCACAATGAAATTAAATTGTCAGTTACTGGGAAAATTTTTTATAAAAGAAGTGATGTTTGAAAAGGTGCCAGCGAATAAGAATGAGAAAGAAGGAGGTAAAAAATAAAAGAGAGAGGAATAGAAGAAAGAGAGAATGAAGCGCTATAAGAAGGGATATAGCAAAAGGAAAAGGGAAATAATCAAATGATAGAGTAGGTAAGTTGAAGGAAGGAACTTAGTATAAATAATACAACTTTACTGAACCTATTTATTTCATTCCTCTTTGGTAAAACAACTTGCTAACTAAACCCATATAAGCTTTTCTGATAATCTTAAATGTCCATCCATTAATTTCTTCATATAAATCTATTAAGTAGCTCTTAATACTTATCTTGGTTGAAAAAAATATCATCTCTTCAAAAACTTCATTTTGGAAAAATCAAATTAATTCATAAATCTAATTGGTAACTTAATTTCCCTTTAAAAAAAAAGTATCCATATCATAGTCCTTGGAATATAGGGATGTTGTTCTATATGGGACTATAGAGTCCTTGGGGATGTGATTGAGTCAAGGTCCTTGAAATGAGAATAATTTGCCAGGTGTTCTCTAGGATAATTAGAAGTGTCCTTATAGGAGAGAGGTAGAGGGAGATTTGACATATACACAAGAGAAGATGACTATGTTACCTTTGCTCTGTGGTTAAATATAATTAGATAGCCTGTAATTAGATATTTTCTATATTGGGGGAGATGGTAATTACTGCATTATCATGATTAATATTTTCCCTCTGGAGCCAATTGACATCAGAATCTTTCATAGGTACCCTCTGTCATTAGATATATTAAAACAGCCTACCATTACCTTATACCTTTTCAAAAGTACACATTTTAAGTAGTTATCTCAGATTAAATTTCAAAACTTTGTAAAGGCCCAGATGCAGTCTATTAGGATCCTGCAAGTAACTGCTAATATCCAGAAACCTAAGTTCCTATTATGAGAATTTGATATTAGAGTACTAATACTTAATTTTTGCATATTATTCTAACTTTAGTTTTTGTCTTGCAAGGAGATTTTTCCTTCCTTTCATGAAAACTCAGCAGTACATGTGAAATTATGTTTGCTGAAATCTACCCATGACCTATGAGATTGCTTTCCAACATATCTGGTCTAGAATTCTGGAGAAGTGGAAGAAAATCACTCTGGAGTTGATGTTCTGAACAGTACAGGCTTGGCAAAATATCTGTAACTCCACCCTTTTTCCCCCCATTAATAAGACTATTGTGAATAACTTAATGAGAGTGAATTTGCCTTTGAGATATGATGCAATTGATCCTTTCATTTTAATGTGGAAATTTTATAAAAATAAAAGTAACCTGGATATTTAATTATTAGTATCTAACATAAATTGTAAATAATTTATAGGCAACTGTAATAAGCTGGTGAGTTATAACCCTCCACTTCAGGATTTCTAGTATGCTCGTTAAATTTTAAAATGATTAGAAAGGCTGGACACATTCAGGTTTGTATGGCTATAGACTAAAATAATGGTCAGTGGTAAAATTGAGAATGGAAAACTTGAGACTTTTGATGTTTCAAAAATCCACTAGAGAAAGTGTGTGTGTGAAGAGAGATATAAGAGGTAGGCAGATATATTCTAGAAATTATTTTTTTAGCAAATTGCAGCTAAACTTTATTTAAAAAAATAGATCTGGAAAAAAGCACTGAGATTATTTTCTCATTCAACTCTGTCATTTTAGAAACTGGGTAACCAAGGCTCAGAGTTCATCATCTAAAATTCATGCTTTGTCTTATGCAATTGTTTTAACAACAATTTGGATCAAATTAAGGAAGTTATTCTTGTCAATTTTGTAGATGTCAGAAGGCAGAGAAAGATATAATAAGGATAATAAAATTAGATTCAAAAAGTTCTTGATAGGTTGGACTGATATATAGAATTCAACAGGATCATACTTAACAAGAATACATGTAAATGGATGTATTTGGGTTAAACAAATTCTGCAAAAACAGCAATTAGTAAGAACTGAGTTAATGCAGTGTTTGTGAAAGGCTTTTAAAAAAATCTTTTGTTGAATATGAGCCAGAATAATGTGACTTTTAAATAGTGAATGTACCCGGGCCTCCCCGGTGGCGCAGCGGTTGAGCGCTGGGTTGCGAAGCTGCCCGCGGCCTCTGCGGCGCCGGTTCGATCCCCGGCTGCTCCCCGGCCACCGGAGGAGGGTCCCACATGGCGCGCAGACCTCTCCTGCCGCCCGCTGCTCCCCTCAGCAGTGTCCTTCGGTCCTTCTGCCTGCTCTGCTCCCCGCTCTGGCTCTGGTGAATCCTCTCACCCTCCCGCGCTTCTGACTGTACCCAGTGCTTGTATAAACAAAACAAACAAACAAATAAAATAAACAAATAAAACATGCCTCTATAAAAAAAAAAAAAAGAAAAAAAATTAAAAAAAAAAACCCTAAAAAAAAAAATAAATAAATAAATAGTGAATGTACCCATTGAAACACAGGTTCAAAATAAGAAAGCTAACGATTTAAAGTGGTCTTTTATACCATATAAGATAGTGTGCTTTTCTTAACTCATACCAATACAGAGTTCTGATATATTGGTTACTTTTTTGAGAGGAGTATCAAAAATAATGAAAAATCAGGTAATTTTAGATATTTAGATAATTGGAAGAATAAAACACACACGCGCCTTGAAAGCTGTATTACAGAACTAACATAAGGGAGTATCCGATTTAAAAAAGGATTCATGTGCAAAAGAGCTTTGGGGTAGGTTTTTTTTTTTTTTTAAATTTAAAAAAGTCTGAAAAGGTTAATGGAGAATTGGTTCTAGGGTTTGAAATAAAATGAATCCTGATTAGAAATCAGAAGCCCTGGAGTTATGTTTTAGCTCTTAATTATTGGATCTGACATCTTGAAAAAAGCTAAAACCTCTGTCTACCATGATTCTAACTATAACCTGTATATAATAATATCCATCTCATACATTTCCTAGGTAATGATTAAAGTAAAATAAAACCATACAAGTGTTTTGTAAATAACAAGTTTGTAGTAAATTTGATTCAACACAAAGGAAACAAGAATGGCTATCTTCGGGTTTCCCTAGTGGCACAGGGGTTAAGACAGCACTATCAAGCTATTGCCAGCCACTGTAGCATGACCCAGCCAGGGAGCAACCCACATGGCACAGCAGACCTTTCTGTCTCTCCCACTGCTCCCCTCAGCAGTGTATTTCAGTGTATTGTAGGTTCTGCTCCCCACTCTCTCTGGTGAATCCTCTCACATCCCCTGCACCTCTGGTCTACACCCCAGTTTTTGTATGCATAAATAAATACATCTTTAAAAAAAAGAATGGCTGTCTTTAACACACATCATGATGCATCAACACAAAAGTCAAAAGTCACATGTCTAGGATATTCTAAAGAGATCTTCTTTGGATCATACAGTGTATTAGTAGGTATTTAAGATAATTGACTAGTCTAACATTCTAATATTCTGAAGGGAGAATCACACATGCAACAAGATAATTAAAAATAATTAATCCCAGGTGAATTATTCTTTCAATAAGTGATCCTAGGCAGTCACCCAGAATTTTCATGTCAAATAGCTTGGTGGTTCTCCATATGTTACACTTTTCTATTTATTTGTAAAGACTGTTAGCAAAGTAAATCCAATTGCTAATCTTGACAAGGAAATAGATATGGAAAGGAAAGTTATTTCTTTTAAATGGGTGGCCCTTAGGCAACAAAACCATTTGGATTAAGAGTAGATCATCAAATTTGGAATTAGAGATTACTTGTAATGTGAACAAATCAATCAGAGATTCTCTGTTTAGAAACAGACATAAAATTTTCTCAAAAATTTTAGTCCATCTTCAAATATATCAAAGACAGTCTGTTTTTCATATACTTTTAAAAGTCATGGGACATACTTTCTCAGAAACATCTCATCTAAGTTTATCATATTTTAGAATTATAATCAAAAACTTCATCTAAGATGTTTTTATATAGTTTCACAGTGGAATTTTTTGTTGTTTCTCACTTATATTAAGTGTGTATCAAGAAGAGATACTTGAAAACTTATTTACCATTCTTTGAAAAACATGATATGCATTTTAGTTAAAATTTTGTGCATTTTTATCTTAAAGTTAGTAGTCATACTGTAATAATTTCTAATAGAGACTGAATATCCAATTGCGCAGAAACATAAAATATAGACAGAAAATTAAAATAAAACCTATGAAACAGACTTAATATTGATTCAATGAGCTATATAAGTGAATTACATTGATTCTTTTACAGAAATGCATTGACCTTCTGTAATTATTGAGAGCAACAATGTACTACTGTATGTGCATTTATAAAAAAAAGAACTTCATTATCAATAAAAATGATTGTAAATCCATTTGGCCCCTTATAGCTAGATTATTGATGCAATTTAAATGTGCCTTTCCTTAAGTATCTTTGGGGATATTTCCATATTTTGGGACTTTTACATGATGAAGATTGTCTTATCATAAGTATAGTATTTTATCAAAATTACTTATTCTGTTTCTATTTTCCAATCCCCGTATGTTATATTTATCTTTCTTTGCCTTCCTTCTCCTTTTTTTCTTTCTCTCCTCTCTTCTTCCCTCCTTCCTTTCCTTCCTTTGTGCTTCCTTTTTTCCTCCCTTCCTTGGATTTAAGGCATTGTTTCTTGGAAAATTGCATATGTAAAAATATCCTGTAACCATCCAATTACATTGATAAAATTGTAAAAGGTAAAATAATATTTAGAAAGCAACATTCTTTAAAATGCATTCTCCCTGGAGGCACAAGGGTTTAAGCACCGCACTATGAAGCAATCTGCAGCCTCTGTAGCATGAATTCGATCCCCGGCTGGCCAGGGAGCAACCTACATGGAGCAGCAGACCTCTCCTGACTCGCCCGCTACTCCCCTCAGCAGTGTACTTTGGTCAATCTGCCTGTTCTGTTCCCCACTCTGTCTCTGGTGAATCCTCTCACTCCCCTGCATCTCTGGCCTGTACCCCAGCTCTGGTATGCATAAATACTAAACCTTTAAAAAATAAATAAAATACATTCTGTAATAACTGTTTCTTTTCCTGTAAATTTTGAGTAATTTTTATGATTTTTTGCCTCATGGTTTTATTTAATGATTTGACCATACATGGCAAACTAATTTTGTTCCTGCTGTGAGACATATGGATGAAAATGTGGGGAAAGACTATAAAATGATTTCAGGGTTGAATGAATCAAAATACAAAACAGATTATACTCAAGGTGAAAAACTAAGGGAATTGAAATTCTAAACTATTTAGAGAAAATAGTAAGAGATAAATAACATGGATAAATGGTTAAATAAATGGTGAATAAAAGGGAACAGTAAAAAAGAAAACATTAACAAGGGATAGTACTTTTTTAAAAGTTAAAAGTAATTACATGATGACATTGCAGACATTAAGTAAGAGACCAGTACATTACATTCCTAACAACAGACAAAAAATAAAAAGAAACCTAACAATAACAACAAAACCTGACCTCATATGCTCATATAATAAAGCTTCTCATTTTTTTTGCAAATATATTTTTAATGATTTATTTCATTTATTTATTTTTTTTTTTTAAAGATTTATTTATTTATTTATTTATACAAGCACTGGGTACAGTCAGAAGAATGGGAGGGTGAGAGAATTCACCAGAGCCAGAGCAGGGAGCAGAGCAGGCAGAAGGACCGAAGTACACTGCTGAGGGGAGCAGCGGGCGGCAGGAGAGGTCTGTGCACCATGTGGGACCCTCCTCCGGTGGCCGGGGAGCAGCCGGGGATCGAACCGGCGCCGCAGAGGCTGCGGGCAGCTTCGAAACCCAGCGCTCAACCGCTGCACCACCGGGGAGGCCCTATTTTATTTATTTATGCATACAAGAGCTGGGGTGTAGGCCAGTGGTATGGGGGATGAGAGGATTCACCAGAGACAGAGTGGTGAACAGAACAGGCAGAGTGCTGAAATATACTGCTGAGGGGAGCAGCGGGCCAGATAGGAGAGGTCTGCTGTGCCATGTGGTTTAGCTCCCTGCTGGGGATAGAACTTATGTTACAGTGGCTACTGATATCTTCATAGTGCTGAGAACCCCTTATGCCACCAGGGAAGCCCCCAAAGCCTTTCGTTTTTTATCAGTTAACGTTGCCTGATATTCTTCACAGATGAGTAGTAGTATATTTAAGCAAGGAAAATGGAATCAGAATTTGAAAGACTATCATCAATTCTCCCTATTACAAAATAACTAATAGTGAATATTTAGCACTATGCTCAACATTTCAGATATCCATAATCTATGCAAAAATCTATTTGATAAATTCTATTATGTACTCAGCAAATGGAAAGAAAAAGTGACCTTAATAGAACATCACCAAAATTCACAAAACTGTTTAGATTTATAGACTTGGAACACAAAGCCAGGTTTGCAGACCTGTACTGTACTGTTCCTTACATGCCCTGAATGATCAAATACCCCCTGAATTGGGTAAAGAGACTACAGATCAATTGGTGAATTGATGAAATCTCCTATAATTTAACAGTGTAAAAATTGCTACCTCAGTTTCTTTCTGACTAGTACAAGAAGCCAGTGGAGAGACAGTGAAAGTTGGAACTTAAAAGTGTAACTTCCAAAACCAGGTTATTTTGGTCCAAATTCATGAATTCACTAGCCTAGTTAACCTGTCAAAAAGCATTGAAGAGAAAATTTTGTTTTCTAATTCTAAGTGCAATTTCTTTCAATATTTTTGATTTGGAGAGTGAACAAAGCACAAATGAAAGCACTGTAGAAACTAAAGTCGAAGTTAATTTTTATTTTCAAAGTTATATTTCTCATGTGTTTTGTCTAATTATTGTGTGTGTGGATGTATTAATTATTCAACAGTTACTACCACTATAAATTATTTATGAAATTTACGTTTTCACGTATATAATTATATTGTTGTTATTGCTGTTATCCCTACTTTAAAGAAAGTAAATTAATGACTATGGCAAATTTTTCTAGAAAATTTATAGATAACCTTTGTTTACAAGATATGCTTTCCAGATATCAAAAAATAATTAAATAGCATATTTATTCAAAGTTGTTATATTCACGTGTCTTCAAAACATGATGCCAATATAAACTAACAATAAATTGAAACAGCATTAATTTTATTTTCCCTAGAGCAGTAAAGACTGGCGTTTAATTTTCTTTTAAGGTTTGTGTCTGTCAGATACAATTCTGTAATTGTCTCCATATCCTTGTCAAACAGAATGCTCATATTTCTTTAGTGGATTTTTCATTTTAAAGTCTATTGCAATTAAGAGAACTATTAATTTACTAACTGAGCAAATGACATTTTCATTGATATTAATACAAGCTCATTGTTATTTTAAAAATGGGTTAAATAATCTTTGAACATGAGTTCTACATGCTGATTTCTAGGTGACCTCTTTTGGAATATATAGTGAAGAGTAGGAACAGTGATTCTATTCTTAATGAAGACATAGTTTGTACAACGCTCATGATAATACCTGCTTGAAAAATGTTTAAGATTCACACAATGTTTCCACATATATTACTTTCTTCAGTCCTCATAAAAATCTATGAAGTAACCTATATTACATTTTTAACAAATGTGGGCTTTTAGTGAAGCTGTAAGTTTTGTCAGCCTTTTTGCAATGAGGAAATAACAAAAAGATTTTGTGGGCTCATATATCCTACAGTGGAGCTTCTGCTTCACAATATGGAGGAATTACAATATAAAAAGATTTTTTCCAAAACACACACACACACACACACATAATTGTTACAGATACATCTCCATGAAAGGGAAGGAGCAAAAAAATAGCACCATTTTACCCATCCCCACATATATATATATATATATATGTATATATATATATATATATATATATATATATATATATATATATATATATGCAGGTACCTTGAGCCATAAGTCCCAGTATGATGTGAACCCAAATTCCTGAATGTGGGACAGGAAGGAGTGACATGGATCTATAAATAGAAGAGACACATGTGCAGAAGGGTGGTGGAGGAGTGACATATAAAGATGCTTGGAAGAGGAACTTGGAAGAGACATGTGTGTAAGAGTCATATGTGGAGGCTACTCCTGGTCCTTGGCAGAGACAATGGCAAACATTAGCTTGATGTAGTAGTATATTTTGAGTCTGTCCTGTCCCAGATGTCAGGTAACTGCCTGATCCATTTCTTGTGGCTGCTTGCTAAAAGCTACCTTAGACTTAAGGCAAGTTTTCAGGCCTTAGCGTCCCTGTTTCAGGCCAAGCCTATTTGGCTGGGCATCTGTCCATGAAAGCATGGGTAATTTTTGGAATTTAAATAGGAAACTATTATTTGAATCCTTTCTTCTCTCTCTCTCCCTCTCTCTGCACACCAATTCTATTAAAAAATCTTTCACACTAAAAGTATGCTTTCTTTGTCTTTGTGCAGCACATGCCCTGACCTCTGCTGGAGCGTTCACCCTGCAACAGTCTGGGACCCCTGGGTACCTATTGGTTACACATATAATGTTAAAGAAAAAATAATTTAAATTTTGGTTGAAACATTAATATCAATAAGATTGTTATGGGGTTATTACACAGATGATTGCTACTTTTTTATAATTTGTTTATGTACATTTTACATCATTGTTCATTTCTGTACAATGTTTGCTTTCTCCTCTCAGGTTTAGACCCCATATAATTCCCAACACTAGCTCACCCATGCACCATCATCATAGTCCCTTGTGCTCTTCGCTTCCCCTGATTTGATTGCTATTTTTTTGTAGGATAAAAAGAGTACTGTTACACAAAAAAAATTAAAATTTTATTTTAGTAAAGATTTAGTAAAGATTAAGTTTGTGCGCCATAACCCAGAAAAGTTGATTAATGATCCCAATAAAAAACTAGCCAGGAGAAATGAATTTGAATTAATCCCAAGTGGTATGATTGAGAAATCAGTTCACCATTTTTTCTTCACTTACTAAATAGCATTGCTAATCAGAGGATATTTTAAAGTGTTCTATGCCAAAGCTAAAACAAAATTCGAACAAATATAGTTACTACTTTTTGAGTAGTTATCTAAAATAAGAAGCAAAAATAACACATTTTCTGAATACATAAAAATGCTATAACTGACTATATATATATATATATATATATATATATATATATATATATATTGCATGTAGGCATAGTAATCTATTTTTCCATCTTTGTCTCTAAAATTGCAGTGCCCCATTTCAGGAAATTCTGTAGAAAATTCTGTGGTGAGCTTATTTTCTTTTTCTTTCTACCAATGTAACCTTCCCAAAGGAATCACCATCTTGTTACAGGAGATGCTCACAAAAAAAAAGAAAGGCAATGAAATAGTTCTAATACTAGAAGAATAGATTTGATAAAATGGTAGCTTTATTTAGACCAGAATCTCTGGATATATATTCTCAGATCTTTTAGTATTTATTTAATGATATAAGTTCATGTCGTTTCTGTCCATCTTAATCTCTTTCAATCATCTTTTTTATTTTGTCCAAGTAAATCTTCTCATTGTATTTAATATTTTTTTCAAAATATACTTTTCTGAGAAATATCAACAGGAGTTTGTAAGTGTTAAACTATTCCTGTATATAATCATAACAAAACAGTAGTTATAATTGAACTCATCATTACTTTGCAAGTGGCATAGAGAGAAAATCATCGGTAGATAGATGAGAACGAGAGAGAGAGATTAAATATCACTAATTTTAAACCTAAATCTTTGAAATCTCAATTATACACCTCTGACAAATTTAAGATCATTTTGCAGGTTGATTTTTTTTAAATATTAAGACGGTTATATAAAAATCTGCATTTAATTCTTTATATCAGGGCCAGAAAACTTTATTTAACGGTCCAAAGTAAATATTTTAGTTTTTGTTGATTAGAAAGTTATTGTAACAATTATTCTACTTTGCTGTTGTAATGCAAAACAGACTATAAATAAATGAGAGGAGGAAGATTTGGCCCACAAGCTATAATTTGCCAACCCCAGCTTTAAGTTATAATTGCAGTTTAGACATATATGAAAATTTAAAAACCAACATTCCTGAAAGATAAACTATTTTTTTTTTGTATAACAATATTCTCACATGTAATCTTAGGCAAGTATTATTAATCATAGCTGTTTAAAGAACATTTCTGTCTGAATTGTGTATAAAATGGTGTTGCATTTATTTAAGAACTTTGTTTAAATTTAAGTGGTTTATTGTTTCATATTAGAAATCTTCTTTCTTTTCCATAATAGTGAGAAATTGTGCCATTAAAATATTTATATTTAGAGTTAAGAGTTGCATGCTCACAAAACAAGCACCATCAATAATTTTCACTTTGATGCTTTTTATGATAATACACAGTAATTGGATTCAGCAGTAAATCCAAACACAGCTCTAAGGCATTGATTTTCCAAACAGTTCTGTCAAAATTATGCAGGAAGAAATGAAGCAGTGGCTTGATGAGGCATACCATGGAATGACTTTAAAATATGCTTATTGCACAAAAGACACTCATATAGAGAGAGGTTGTTTTTTTTTTTTTTTCTTTTAACAATCTTGGCAATGGTACCTAGGTTCTTAACAAGAGTGGTTGTCATATCTTTATCGATCATGATCCTGATTTACCCTATCTAAATTTAAGCAAAAAGGTGAACAAGCCATGTTACCAGAAAATTAAGAGATTGTCTGATTCCTATATAACATTTTTTATTACTTCCTATCCATACCATATACTATTTCAATACTATATTAGTTTCTTGGATTTTCTTAAATTTGTTAGTATTATAGGTGCTTCCTAATTGGATCACTCCTTAGCTATCTTTAATTTAAGAACTTGTCTATTTATATACCAATTATCCTTAATACATATTTGAATTGCCTAGAGAAAATTTAGTAGTTTATATCAATCATGTCCATTTAAATTTGAATGAAAAGAAGCAGGTTGTTTTTAAGATGAGCTATATTGATGCAATATAACTTCGTTAAACCTCCTGCCCAATAAAAATAAAAATAAAACTTAAAAATAATAATTTTGACTATCATAAGCTAAGAAATTACATTATTGAACAATTAAGTCTCTAAATGAACATTTCTATAAAACTTTGCCTCAAACAGCTGAAAGCAATCACATTATCAGAAGCAATTGATTAAATAAATTTTGAATTCATGATTCATTGTATAATAAGAGAAAAAAAGCAATGTCATGGAAATGGTTAAGGATGTAATATAAAGCAGAAAATTATAAAATAACATTGCAGAATAAATATAGGGCTATCATTGGCAGCCTTATTAGAAGAAATATTTCCTGCGCTATTTAAAGATGTAAGGTTGACAGATGTTCATAGTAAGAATCTACTGAACTGAACAAAAAACCATAAATGTTTAGTTTCTGATAGTCTGATGGGGCCTCTGGAAAGACCATAAAGAAGGAGACTGATACAATAATAAAGGAACACTGAGATTAAGGTAAGGTGAAGTTTTAGGAAGGAGGACTTGACAGGGAAACCCAAAAACGGAGAAAATGAGGAGTAATTGGAAGGCAGTCAAAAGGAATTCAGATATGATACTCAAGGATGAGTATGAACCACGCAAAAGATATACAGAAATATCAATACTTAGGTATTTCAAAGCATACAGAGTATTGGACACTATAAGGTGAGGAAAAGAACATAAAAGTAAAGATAAATGGTTATAGAACACTTAATACCAATGACCACAGGATAATAATATGTAAGACCATGGGCTCAAAGTTTTAGAAAATATTTTGAATACCAGGAGTATAAACACAAAGAACTGGGGTAATCAATGACCGTGTTCAATTCCCATCATTCTCTATTCTCAGATGACGATAGCAGGTGTAGTCTTAAATAAAATCACACTAATGATAGTTATATTTTCTGCTTTCATAGTATTCTTTCAATCCACTAGGTATTCAAAACTAAATTTTGGGGACCTCCCTGGTGGAGCAAGGGGTTGAGACACAGCCTACGAAGCTGTCTGCAACCACTGTGGCACGAGTTCGAGCCCCAGCCAGGGAACTACCCACATGGCGTGATAGACCTCTTCTGACTCACCTGCTGCACCTCTCAGCAGTGTATTTCAGTCAGTCTGCCTGTTCTGTTCCCTGCTATGTCTCTGGTGAATACTCTCATCCTCCACACCTCTGGCCTATACCCCGGTTCTTGTATGCATAAATAAATAAATCTTAAAAAAATAAATTTTGGGAACTTTTCCAATTCCCAGTGTCATTAAATAGTAAGATTCTTTGCACAGAATAGGCATACAAAGGACCAATGTGGAAAACACAAACGAATAGTGAATCACATGTAAACCATGATTAAAAACCAGTTTCTCAGCTATGAGAAGGTTGGACATATAGGTATGTCTATCATGGAGTGACACATGTCCAAGTATATGCCCAACTTTTTTCCTAGCTGGCTAGTTTCTCTCAGTTCATGCACAAATAAAGGAAAAATATTTCTTATTAGAAAAATACATTTTCCCCCTTCCCCTCTTCCTTTCCTTCTTTTCTTTTCTTTCTAGTTTGGAACTCTTGCTGCCCTATCTAACTCTCTTTTCTCTTCCCAGACTTTTCATACTTTCCCCAGTTCTATCTTGATACCTTCTACTCACATTAACTATTTTTTAGAGTTCTGCAAATTTCTAGAGTTCTGCTATATTTCGAAAAGCATACTCTGTTCTTCTTGGCTCCTCAAATTTTATATCCTCACTTGCAAAATATATCATTCCATCCCAACAGCCTCAAGAGTTTTGACTCATTTCAGCCTCAAGTCTTAAAGTCTCATGTAAATATCATCAAAATTAGGTTTGGCTAAGACCGAAGGTCTGATTCATCCTGCTGCAAAATTCCATTAGATCTTAATTAAGCCTTGAAAATAATCATCCTTGGCATGATGTCCTACCTTCGAGGTCCAGTGAGGTAACAGCAGCAGTACCCCTCAATGCTCTAAGGGACCTTCCACACTTCAGGCTTTACGTGGAGGTCATTCTCTCTTATGAAATGAAAATTCTTGACCTTGAGTTTTCTGACTTGACTTCACAAATTAGTTTTCCCTCTTCTCGAAGAAAATATTTTCAGGTGAAGCCAAGAATCCTGTCAAATCCAAGAAATCTTTTTTTTTTGAAGATTTATTTATGCATACAAGAACTGGGGTATAAGCCAGAGGTGCAGGGCGTGAGAGGATTCACTAGAGACAGTGTAGGGAGCAGAACAGGCAGACTGACGGAAATACACCGTTGAGGGGAGTAGCAGGCAAGACTGGAGAGGTCTGCTGCACCATGTGGGTCAGCTCCCTGGCCAGATTGAATTTGTGCTGCAGTGGCTGGCGATAGGTTGATAGCACTATGTCTTTAACTCCTGTACCACCAGGAAGGCCCCGAATCCAAGAATTCTTATAGCCTCCCTTCATTTCATTTCTACCCCTTCAGTTAAAGTTGACAGTGTTCCTATTCACCTAATCCCACACTCTTTATCAATGGTTATTCAGCTATACCCTTCGTATGTGGAACAAGGTTTCTATTTTTTTTTTTTTATAACAGGGGTAAGTTAAGATTTTTCCAAATCTGTAAATTCTGCTTTTTTTTTTTTTTTGTTGTTGTTGTTGCTTTCGCCTTTTACTATAAGCTGTCGCAGTGGCAGGACTGCCACTGAGCAGGTTTTCTGTGACCCTATGCAGACGAGTGAAGGAGGAGAGCCCTGGTGGCTTTTGCAGACTTTTATTGGGATTTGCCAGGCACACAGCAGGCAGGGGTGCTGGGGGGCTGGGAGGCTGGCAGTCCTTATAAGCCCAGTCTTGGCCCAGGTGAATCCCATCTACATATGCCCATGCTCTATTCCAGGTGCCCGCCATCAGGCATGCATTCAGGACTGCAAGGGTCCATTATCTATCCTAATGGTGGGAGCACAGAAAAGCCTGATATCTTTTTCACTTACCCTACAGCTGTCAAAAACAAACATGCCTTTCCTTCAATGCTTTGCATTGTACTTTTCATTACTCATAATTTTTTACACAAAACACAAGAATACAATTCAGCCAAAGTCTTTGCTACTTTATAACTCTCCCCAGTTTCCAGTAACATGTTTCTCATTTCTACCAAAGTAAGATTTTACCAGCTTCACCCTTAAAGTTCATCTTCCTAGCATGTATCTAAAACTCAAGTAGCCTCTACCCATTACAGTTGCAAAGCCACTCCGCAAATGCAGGCATTCAACAGAGCGGTGCCCAGCTTCCCAACGCCAGTCCGCGGGCAGCTAAAGAAAATACCATAAACTGGGTAATTTAAACATAAATTTGTTTTCTCACAATTCTGAGGCTGGAATTGCAAAGTCAAGATGAGGAGAGAAGAATGAGGTGCGGTGAGGAGTGAGGAAGACAGGAGAGCGACGGAGGGAGAGTGGAGGGTAGAGAAAGCGAGAAAGAGACTCGTGGTGTTTCTTCACTAATTCCTCCATGAGGACCCCATCATCATGATCTAGCCTAAATCTAGCTACTGCCCAAAAGATGCATCTGTAAATACTATCACATTGGGTATTAGGATTCAAGACATGAATTTTGTGGAAAGACAGCTCAGCCCACAGCAAGCATTGTACTGAATTTCCTTTTTCTATTAAGTATAAAATAAGATTTCAAGTAAAAGCACCTTACCTCCAGAAGAATCGTCTTATACTCTTGCCATCTCAAGTAAAAGGAAATAATTTTCTGCCAAATCAAAAGAATATAACTGTTCTAGAAATGAAACTTTAATCAAATAACTAACAAAAATTCTGGGTTTTAGCCTTGTTGTTAATTGCAATGTTCATCAACTGGGAGTGTATATTCTAATCAGCTAACTCCCTTCACATGGACAGCTCATTACTATCTTCCCAATGAGGTAGGAGAAAGAATTCTTCCCTAAATTACCTCTTTAGAAGTTCACTCCTATATCTTCACATCTAGCACAATTTTGTTTCTCAAATGCAATGAATTGATGTGAATTATTCATTAATTTAGCCATTTTTAAAAGATTTATTTATTTATGCATATAAGAACTGGGGTACAGGACAGAGGTGTGGGGTGAAAGTATTCACCAGAGACAGAGTGGGGAACAGAACAGGCAGACTGACTGAAATACACTGCTGACAGGAACAGCAGGCAGGACAGGAGAGGTCTGCTGTGCCATTTGGGTAGCTCCCTGGCCGAAGGGGATCAAACCAGTGCTGCAGAGCCTGCGATAGCTTCATAGTGCTGTGTTACCCCTTGAGCCACTAGGGAGGCCCGATTTATCCATTTGCAACATATCATAAGGTTTTGCTTGGATTTGGAGAAGGTTTTTTTTCAATGGAGTCACACAAAAGGGAATAACTATCTCAGACCAAGTTTCCACATTCCAAATTTATTCTTCCTTGAAGAAAGTATGTGTGTGTGTGTGTGTGTGTGTGTATAACTTTTCAATTGCATCTTTATAATAAAAATATTGGTATTTTCTTTCCAGTTCTCCCTTCATTGAGTGACTAATACAATTTTTTTTAGTTTACAATTACTATAGTAGATTTTGTACTTTCATTATGACACAGCATTGTAACAGAAATTTTAAGGATTCAAATTTTGTAGACTGTTTAAATTTGAAATATGTGCCTAGTTAGTTTCCATCAGTTATTTATTTAATGATTGATTGATTACTTCTTGCGACTCTGTGAGCTTAACTAAGCTAAATTTTTCCAAGGATGAAGTGACTTGTATGTAAATCCTTAGAAAAATTTTTGGTGCTAAAAAGTCATATGAAGTTTGTTTTCATGACACTTAAGAAATTAGTAATTAATTGTAATAACAACATTCTGTTTTATTACTAAAATTCATAATAAAAACTTGGTTCAAACTAGCTCAATGGAACTAACTTTTCCCACAGGCTTTTACAAAAAATAGTATAAGTTGTCACATGGTCTAAAGCACTTGCCACTCAAAAAAACAGAATCAAACCCAAATGTATGAACTTCTCATGGAGAAAAGTTGGCATCATAATTTTGTTTTGTCATTTTTTATTATTTATTTTTTGAGAATTTCATTTTTTTCATAAATAACAGTGCATTAGTTGTAACATTACACAATTTTTAGATATCCATCATTAAAAATCAACATTTGTAGAAACTACATTAACTTCATCACTAAAAGTCTAATTCTTTCCTTCACTTTATAGTTGACAGCTTTAATCTGATTTACTCACCATTTCTCTTCTGGTAACCACTTATCTATTCTTATAGTCTGAACACTTACAATTTGCTTTTACTTAGTTCATTTGTTTTCTTGGTTTTGTTTTATACTACAGGCCTCAGATTCTGAATAGAGTAGATGTTGCTAAATACAGTCTCAGGCTCTGCTAAGATCTTCAAGCACTTCATAGACATATTAAAGTGTGAGAAATACTGATTTAAATCACCTTTATGATACAATTACCTACTTCATCTTTAGGAAGGAGATTAATGAATCTATTTATTAGTGAACATACATGGAAATGAACATGTTCAAAAGGTTGGTTTGTTTTATAAAGGTTATCTTTTTCCAAAAAATATATTTTGCAATACATATTTATTAGAAAATGAAAAGTTGAAAACACATTGTTATATTTTCTGTATTTGTGTTTAAGAGATATAATGATTTGGAATTCAATAAAGCTTTACAAGAAATTATACTATTCAGATGACTTGTAATATACTTTAAAAATATCATCTAGGAATTTGTGTTCACCCAAAATGACTGATCATCTCAACAGTGAATCTCAAAAAGATGGTTAGCTATAATTGGAAGGAAAATTTTAAATATTCTATCTCGACCATCAGACAATCTCTTCCAGCTTTTCATTATTCAGACCAAGTATTGTCATGAAATGAATTCATCAATGTAACAGAGATAAATGAGCCAACACAGAACAGACAGAACTGTCTTCCGGTTCTTAGGAGGAAAATTGTCTCATTGCCCTATTATATCAGTGACAAAGATGTCTGGACTTCATGAGCATCTCTTTCCATTTAGTCTTTTTAAAATATTAATGACAGAATGAGTTAACCTCAAAAGCAGGTTCAAGAAAATGCTTAGAAAGTACTTCCAAGGTTGAAGACTAAAGATAAAACTAATCAAATTATCTGAAAGATTTGGAAAGTTGATTCAAGCTGAGGCTATTATTAATGTTAACTTGAAAAAAATGTAATTTAAATAAAACAATTTAATGAGTCACAATTTTCATACTTAACATATAAAATTCCTACAAGGGAAGCATTTAGTAATATAATGAAATGTACTCTCCTATATACATAATGCATTATGGGGGGGTATCTTAACTGGACATCAAACTATAAATCATCCAGATTCGGGCATGTGTGGGCAGAACTGAGAAATGGAACATTAAGTCCTTATAGACTGTAATTCATAAAGGACTGATGTGTTTTCTGGGAGAAAATTTACTTTAAAGGAGTTAAATATACATTTAATTATGTTATTTTATTAGAAAATTCTTTAATGTAGTCAGAGGAAGGAGTGATTCTTAGTTTACCATGGCATTCTTCATTAACATATTTCAACTGTCTTATCTATGGATTCATGATTAGGTCATATAGAAATAAAGGTCTTTTAAAGAAGATATTTACATAAAAGTTGATAAAGCACTGAAGGAAAAAGCAGCTATGTGATGCCACACTTATGGCAGAATAATTGAGAAGAATGAAAAACACAAAATGCCATAGCAGTTCATTAGCCTGAATTTTCCAGATTAGTGGAATATTCCCAGAGGAAAATGACTAAAGATCTGATGAAAGGCTTAGAAAAAGTCACTGTTCCTTTTGAGGAGATATAATAGTTACAGTATTTAAGAGAAGTTTTGTAGTAGTTGCCTGAACTTATGTATCAGTATTAGTAAGAAAGATGATAGGTTGTATTCAGTATAAGAAAGTAGAATCAAGAATAAAGTACATTTGGGGGCCTCCCTGGTGGAGCAAGGGGTGAAGACACATCCTATGAAGCTGTCTGCAGCCACTGCAGCATGAGTTCGATCCCCAGCTGGCCAGGGAGCAGCCCACATGGCGCAGCCCACATGGCGCAGCAGACCTCTCCTGACTCGCCCGTTGCTCCCCTCAGCAGTGTATTTCAGTGAGTCTGTCTATTCTGTTCCCCACTCTGTCTCTGGTGAATCCTCTCACCTCCCACACCTCTGGCCTGTACACCAGTTCTTGTATGTATAAATAAATAAATCTTTAAAAAAAATAAAGTACATTTATCTATAATACAATTAAATTGTGCCAATAGATTAGTTAGGCCATCAACAATGATTTAAAATGGCATGTTATTAAAAAATAAGGTGGCTCCCAGGGCATGAATAAACAGAATATCAGATTATTTCTGAATGGATGACACTAACTATTATTTCTCAGGTGATAGCTGACAAAAATGAAACAGAAAAAAATTATCCTTTGTGTAAGTTTGCTTTTTATATACACCTAACTAACACACACACTGATGGAGACTCACCACTCAGAGATATGTATGCAGAGTTGAACAAGCTAACACTGCAAAACACAATTATCAAGATAAAATGCAAACTACTTCTATACTCCTTGCCTTAATGAAATGCAATTGAATAAAGTGATAGGATACAGACTTTTCTCATAAAAATTGGTACATTTTTTAAAATACACCAAAAAATATGAGAACAATGAAAATTCAGTGGTTTGGACATGACCATAGAAAAGGTGTAAAAAGTGGCTCATTGAATCCCACTCCCAGAACAGGAAATTTTAAATTCTTAAAAAGAAATCACATTCTATTTTTAATTTTGTCTCATCTTTCTAAACTAGAAGTTTTCTGCTGTTAATCTGATGATGAGTAAATTAAAAAGAAAGAAACTTCACTTATACTTGGTCTGCGGCGCCGGTTCGATCCTCGGCTGCTCCCCGGCCACCAGAAGAGGGTCCCGCATGGCACGCAGACCTCTCCTGCCGCCCGCTGCTCCCCTCAGCAGTGTACTTCGGTCCTTCTGCCTGCTCTGCTCCCCGCTCTGGCTCTGGTGAATTCTCTCACCCTCCCGCGCTTCTGAATGTACCCAGTGCTTGTATTAATTAATTAATTAATTAATTAAAAAATACATGGAAAATTTGCTGAAACCCAAGAGATAGATAAAAACTAAAGGTCCTGCACATTCATATTGTGCAATATAACTAATTCTAATGTATAATAGAAAATAACTTATTTAATTTAAAGCTGCCAGCTACTTTAATTCATTCCCCCATTTATTCCAATTCTTTCTTTAATACATAGAAGACAAGGATTGAAACATCTCGATGAAATAAACAAACAGTAAGTATCAGATAATTTATGCATAAAGAGTATCTCCAAGGCAAGAAAAAACAACATAAATAACATAAGAATGATATCAGAATGAGAAATTCATTTCATTTAGTAAATTAAAAGGAAAAAAAAAGCCCCTGAAAAAAATAATTTCAAATGAGATAGAATGAGTGAAAGATGAATTTTAGTTCACAGATCTGCTTAAAGCTAATCATATTTTTCATGTCTTAAGCTTCAGAAAATAATGGAGATGAGAAAGTACAAAATTGAAAACTATATAGAAGTAATAAAATTGAATATTGCATAGTAAAATGCAATCTTTCATGAGAAAAATCACAGAAAATTAACCAAAGATTATAGAGATTAGAGAGAAAACCAGTCACCATTACCTGACTCATTTGTGTTGGATAACGCTCTGCAGTAGGGAAAGATATACTTATTTAATTTAGCCCCACGTGACTGGTTTGTCACAAAATGCCTCTAACCTGTCAAGACTTAGGGTCATACTCAAGTTTCAGTGTTGGTCTCCTTTGCTTAGAGGCTGGGTGTGCAGAGTTGGCATGCTAACATTGTCCCCATAGGTAGCTTCTGTATGTAAACATGACTCTAATCTTTTCTCTATTGCATCATTTCAGATGTAAGTGAAATGTTTACGTGCCTGAGTCATTTCATCTCTGTGGTTATTCGGTGCCTCTTTCATTATGGCAACGTTCTGGTGAGAATTAATATCTTTCTGGTGAGAATTAATGTGTGATGAAAAAAATATTCACACTTCTTGTCCATTTTCATATGCTTCTTGACACATCTCTACCCAGACCTTTATGTCTCAACCTTATGAGTTGATCAGATAACTAGAGCACAACCTAGGAATCAGTATGTATTTTTCTTCAGGCCATTTTTATCATACGAAGTGTTTGACTAATTGTCCATCTTGCAGGCAAGAAGAATTTCTTTCTCCTCTATTTTTATTTTATTTTTTTTATTTTGCTATCCTTGTAATTTTTTTTTTAAATAATAAATTTTATTTTTATATTCCCCCATACAACTGCACATGCCCCATTCTGACCCCAATCCCTCCCCTCCCGGCCCCCACCCCCCAAAAAGTGTCTCTGGTTCATAGTTTTTTGTTGATTTTGATTTTCACTTTCTTACAGTTATTCATTTTCCTGATCCCTTATTTAAGTTTTCTAGATTCCTGCTATGAGTGAGACCATCCGGTATTTTTCTTTTTCTTTCTGGCTTATTTTGCTGAGCATGATCCCTTCCAGCGCCATCCATGTTGCTGCAAATTGCATGTGTTTATCTTTTTTGAATGCTGAGTAATATTCCATGGTATATATGTACCACATCTTCTTGATCCAGTCATCTATTTTTGGGCATTTGGGCTGTTTCCAAAGCTTAGCTATTGAAAATAGTGCTGCTATAAACATAGGGGTGCAGGTGTTCTTTGGAATTGATGTTTCTGTGTCCTTTGGGTAAATACCTAGGAGTGGAATTGCTGGATCATATGGAAGCTCTATGTTTCGTAGGTCCAGAAATCTCCACACAGCTCTCCATAGTGGTTGGACCAGTTTGCATTCTCACCAACAGTGCAGGAGAGTTCCTTTTTCTCCACAACCTCGCCAACATTTGTTGTTGCTAGTTTTTTAAATATGTGCCATTCTCACTGGTGTAAGATGGTATCTCATGGTAGTTTTGATTTGCATTTCCCTGATTACAAGTGATGTTGAACATTTTTTCATATGTCTGTTGGCCATTTGCATTTCCTCTTCAGAGAAGTTTCTTTTTAGCTCTTCTGCCCATTTTTTGACTGGGTTATTTTCTTTGTTGTTGTTGAGTCTCATCAGCTCTTTGCAGATTTTTGTGATCAGTACTTTATCATTAGTGTTGGGTGCAAAAATGTTCTCCCAGTTGGTGGGGTTTCTCTTTGTTTTTGTTATTGTCTCTTTTGCTGTGCAGAAGCTCTTTAATTTGATGTAGTCCCAGCTGTTTATCTTTGCCTTCACTATCACTGCTTTGGGTGATGTGTCTGTAAAGATGTCTTTGATATGCAAACACGTAGTGTTTCACCTATATTTCCTTCTATGTATTTTATGGTTTCAGGTCTTATGTCTAGTTCTTTAATCCATTTTGAGTTGATTTTTGTGCATGGTGTTAGGTAGTAGTCAAGCTTCATTCTTTTGCATGTAGCAACCCAGTTTTCCCAGCACCATTTATTGAACAAACTTTCTTTGCTCCAATGCATAGTCTCTGCTCCTTTGTCAAAGATTAGTTGACCATAAATCTGTGGGTTTATTTCTGGATTTTCTATTCAATTCCATTGGTCTGTATGTCTGTTCTTGTTCCAATACCATGCAGTTTTGATGATTATGGCTTTGTAGTATAGTTTGAAGTCTGGGAGTGTGATGCCTCCATTTCCTTCCTTTTTTTTTCAGTAGAGCTTTGGCTATTCGGGGTTTTTGGTGATTCCATAAGAATTTCATCAATAATTGTTCTATTTCTTTGAAGAATGACATTGAAATTTTGATTGGAATAGCATTGAATCGGTATATTGCTTTTGGTAGGATGGCCATTTTAATAATTATTTTTCCAATCCATGAGCAGGGGTTATCTTTCCATTTCTTTGTGTCTTCTTCTATTTCTTTGTTTTATAGTTTTATAAAACAGTGTTTTATAGTTTTCTCTGTATAGGTCCTTTACCTCTTTTGTTAGATTTATTCCCAAATATTTGATTTTTTTTTGTTTCGATAATAAAAGGGATTTTTTTTTTTATTTCTTCTTCTTCAGATTTATTGTTTGTGTATAGGAAGGCTACTGACATTTGTGTGTTGATTTTGTATCCTACCACTTTACTGAATTGATTGATAAGTTGAATTAGTTTTTCTGTGGAGTTTTTGGGGTTCACTATGTATATTATCATATCATCTGCAAATAGTGATAGTTTGACTTCTTCTTTTCCTATTTGGATTCCTTGTATGTCTTTCTCTTGTCTTATTGCTCTGGCTAGGACTTCCAGTATTATATTGAAAAGCAGTGGTGAGAGTGGACATCCTTGTCTTGTTCCAGATCTTAATGGAATTGCTTTCAGCTTTTCACCATTGAGGATGATACTGGCTGTTGGCTTGTCATAGATGGCCTTTATGATGTTGAGGTATGTTCCTTGTATCCCAAGAATTTCAAGGGCTTTTATCATGAATGGGTGTTGCACTTTGTCGAAAGCTTTCTCAGCATCTATTGATATTATCATATGGTTTTTATATTTCTTTTTGTTGATGTGTTGGATAATGTTGATTGATTTTCGGATGATAAACCATCCTTGTGTCCCTGGAATGAATCCTACTTGGTCGTGGTGAATTATCTTATGGATACATTGTTGGATTCTGATAGCTAAAATTTTATTGAGGATTTTTGCATCAATGTTCATTAGGGAGATTGGCCTGTAGTTTTCCATTTTCCTTATTCGGTTTTGGTATTAGTGTAATGTTGGCTTCATAGAGCGTGTTTGGTATTGTCCCTTCCTTCTCAATTTTTTGGAAGAGTTTGTGAAGGATAGGCACTAATTCGTCTCTGAATCTTTGGTAGAATTCATTTGTAAATCCATCAGGTCCTGGGCTTTTGTTTTTGGGAAGGTTTTTGATTACCATTTCGATTTCGCTGCTTGTAATTGGTCTGTTTAGGTGTTCTATTTCTTCTTTATCTAGCTTTGGGTGATTGTAGAGTTGTAGGAATTTATCCATCTCCTCTAGATTGTTGAACTTGTTTCCATATAACTGTTCATAGTAGTTACTGATTATTCTTTTGATTTCTGCTGTGTCCATTGTGATTTCTCCTCTTTCATTTATGATCCTGTTTATTTGTGCTTTCTCCCTTTTTTCCTTTGTGAGCCTGGCTAGGGCTTTGTCTATTTTATTGATTTTTTCAAAGAACCAGCTCTTGGTTTCATTGATCTTTTGGATTGTTGTTTTTTTTTTTTAGTTTCAATTTCATTTATTTCTGCTTTGGTTTTTATTATTTCTTTTCTTCTACTGGTTTTGTGTTTTTTTGTTGTTCTTTTTCTAGATCTCTGAGCTTCGAGATTAGGTTGTTTCTTTGAGTTCTTTCTTGTTTTTTGATGTGAGCTTCTATTGCTATATATTTTCCTCTTATTACTGCTTTTGCTGCATCCCATACATTTAGGATATTAGTGTCCTCCTTGTCATTCAATTCAAAGAATTTTTTTAATTTCTTCTTTGATCTCCTCGTTAGTCCAGTGGTCTTCTAGTAGTGTGGTTTTTAATCTCCATGAGGTAGGATAGTTCCTTGCCTTCTTTTTATGGTTTATTTCTAGTTTGATGCCTTCGTGGTCAGAAAAGATGGTTGGTATGATTTCAATCTTGGTGTATCTGTTGATGTTTGTCTTGTGCCCCAGTATGTGATCGATCCTGGAGAATGATCCATGTGCGCTTGAGAAAAATGTGTACTCCGTTTTTTTTTGGGTTTAGTGTTCTATAGATGTCTGTTAAGCCCAAATGCTCTAGGTCCTTATTTAGAGCTTTAGTTTCTTTACTTATTTTTTGTCTTGTTGATCTATCCATTGTTGATAGTGGTGTGTTGAAGTCTCCCACTACGTATGTGTTTTCTCTGATGTCTGTTTTCAGAGAGGACAACAGTTGTCTGATATATTTTGGTGCTCCTTCGTTTGGTGAGTATATGTTAATGAGTGTTATTTCTTCTTGAAGTATTGTCCCCTTGATCATAATGTAGTGACCATTGGGGTCTCTTTTTATTTTTTTGAGTTTGAAGTCTGTTTTATCTGATATAAGTATAGCTGTTCCTGCTTTCTTTTTTGGTCCATTTGCTTGTAGGATTGTTTTCCATCCTTTAACTTTGAGCCTATTTTTATCTTTTGTAGCTAAATGTGTTTCCTGGAGACAGCACAAGGTTGGGTTTTGTTTCTTAATACAGGCTGCAATTCTGTGTCTTTTTATTGAAGAGTTTAGTCCATTTACATTTAGAGTTAATATTGATATGTTAGCATCTGTATTTGCCATTGTGTTTGTCTTTCCTTTGATTTTATTTATTTATTCTTTTAATAACTTTTTTTTTCTTTTTTTTGGTCTTCTTTCGTTGTTATTCGTCCCTCTGAGGTTCTGGCTTTAGGATTCCTTGTAGTATTTTTTGGAGTGGGGGTTTAGTCGTAATGAAATTCCGGAGTTTCTCTTTGTCTGGGAAGGTCCATATTCTTTCTTCATAGAGGAAGGAGAGCTTTGCGGGATAGAGTATTCTTGGTTGGCATCTGTTTTCTTGGAGTCTGTTGACTATGTCCCTCCACTCTCTCCTTGCCCGTAGTGTTTCTTCAGAGAAGTCTGATGTCAGCCTGATTGGTTTTCCTTTGAATGTTATCTGTTTCTTCCCTCTTGTCATCTTCATTATTTTTTCCTTGTCCTGGATTCTTGGGAGCTTTACTATTATGTGTCTTGCTGTGTTTTTCCTTTCGTCATGGAAGTTTGGTGTTCTTCTTGCTTCTTGTATATCAATTTTCAGCTCCTTCTTCGCATTTGGGAAGTTCTCTTCAATTATCTCCTGGAATATTTTCTCTGTTCCTACATCTCTCTCCTCTCCTTCTGGAATTCCTATAACTCTTATATTTCCTTTCCTCATGGAGTCAGATAGTTCCCGAAGTCTTTCTTCGTTCTTTTTCCTTTGTACTTCTCTTTCCTTTTCTGTTTTGGTTCTTTTTATTTCTCTGTCTTCAAGAGTACTTATTCCATCTTCCATTTCATCTATTCTGCTTTCATTGCTTTTCCCAGAGTTCTTTAGTTCCTCCATTAATTCTTTGATCTCTTGCATTTCTTTTACTTCCCTCTTTAGGGACTCAATTTCATTCTTCTGACCATTGTTTTCCCTCTTTAGGGACTCAATTTCATTCTTCTGACCATTGTTTTCCCTCTTTAGGGACTCAATTTCCTTCTTCTGATCATTGTTTTCCTTTATGACTTCTGTCACTTTTTTAATCAGGGCAATTTTAAATTCTCTTTCTGGAAGGCTCAGAAGTTCTTCCAAGTTACTGTCGTTGCAATCTGGAGGGTTGTTTTCTTTTTGTGGTGTGCTTCTTTCCTGAGGCGTTTTTAGGTTGCCTGTGGTTCTTCTACTCCCTACTGTCTGTTTTCTAATTTGTTGTATGCATTGGGACACTGTGTTGCTCGGACTGGCCGTCATCTTGGGTGAACTTCTCCGCTCCCCTCTGGCTCCTCCAGGAACCATCTCTGGCTTCTCGGGGAGCTTTCTGCTGGTTTTAGGCAGTCTTTACTGAAGAAATGTCCCTGTTCTAAACTGGCAAAGCGGGACGCAGTCCCTGCGCATCCGGTCTCAGGCACACTCTTCTGCGTGCCCGGTCTGCCCCGGACGTGGGTGCCTGCTCCCTCTGTGGGCTCAGACTGCTGGTTGGAAGGTGCCTGGCGTGGGCTAACTTCCCAGCTGGCCAATGGGTCCTCCAGAAGCCTTCTGCCCTTTTCAAGAAGTCTTTTCTTAAGAAATTTTCCTATTCTATGGGGTGTTAGTGACTTTTTTTCTGGTCGCTAGGTGGCGCCAGAGATCTCTCCTATTGTCCTTGGGGGGCTGTTTTTCAACCCCCACACCCGTGGGACAGGGAACAGAGCGGGAATGGTAGGGTAAACCTCAACGGCTTTGGGGTGCTGTGTCTGCCTTGTGCCCCACCGTCGTGGAGAACCCACGCCCAGAATTTCGTGCCCCGGGTCTCAGTTCAAAGCCCTCAGGTCCAGGACGTGGGCTATAGCCCAGTTCAGTGGCGCGGGAATGGCGCCTTTTGCACCCAGCTCCCGTGCCTGGGCGCCTGGTTCCTGCTCACTCAGTGAGGGACTTTCACCCCTGTGAGGGCCTCCGCGCGTCTCCCCGCAAGCCTAGGTGGCAGGCGCGGGGACCTGGGCAGCCGCAATCCTGGTCCACGTTTGCTTTTCAAGTGCGCCAAGCGCGCTGCTTTTCCGCGCAAGCTTACCGGCCTGCCCGGGGCTGTGTGCGGGTCTTGAGTCTGTTGTTCTCTAATGGCGCCGGAGCCATTCGCTCACTGCCGCAGCGAATCCTGCAGGGTTCTCCACAGCTCCTGTTCACGGGGTGTGGTGGCTGCAATAGTTCCTTTCCACTCACAGTCCCGCTTGCTGCGTAGTTTGTTCTTGTTGGTCCTCCTCTATTTTTAAATTCACCCCAAACATAGCTACAATGTCCATTCTCAAGTTGTACTATATGCACCAGTTTCTAGTTTTTCCCACCTTATTCAGCTTGTTGTAGTTACCTCCTGTAAAAATAACTAAGCTGTAGTAGGGTTGTGTATTAGTTTCCTATAACTGATACAATACATTGCCACAGATATTGTTGCTTGAAGCAACAGAAATGTATTCTTTCAGTTTTGGAGGTCAGAAGTTCAAATCAAATTCCTGGTATAAAATCAAGTTGGTAGCAGAGCTGTGTCTGGGAGATTCCATTCTCTGTTTCTTCCATTTTCTGGTGGCTGCAACATTCCTTGTCTCATGGCCACCTCATTCCAATCTCCTCCTCCAAGGTCAGATTGCCTTGGAATTTTTGCCAAATCTTTCTCTGTCTGTCTTTTGAAAGGACATATTGTATAATATATAACAATATGTGTTTACCTCTTCATTTCCTAGTAATTAGGCTATCCATTGCAAGAAAACCCAGTTTATTAAGAGGAAGGTTACCTTTATAAAACAAACAAAAAAATTTTAGATGCTCATTTCCATATATGCTCATTAGTTCAATAAATTCATCAGTCCTGTTCTTAGTCAGAAGTGAGGTAGATAATTGTAGATAAAGACACAGAAAGTACAAGGTGAAAGCAAGTACAGAAATTAGCCTAGTTTTCTAGAAGCAGAATCATGTGTGCTTTATTCAATAATTGTTATTGAGTGTCTGCTTTAAAAAAAGTACAAGGACACACAAAAGTCAATAACATATATCACTTGCTTTAAAGAATGTATTGCAATTGATTATATACAAGGGAGTAATAAGTAATAAATAATGGTCCCAGATGTTTTGAAAGATCCTGACCTTTATGGTTAAGCAGACACCCGAATTACCACTATAGAAATTGAACAGGATAGTTCTTCCTAAGCACATGCTGCATAGTTTTATACAAGTCATGTAGATCCTAATCATATGAATATCCTAATTTTCACATTACCAGAGACCATTGCTTACCTCAGAGGACACTGCCTCTCAATAGTAATCCTGAACATAGTGACCAAAATTGTGTGTGTGTGTGTGTGTGTGTGTGTGGACAGAAAAATAAACAATAGAATATAGTGTCAGAGAGTCTTAAAGAACTTAAAATAATTTTTAAATTTTTACATTTTAAAAAGCAAACTAATGGGCAAACTGTTGCTTTCTGAAGTATGACAATCTTTTCATTTCGGTTCAATGTGTCATCATTTTCAAATATTTCAAATTAAAATTAACTTCAATAATTTGTAAGAAAGATATTAGAAAAAAGCATTATATGCACCCAGTTAGTTAATAATAACACCTTGTTGTAATATGCAACTTCATGGTACTTCAAAAAAATTCTTTATATTTCTGTTTCAAAAACCCAATCATTTTTTTTTTTGCTCTTTTTTAGCATGGGTACATTTAAAACCAAACATTTAAAGTGATCCAGAACAATAAAAATATGGCTATAGTTTCAACACATTCTGTATTTAATGAATTGCTAGTCACTTCCCACCAAGTAGTAAAGGGGAAAAACACAATTTACAATTTTCTAGTTGACAGTAATGCCTGCTGCATAAGTTAAGCATTTAATGTTGGTTCAGAAATATTTGAAATATATTTCAGGTAGAGTCACCAAGATGTGTGTATTGTTATTTGAATTTATTTGTTCACATATCACTTAAAAAACAACTTCTGACACCATAGTGCTAAAGAAGTCAGTCCAGTGTAGAATTTAAAAAAAATACTATATTCCTTAATTTTTTAAAAAGATTTATTTATTTATGCATACAAGAACTAGGGTATAGGCCAGAAGTGTGGGGGATGAGATAACTCACTAGAGACAGAGTGGGGAACAGAATAGGCAGATGGACTGAAATACTGAAACAATGCTGAGGGGAGCAGGGGACAAGTCAGAAGAGGTCTGCTGCATCATGTGGGTAGCCCCCTAGCCGGGGATCGAACTTGTGCTGCAGTGGCTGAGGAGAGATTCATAGGTTGCGTCTTAACCCCTTGCACCACTAGGGAGGCCCTATTCCTTTATTGTTAGTAATGAGTAGTAAGAAAACCAAGAAATAAAACCCTGAATTAGTTTTTATAGAACATAATAGGAATTGTTTTCATAATATTCACAAGTGAAGGGGATGCTCTTCGGGATATTGTTTAGATGCTTTTTATTTGTACACTTTGAAAAAGTATGTATGACTTATGTACCATAGCCTAAACCACACAAAATTTGTTTAGCAATCCTAATTGAAATGGTATTATGTACCTTATCTGTGCTTACTATTTCACATATATCATTATTAATATTTGCATCAACTTTACACTACAGGTATTATCGTGCATATGTAATACCCCCATTTTTTAAAGAAAGTTCAAATTGAGAAAATTCCCAGACTATATAGGCAAACTTTATGACAAGTTAATATATGTATATGCATACTGAATGTTTTCTATGCACTTGTGATTTTCAGAGTAATCTTATTTTCCTCATTTTTGTAACTTAGTATAAAACTAGAGACTAAGACATAATGTTTTCTTTACAGGAAAACAAGTTTCATCCTGAGTAGAGCTTTTTTTCAGATCATCTTTAAAAAATTATTTTTTTATTCATAAAAATATATGAAGAACAACTAATTGCATCATTTTTTTGGCACTCTAATGAAATATTTATTTTAGTGGCTCTTGAACAATATTAATTTGATGATTAATGATAAATTAATTTTCTTAAAAAACCTATTAATTTTTATAATTTAGGCATAAATTAACAATGAATACACTAATAACTTATTCAAGTGACACTTCATCGATTGAGAGAAGAAAATTATGCATCATTCTAACTTTAATGGTACAAATTTTCAACTTTTCCCATAGTTGTTATATAATTACTTTTATATTAAAAAATGTCTGCATTATATGTCAATAACTTATCTTTAATTTTTAATGTTCAGACTTGTATTGACTTTTTATCAAATTTTCTCTGACTTAATTTTGTAAATCTGATATCAGAATGTTTGAAGGAGAGAGAGGTTATATGTTAGTACAATTCAGAATCCAGGATATAAAATAAATATAATATCTAACACAGGTTTTATTTTTTAAATATGTATTTTATTTATTAGGCATGCAGGAACTGGAGTATAGGCCAGAGGTGCTGGGGGTGAGAGTATTCACCAGAGATAGAGTTGGGAACAGAACAGGCGGATCTACTGAAATACACTGCTAAGGGGAGCAGCAGGCGAGACAAGAGAGGTCTGGTACCTCATGTGGGTTAGCTCCCTGCCAGGGGATTGAACTCAAACTCATGCCACAGTGGCTGGCAATAGCTTGATAGCACTGAGACTTAACCCAAACACCACCAGGAGGTCCCTAACAGTTTTTATGAAATGCACCACTGCAAAAGTTTTCAAATTTCAAAGTGGAGTTTTCATTCTCTGAGGAATTTTGTCAGTAAGACTTTAGGTTCTGATTTAATGTTACCGTTGTCCCAAACTTTAAATAGAATTGACTGAAGTTTATCCTGTACAAATAAGTTGTGATTTATAATAAATAGGCTTAGGTATTTTTTCAGCAAAATTTCAGTTCTAAATCAGAATAAATTATATGGTGCATATTTCAAAGGAGTTATGTGTTACTAAGTTTATTTGCATAAACTTTTATGTGTGAATATTGCTCAAGTAAACAGTATATGATAGTATCTCAAGGCATTTTTATTATCTCTCTGTAATGATGAAACAAAAATATATATATTGTTATCAGCAACCATATTGGTAAAGAATGAAGGGAAGTTAGTCTTGATAGAATATCCTGATTAGAGAGTCAGATACAGATTTGGGTATTTTTTGAAAGATTTGTGACCAATAACAAAGAATATGGAGTTCTGAAGTGAGAAGTAAAGAATAAATGTCAAAATGTTTTTTTTTTTTTCAAAATGTCCCCCTTTCAATTTTTATCCTTCATATAACTGGAGGTGATAGCATTGTTAGCTAAGATAAGCAAAGCAATTCATTTTACTTTATTTAATATTTCTGAGGGTGAACTTAAGCAATGCCAAGTATCTTAAAGACTAGGTGAAATAAACAGAATCATCTAAATCCTTGTGTAATTCAGTTGAAAGTAGAATTTTTTGCTGTTTGTTATTTTCAGAGATGCAATGACACTTGACAAATCTAGTTAGGGCTTCTGATATTCAATGTCTATAACATCAACTTGAGTTTAAAGAGAGCATTCTTAATAAAAAAAAATGGTTATACCCTCCATCATTTGAGACCTGAGTTATGAGAGCAAGAAATTGCATCAGAAACAATTTTATACTATCACACAAACACACAAAAACGCATTCTTGTCTTAACAGAAAGCATGCCTTCAGAATTTGGGGAAAAAAGACACCAAAAAAAGGAAATATCAAATGATTAGAATACAAACAGCAAGGTTTAGTCTACATGTTGTGTACATACTATATTAATTAAACCAATAAAAATACTGAGTTCAGACATGATGGCTTTCCTCTACATAACACAGGTCCAATATTTCCAAGGATAAATTTTTCATTGGGTACTGCTCCCTGTGCTTCATAAACGCTACAGATGTGCCTTCCAACTCTGATTATACTCATATCTATATTTTATTGAGGTTCACAGAAGTGAGAGAAAAGAAGAAAAGGCCTAGAGACTGAAATTTTATCACTAAGATGGGGCAAGTTCCAGAACACAAATTTTTTGACTGACAAGTCTTAGCATTCCAGCTTTGGAAATTCTATCTTATATTCCAGAAGACATTATTTTCGGAGACTTGGAAATGGTTTATTTTTAAACTACACTTAAAAAACCTGTCTGGTTCAGAACATATTTCCCCCTGGAAATCCATGAAAACCGCAAATCTTACATTAACTTCTTTATTGTAAGGCAAACTTACTACATAAATTTTTCAAATTTATTATTTACTTATTTATTATTAATTTATTTTACAACATCCTTATTTATTTTTTCACAATATAGGATTCCTTCCCTGTGGATTTTGTGATGTGCATAATAGCTCAGTTCAAAAAGAGTTAAATATAAATGAAGATCACGCATACTATAGTGATTATAGTGGGCATGAGGGGGATATCAGGTACCATATAGAGAGTGCCTTATCAGGAAAAAAACATATTTAATACTTAAGGAAAAGGGACTTTGATACATGGATTTTGTTCACACAAGTCATGGAAGAATTTATAATCTAAACAGAGAGCCAGGGGATCACTCAAATAAGTAACAACATGTATACACTTCCACCACTAGAAAAGAAAATCATAAGAAAGAGCTATTATAATTGGAGCCCAAAGGCTGCAGTTAACAAGAGGAAACTGTATGTCAAGGGAGTCTGGTGAGAGCCAGCCAGTCTGAGATGCTGCTCACATATAGAGGCTCACACATTACCTTCCAATCTCTCATCAATTTTTCCCATCGGAACAATCTAGCAGAACTCAACTGACAGGGATGCCCAGGAAATATCCCTACTGCAGTCAGTCGCTCTGCAATAAACTCTAGAGCAGAGGAATGAAAAGAATATTATCAGGCACACAGATCCAGGAACAGCATAGTTATCTTGGTGCACATTTTCTTTTTTTTCAAATTTAATTATCATCATAAGCCTTCATGCTTCTGCCTAATATAAGAGAGTGATCCCTCATATACACAAAAGATATCTCAGCTTCTACCCAGTGAGAATCCCAGCAATCTTGTAACCATTTCTATGCCAATTTGCCAAGTGAGCTATGTTTTCAAGTGATTCCTCATAAACTGGTGATGACCTATGAGATAAATATCAGGTCAGAATTAACCAGTACTCTTCAAACAAAGTAACACAGGAAATAAAGATAAAAATTATATAATTACCTAGCTGCTAAAGTACTCATATTTAAAACTTAAGACAATAACACTTGATATATAGTATTTCCTTTTAGCACCCTCATATCATTTAACTCATTTTCGGTTAGATTTCAGCTAATTGTTTCTTAATCTGGTAAACTGTAGTTCTTAAAATGTCTGAATTTCTTTCAACTTTGAGATAATTGAAATCTATAGAAAAATATTAATGTATATATGTTTAATTTTGACTATTCTATTGCTTTGTAATTTTATATTAATCTTACAATAAATTAAATCAATAACCCACAAATGCCTACCCTCTGAAAGTCTATTACAGATTTTGATTTGGATTGCATTTGATGTATAGATTATGGCAAAATTGATATCTTTCCAAAGATTCCAAGAAGATATGTGCTATATCTTGCACATACAGCAATCTTGCATATTTTCCAAGCATAAGTATAATGTGTTTTATTGTAATGAAAAAGTGATAGTAATATGTTGCCTGTCCTTAACTTAGTGTTGACTAAGGTAGTAAAATCATGATTATTTTTTTTTGTTTTTTTTTAATTTTCTAGAGGCATGTCTTATTTATTTATTTATTATTTGTTTGTTTGTTTGGTTTATACATGCACTGGGTACAGTCAGAAGCGCGGGAGGGTGAGAGAATTCACCAGAGCCAGAGCAGGGAGCAGAGCAGGCAGAAGGACCGAAGTACACTACTGAGGGGAGCAGCGGGCGGCAGGAGAGGTCTGCACACCATGTAGGACCCTCCTCCGGAGGCCAGGGAGCAGCCGGGGATCGAACCGGCGCCGCAGAGGCCGCAGGTATCTTCGCAACCCAGCGCTCAACCACTGCGCCACCGGGGAGGCCCGGTAAAATCATGATTTTGTACAAATCTGTCAGTTGGTAAATAGCTTTGCAGTGTTTTGTGACTTTTAGTAAAAACCCATTCATCTTAATATTTTTCTACATTGAAGCAGAGTTATTATTAATGATTTTGGGCTGATGTTTTAATTTTATTTTTTGTTCTATATATTTATTATATATGATTAGATAGCATGACATTGATAAAGTCAATACAGAGAAAAAATTAAGTTGCTAACATTAGTAAACTAAAAAGGTCCAGTGATATCTATCTCATATTATAATATCCATATTCTTTTACCTCGGATAGAAGTGTTAGGATATTTAATCTTAAGAATGATATTTCTGTGTTTTTGTGGAAAGCCAGAGTGTACAGATGATTTAGCCACAGAGAATCAGCCACTTTTTTTTTTTAACATTTGAGATATTATTATGATTTGGAAAGCAAATATGTAAGATGTCATTGGTAAATTTAATGACTATAT
The DNA here is from genome assembly GCF_964194135.1 of Talpa europaea. Classification (NCBI taxonomy): domain Eukaryota; kingdom Metazoa; phylum Chordata; class Mammalia; order Eulipotyphla; family Talpidae; genus Talpa; species Talpa europaea. Next base: position 72,859,703 of record NC_140068.1, read on the forward strand.
CAAAAAAAGAAAAAAATATTGTTCAGAGTTTTATTTAACCAAAGGTAGTATTGAATTGTTACCTCAAAAACAGTAAATCTGTAGGTTTCAAAATGACTACTCATCTGCTGGAGTTTGAACATATTCAGTGTGCCATAGAAGATATTAAAAATATCACATAGGGCTCCCCCGTGGCACAGCGGTTGAGCTCTGGGTTGCGAAGCTGCCCGCAGCCTCTGCAGGGCCGGTTAGATCCCCAGCCGCAGGGCGAGGGTCCCACATGGCGCGCAGACCTCTCCTGCTGCCCGCTGCTCCCCTCAGCAGTGTACTTTGGTCCTTCTGCCTGTTCTGCTACTTGCTTTGGCTCTGATGAATTCTCTCACCCTCCTGCGCTTCTGACTGTACCCAGTGCTTGTATAAATAAAAAATAAATCTTAAAAAAATAAATAAAAATAAATAAAAATATCACTAAATAAACTCAACTTTTCTAAAATTGTAATTGAAATCATATGGTCATAGTTTCAATATCTCTATATTAAATATCTTGAGCATATGGAAGCACCTTGAGTACACAATTATTTTACATAAAATATTAAGCAGAAGACTGAAGAATATTTACAAGATTAGGGTTAACATTATTTCCAATTATATTTGTATTCATGACTTACTATTTATTAATTAAAGTCAATTTGGTCAGTTTATTGGCAAGAACATAGCCTTGGTCATTCTTTTACTTAACTCTAAAATGCTAAGTCTTTAATTGGTGTATTTCAAAATTTCAGCTTATCGAATATTAGTCATAGTCATTTTTAGTTATTTATTACAAGTTTTTTGAGAAATTTTGGTTTGTTAAAATACGAAGCTTAGCTCAGTATATAGTATCATATTAGTATCATTAGTATACAACTTCACTTGTATATAAATGTCTTGACTTTAAATAGAAAATTGAGTTTTTGTGTTATAAAGTTAACCTTACATGCCATTTTGGGGATATAAATTTTATGACTCTAACAATTCATTTCTAAGAAGTAAAGCAAAGTAAGCTTTCTTTGACAAGTGAGAAATCTCTTCATAATTTCTAGGTCCATATTCAATCCAAATATCTTAAATTGCCTGACAAAACTGTCAAACTCTTCCTGACATTCCATATGAATGGTAATTATAAGTTAGGATATTCTAATTTATTATATATAATGAGAGAGCAAGAAAACCTAATAAAGGTAAACCAGATGAATGTTTTAAGTTATTCATCAACAGTGCAGATTAAAAGAGCTTCTGAGCACATAGCAACAGAAGAGCTGTGGATGTTTGGGAAACAACACCAAGATGACTGTGACTGAGAGCTGTTGAAGAACAAGGAAGGAGTAATAGGCAGTGTTAAAAGGCCCAAGAGATTAGAGATTTTCTCTAATAGCCATCAGTTGAAAGGGTACAAGAAAAAGGAAAGCAAAGGGTGCCCTGTTTCAGAATTCAGGGAAATTTGTAAAAACTCAAATCAAATTGTGAATTATCTTTCAAATACATTTTTGTGTGTTTTTTATAATCAGTAGCGATTTCTAATATAATGTATTTTGGATCCAGAGTAAACATAATTACTAAACCAAAGGAATTGTCCGTATTATTTAACTTTTTAAAAATATTCTGCTGACAAAAATGTATTAAAAGCAACTAATTAAAATTAAGCTTATTAAGCATAGTTTAGTGGGACTTATTAGGCAGCAGCACTCCACTTTCATAGACAGCAATCTGTTACATAAATATTTGTATTCTGTAACCATGAGTCAAATCTTCGAGTTCAGTTAGGATATAAAATGTAATTTTAGCGTAAAATAATTTTTATTTTGTGAATTGAAGAGGCTGAATTTTTGTTTTTGAGATATCAAGATATTGTATAATTGGTGATATTTATCTCTATAACACCAATTAATAGCACTGAATGGTGGTATTTAGTTGAATAGAGTAGGCTTTGGATATAATGAATATTTTGCTTGGATTTTTATATACAAACAAGCTGTGAAGATATATAATGATACAGTTGATTCTATCATTAACATAATTAAAGTTAGTAGATTTTGAAATGACTTTGTACTTATTATTAAACACAGATCATGAAATTCACCAAAATGCCCTATCAATCTCAGATTTTGATCTCAGATTATATATACATATTGTTTTTATATTCCTCAACCAAAATAAATCCTGTGAGAGTATAAAGTCCTTAAGAGAAAGAAGCATGCTCCTACAATTCATATCCATTAGAATCACACATTATAATGCTAAACACATGGATGCTACTAAAAAAATAAAGAAATTCACATTATTTCCTTCCCTGTCACACTTGATACACCTGTGCAAAATTGAAATCAATAATACTAATAAAAATATTTCCAAAAGTTCTAAACTATTTTAGCAAATTGATAATCTCTTCCTCAGTTTCATCACTAAAATATAGGAAATATTCCAAAGAGAAAATTTTCATGTGTATTTATTTCCCCTATACCTGTTGTTAGTGAACCTATTTTAATTATATTTGTTAAGTAGCCATTGATGCCTACTCAGACACCCTAACCACCTTTCATAAATTAATAACACTTACAGTCTCATTTCTACAGATCATGATTCATTTCTCCAATTAAATCGTTAAAGCTGATAATTCTGTATTTTTTCTTCAAAACTAAGAAGAAAGAAAAAAGATTGGGACAGACATACCCCAGGGAGGAAACTATGCAACTAGGTGGGATATATACAAAATTTACCAAATATTACAAGATACTCACTGTGACAGTAGTTCAGGAGAGCAGAGATTAGAAAAGAGATCGGAACATCACGGTAAGTTTCTAATAAAATCACAGTAAGCCTGTGAACTATGATGATGCCTGAACAATCAGGGGAATATGATTCGAGTTACTCTGGCATAATATGATAGAGTCACTTCCACATCTTACTAGTTAATTCTTATGCCCAATGTCTAGCTTGCTGTGCCTGGTACATACTAGTTTTTTAATTAGTAATGCTATAGGGATATATGATTTAAATATATCAATACCAGAACATATTGTGAGTTGGCATTATTCATGATTCTAAAGATATAAATATTAATAAGGTAGAATTAACATTAAAAAGAACATAGACTGAATAATTTTCTAAGTCTTATATTGATGTTCAGATTAATAGCACAGCTAATGTGGAATGCTTAACATCACAGAAATGTCAGACCATATATTTTACCACTGCATTTAAAATTTCTAGATAACTTAAAATGAGAATATTTAAATAACTTATTGGGTACATATTAACTTATGTGTTAGCTACCTTTAAACATCTAAATGGCTCCTCTTTGGATGCAAGAAAATATGACTAAGAAATTGTGACTAAAAATATAAAGGACTTCTTATCAGAAGGAAAACATTTCTTCAAAATTTGAATTTAACATTTGTTTACCAAAAATACAGCAAGCTAGATAACTTATTAATATTTTAAAAGTCCTCAAATATTTAACATCTGTTTAAATGCAAAAAAAGAACCAAACGAAAAACTAACGAATTGATGGTACCTGGCTGGTATCTGGCTGATTAGAGGCAGTAATACAATGTATTAGAAATTGTCATGAGTAAAAAGTTTTTCTAAAAAAAGTGCAATTTTAAAATCTATTATTTAATATGTAAAGACTATTTGACATATAGGATTTTATTAGCAAAACATTTTAGTTTGATGTAACTGTTTGTGAGATACCATTGTAACAAGGTAGTCCCCAGGAAAAAGTGAAGTTCCAGGTTCCCTGCCCCAACCAAGGGAGGGTGGAGCTAGGCAGGGAGAAGGAGAAAATGGAGAGGAAATTGAAGAAGGAACGAAGCAGGATGGAGAGCAAGAAGGACACCTGGAGGAGGTACATGGAGCAGAGAGACATGTGAAAAAACTGCGCTTGCTTCTTGGTCCTGGACTGGTTGAAATAGATGTGGGAGAGAGACCTGTGGGGAGGAGACAATGGCAGCTTTTATACTGATTTTGATTTTATTCTTTTCCTCCCAGACTTGTCTGATTGTTTCTGTCCCTTTTCTATGTGTTCTCACCGGAAGTTGCTTTAGACTTGAAGCCGGCTTTCTGGCCTTTCTTTGGGCTGGGCATTTACCCACAAGGGGATGGGTAACTTTAGGTACTTGATTTGGAAACTATAGTCTTTGTCTTTTCTGTATTGCACGTGAATTGTATTGAAGTTCCATACCATTAAAGGTATTACATGTTTTGTCTTGATTGGCAGATGGCAGAACCTATTCAGAGTGGGCAGTTTGGCGGTGCCCCTCTCCCTGCCCTGTAACACCATTACTAGATGCAATGTCCTTTCTCTGAATATCTTCCAGGTACTGTGAGAGTGCTATTGAGCCATTTGATCACATTTAATGTTAAAGACATTGACAGTGGATGTAATTTTCACATATATAGCCATAGAGAGGACCTACCTGACATTATTATTACCCAATGGTCTCTTTGCAATTTCAAGTTATAGGATTTACTCATCCTTAGTATCACCTATATTACAGTGAGTGAATCTCAAGTCAATATTTTCAGGCTTTCCTATCACCCAAGAACCAGCTATGAGTCTAGCTGCCTTCTTGTTATATCAAAACTATGGACTCTGCACAGCAAAAGCTGTACTGCAAAGGAAGTGTGTAGCAATATAGGCCCACATCAAGAAACAAGAGAGAGATCAAATAAATAACCTTATCTCTCAGCTTAAGGAACTAAAAAAAGATGAACAGTAGAAGGCAGTAATAAAAATTAGAGCAGTAAATGGAGTTATTTCTGCCATCTCTTCCCATAAGGACAACCTCCTCCATGAGAAAAATGTATTTGTTTTGTCAAACAAAATGTATTTGTTTTGTGCATTATTATCAGCTAGCACAGGGCCTCATATATTGTAGAAACTGATAGATATCTCTTAAATTTATGAACTATGAATAACTAATTTTAGAAATAAATTACCTGCTAGAAAAAAATAATCCTGGAATCACCAGATGATGTTTTGGTATATTCCCTAAGTTTTAAGGTTAGAAAAGGTTAAAATAGTAAATAAAGTCTTTAAATATGCCCAAATAACTGATCTGAGGGCTTTGACTCCATTCTGGAGAGCACACTTCCAAACTGGAAGAAGGACTGGAAGATTCATTAACAAATATACCCAGGTGAAATTAATAGACATTTGATGCAGTACTTAAAAATCTGAAGAGAAAAGTTGACTAAATAAGTTAGAAAATATCAAGAAAAAATTAAATTTAAGAATTTAGGAGTAGAATATTGAGTAATGCTTTTGGCTATATGAAGGAGGAATGGAGCGTCTGCCTAATAAAATCTAACCTATTAAATTGTAAATAAGATGAAAAATACTCAAAAAGATGCTATTGCACATGAAGTAGTGTTTTACTTTGTGTGGCTGGGGGGAGACACAATTAAAAATAAAATCTCCCAACCCAAGAATCCTTTCCCTAAAGGTAGAGAAGAAAGAAAACAATTTTATTATTGAGTCAACTTTAAACCAGAATGTGAAGCATATCACAGGCCACCTGCTAAGAGAAGGCAAAGATGGAAGGAAGCCGCAACCTTTTATATAGCCAGGAAGATTCAATCCCAGTACATATTCTCACAAAAAGTAATTAGTCCCTAAGTAAGAGAACTTCACAGCACTATTGTTCATATAAAATTCATCCTAATTTTAATTATTTATTAAGGTCTCCACCTGTTAGCTAATTGGTCTCATCCAAACTTGTCATATCTCTATGACAGAGAGAGCTGTGCAAGTTACAGTTAGGCATCTGCTGTAGTTAGACTCCCATCCTCCCACAGAACTGGGAAGAGAGGGGTATTATTTTCCCTGCAACTGCATTTCAAAAAGATGTTTCCCATGTTCTTGAGAAAGACATAATTGGATCCTTCAGTTAAGGAACTCATTTAGCTTTTATACAAATTTATATACATCTCAGGGATAGGCAAAGAACTTACAATGACAATTTCCCTAAAGCATATACTATAAGGAAAGGGAGGGGGAATATCTCTTCCTTTATTTTCAGTGGAGAGAATTTAACTTATTTTTTAAAAAGTTTATTTTCCCTTCCAGTGGAAATGTTTGTATTACTATTTACCTACTGTTAATAATGATTCCTTCTGGATAGTGACACCTTCAGTTTGGGAGAGGTGTTTTTCATATTTTTACTTTTCTCTACATGAATATGTATCATTTTAGTGACAAAAAGATGCATCAAACTTTTAGCCTCCTGTTTCAAATCTACAGAATCAAAATCTTGGAGATAAATACTGTAATTCTAATTTTTCAGCAACCTTCAGAATTTATTGTGTTGTTCCCTAATCTTTGGTACTTAGGATATCATATTTTATTAACTAACTTGTTAAATCATTCATTTATTGAATGAGCATTATTTTTAAATTGTATTCTACAAGAACTATACTAGATGATACGTGTCTGGTAATAAAATTAATATACCAGTTTCCAGATTTTAAAGCATCCACAATCTAAAATGGAAACAGACAGAAAAAGGGAATGTTGTAATATAAACTCTGATGTTTTAATAAATATGTGAACTTATCCTCAAGGGAATATATAGATGCTTACTCTAAGAAAGTAGAGAAATGCATCAGAGAAAAGAGTACTTTTGGATTATGAGGAAAAGGATAAAATCTTGTCAGGTATATATAGAAAGAAAGGAACATTCGTAGTAAGGAAATACATCCAAAGAAAATCATGGGTTGTGATTTTAACACTGTTTTCTCTAAATTTTCAATTACTGATATAAAATTCAAGAATGAGACAAAGCAGTTAAAAGGAGTATCTCTACTTATGATTGCATTTAAAAAGCATATTTTCTAATATAACTAATTGCATTTACATATACCTAAGTTGCTTTAATTAGAACTTCATTTTGGGGCTCTGAATACTTCTCTGTCACTTCCAAAAATCTTGAGAACAAAAACACTGAGCATTACAGGATGATGAATTTCTGTGAATTCAATAAATTTTATGGCTATGATTTTGGTACTCTACCAGAGAAAATTCACTGAATATGTCACATTAATTAATAAATAGATCAAGACAAAACTTTAATTGTTGCCATTTGATGATTTTTAGACATAGAGTTAGTGGCACTTAACATATTTTGGATGATGCCTTAAATGAGAATTTCCTTTTATTTTCTTTTTTCTCTTTCTTCTTTCCTACTTTTTTCCTCCTTCCCTTCTCTCCTTCCTTCCTGGTTTTGATAGCTATATTTTTTTTTTTGGTTTAAATATTTCAAGATATATAGTTTCTCTTGTATATTTGCTAGAGAATAAATAAAAATAGCCCATACATAACAATTTAGCTAAGCAATTGCCAGTAAAATCACAGTATCAGCCAAAGAGATATTTGTTAAAATATCTTATTTGGCAGTCTCCCTGGTGGCTCAGGGGTTAAAGTCTCAGCACTGTCAAGCTCTCTCCAGCTACTGCAACCTGAGTTCATTCCATGGCCAGGGAGCTAATCCACATGGAGCAGCAGACCTCTCCTATCTCGCTCACTGCTCCCTTTAGCAATGTATTTCAGTAGATTTGCCTGTTCTGCTCCCTACTCTGTTTCTGGTGAATCTTTTCACTGTTCCCCGTCCCCTGCATCTCTGGCCTAGACCTCAATACTTGTATGCATGAATAAATAAAATTAAAAATTTTATAAAAAAACTATCTTATTTGTTTTTTCCTGATCAACTTGGATACATAAGATGTTTATATTCCCTCCTACAGTGTACCATAAAACAATATGCTATATAACTGATGCAACATGAAAATAAAAATTGATGATATCTGGTTACTGCATGGAACAATTTAGCAATGTCCCATATATTCTTATTTTGGTGTAATTCTTATTTCCTCACAGTATCCAAGTTTTAAAATCTATTTTACAATTACCCCTGCTACTTTCAGCAACAGCAAAATAATTTCACATATACAGAAGGAATTTGGATGGAAAAATAAAATGCATTATTATAATACATTAAAATTAACAAAAGGAGAAGATAATCTCAATTACTCTCTTTGATAAAATGTGACGATAAACAAATAATCAAGTTGAGTCAATATTGAAATTTTCAGAAGAAAACCAGCCCTTCCAAATTTCACATTTCTATGGAAAACACGAAGACTGGCTTACTTGGACACATAGAAATAAGAAGAAATTTAAAACATTAAAATATTTCGTTTTAAAATAATTTTATTGATTAATTGTACTTTTGATTGCATTTTAATAAAGAGGATTTAATACTCTTACATCAAATATACAAACATTCTACCAGGGTACATAATTTTATAAAATTTCTAATTCTTGCACTGACTTCACCTAGAATGAAAATAAAGAAGACACTTACAGACAAAGGCTTTTTAAAAACCGTTATCTCAGCTAAGACCACATTCTCCTTCAACTAATCCAGCTGAGAAGATAAGACAGTGAAAGAAAGGTGAAGATGCAAGATGGAAAAACAGACTGGGTCCTTGATTCACTACATGGAAGGGGACCACTTACCACATCAACATCTACTTTTATCTGTTGCCTGAGTAGCAAACAAACTTGTATTGTATCTGAGCATTTTACATGTGTGGATCTCTTTAAATTCCCCAACTACTTATACCAAGCAAAAATGGAACAATTTTGAATAGCTTAGTTGTCAAAAGATTTATTGGCGAGATGATGCAGTGAAAATTTTAGATAATTGCTTGATTCAGTTCCATGTTTTCCATCCTGTTAATGTTACAGGGCAGGGAGAGGGGCACCCCAAAACACCCAAATCTGCCCATTCTAAATAAGTTCTGCCATCTGCCACATTAAGACAAAACATACTCTAGTGCGTAAGACCTGTAATAGACAGGAACATTAATACAATTACTGTGTAATACAGAAAAGACAAAAAATAAAGTTTCCAAATCAAGCACCCAAAGTTACCCATCCCTCATAAATGCCCAGCCAAACAAGGATGGCCAAAAACCAGGCCCTAAAGCCTGCCCCAAGTCTAAAGCACTTTCTGGCGGGGAGCATTAGGAAAGAGGCAGAAGAGGCTCAGCACATCTGGATGGAAAAGAACAAAATCAAAATCAAAATCAAAGCTGCCATTGTTTTTTTTTTTTAATATTTATTTTATTTATACAAGAACTGGGGTACAGGCCAGAGGCATGGGAGGGTGAGAGGAATCACCAGAGACAGAATGGGGAACAGAACAGGCAGACTGACTGAAATACACTGCTGAGAGGAGAAGTGGGCTAGACAGGAGAGGTCTGCCGCACCATGTGTGTATCTCACCGGCCAGCCATGTTCAAACCTGCACTGCAGAGGCTGCAGACAGCTTCAGAGTGCTGCGCTCAACTGCCTGTGCCACCAGGGGAGGTCCAAAGCTGCCACTGTTAACCACCCCACAGGTCTCTCACTCATCTGTCTCAACCAGTCTAAGACCAAAAAGCAAGTCAGCTTTTTCACATGTCTCTCTGTTCTATGTGCTTCCTTTAGGTCTCCTTCTGGCTCTCCACCCTGCTCCCTCTCCAGCTTCTTCCTCTCTCTGCCCAGATAGGTGGGGCAGGGAACCTGGAACCTCCCCTTTCCCTGGGGACCACCCTGTTACATTAATACCATGAGAAACAGAGAAATTATTGTTTTTTTTTTTTTATTTCTCAGATGATGGCTTTAAAAAGTGTATTTCTACAAAATAGCTTAAGATACTTGGGAAACTGAAAGAAAAAAAATAAAGCACATTAGTAACTCTAGGAAAATATATTTCATCACATTCACCCATATGAAAAAACTGTTCTTTGCACTATATATATAAATTTATGATTTCTAAATAATGATACTAAGAATCCTTATGAAATAACAGGAAAAACAAACTCATTCATTTAAATGAAGGATTCTGTTTACAAGAAATACATTATCAAAGATATACTATCATTATTCATGTTGGTTAGCTAAGGTTCAGTTTACTGAAATAATCATTCTTTTCAAAAGAAAAGTGAAAGATAGCAGTTGTGGCTGACAAGGAAGAAATTGACTTAGCAGGAATTGGAACTTTTTGTGAAGACTCAAAACAGTTGTAAAATGGCATTAGAAAAGATAGCTCAAACATGATTGTTTTTACTTTTTTCATGCTGTTAGTAGAGACAGATAAAGCAAAATAATTGAACATTAAAAATCGTGGAAAAATTGCATGGCAAAGTACAATTTTCAAAACAGTGTTAACTAAAAATAGCACGCATGTTAAATATAAAATCAATTTGCTCTAGAAAGCAATAAGCAATATAGAAATACTTTATCACGAGGAGGGTATACACAGGCAGGAAATTATTTTTAAGTTAACATTATAATTACATAGACATTATAAAGTATAATTGATCCAAAAATTTTACTATGTGTAATTATATATAATACCTAATATGCATAATTATTGTCTCTGTAAAGTAATATGGTAGCTATTTTATAATATGCAAGTAATAAAATAATTCTGCTTAGCTGTCAATGAAATCTGACAGGTAGTTGGGTTCCTTTACAGGCACTCTATTAACTAGACTGAAATTTTTGAATGCATGGATTGTAGACTTAACTTTGGAGCAATGTGGATTTGAATCACTGTAACTTAAACATGTTTATATTTTCAAATGACTTCTACGACTTTGTTTCAGATACACAATAATATAACCAGGCAAAGATAACAGTATGTTTTTAATCAATTAAGTGAAAGAGACTTTCATTGAAAATCTGCAAATCACTATGGAAGCAGACACTACTCTAATTTTAGCTATTTGCCAGAGGACTTTTTTCCCCTCATTCTACTTTAGCTCAAAACCCAAGCAAATTATTTCAAGACTGGAGGCATGCATATGTGCAAGAAGAATGGCATGAAATATACTCTTTCACGTTTATGTAATTTGAAAGATCAAATGTCATAACCTTCTTCCTTGCTTCTCAATATGGAATCAAGTAGAATATAAAAAACCAGAAATGAAAATGTTAAAAAGATGTGTTTACAGACAGTAAACTAATGTAATTAAAAATTAGGGAATTAGGGCCTCCCCTGGTGGTGCAGCCGTTGAGCGCTGGGCTGCGAGGCTGCCCACAGCTTCTGCAGTGCGGGTTCCTTCCCCAGCCGCCGGCGAGGGTCCCACAAAAAAAAAAAAAAAAAAAAAAAAAAAGAATTAATGCCCAGTTTGGCAAAAGAACATAAATATGGGTTAGTAGTAAGGCTGGAAGTCAAGTTAAAAGTAGTAATCAGTATCAGTAATCAGTAAAAATATAATCAATAATCGCAAGAATTCACATGCTATTTTATTTCCACAGTCATTTCTAGTTAGGCAAATATGTATTTTGCAATTGGACTCAGAAAGCAAGTCATTTTTTAAATTAATAGGATAATTTAAAGATACAGTAAGGATAAAAAAAATCCTACATTTCCACCATTCTTATATATCATTTTTTTTAAATATTAAAACAATTATAGCTACATGTTAGAATCATTTGTTAAGATTAATTGGTCACTCATTTTCAAATTGCAAAGAATTCTCTAGTAATTATAGTGGTTATCAATAGAAAAGATTGAAAAATAGCATTTACTCTCTTCTCATTGACAAGTATATACACAAGAGTACATACATGCACATAAAAAATATGCACACACATACCACCAGTCTATATTGTATCTTAAGCAAATTAAAAAAACACCATCATCCCCTTAGAGGGTACAGTCTTGCAATAGTATGCCCTAGTAAATACACAAAACCTTTGTGCAAATAAGTTACTTCATTCATGTAAACAGAGTGTCACAGTGTATGTCAACCCTCAATCATCTCCTCAGATGGGTTTCTTAGTACAGCAAATAAATTGCACTATCATAGGTAGATTCACAGTAGTCTGAAGATTAGTCAGGCTCTTATTTTGGGGTCACTGGTATCAAACCAACTGCAAAGAAAGGACAGAATGGGGTGAAGAACTGTGAAGTCAGGCCATTATCCTGGTTCAGCTAACTTGTACTTGAATGAATAAATTTCTATTCAGGTATCAGCAGTGTTCCTGTGTATATTTTCCCACAGTTAGCAGAAAGACCTTAGCTGTGTCTTATACCACTGTCTATGTCTAACTGATTTGAAAGTTGGAGCCTATCTTTGTTAATTATCCTTATATTGCTTTAATCTCTATTGTCCCTAGATCTTTGCCCATTTTAACTGCTCTACATTGGGGAGGGAGCAGACTTTTGATCATCTTATTGAAGATCTATGTTAGATGATCTCCCTTAAAGACAGTTTCTTATGGGGGAGGTGACGGGTAATTCTAAAACATAAGTAAATCTGTAGTTCTATTTATGTAGCTGTAAATATAGTAATGTTTATATTTAGAGATAAATTTTACTCTGAGAATTGAAACTGCTAAAAATCTAATATCCCAATGAAAGCCTTATCATGAAAATGTCTCAATTCTTGAATTTCATATGAAGTTCTCCTTTTTAACATCCTTCAAGGAAACTATGCTGAATTTTGCCTTCCCAATTCTTATTTGCTCATTGTTCATTCTCAAGGTGAAGAATTCCCTTCACTTTTCTAATGTATCCCATGACTACCTTCAAAAGAGACATGTCTAAGTTGGTTCCACTGTGTTCCTAACTTTTATGGGCACTAACTAGCCAAGGGGTGGTGACCAACTTAGAATACCGAGCAGTGTCAAGGTAAATAAGATATTGGGTAATGTCCCAGGGATCTATCCATGAGCCTCCTAGTTGGCAACTTCAGAAACTGAATACTAACACTAAAAAAAAAAAAGAAAAACCCAAATAACTAAAGTTAAAAAACACAGCAGGGACATTATTACCAAGCTATAGAAATAATTTAAAAAAAAAAGAGTATTTGAGAAATTTGAGAATAGTGTGAACAATTTTATACCAGCAAATTAGATAACCTAGATGAAATGAACAAATTTTTAGAAATACACAATTTCCATACTGACATACTAGGAAACAGAAAATCTAAACAGACCTAAAATAAGCAAAGAAAGGGCTTCCTTGGTGGCGCAAGGGGTTAAGACGCAGCACTGTGAGGCAAGACGCAGCCACTGCAGCACGCGTTCAGTCCCTGGCCAGGGAGGTGACCCGCGTGGTTCTGCAAACCTCTCCTGGCACATCCACTGCCCCCGCCCCTCAACAGTGTATTTCAGTATATCCACCTGTTCTGTTCCCTACTCTCTCTGGTGAATCCTCTCACCCCAACACCTCTGGCCTCTACCCAGTTCTTGTATGCATAAATAAATAAATCTTTACATTAAAAAAAAAAAGACACAGCACTATGAAGGTATCCACAGCCACTGTACCACAAGTTCGATCCTTGGCCAGAGAGGTGACGCACATGGTGCAGCAGACCGCTCCTGTCTCACCCGCTGCTCCCCTCAGCAGTGTAGTTCAGTAGATCCACCTGTTCTGTTCCTCATTCTGTCTCTGGTGAATCCTCTCACCCCCCACACTTCTGGCCTGTTCCCCAGTTCTTGTGTGCATAAATAAATCTTTAAAAAATATATAATATACAAAGAACTCATGAAACTCAATAATAAAAAACAAACAACCCAATTGAAAAATGTGCAGCTCTGAAAAGATATTTCTCCAAAGAAGACATACAGGTGACCAATGGGTAGATAAAAAGATGTTTATCATCCTTACTATAAGCGTAATACAAACAAAGAAAAAACAAGGAGATATCAACTCACATAATAGTAGTTATGTGAGTATCAACTATTTTCCAACACATAAGAAACAACAAGTGTTGGAGAGGCTGCAGAGGGATGGGAACTTCTGTACACTATAGGTGGGAATGTCAAATCTGCAGTCATCATAGATAGTATCATGGGAATGTCTCAAAAATGAAATCAGAAATTCCACACTATCATTATTCCACATTTGGCTATTTGCCAAAAAAGCCCCACAAAAACTCATGTAATCATTAATTGGATGAAATATATACAACCCAATGCATTATTTACTATAGCTAAGAACTGGTTACAACCTAAGTGCCCACTACTGACAAATGGATAAAGAAGATATATATTACACAATGGAATACTACTCAGCTATTAAAACAAAAGATGAAATTTTGCCATTTATAACAACATAAATGCACCTGGATGGTATTATATTATGAAATAAAATAAAATGGAGAAAGACACTCTATAATTTCATTTTATATGGGGTATATAGGAAAACAAATACGTAAATGAACTAGATAAAACATAAAGCAGCTTTTAGAATACACAGCCAATAAATAACTTTCAAAAGGGACAGGAATGGGGGTGTATAAATTAAGAATTGGTCTTTTACTGTTGAAATTAATGTAATCTATACACGTTAATTTTCAATCATGCACATCTGAAACTTTGAAAGCAATAATACATCAATAAGCACAAGGAAATAAATGAATATATTGCAATAAACACTTCAATAAATTGACTAAACAGAGTAAAAAAAAGACTTCTAGTAAATTGACAAAATGTTATTAATGGGAAAAAAAAACTTTTGTTATTGATGAAAGCAGAATATGGAAGTATAAAATGAAAATCTCCAATGAAGATCTACTACAGAAGGTGTAAGAGAATGTAGTGTCCACATTTCACATGAAGAGCTTGTAAGTAGAGATGTAAGGACAGTGCTGAGCCAGGGAGGTACAGGGCAAAACAACCAGAGTGGTAGGACATGATTCACTGCAGTGTTCTGACAACTTCTAAAATGTCCACCATTTACTAATGAAAAGTTAAATATTTTATAGGTTTTAAATTTTGCTTCTGGGAAGATATATATGTTAATGGAATAAGAAAATTTTCAGATGCTTTTCACATTCTGCCAGCCCACCTCTTCAATATTAGAATATTTCAGTGCAGTTAGCCATACACACACATGCACACACACATACATATACACACATATACACTGTAAATTTACCATTAAGTGGGGAAATGAAAATATAATTTTAATGTTAATATCAAAAATTAAGTAAAAAAGGAGAATAAAGTTTATATTCAGAAATAATAGCTCCTCCAAATCACTGAAAAATACATATATAATCCTCAATATTTCGGTAGAAGAAAGTCATACTATTATAATTTAAATTTATTAAATGCAGTTTAAAGCATAATTGCTCTAAAAGTTAAGTGTTACTCTGGATTATGTGGTAATTAATTTTATTCTCTTAATACACACAAACTGACAGAAGACGTGCCTCAGAATCCTTTGTGTGATTGAATATTCTTGTAAAACAATCTGTATATATATTATATATATATCGTATATATTGATCTATAAAACATAGTATGATGACTTCATGTAGGTTTACCTTAATGCACTTAAAAAGTTTTGAATTTTTGTACGATTAATTCAGAAGGTTCTCCCTGAGGCTGAGTTATTTATGGAGAGCTGGCATTGGTAGAGAATGAAAGAACAGGATAAGTAGAAAAGAGGATTACACTGAATGTGCATGTAAGCCCGATATTTTATTTGAAAATCCACTCTCCTAAATAATATTCCTTGACATCACCATCATTCCATTCTCCTGCTCCTATATTAGAATCAACATTGCTTCCTTATTATTGTTTTGTTTCTCCTAGTTTCTCTTTCTTGTTTCTCACTTCCCTGCATCTCTCAGCTTTCATCAATTAAATTTCATTACCCCGTTATTTTGTTTCTAATAACACATCTCTATAACTGTTACCCTGGTTCAAACTCTCATTATGAAAAAGTCAGACACTTATTTTAGCTGTAACTTGTTCTCATGTTGCCAAACTGTTCTCTCTTACAAATCTGCCCATCCAATTACGTTTTTGGATATATCAACTACTGTGTTTTCTTTAATATAGTTTTAAATTCTAGCTGCATGAAGTTAAAAATAAACTTAATAATAGCTATATTTTAAAGTACTAAAAAGCAAGGTCTGAGTATCTATACTAGATAAAATGATGGAAAACGTTACTTTAAAATAGAGTAGAAATTTATGACATCAAGTTCTATCTATTTTTAAAATAAATTATATACACTTTATGCTTATCTTATATTCTTCATAATTATCTCCAAATATTTTTAACAAGATCTGAAATATTACTAGTATTTTAATGAAATAATTTATGAGAACTGAGATCTTTAGAAATCTGTACTGCAAAAGCATAAATTTAAAGTCACAAATATTCTATTGTCTATTTTTATACCTTGTCAAGTATAGAATAAACAATTCATACCTACCTTGTTTTAATCTATTATGTATTAGATAAAGGTAAATATTTGACACTGTCATAGAAGACAAAGAGAAAATTTAAAAATAGCATGGTCAAGGGTGATACTTTAGAAGCAGACTGAAGAATGGATTTGAGAAAAAAGCCTATTTTTAGAAAATGGGATTACATCATATTTTGCTAAAATAGAGTAGAGGCTTGGACAATAAGAGGAAAACATTGCAATTATTTCATATTATTCTGAATTTCTCTAACATGTCATTGATAGAATTTGACAAAATGCCAAAAAAAGTTAGCATTCTGGCAGATCATTTTTATATCAATCCCAAAAATATATGCTGGACCATTTGCACCATCTGCTGTGTAAGCTTCTGCAAAGAGAAGGACAATACACAATTCTGGACATTCGTGTTAAAATGAAATTCAAGGGGATATACTGCATCAAAGAGAAAGGAACCCAAACAAATAGAGTGGCAGAAGGTTACAGATCTGAAAAGAACAGAAAATGAATGAAAGCTGAATCTTTCTATAACATTTTTGTTCTCAGTAGATTTGAAAATATTGATATAGAAACCTAATATTGCTTATTCACATCAAGTAAAATAAATTGCTGTCAAGCTATTCTTGAGAATGACTAATAGAATAAGAAATGTCTTCTTGAACTCATTAATTAAATGTGAAATGTATTGTGGACATTCCCACATTTTAGAGAATAGATAAAAGTGAACATTTGTATTAATTTAAGTATTTGTAGAAACAGTTTATTAGTAACAAACTGTTATTTTATAAATGTTGTTTTAGCTTCTCTAAATACAGATTGTTTTAATCAAGTTAGTAATGGCTTGAGGCAAAGGGTGGTTTTATATAGTTGTTCAGTAATAATTTTCTGATTTTTAGATGGTTATCTCTCTCCAAGAGTAATCAACACACTTTCTCAAGAATATGTCAATTCTTAGCTTGGTAAATATACTCACACACTCCGGATCTCTCTGTTTCTCTCCCCCTCTCCACCCTTTCTTCACAAGGGAAAAGAGGGAGATCCATTATTTCTCATTTCTAGGAAGGTGCTTTTTCTTTAACTACTCAGCTGACTTCAGTATATGTCTATGAAACTCATCATCTCATCATCTCTACCTGGGCTCAATTTGTATACACTTAACTCACAAATTCTAATGTTCCCTCATGGATACTGGAAATTCATTTCTTCAGTTTCTTATTTTTATTTTCTTATTTGTGAAAATTAAGTATATATGAATTTTGTTAGCCATATGAACATAAAAAATATAGAACGGTAACAAAAACTTGGATTAAAATATTCTTGTTTTATCACCCAAATATTTATTTTTTTAAATTATCCTGTGTTTCAGAATTTTATTTACTTTTAACCCTGAATATTTATACATACAAACATAGATGTACCTACAAGAGACTAATGACAGGCCTCAAAAATATATTGGTACATCCAAATACCAAGATTCTGTGACTACTACCTTAGATGGCAAAATGTGTAATAAAGTTAAGAAGTTTGAGGGTAGAGGGGCTCCCCTGGGGGTGCAGGCAGTTGAGGGCTGAGTTGTGAAGCTGTCTGCAGCCTCTGCAGTACCTGTTCAATCCCGGCCGGCCGCTGAGGGTCCCACATGGCGCTGCAGAACTCTCCTGTCATGCCCGCTGCTCCCCTCAGCAGTGTATTTCGTCAGTCTGTCTGTTCTGTTCCCCACTTTGTCTCTGGTGATTCCTCTCACCCTCCTGCGAATCTGGCCTGAAACTCGGTTCTTATATAAATAAAAAAATAAAAAAAGAATTTTGAGGGTAGACAATTTCCCTAGTAATCTACAGACACATCCGAAGTCCAATGACTTATACTAGTAAGGCAGAGGATGATTTCATAGAGATACAGAGAAGGGAGCAATATGACCACAAGTTTAGACATTAGAGTGATATGGCCAGAAGTAGAGGAATACAGTTACTAGAAGCTACAACAAGTTCTCCTAATACAAGTTCACCTCCAGAGAGAGCATGCCCCTGACAACTTTCAGTTAGAGAACTTCCAGAATTGTGAAAGAATAAATTTCCAGAACTTTTAAAAGTCAGCAAATTTGTTACAACAGTTTCAGGAAAATAATAAGAGTATATTGGAAATTAAAAAATAAAAAAAGACCAATGTTCACACATTTTACTTCAGACGGAGCAGTCATTTGAATGCAAGTAGCAAGCCAACCCAAGTGAAATCAGAAAGACAATTCAACTTAGTCCAGTTAACTAGGGAAAAAGTTAATGATAATAAAGTAAAGTTGTTTTTAATCATTAAATTATGTGATTACTTGTTATGCAGCAGTAGATAAGTGAAACGGTCACTAAAAGTTTTTTTTTTTTACATGCCCCCAAATTAATAGGTGTTTAGTTATCTATTACAATTCTTCACCATTGACATTGATTTTCCTGCCCTGTGCTAACCCCCATATGGATTTTAAACTAATTGCCCTTAGCTGGTGTTCAGAAAAAATCTTTGCTATTGTTTGTTGATGTTTTGTAGAAGATAACTGAATTTCTTCAAAATAATAGCTGGCTTATGCTTCGGGGCCAGAAAAGCTTGAAGTTCTTGGCAGAGCCAGGAGACAGTCTTTTTTCCTTATCCATGGGATACAGGAATACCCAGGAAGTCAAAGATTTGTGTTGTGAATTATTCCCAATTTATTTTAGCTGTTTGCTAAACTATTTACTTTCTTTCATAACAGTAGCTCAATTCATCAGGTCAAACATTAAATAAATGAAGATTATACCACTATATAAAAGTTGATTGCTTTTTGGCTCTAGGAAAGCACAAATAATTTTCCTTGCAAATTAATGGGAATAGAAGTTCCACAATCAAAATATCACCTACCAAATAAGAATGCTCTATTTTTGGATAGTGGGGAATCCTACACCATGTCATATATTTCATCTCTGTCATCTTTTCCCTCCCAAATTATCTAACTACCAAAACCCTTTTATATTTCATAAGTTAAAAAAAGGAAAACTCCAAAACACAAGAGGGAAAGGAATTAATATGAGTATGTAATTGCGGTTGAAAAATGTGCAAGTCCTAATCCATGGAACCTATGAATATTACCTTATAAGGCAAAACGGATTCTGCACTTGCTATTAAGTCAAGGATTTTAAGATGGAGAAGTTATTCCAATGGACTAGATATAATCATAATAGTCTTTGTAAAAGAATTCAGGAGAAATCAGAGTGAAAGGAGAAACAATGTCATAATGGATTAAAGTGATATATTTTGACACTGGAGGAAGGGCTCCAAAAATAGAGGTTGCTTATACAAGCTGAAAAGGTTAGGGACTAGAGTCTCTCCCCAGAACCGCCAGTAAGAACCGGCCCTATAGACACCTTGATTTTTACCCAGTAAAACTGATTTGGAATTCTGCTGTCCAGAACTGCAAGAGAACACATGTTAATTGTTTCCAGTTTCTAGTAATTTGTTACAGTAGCATCAGGAAACTAACACAATAATGGTAGGAATGATGACCACCACAAGTTGAAAAGTACTCTGCTCTAGCCATATGGAATTACCTAACTCAGGACACAGACTGAAGAGTCATTACTCGTGCAATGTTACATTTTGTTTGTTTGACAGCTACAAAAATCCTTAAAGATCTGTGATGAAGATCTTAGCTCCATTAAGTCAGCCTATAGCCATATATTTGTTTCTCATTTTCAAAGACAAGACACATATTGACACTTTTCTTTCTGCCTCACTTCCTTGGTTTATTAAAAAAAGTTTTGTTACTCAGTAAGGAGTCAATCTATGTAAATTCCAGGTTATATAATTAGGAGTTCTCCTTGCTACAGCCTTTGATCAAAGGGCTTGGTCCTTTATATTTAATTTTGGCTGTCTCTAAGCTAGGCAAGTAGCCAGTAACTCAGAAATATATTGCTTAGTGTCCTGGCAGGGACATTTCTTCAGCTCTTTAAAGAAGTCCAAGAAAACTTGTTTTTTTTTTCTTTTTGGTAAATAAGCCTGTTTGGAGAAAAACACTATGATTTAATACAAAAAAAGCTGCCTCTTGCCAGGGATACCAGCTTATCTCATGCAAAGGGGAGAATATGTTCTTCTCAATATGTTAATTGAAATTAATTGAAAAACAATATTTAAAGGATAATTATATCCAGTTACTGTAAACATTATACTGTTTGCCAAGGTCTCCCCTCTATTGGACTATAAGCTAAGCTTGGATGCATGATATATAATGCCTTACAAATTTTCAGAAGACAAAAGCTGATCTTACTAACAAATAAACACATATCCTCTAAAGTCCTTCCAAGTAGACCTGGAAGGAGCAGAGGATATTGATTACATTCCTGAAGCCAGATACCTGGTGTTCAAATTTCATGCTGCCACATATTCACAGTGAATCTCTTCAGTAATGTACTTACTCAATGCCTTATTTCTTCACTTGTAATATCAGACAAATCATACTGTTTCATAAAATTGTAATGAGAATGAGATTGATTTCATATTTTTAAAGAGTTTAGATTATTTCCTGGATGCCATGGAGTGCTAAAATTACATTCAAAATTTAAAAAAACTAAAAAGAAATTAAAGAATGACAAGTTAGAAATTACAAAGAAAGAACAGAATTATAAAGGTTAAAGTTGGAGGGCCTCCCTGATGGCGCAAGGGGTTAAGACACAACCTGTGAATTTATCCGCAGCCACTGCAGCATGAGTTTGATCTCCAGCCAGGGAGATGCCCACATGGAGCAGCAGACCTCTCCTGTCTCACCTGCTGCTCCCCTCAGCAGTGTATTTCAGTCAGTCTGCCTGTTCTGTTTCCCATTCTGTCTCTGGTGAATCCTTTCACCCCCTGCACCTCTGGCCTGTACCCCAGTTCTTGTATGCATAAATAAATATTTTTTTTTAAAAAAAGGTTATAGTTGGAATAATAAAAAAAGTAGAGTTGATCGTTAATCAGGGTCCTTTTTGTTGCAAGAAATAGAAAACATTATTTAACTAGTTCTGTCCACATGGAGATATTCCACAAAATCAAGTGGCAAAAAATATAGTCATTTCAGGCTGACATAAAAAATTGGAAGATTGGGAGTTAAAAATTTTCTTTCTGAAATTTCATGGACTTTTGTCTTTGCTTCTTTCAGCCAGTTTTATATTTTCCTCTCAGCAGACTAGCTTTGGTGTATCCTTTACAGAAAATTACTACCCCATTTCCAGCTCAGCATGGCTCGCAGCACCCAAAACAGAGTAACTAAGGTGACTATTTGGCAGGGGGAAATTTGTACTGCTGCAGCTTTGGTCAGATTTTAACTTCAGTTTCATTAGATGCTGTGTGCAATGGGAAAACAATCAGGGAAGACATCCTTGTGATGTCTATGAGAATTTACTATTTGTTTTCATGAGGACTTGGCTTTGGATGTAACTGCTGATTGTTTTGAGGAAATCTTCCAACTTGATTTTAAAGTGGAGAGGAACTTAAAAATACAAAGCTTTCCATGGAGCTCATAAATTTAATAATCTTCAACTAGTATAAAATATTTTTTATGTTTTAAATGATAAGGGGTTAAGTCTCAGCACTATGAAGCTATCAGCAGCCACTGCAGCATGAGTTCAATTCCCAGCCAGGGAGGTGACCCACATGATGCAGCAGATCTCTCCTGTCTTGCCCACTGCTCCCCTCAGCAGTGTATTTCAGTACATCTGCCTGTTCTGCTCCCCACTCTGTCTCACCCCCGCACCCAGCCCTACACCTCTGGCCTGCAACCCAGCTCTTGCATGCATAAATAAATGAATTTAAAAAAAGAAGGAATGGGGTTTAAGCCAGTGGGTATTTTTAAATAAATATAGGATTTATAGTTCCTCAAAAAAGTATCTTCAGGGCCTCCTTGGTGGCGCAAGGGCTTAAGACACAACCTATGAAGCTCTTCTCAGCCTCTGCAGCAGGAGTTCGATCTTTAGCCAGGGAGCTACCCACATGGCACAGCAGAACTCTCCTGACTTGCCCTCTGCTCCCCTCAGCAGTGTTCTTCAGTCAGTCTGCCTCTTCTGTTCCCCACTCTGTCTCTGGGGAATCCTCTCACCTCCCACACCTCTGGCCTGTACCCCAGTTCTTGTATGCATAAATAAATAAATCTTTTTAAAAAAGTATCTTCATGAAATCAAAATCTCAATTATGTGACCTAATTTAAAAAGGTAGACAAATTGGGGAAAAAATAGTACAAATATATTAAATATAACCTTGAAGTCTGCATATAAGACTATACTATCAGAGCATTCATTGTTTGCTAATATAGGTCTTATGAACTTACTCAACTCTGCCTTCTGCTATCATAATTTTTTCTTCTCCAACCTGGTTTCTTTGCAGAAAGTATCATCTTACTTTCTGCCCTGGTCTTAGTATAGACCTTACAATATGACTCAAGTTATATCTGAGGTCAAGAAAAGAATAAGTTATCATTATCATACACAATATATAATTTTATAAATAGTATGACAAATACAATTATTTATCAACAACTGCATTTATCTGATGGTACTGTGAGATGGGTACTGTCCATATGATTGAGTATCTGTGATTTTTGCCCCAAAATATCTCATAGATGACTTACAATGCAAATTGATAACATTCTCACATGAAAGTTATTTGACTGCTAGTGGCGAGAATTTGGAGACAACCACATTCAGATAACTGATGCAGTAGTTACCCCTATTAGGGAGGATAGTTGAACACTGACCAGCTATTTAGTGCTTGCAAGTAACAAGGCACTATAATTTATTAAGTTATCTAGTTAAGTTTCTGCCTATTCTCTGTTGGTGATGTAGGAGGGAAAATTTAAAGCTAGAGATCATGAATTAACAGCACCAGATGATTTTAAATACTGAGGGCAATGGATAGAAAGTGTCTGGAATGCATCTGGGAAACATGCACAAGTAGATCAAGGAAGGTCTAACTGAACTTTATAAAGATTTTGGGTTTTAGATTTAGATGACAAAGCCTTAGAAAAACCTATAGCAGGAAATTGGCAAAACAAAGTTCCACTTTATAGGGATTCCCTCAAATTGTCTGACTTAATAATGTCAATAGGGTTGTTTTATCTGATTAATGTTTATAATTGATGGTAAAATACAGAGAGAGTGTTAAGAAACTTGTTTCTGGACCAGGTGATAGCATTAGGGACAGGTATTATGGAGTTATTTACCAGAGTGAAGTGTAGAGAATAGTAAGCAGTTTTGAGGGGAAACAAGTCCCCCCCCCTATTTTGTACACATTGAGTTTGACATAATTATATGCCATGCTGGTAAGTAGGTGGGCATATTTTAAATTGAAAGTAATATATTCTCAAAGGAGGAATATCTCTTTCTTTCAGTCTTCCTTCTATTTGATGTATAGTGTCTTGCATCAGAATGAATGAGAAAATGTCAAAAATCTGCATGCACAGCATTATCATTTATCTTCTTTTTTTTTGAGATTTATTTATTTATGCAAACAAGAATCGGGGTACAGGCCAGATGTACAGGAGGGTGGGAGGATTCACCAGAGACAGAGCAGGGAACAGAACAGGCAGACTGACTGAAATACACTGCTGAGGGAAGCAGCGGGTGAGACAGGAGAGGTCTGCTGCATCATGTGGCTATCTCGCCGGCCAGCCAGGATGAAACCCACGCTGCAGAGGCTGCGGACAGCTCCACAGTGCTGTGCTCAACCATCTGCGCCACCAGGGGAGGCCCTCATTTTCTTCTTTCAAAAATTATTGATAGAAAAATATATTATCTTTATGTAGAGAAAACTTATTGAGGTCATAGCTCTATGTTTCCTATAGAAATCTCAAAATATCTTTATATGTTGTTCCACTAATCTTTTCATATAATATACATAAGTTAAATGTGTGTTTTCTACAATTCATTTGTCAGGGATGTCTCATCACCAGATTCCACTTTTTTTTTTTTTAAATAATAAATTTTATTTTTATATTCCCCCATACAATTGCAAACGCCCCATTCTGACCCCAATCCTTCCCCTCCTGCCCCCAACCCCCCAAAAAGTGTCTCTGGTTCATAGTTTTTTGTTGATTTTGATTTTCACTTTCTTATATTCATTTTCCTGGTCCCTTATTTAAGTTTTCTAGATTCCTGCTATGAGTGAGACCATCCGGTATTTTTCTTTTTCTTTTTGGCTTATTTCGCTGAGCATGATCATACCTTCAAATGTGGGAACAGGTTTCTTTCAATTCTGTTATAGGTATTGATGTAGAAGTAATTATTAAATAGCCAGCTTTCCAGATAGGGGAACAAATTCTCATTGGTAGCATTTGCTAGCCTCTTTGAGAAAAATGTCCCACAATTGTTGATTTCAAGTTTTGAATTTGGTGTCACTGGAGCAGACTTTGGAAGAGATGTGTAAAATCAACCCTTATAAGCCTTATAAACCTGCTGCTGAGGTTGATAGGTTTTAGGTGAATAATATTCCCTTGGAGAGAAAATTAAAAAAAAAAAAAGGAAATACTTTTCTTATTTTGCAGACAAGCAATATGAAGTCCCCAGGGCAACAAATGAAATATGAAGAAAAGAGCTACATAATAAGAACAACTGAAGTTTTCAAAAATGCACATAAATCTACTACGACATTTAATTTCACCTTAAAACATGGGTAATTATATCCATGTATTAAAGGTAAATGTATTAAAGGTAAAATTAAATGTCTCAGTATATTTATTCTAGTTTATAGCTATTCTCTACATTTATTTTTAAGTGTTAATTGTTGTTTATAAATCAAGCTTGTACTTTCCTCTCAGTATTATAAGAAATAAACAAAAGATAAATCACTTTAGGCTCGATAAAATACAACTGATACTAGTTAAATCACGTTGATAAGTACACAGTCTTTGAACCTCCTTCAAAATTTCAGTTTTAAAAAAAAAAAAAAACAGAGTTGCCACCAAAATGGAAAAAATAGTCTTTATAATTCTAGCTCAATTTATAGTTGAATAAAATCTTACAGGTTACACAGGACTTCCACTTGTGATAGTGCATTATGAGGTAACCAAGACCTCTCAAAGCCTCTCAAGCTGTATAATTAGTATTAAATTGTGACTTGTATTTATAACAGGGAAATTTTTCAATGTCCTTACAACTAAAATTAATTGTTTATACTATTTTTTTCTAGGATTTTAGAATGTTTTACACATTTTGTATCATTAATTCTCTCAAAATGCTTGGAGGTTGGAAGAAAATTATATCATCATTGCATTTTGGAATGATAAGTCAGAGTTGTGATTAACAGTGGGTTTATATTGTGATGCTTAAAATAGAACACTCACTATTTTTGCCAGAATTTTGGGGCCTTAGTTAGTGCCAGGAACAGATGGAACTAATAGGGAGGAAAAGCAAAATAAGTGCATGTCCTCTAAAGTGAGTATATTGTACCAATCAGGCATGCCAGTGAAAAGTGAGTTATTGGCAAGAGACTTAAGTAATTTTCTTGAATCCATAGATGATCTGTTCGTTTAAGAAAATGCTAACAACTAACCAAACCAAGAAGCAGAGGAAGACAACCTTAAATACTAGCCCTTGAAATTGATTAAAAATTGAAGCTTCCAAAGGGAGGAAGAGGTATGGGAGCAGTATGAACCAAGACAAAAGGAAACACATGGACTGTGGTGATGGGTTATGGCAATCTGATTGTGGGACCCTACAGTGATGATACCTAGGGAGAGTATTCTAATGTTATCACAGTTAAAAAATAAACTAATTAATAACTTTAAAAAGCTGAAAGTGATTATGTGAAATTGAATATTTAATTCAGTTTTTTATTTGGTTTTACTCCTTTTAAATTAAAATTAAACAGGCAGCTTTATTAGTGAATGCACAGAGCCAAATTGAAAGAAAATAAATTTTATGTCTAAAACTTTCTGTGCAAAATTTACATAACTGAAAGGTACAAAAATATGTACAAGTTTCAATTCTTTGTTTATACAGTAAATCAAGCTCTGAAGTTTTCATTCAATCAATAAAAATGTCATTAACACTTTTAGTAGCCATGTAACAAAAATGATAGAGTACATACTTTTGCAATATAAGAACTCCACTATCAGTTAAAAATATTTATTTTTAAAAGAATAGACTGAGTTCTTCCATACACATTATCTATAGTTAAAAATACATTTATCAACTAATTATAGGAAGAAGCAAGGCACTGTAATCTGTTAAGCTATTTACCCAGTTTTCTTTCTACCTATCATCTATCTAATCTATCAAGTTAGCTCTCTCTGTACATATATATGTAATCTGTTATCCATTCATATCACCTGATCAAAAAGAGTGTTAGAGTAAGTTTTCCCTTAATTACCATACATAGATAAGCAACCAGGCCAAAAAGAAAATAAACAACAAAAACCAATTCTGCTGTCTTTTAAATATATGAATTCCTCAGTCCACTGATACCAGCTTTCCTCTATATCCTTTAAGCAGTAGCCAGAACTTTTCTATAGAGAGAAAAAGAAAGGCACCAACTCTAAGACTGGCCAATGCATATGGCAGATATTCAAAGCATTATGCATTTGATTTTCTCACTAGGCGCTACATCTATATTTTTGAGCCTGAATTATGTATTAATTAGAAAATATGTAAAAACACCTATTTCAAATTATATATTCTTTAAAACATGAGAGACAAGTGTATTTTGCCTAATACTTACTGTTGAATATTTGCTCACATTTCCTGAAAGAAAGGTATTTAAATTAACATGTGCTTTTGAAAATGTTATTACCAAAATTAATCTTGCATTAATTTTTTTCTGAATAAGTCTAAGAATTAGTTCCATACAAAGTTGACTTCTCTTTGACATAATGAGGGGAAATCATGAATGATAGATATTTATACATGAAAGTGGATAGCTGTACTTGTGAATTAACAGTTTTTGGTGACAATTGAGACAATTAACACAATAAATCCACTGGAGCAGTCATGCTCTACTAGGTGAATAATCTACTTTTGATGCCTCCCTAAATATGTATTTACATGAATGATTGTTATGACTATGAAGAGGCAATTATATCAAGGAAGTCAATGATATCCTTTTTTAAGATTCTTAATCTGGTAAAATATATTATGTCATTTTTTCCATTGGCTGTCTAGTTATGTTAGGTACATCAATAAGTATCTCTTACCCATTATTTGGGACAAAAAAATCTATTTGTTACTTTAATAATGGTCCATAATTAGTTTAGATTGTTGTGGCATTTATTTATATCACTTTGTCTTTTGTAGTTAAAGTTTAAGGAATGTCTTGATGAAAAATAATATCAGTGAGAAATAAAAAATAGTGCTGATCAACTCATATTTTAAAGTCACAAAATGGATATATCCAGATTGACAACTGACCTATACAAAGTATATGTCTATAGAATTAATAATCAGTTGGATGAATGAATGGATTGATCTGTTTATTGACCTATGCTTAGAAAATGTATATTCTGGGTATATTTCTAAACGTCTTAAAAATAAAAATTTGAGATCTATACTGCTTCTATTTATTTCAGGAACCTACATTTGGAAGGAAAATAAAGTCAGACTGCACTGTACTTAGTTTTCCCTATTAGGTATATATTTGTATATATGTATTTGTCAACAGAAGCTAAACACTGGAATCTTGGCTGAACTTATTACTTTGATAGCTCACAAGCTATCTGTGTTCTTTGATAGCTCACAAGCTATCTGTGTTCTGCTAGTCAATTTTCATAACTTCTGTTAGCATATAGCACAATGATATAATCTTTCTTAATTATTTTCAAGAAAAATAGTGATGCCTGGCATGCTGTAGACTGTGTTCACATTCCATTTCCATTCCTAGAGCTATTTTAGGATACTTGTCTTATGTTTATAAAATGTATTATAGAACAATACAGACAGCAAAATAAAATAAGCCATCAAAGAAAATTACTCACCTTAACTACTCTTATTACTAATAATGAAAGGCTAAAAGTAATCAGTTGTATCACATAATCTTCATAAGTTGTTATCTTCATTTCTATATGAAAAAGCTAGAGCTCTCGGAGTTGATTTTGAGTGTCAAGGAAGCAAGTTATAATTTCAAAAAAGGTCTTTGACTTCTAAATACTTCCTTCTTCAAATGTATTCAATTTGACTTTTATGACCAAAATCAATTCATGTTAAATTTAAATTAAATTACACTATCCAATTAAACTGATCAGTTTTATCTGACAAATTAATTTGGTCACCATTTGATCAGTTAATTAATGTTCTCCTCTTCAACAAATCAACATTGTAAAATGCCAATTGACAGAATAAATAAATATTCAGTGCTAAGATTTGATAGAATATAGTTCTCACTGTGAGTGAATATTTCTATTTTTCTGTGCTCTATAACCATACTTTTCCTAAATGACTTTGCTACTCATAGATTTATTAAGTTTAAACAGTTTTCTTCATTCATTGTTTTCTCATGATAATTGCCCTAAACCAACAAGTTTAAAAGCAAAAATATAATGACATTTCAAGGGAGGTGAGCCATTCATGAGGCTGTTTTGCAAAGCAGCTGAGAGCATTTGCAAAACTTAAATATAGTTTTATACTTGGTAAATGAAGTAAGTATACAAGAGATTTCAAAGCTAAGTCAAATATTGATTAAATTTCCTAAATATAATTATTTCTACAATAAATCTTTGTATTATTACAAATGCCTAGCATATACACCATAGACAGTTTATGTTAAAGTAATGCTTTCCAGTGAACCCTTGAAAGCAAATATTTGAGAAATGTCATTTTGAATGTCACTTTTTAAAAATTTATCAATAAATATTGACAAAGTTACCATCCTTTGATGTGAGTGAAGTCATGACATCATAGAATATAGCCCCTACACAGAAAATTCTTTCTGGTTAGTGTTTTTCCACATAAGCTGCCATTTGTAATCATTTTCACAGTTGGCAGTTTTGCATCCTGCCTTTCCTGAAAGTCTTCATTCAGAATTTTCCTGGCTTTTTTCCAGGAAAAAAACCTAATTCTTGTTCTACTTTAAATGCTTCCCTTCATATATGTGCATGTCTGTAATTATCAATAGGTCTGAATTGTACTTTCTAGGCCTATGAACTGGGCCTCTCTGTCAGTTGGACCCATTAGAATTTGGGGAAAGATGTTCAATACTGCAGACACTCTTATCTGATGATTTCCCATTTTGCTAATACTCAACTTTTAACTGAATCAGCATCATGTGGCAAAATTGCCTCCAACCTCATTAAAATAGCAGCACATTGGAGTTGGGCTAAATGATGGGTTTTAGGAAGTTGGTAAAATGTGTTTGGAGATACATATAAATAATATTTTTTGAAGTATACGAATAACATGTACAAAATCCAGCTTTCAGAAATGTGATTGTTGTTTATCCCCCGAAACGCACACATACACACATGCACCCACACACACACAGTTTCTCAGGATGAAGACAATGTGTTAAAAATGTAGACTGATAAGTTTTGTACAATATGCTTTTGTCCTGCCATGAGGCTGAACCTATAGGCCCTGACCTTCTATCTTAGAGCTCTCAGTCTTTGTGACTGACCCTCTCAGGTGCAGATATCTGAAATAACTCTTTACTGCATATTCTTATTTTCAAAGTAATAAAGTGAAAGTGTATATCCACTACTGCTTTCTTCTCATTGATATATAACTATACAACTGTTTCTCTTTTATTTCCCTTCTTACAAGTGCCAGATCATAGCGTCCATTATCTTTAGTACAATAGTCTTTTCAATGTTAATTGTAGCAGTACTTCTTTGTTTTCATAACCTCACGAAACACATTTATATTAGAACATGTCAAATGGAGAGAAAATTAAGAATATCGTTGAAAAGTCCATTTAGAAATAATTATCATTGCAATTTTTCTTTTGATGAAGTCTGATCTTTCAACTTGTGTATCTATTTGGGTAACCTAAAAAGATTTTGATTGTAACGTAATCACATAGTATTGAGATAGTTTTGTCAATAAAAATTTAGAAAAACATTCCTATAGTCACATTTTTCTCCTTTAAAATCAATTCTAAAGAAAAACAACAATACAAGCTTTCTTCAAGGGCTTTCTGCAGTGCTAAATGCTCCATCTAGTGGCATAATTGAGCCTTGGCAAAACTACTTACTATACCTAAAATACAGTTGTTTACCTCCTGTACTCAGCGAGGTGTATTAGTGAAACAAAAATGCTGACAGATAGAGTATGGTTTCAAAATACATGAAATGTGTACATTTTTATATGTTAATATTTGGTTGAAATACCCTATGTTTTATGTTAAAATTTACAAAATAAATTTGTAATATTTTTAAGGGGAGTCATAAAAACAACTTTAAATAACTCATGTAATCAAATTAGTGGGCAGCAATATAAATTTAAAAACTAAGAATGAATTAATTCAAATTTTTATGAATGACAGAAAATTTCTATATATTTACCAATTATCTTTAGCCTTTTTTAATGGAGTTTTCCAGAAAATATAAAAGTAAATTAGAATTAGTCACTAGAGTGAAAGAATTTTAGTCTAAAACAGAACAGTTGATTTGAATAGACAAACTCAGACCTGTACCTTCAGAAGAATAGAATTTAATATCTGAGATATTAATTTCCATTGACTGCCTGATTCACAAAAAACAAAATTTATCACCCGACCCATGAACATTCGCCAAGAATCTCTCCCCATCTTTAAACAAATGAACTTACTGCCTGAACTCTAACTAAACGTCCTCCTCTTTCCACTCCTTGCCCATAAATATAGGCCTGACCCAAACCCTCAACAGAATTTCCTTGCAGTTTATGCTTATGTATGGGTTTCCTCAGTTGCAATTCCTTAGCTATTCTCAAATAAAGTCAATTTCTGGGCCTCCCTGATGGCTCAAGGGGTTAAGTCTCAGCACTATAAAGCTATCCATAGCCACTGCAGCACAAGTTCCATCCCTGGCCAGGGAGCTAACCCACATGGCGCGGCAGACCTCTCTTGTCTCCTGTGCTGCTCTCCTCAGCAGTGTATTTCAGTCAATCCGCCTGTTCTGTTCCTCACTCTGTCTCTGGTGAATCCTTTTACCCTGTTCTTCTGGCCTGTACCCCAATTCTTGTATGCATAAATAAATAAATCTTTAAAAAAAGTCAATTTCTGGCCATTCAAGCTTGCCCAAGCTTACCTCTTTAAATAGGATAACACTATCTCAATCTTGTTCTTGACTCTGACATATATTTATCTAAATCAAATGTGAGCAAAACATATTGTAACAGCATAGCAAATATTTTTGACTTTGTGAGTTACACACAACCTGTGATATGGTTGCTTTACATGACTTTACAAATGTATATATCTTTTAAAAAAATCAATTTTTACTCTTAGGCTATACCAACCAACGTACCAGATTATGCCTATAGTCTGCAGTTTGACAAAACTTGTTTGAAATCACTACATTTAGAATATAAGCATTTATTTTTATCGATTCTGTTATCAACCTAGTAGACCTCTATTGCTCACAATCAGAAAGCCAAACTATGAACCATTGGGTCATTTTCACGAGGGAAACCATTTAATAATGTGGTACCACCAGGAGAGAATGGCAGTTAGTAAAATAAAGAAACTTTCTCTCCAGAGTCTAGTAAAGGAAGGTTATATAGTGAAGAAAGGAATATGAGAACTTAAGGTGATGAGGAGGGTTTGTTTCTTCATTCTCAAGCACAGGGCGGCACTGGCCTCGAGGGACAGTTAGTCACAGGATCATCAATGATTTTTCTGTTATAGTTGCTGTGTTCTGTGTTATCAGCTTAAAATGACCCCCAGGTATTTTTCAGGCACTGGTGTTAACCACATCCTCAGAGGTAACAAAAATGTATTGTTAAGCATTAAGCATCCCTTTACCACGGCCTTGAAAAATGTGGCATGTGTTTAAACTAAACTGTTAAGTAAAAAGTTAAGTCAGGTTTCATGCCATTGGCCTGGGCTCGGACCCCATACACTTCTTAAATAACAACAAAGTGATATCATCTAACTTACTCATTTAGTGACATTTTGAAAATTATTGTTGGGATAAATATATACTCAGTGACCTTAAGGAAGAAAATTTTGAAATTAATATCAACATGGCATCTCAGATTTTAAATTTAGAGTACTATGATGTTAGTTGGCTATTAACAGAAAGTTGTCAAATATGAAAGGAAAGTGAAGTACATCTAAATAAAACTGACAATATTACCATGTTATTATTGAGAGAGAAGTTTTAGGATAAAACACCAAGCACAAGTTTTTGTTTAAGACATTATTGCAGCTTTATAAGTGATAATAAAATGTATTTTGTTTCTTTTTAGCTAGAGAATTTTTTCACTTATTTTGTGAATTTTATAAAGAAAGTGATAAATTTATACTCTTTCTGGGCCATTGAAGATAGCATAGTCTTGACCATCAGGTCAAAAAAGGCTGTGTTACTGTGAAATAAGAACAGGAATATGTAGAGTCTGAATAAGATTTGTAAATAAAAAACAAAACCAGAATCAGTAAGGAAAGATTTAATTTAATTTATAAGGATAATTGCAAAAGAATAGAAGGGACAATGAAAATGGAGGACTAGGAATTACTGTAACAGGCAAGACATTAATACCATAAATAAGCATATCATAAGATGTGCATGTGTCTCCAGGTTTAGGTAAAAGGTATTATTTTTTTCTTTTATAGAGAGGCTTAAACAAAGCTAACAAAGAACTGAGTATAGGGAAGAAAGGTGAATGTAAGTGGCTTGATTAGATAGGATATCAGAATATTTAATCCTGGGGCCAATTTATTTTCCCAAATGGCATTTAGAGGAAGCTAAATATTGTCTCAGTCACTCTGGCTGAGGATAGGTCAAAGTTCAGGAGCCTGGGGGATAAGAGAATATTAATGTTTAGGTAAGAAGCCTTTTGTTCTAATTGATCAGTAAGGTAGTAGCAGTTCAGCTAATCCTTTATGAGGTAAAGAATAGAATTTGCATGGTCTATGTCTGGCTTTGTCTTGGTTAAACAAGGTAACATCCCTGAATCTTATCTAAATCCTGTGGGAAAGGTGTTTCTTTGTTGTAAAATATTTCCTGAGACACAAAGTATAGAAGATTTCTTCAACTGTGAATGTTTTCTAGGATCAAAGACTTGGATATAATTCAACATCGTTCAAGCACCTAATTGCCAATGCCATAATAATTATTAAAAGAAAAAATTTCCCAAGACAATTTACTGTATAGTAGGCTTGAATTCAACAATTCAGGAATTGCGCAGCATCCAATCTGGCAGAGAGAAAGGTGCACCAAAGGGTTTTACAAAGGGAGAGATTTTTACAGACCCATGTGAGTGGGAACTAGGACCTTGTACTAAGCATTTGTTGATTGGCTAAAGCAGGATTTCTTTCCTTACATCAACCAAAGGAAAACCTGAGCAGGATTAAGCACTGATTAATTGACCTAGGTCTTAAAAAAAAAAAAAAAAAGATTTATTTACTTATTTATGCAAGAACTGGGGTACAGGCCAGCTGCGCGGGAGGGTGAGAGGATTCACCAGAGACAGAGTGGGGAACAGAACAGGCAGACCGACGAAACACTGCTGAGGGGAGCAGCGGGCGGCAGGAGAGGTCTGCTGTGCCATGTGGGACCCCTGCTGGCTGGCCCAGATCGAACCAGCACTGCAGAGGCTGCAGGCAGCCCCACGGGGTGGGGCTCAACCACCCCCGCCACCAGGGGAGGCCCTGACCTGTCTTTTTTATTTCTGAGAGTCAAGCTTAGAGACTTGATTAAGCATGAGTTTAGCATGAGTCACTCCATCTATGATCTAATCTATTTACTTTTGTTACAGAGCAGGGAGAGGGGCACCCCAGAATCCCCAAACCTGCCTGCTTTAAACAGGTTCTGTCATCTGCCACATCAAGACAAAACATGTAAGACCTTTAATGGAAAGGAATTTTAATACAATTCATGTACAATACAGAAAAGACAGAAAATGTAATTACCAAATCAAGCACCCAAAGTCACCCATCCCCTCGTGGGCAAAAGTCCATCCAAACAGAATTGGTCCAGAGCAAGGCCCCAAAGCCTGCCACAAATCTAAATCACCCTCCATTGGGACCCACAGAAAAGGCTCAGAAACAGCCCGACAAGTCTGGGAGGAAAAGAGCAAAAGCAAAATCAAGATAAAAGCTGCCAATGTGAACCTCCCCACGGGTCTCTCACCCACATTTGTGTCAATCAGTCCAGGACCAAGAAGCAAGTGCACACCTGTTCCGTGTGCTTCCTCCAAGTCTCCTTCTTGTTCTCTATCTTGCTTCCTTCCTTCTTCAGTTTCCTCTCCAGCTTCTCCTCCTCCCTGCTCAGCTCCACTCTCCCTTGGTTGGGGCAGGCAACCTGGAACCTCCCGTTTTCCTGGTCTCCACCCTGTTACACTTTGACAAAATTATGGAAACTCTTTTGTTACAGTGATTCTAAAAGATAGAGGGTGGCCTACTTAACCCTCCATTTCCTTGACTAGTTCTAGCATATTCCCTAGGCTAGGTAGGCCAGCTTCCCCCCCACCACCACCCACACCACCTCCCCTTGTGTGGCTGCTTCCTGCTTCCTCTGCTGAGGGAGCCAGCAACCATCTTTCACCTGTAACTTTCTTAAGCCTGTTATTATTATTTTTTCTCATGTGTCTGTTTTTGAGTTTTGTTCTGCAATGGTAAGTATGCTGGTGAGAACCCACCACTTGAATTCTACTTGGGTTTGCTTGATTTCACTGACATAATAATGAAAATACAAAGGAAGAGTAGTGTACATTCTATTTAATCTTCCTGGCTAGACATAATCTAATACCCTTTTAAAAAAAAAAAATTCAGCATCTACAAATATTATTATGTGTAGCATTATGAAGGAAATTAAAATAATTTTAGGAATATGAAATAGTTCATCTACTTATATTTTTCTTTTAGGGAAAATTGAAATATAAAGTTCAGCTTCATGTTCATGAAATAGGAGTATTTACTCAGATGATTTTCGTAATATATATTTTAGTTTAGAAAGTTGAAGAAAGAGGATATGTTTTAGGTATAAACTTAATATTTACATTCTTTGGATGATGTTTTTTCTGATTCAAAAATATACATAATGGCTCTAATTTTTAAGATTCACCAATTACTTATGCATGAGAGTAGAGATGCCTAACATATTACAAATCATTTATTGTTTTTATATAGGTTATGTAATTTAAGAATGCCAACACATATATAATAAGTTCATAAAACATTAATGTTTTAAAGCCAGAAATGCATTTTTAATAAAAATGTTAATTTCAGATAATGCACTGAAACAATATAGTAAATGTAGATGTAAGCAAACACTTATTCTTTAAGATAATATGAAATATTCAATACAATAAATTGAAAATTATTAAAATACTTTTTTATAAACTATTTTAAAAAACACTCAAAAGAATGCTGATGGCCTGTCCTAGATAGGAAAATGCACCACATGTTTTTGTTTTTCTTTTCCCATAAGTGGGTATAATTTGAACTTTACCTATCTCCTGTTATAAGCAAGTACAGAAATTTGAGATTTGAAAAATAGCTGTTCATGAATCTAACTGGGTACAATTCATTACATTAGGGCAACACTTTCTGTGTGAAGCTAACTGGCCTCCTATAGGGGCCACCTATAGAAATCAGAACTTTGACCTCATTAATTAACTTTGTACTTCAATCAACAATAACTGGTTCAGAGCTTCCAACTAAGAATAACTGTCATGTTTTTAAAAACTTATTATTTTAAAAAGAACCTATATATAGCACAACTAATATTTCACCTCTTTGATATATCTACAGCATAATTTGACAAAAACGGAAACTTAGCCATTAAAACAAAAGTAGTAGGTCATCTTTATTATGTCACTTGCGTATGTTACAAAGGAATCTCCATTGAAAAAAAGGAGTTTCAGATTCCCTGCCCCACCTAATGAGGGGTGAGCTGAGAAGTCAGGTGAAGATATAAAGTATAGGCAGAAGCAAAGAGGAGAGATACATGTCAGAGGGAGACATGTGGAGGAAGACATGCTTGCTTCTCAGACTTCTGAGACTTTCAGAGACACCTGAAAGAGACAGGGGGTGGGGGGCACAGGAGGGACAGACAATGGCAGCCTTTAATTTTATCATTTCTTTGTAGACTTGCTTGATCCCTTTTGTTCTTTCTCATGGTTCCTTGCCAAAAGGTACCTTAGATTCTGTGGCAAGTTACTGGGCCTCAACAGACCTGCTTTGGGCCAACCCTATTTGGCTGGGCATTGAACAGCCAGGGAATGTGTAACTTGGGGTGTTGTGCTGGGAAACTGTGAACTTTTTCTTTTTCCCTTACTATGCAAAATCATTCTATTAAAGAACTTGAGCATGCTTTGTCTTTAAGTAGCGGATGGCCGAATCCCTTTACAGAGTGTAAGGCTGGAGGCTCCCGGGGTCCCACTCAGTCTGCCTGCTAACATCAATAACAGAGTTAGAACAAAAATCTTGATCTTGATATCTTCCCCATGATTACTTAGATTTTCTGAAGCCAAAGGTAGCCATAAATCAATGTGTTGAAATACATTTTATATGTTTTGTGTCTAATAGCACTATTTAAAAAGACCATAAAAGACTTTCTTTTGGGATTTAGTAGCAAGTATGTGCTGTAATTTATTGTTCATGAGTGATACCTGTTTGATGCCATGTGTTCTGGCTTGTTTTGACTCAGCAGCAATCTCATGCACCTTGTGCCAAGATACAGCTTTGTTTTCTGGAATGTGAATTGTCACAAAAGTGTAATGATTATGCAATTTTTTGTAGATATGAATTAATTCTCAGACACATAAAATGAATCAATACAGTAAACACACTAGAATCGGCATGCATTGAGGTTCAAATTTTGCAAATTACTGCTCTATTAGAGTATTGTTTAAAAGATTTTACGTTCAATTGTTCAACATTTTACAGACTATAAGGCAGATGTCAAAATGTCTCACAGATATCCTGAAGAAAGTAAAACTTTCACAGCTGTGGAATCTAAAAAATATTTTTAAAGTAGCTGATGTTTTATGTTAAGGGATTACGTGATGTCTTTATGATGTATTTAATATAAAATGATAATATCTGATAACAATTGAGGGCCAAAGATGCCAAAGAACTTCCTCACCATTTCTTCCACATGACAATGCAACTGACAATAATCCTTGAAAGATACATCAGATAAATTCTTACAAAACAATATTGTAGGGATGCGTCAATATTTAACTTTATTCCTTTTTTAGTAAATGTATACTAAATATTATATCATATTACATGTAAATCCTTACCTTCAAGTACTCTTTCTAGCTAATTAAGGATACAGTATGGATTCCCATGAGAAAACAATAGAGATCTCCATTATAAAGGTGCTTAAAACTCATCAATGGATCATCACACCAGATCAATCCAAACTTTGGAACAAGTCATCCAAGGTTCTGCTCTGTCTGTAAAGATTTATGCTTTAAGAAGGGTCTCCCTTGCAGTGTAAGAGGTTAAGTTTCAGCAATATCAAGCTATCAGCAGCCACTGCAGGGAGCTAACCCACACAGCTTAGCAAACCTCTCCTGTCTCACCTGCTGCTGTCCTCAGCAGTGTATTTCAGTGAATCTGCCTGTTCTGCTCCCCATTCTGTCTCTGGTGAATCTTCTCACACACAAACCCCACCCCCACACCTCTGGCCTACACCTCAGCTCTTGTATGTATAAATAAATAATTTTTTTTAAAAAGGTTTCTGTCTTATTATTCCTCATCTATGTCTATTTTATACAACTGCATTTTATCATCACAATGTTATCTCTGTCAGAAACACTCTTCCAACAAATCTTGGACAAATCCTTCCTTTCATTGTCAAGAATTAGCTATCCTCATCACTTCTGAGGAAACCTACAGAATTGTCTTGATATTTCCTCTCTGTTCTGGAATGATAATCTCTGCATGTCTAACTTAGACTGTTAAGGTGGCCATAACAGAATACTATAGATTATAAATTATAGAGATTTATTTCTCACAGTTCAGAATTCCAAGATCAAGATTTTGGCAGATCTCATGCCAGGTGAGAACCTACTTCCTAGGTCACAGACAGGTGACTTCTAAACACTTAATAGCTGGCATGGCTGAAAAGGTGAGGAAGTTCTTTTATTTTTTTTACATATATAATGCAGTAATTATTTCATGAGGTCATCACAATTAATATATAGTCACACACCAAAAACCCCATCTCCAGATACCACTACACTGGAGAATTGGTTTCCACATATGAATTTAGTAGGAACACATTCAGTCTATAGCACCACATGAAACAAACTTAACTTATTAGATTGAAATTTCCATGGAGATATTAGCTTTACTCTGTAGATTCTTAACACTAGTTTATTTTGATTCCTCTGTCTTCTAGTATTGTGTTTAGTACATAGCTGAAGGTCAATAATATTGGTTACGTTGATTTTTTTTTTAATTTAAAGATTTTTATTTATTTATGCATACAAGAGCTGGAGTGCAGGCCAGAGATACAGGGTTGAGAGGACTCACCAGAGAGAGAGTTGGGTATAGAACAGGCAGATGTACTGTAATACACTGCTGAGGGGAGCAGCAAGCAAGACAGGAGAGGTCTGCTGTGCCATGTGGGTCACCTCCCTTGCCAGGGATCAAACTCATGCTGCAGTGACTGCAGATAGCTTCATAGTGCTGCATCTTAACCCCTTGAGCCACCAGGAAAGCTCCCTGCATTGATTTTGAAAGTTGGAGAAATTTAAGGGAAAATAAAAGTCACTCTATTCAGGTTTATATAGTAAATGCTTTCTGAACAAAATAGAATTACATGTTATGCCTTGATCATTCTTTACGAATGCTTATTGCTTATTTTGACTTAAGTAAGACATGGTGAGTGGCAGAGAGAAAGAGACTTTACAGACTGACTGACCAGACTGACTGACCTTGCAAATAAAAAAATTAGTAATATTACCTAAAAATAAAGAGCCTAAATAAAATGTTATCAAGTATTTACTTGGGATTAAAGAATTGCAATTTGAGGGGGCCTCTCTGGTGGTGCAAGTAGTTGAGCACAGCAATCTGCAGCCTCTGTAGCATAAGTTCAATCCCTGGCCAGCCAGGGAGCTACTCACATGTTGCAGCAGACCTCTCCTGTCTCACCTGATGCTCCCCTCAGCAGTGTACTTCAGTCAGTGTGCCTGTTCTGCTCCCCACTCTGTCTCTGGGGAATCCTCTCACCACCTGCATCTCTGCCCTGTATCCCAGTTGTCGTATGCATAAATAAATAAATCTTTAAAAAAAAAAAGAATTGCAATTTGAGGAATACAATTTAGTATTTTAGATAAAATACTAAAATTTGCCCCAAGAAAAAATAAATTTAGAGTATTTTATGGGAAGAAAATAGGAGGATGTGGTAAGTGGTTAAAGAAAAAAAAAATAGTGTTATCAAGTTTAACTATTTTAACTAGACGTAATTCGTCACTGATCTGTCCTCTGGCAAAAAGTTCATAATCCTCAGTCCTTGTCACTAGGATGTTCATGTGCTCAATGGGTTCTCAAACAAGAGTTCAGTTAGTAAAATAATTGCCTTTTGACTCAATTCAAAGATCTTTGGCCCAATAAAATAAAATAAGTGCTTTTTCTACTATGGCATCTTTGATTCTATTTTAAAATGGCTCCATTTATGTTAGTTTTCACAGTAACTTAATGGATATAGTAATAGTGATATATTCCAAGGATATATCTTTTATTGTCTAACCTGTTTTAGAAATCAGTTGTGTATTACCTATAAGTAATAATAAACTCAATATTTCTCAAGTAATCAGGCACAAAGAATGATGGAAGAGATACCTGCTCTCTTAATTCTAATTTAGAACAATCTGGGATACCTCTCTCATATAAAAAAATAACATCAGGATAGGAAAAAAATATAATAAGCTGTATGAGAAGTTATGGGGAATTATGTTTTCTGATCCAGTAACTAAAGGACTCATTTAAAATGTGTGCTAGTTTTAATTATTTTAAGAGCAGTGATTTGGAAAAGATTTCAAACATATGACTACAAAAGAAAGAAAAGTGAGTAGAAGATTGTAGGGTAAGGAAAAATGCCAGGCTTTTCTGCCCTCACCCCAACAGGATAGATGATGGATCCTTGCGGTCCTGAATGCATGCCTGATGGCGGGCACCTGGAATAGGGTGTGGGCATAGGTAAGTGGGATTCACCTGGGCTAAGACTGGGCTTTTAATGGCGGCATCACAGGAACACCAGCAGAAGTCGAACAGAAGCCGAGGGAGAAGCAAGAGAAGCAGAAGCTGAGAGAAGGCCGGAGAGCCCAAAATAAAGACCTGCTGGGGGCTGGGAGGCCTGCCAGCCTACCGGCCCCCCAGCGCCCCTGCCTGCTGTATGCCTGGTCAATCCCAATAAAAGGCCTGCAAAACCCGCTGAGGACTTTGACTCCACCTTTACCCTGTATGGGATCTGTATGGGATCAGAAAACCTGCTCAGTGGCCTGTCCTGCCCCTACAAAGATGAAAGGAGATGTTTAGTTCTAAAGTTCAGCATTTCTTCACTGGGAAGCAAGAGCCTTATAGAAGTGGTTAATTCAGTCATTAAAGATGTTCAACATTAGCTGGACAACAGCTGTCACAGATTCCATAAATAGGACTCAAACATCTGCTGATGTTTGCAGTACCTTCTTTAAGTGAAGTGCCAATTAAGGAAGATCTCATCAAGCCTTGATATTATCAGGTGTTTTTCATGCTTTTCTCACCCATATTGTGATCCAAAGGAAGAGCAGAAGGATGACAGGTTGTTTGCTGAAGCGT
This sequence comes from Talpa europaea, assembly GCF_964194135.1. NCBI lineage: Eukaryota > Metazoa > Chordata > Mammalia > Eulipotyphla > Talpidae > Talpa > Talpa europaea. The sequence goes on from NC_140068.1 coordinate 72,900,823, forward strand.
AATAATCCTGTGGTCCTTTCAAAGAGTTCTAATAGAAAAAAATGCCTCCCTGAATGTTAGTATTTTTTTTTAAGCACATCTACTTCAATACTTAATAGTCTACACATTATGGAAAATATGAGGGTTGTCATGACAACTGGATGGAAAATTTAGTAAATGTAATTCATTTCACATAATGCAGTATTTTCTTCCTTCCTGTTTGTTTAAAAAAATAATAATTCCATGCAAATTCCATAGTCTGCATTGAAATAGGCTGCAGTATATCTGAAAAATATATATATAATGCAGAGTGAAATAAGACCTTACACAAAACTTATTTTCTCCTATCTGATTCTGCCAGTTTTATCATTGTTCCACATCTTCCTTCCCCAAGTCAAGTCAGTGCCCTGGACATTGAAAGTATATATAATAATATGCATACCCCCACACTACATTAAGCTCAAGAGGATTCTTTCCTGACTTAGATTTCAGTGAGCTTAAAAAATAGGTTAATCCTATGGAAAGGGTTCAGAAGCAAATGTGAAATATCAAAGTGAAGCTTATAATTCAACTTACTTACAAAGCACATGGAAGGGAGACTGAGACCCCAGACAATGGGATGAAAGTCTGGAGTATTAGATTCACAAGAAGGGTCACAGAGAATATTGGGTTATGAAAGTACTTAATGAAATTAATAATCTGGAAATAAGTTTAAAATAATATTATTCTACTTGTTCTAAAGGAAAATAATGTCCCAAATAATATCCTAATATCATATCACAGTATCTCATATATAAATGACCATATCAATAGATCTAACCCTATTTGTATATCTTTCTGAAATTATTACTTTTACCAATAATGGAAAAGAAGTAGAAATATAGATGATGACCACATATAATTTCTACCACATCGGTATTCTTTTAATTCTTTTAGTGGTGAATTACAAAAATTCAGCCAATCAGGAATGTAGATGCCAGCAAATATATCACAGTTGTTCACTAGAGGGAAAATAAAATTCTTAGCTATTCAGTTATATGACTCTTATTACAAAATATATTTATTTATATAGAAATATTTATATGCTTATTTATGAAAAGCTACAAAATATAAGACTCCATAACCCCATTTTAAACTTTTCAATTGTTCCATCATGGTTCTATTCTTCCTGCCTTTTCTGGAGTAGAGATAAATAAATTTAATCAAGTTGATTGGTATATGACAAGAAGAAAATATACAGGCTTTTATGAAAATTTAGAGATATTTTAATTTCAATGATAGATTATAAATAGTATACAAGCATTCAAAATAACACATTGCAATTTGTTCCTTAGGAATATTGTTTTCCATGAAATTTATTTTTCTTAAAAAATTCTTGTAATTTAGTAGTTAAATCCATGCTTCTATTTAAACCCAACTGTTTGGGATTAAATACTTGTTAAGTTTATATATATCACACACACACATACATACATAAAACATTATACTGTCAAGTTATCTTTGTAATAACCAGTATATTAATGTTTTTCTTAGAATGTTGTTTTTACAATTAAGTGAGCTCCCATATTCAAAACACCTAGAAACAGATGTTGAGGCAAATATTAGGGTTGATTCTCATATTTTTTGTAGTATATATATTACATCACTACAATATACCTGAAGACAGGGGTTAGGGATATTTTCAACTTTAAATCCTGACTATGTATTAAAACTTAAGGTTATTTATCTTATCCTTCACAATGCCTCTCCACAATATTTCTAAAACAGATAAACAATATTGCTAAGTAGTTCCAAGTTTATTCAATGACACAGATTTCATGAAGAACTAAGATGTTGTTCATTATTAAAGTCCATATCTACAGGGTACAAATTTATGATTGCAAGAAGGCATGAAAACACACAAACATCCAGACAGAGAGTGGTACCTCAAACAACCTTCTTTCAGCCACCCTTTATTATTATTGGGAAGGATATCTTCCTAGACATTACAAGGACAAATATTTTACATAGCATTTGAAGATGCAGTGGAATAACCCATATAGGTCGCACCAAATTATGACTTGGGGGCTAATAAGTGACCCAGGAACTAAGAGAAAATGTTCACTGGGTTAGCACGTGGTATCTACCTCATCAGATAATGAGTGGATTGACCTACAGGCTCTTGCCTCCACTGTTTCAATTCTCTACCCCATTAGTGCTTTTGTATGAGCCCATCATTCTCTTATGCACTTTTGTGCTGAAGTACTTATGCTTACTGTGGCAACACTATCAAGAATAATTTAAGGAATTTGTGTAGAAATATGCATATCATTTTAAATTAAAGTAATTTCAATTTAATATGAAGACAATGCCTCAGATAGATCTTGTCAGAAAAAAAAAAAGTAAACTGGGTTAATGATTGTCACTAATTTTATCTCTTTCTCTTAATTATATATAGTGTTCAGTTTGTTTAGATATTCTGGTCAAGTTCATTTTTTTACTCTAATCATAAATTTTAAAGTGGAGATGCTTCTCAATCATAAATTTTATAATTGCATAAAAATAATGAGCCACTCTGGGGTCAAGTAGCTGGCAGAAATTTAGATAGTCCATGCCAATAGTTTTCAACTAGTAGACTACAACCATTGGGAATATCGCCAGAGGCAAATCTGTATGTAAAATCTATTTTTATTATAACTGAATACATGTACACATATGGCAGTCCGTCAAATCATATATGTAGATGAGTGATTTTGAGATGCAATACAATGCATGATTCATCCCAATATGTACAAATACTTTGTGACATATTATGATACATACATTGAGTATATTTGTCTCTATTATGTTGTATTTTGATTTTTCTCTGACTCCAGCAAGGTGCTTACTCATTCAAGGAAGAGCTGGTCACAAGTTCACTTTCCAAATAAGTCATTTACTAGTCATTTTCCAGAGCAACTTCATATAAGGAAAAGGGCAAGTGTGAATTTTGTGCATACAATAGCTATTTTGCCACACCAGTCCATAATCCTCCTACAGTGTACTGGTAGTTGTTACTAGAAAATTTTTTAATACAGCTATATATTAATTCCAGACTTGACATGACTCTTCCATATTTATTTAGTATTTATTAAATGTCAAATATATATTAAGTTCAATGTGTCAATGTGAATATCATATAAATAATCCATGATGTGTGAAAACTCTGTCAAGTCCAAAGGATGGCAAATCTGCTGTGAATGGTCAGGTCCATAAATATTTTAGACTGTGGACCATCTACACACTTTGTTGCACCTTCTTTTTCTGTTTTATGGTTTGTCTTTTTTGTTAGTATATTTTACAACCTTTAATAATGAAAAATCACTTCTTATCTTGAGGTACAAAACAAATAGGTGTGAGGAGGATTTGGTTCTGGGTTTCTAGTTTGTTGACTGCTGGTTTAGTTAACAAAGCTCGATGAGAGTGAAAATCCTCAAAAATTTAGAGACAAATATTGACTGACTATAAGTTCTCAATCCTTAAAAACACACAAACACATAGTATTTGTTTTTCAGAATTGTTCATTATGTAATATCAAAACTTTTTATCATAATACTTAAGGTAAAAAAGTTCCAGTTTGAATTTATTTCTTTTATTCCAACAGTTTGTGATGGTTAGTGGAATTATTTAGCACTTTAGTATTTCAGGGAATAAAATATTTAATTCTACTCTCATTCTGTTTCAGTGATAATGAAACCCAAAATCTGAATTATACATTACCATTACATTAGTTTGAAAAGCATCATAGAATTTTAGTGTTGAACCAATTTAACTTTATCTTTTATGATTCTTAATGGGCATTAAATTGGTATAAAGAAGATAAATTTTGGGTTCTATTTCTTGTATTGAGTTTCACAAAATGTTCTTACACCCCATAAGGTATGTCATTTTTAACATAATTTTCATATAGAACAGTCACTTTCTTTTGGACAATTATGTATTTTCTGACTCCTCTAGAGAATACGTGATTACTTCTATTAACATTTTCAGAATGTTAGAATTTATACACAATTATGATGAAATGAACATGAAAGAAGTATCAGAAAATAAAAAAAAAGAAATAGAAATAATCAGAATACACAAATCTTCATAGCGTTTAAAAATTCATTTGGAAGCATATTTTCCTCTCCTGGTGTATAATTTATTGATATGATAATAAATTGTTGAAGGCTCACCTACAACATGGCAAAATAACAAATTTTTGATAAAGCTCTTTCTCACACATGACCAACTAGGTAATCTCTCCACCTTCAAAACTAGAAATAAGAAAAACAGCCACAGCTACTTCCCACAGGTGGAAAGTGAGTGATTTGCTGTGGTGGTAGGTCATACCATAGGGAGAAGGAAAAGCAGTAGCAGGGGCCTCCCTGGTGGCACAAGGGGTTAAGTCACAGCACTATGAAGCTATCTGTAGCCACTGCAGCACTGCACAAGTTCGATCCCCCGCGAGGGAGCTAACCCACATGGCAAAGCAGAACTCTCCTGTCTTGCCCGCTGCTCCCCTCAGCAGTGTATTTCAGTACATCTGTCTGTATTGTTCCCCACTCTGTCTCGACTGAATCCTCTCACCCCACGCACTTCTCGCCTATACCCCAGTTCTTGTATGTATAAATAAATCTTTGAAAGAAAAGAAAGGCAGTAGCACCTGGGGTACAACCATTCAAGTTGAATGAGAAAGCTGGGGGTCAGGAACAGACTATGCAGCACACAGACCTGGTAAGAGGATCTTTCTCATGAAGAAAAAACATGCAAATACATAAACACAGGGCTGGGACCTTTTGTTCAATTTTGACAATCTGATGTCAGCAGCATGGATAAGAGTCCCATCTCCCCTCCCTTCCAATATTTTTGACATAGGCCATTGTCACAAGTGTGAAGCAATATCTCATTATCATTTTAACTTGCATTTCCCTTAAAGCAAAAACAGACAATTATAAATCAGAGACATACTGCAGGGGAGGAGGAGGGAACGGGATCAGAGGAGCACAGAGGACTGAGGTGCACGGGTGCACGGGTGCATTGGTGAAGGGAATTCTATGGGGACTACACCTGAAGGGGTGGGGGGAAGCAAATATTGTTCAAAAATAAAAAATGATTTAAAAATAATTTAAAAACCCTAAAAACAGAAATGCCATATGACTAAGCAATACCCCTTCTAGGTATTTATCTGAAGAATATGAAAACACTAATATGAAAAGACATAACACCCCTATGTTCATAGTAGTATTGTTCATAATAGCCAAGTCATGAAACAACCTAAACCTACAGATGGGTAAAGATATTTTGGAATTAATATATATACTCAGTGGAACACTTCTCAGCTATTAAAAAAGATGAAATTATGCTTTTTGTGACAATATGGATGGATGTCAAAGTTATTGTGCTATGTGAAAAATCAGAGTTGGAAAGAATTACTAGATAGTTGCACTCATTTATAGATTATAAATAACAACAACAACCAAATTGACAAAATAAAACAAAAATGATTCCTAAGCTCTGTGAAAAATATGGCGGTTACCAGAAGGGAGGGGAAAGGTGGAGGAGGTAGAACAGGGAGAGCAGTGTGACGGCGGGCGGTTTGTGGCAGGTGAGTGAAACATGTACAAAGGGGGAGACATTAAGATGTGCTCCTGAGATGATATAGTTTTGAAAATGAAAGGCAAATTAATTACATTTTATTAAAATAATAAAAATATATTTAATAAAGTACAACTTACATTAGTACACTAAGAATGCATGCTATTTGTTTGCACAGAGAAAACACTGATGTTTACAGTAACTCCTCTAATTACATAGACCAATATATGTCCTCGTGCTCATTGTTATGGATCTGTTGGTGAACTAAGCTTTGCTGGTACGGAGTTTTCCTGTTCTATATTTCTAGATCATGAGTCACAAGGGACATTTTGTGTGGAATTTGGAAGACAAAAGTCACTCTGCAGCCAAGTTCTTTTTTCAACTCGGATGGGCAGTGCAGACTCAGGTGATGCAGTAGTTCACAAACACTGTTGCAGATTTGCTGGCTCACCCTGTTGGCCTGCAACAGCAGCCAGTCCCATAGTTCCTTCATCTCCCATCAAATCTTCATTTTCTGCAATTCCTGGACACCATTTTTTTCTGGGATGTTTCCTTCATCACCAAGACTGGAGGCTGAGAAATCAGCGCAGAATTTATCTGGCATTCATGAGTTCCAGTTAGCCCTTACTCTCCATTTCATATTCATATTTCCTTGCTGGAAGACTTGTGTGTTCTTCAAGCCCAGCACCAAAATCAAAAGCAATAGGTATACTAAACTGAAGGAGCACACTTACACATATTTTATATAAAATCAGATCATATACACTATCATTTCTAGTGGCAGTATCTCTATGATTGAATCCTACATGATGCACAAAATATTATTCTTTCAATATCAGTTTTGTTTTAAATATTAATTGCTATTGTCTTGTCATTATTCAGCACTATTTAAATTTGTTTCACAATAATGTGAAACATATTTTTGCTTTCAAATATTTTTGACTTAAAATATTTTTGACTTTACTTTTTAAGCTGAAAACTGATGAATAGTTTATTATAGCAAATGTGTTTTAATTCTTAAGGAAAGATGGTGAAATAAAGACAAACTAATTTGTTGGCAATAAGCCCATTCAAAAAATTTAATAAAAAATATTGTTCAGACAAAAGTCATAAAACATCAGAATGAGGACTAATAGAACTGGTAACTATCTGAGTGGGTATATATGAGAAACTATTTTATTGTAGAGTCCATGAACATTTATTTGGTGACTGCAACCAAAATTTGTAGCTATTGTCGTTTCTGATATATACCACAATAATATATAAAAATTAAAGTATCAAAGAGGAATTAAAGAGTCTATATAATGGTAATTTTCAAAATTTCACATTAAGGGCTAATATACTGATTGTAAGTAGACTCTGAAATGTTTATTTTACATATTTTAGTGTCTAAAGTAAGAAATAAAAATTAGACAAGCAGGGATAATCAAAAAGTGGATAAATTAAAACGTAACATTAGAATATGTCAAATAGTAATTGCTTTCAAAACAGAGGAAGAGTCTTATTTCTCAAAGTATGTGTCTACTATACATTTATATGGTAGTTTGAAAAATTTTAGGATACATGTTAAGTACTGAGAAACAACCACACCATTTATTCATTTCTGTGCATCACATTTTTTTTAATTTGATATATTTCCATTTTTTAATATTTTGTTTGCATTTCACATCTGTTTTAAAAAGTCAAAGAATTTGAGAAGTAAACATGTATATTGAGGATTATATAAATGATTACTTCATTTCCTTTCAGCAGCTTAGAGCTTCCAGCACAAGTGCCACCTGTGTTCCACCACTTGATTTTTGATTTTTTTGTGTGTGTGTGGGACCCTCGCCGGTGGCCGGGGATCAAGCTAGTGCTGCAGAGACTGCGGGCAGCCTCGCAACCCAGCGCTCAACCGCTGCGCCACCAGGGGAGGCCCCACCACTTGATTTTTTGATCACATATGTTCATGCTCTACCTGTTCCCAGATGCTGGACACAGTCATATAAATTGCACCAAGTGGAACCAAGCCAGTGCATTTGGGAGTCTCAACTTTGAATATTGTATTGGCACATGTTTCAGAAAAGAAGAAATATTTTCAGGTACTTTCCACTGTTTAGTATGTTGCTTTGCCGTCAATCTTTTCCTCCAGTTTGGTTGAGTTTGGTTTCTTCATATAAAAGCCATTCATTTCTTTACTGTTTATCTTAACATTGAAAAAGAGCAGAATATATTACCCAAGTTGTGCCACCTTGGCATATTGCTTGTTTTAAATTGAAATTACTTAAGAAACAGCAGGTATAAGAATGACACTCCCTCCATCATTCCCATAAAAGCAGAAAGTAAATTCTGTATGTAAAAGATACCCTCCCTGTAACAGGAGTGTACAAGGCATTCTTATCAGATATAGGAATTTGGGGTCTGAGAAATCTGTATAAACAATGCTGTGATTTCTCCACTAATCCCAAACCAATTCTTCCAAAATTTATGGTTTCTTTGAAAAAAGGAACAAAAGATTTGGTCACTTCTTTGGGTCTCATGTCTTTGGGGGCTCCTGTATGCATGCAATTAAATATGCTTTTTTTCCCCCTGTTCATTTGACTTATGTCAATTTAATTATTAGAGCAAACAAAGAAACTAGAAGGGAAGAGCTTTCCTCTCCCACATTTAAAAATTTATTTACTTATGAGAACAAGAGCTGGTGTGCAGGCCAGAAATGTGGGGGTGAGAGGATTCACCAGAGATAGAGTGGGGAGCAAAGAAGGCAGATGTACTGAAATACACTGCTGAGGGGAGCAGTGGACCAGACAGGAGAGTTCTGTTGCACCATGTGGGTCACCTCCCTGGCTGGGTATCGAACTCATGCTGAAGTGACTGTGGACAGCTTCACAGTGCTGCATCCCCACCCTTTGTGCCACCAGGGAGGACTCTCCTCTCCCACAATTTTTTTTTTAAAGATCTGTTTATTTATTTATACAAGAACTGGAATATAGGCCAGATGTGCAGGAGGGTGAGACGATTCACCAGAGACAGAGCGGGGAACAGAACAAGCAGACTGACGAAATACACTGCTGAGGGGAGCAATGGGTGAGACAGGAGAGGTCTGCCGCACCATGTGGGACCCTCGCTGGCTGGCTGTTATGGAACCTGTGCTGCAGAGGCTGCGGACAGCTTCACAGCACTTCACTCAACCGCCTGCGCCACCAGGGGAGGCCCTCTCCCACAATTTTTGCACACATCACGAGGCTCTCCATTGGCTACAATTGCTCGTTCAGGGCAACTGAGATCTTGGGGATCCCCAACAAAGGAGTCAGCAAAGGCAAAATTGTTCCCAGATCTCTACTTGCAGGATCAATTGGAAGCAAGAGTGGTTGACAATGCTTTTCTTTTTCTAAATTTAGAATAGCAGGTAAATATATTTGTGTGAACTAATTGCTTGGGTATAATGACTCTGGTAAAGATTTATCATGAGTATTGAGGATTTCTATCGATCATTTTCCTTCCAGAGATGTTATTGTTTCTCTTTGTCTTTGTCTTATGTGTTAATTGTCATGAGGAAAACCAAACAGTAGAATACAAACACTGGTTCTACAGGCCTGTTGTTGGAGCCTAACTCACACACTGATAAATACACAAATCTCACCGGAACAGCAATGATTTACAAACTTTGCTGTGTGCTCCCCATGTAAAAATCCAATGAAGGTTTCCTTTAAACCTGTTTTGTGCCACTAGGTCAAAGTAATTACAAGTCCAGTGCAAATTGGTCTCTTATTACCTCTCTGATCTCTTCTCTCAGTCTTCACAATGGTGTCATTGCTGTTCCGAAACTCTTGCAGTTGTTATTTCTTCTGCCTTGTGCTCCTCTGGATAGTTGTAGAACTGGCTTCTCAACCTACTTCATATCTTTGCTCAAATATTACATTCTCCCTTGAGGTCTTTTCAACTAACCTATTTAAAGTTTTAAACTCTGAACTCCCCTCTAGAACAATTCCAATTTGATTCCCTGGGTTTCTGTTTGGGTCTGTTTCGGCAGTTCTATTTAATTTCATTGATCTTTGTATCTCTCATTTTATTATCTTGTCTGGGACACTATGAATGGGATATTTTTCTTCTTGTCATTTTCCCTAAATTTCAAAGGACGTTTTTGTTTGCATGATATCTTTTGGTTTATTATTGTTTTATCCTACTAGTGCCCTATCTACTTTTCAGAATGTGATCTCATAATAGTCAATCAAGATTCTTACCTGAGGCCCAAGGGTTAAGTCTCAGCACTATCACCCTTATGGCCTCAGTTCAATCTCCAGCCAGGGAGCTGGCCCACATGGCACAGCAGACCTCTCATGTCTCACCCACTGTGACCCTTAGCAGTGTATTTTAGTAATCTGCCTGCAATGCTCCCCATTCTGTCTCTTGTGAATCCTCTTACCCCCAGCATCTCTGGCCTACACCCCAGAGCTTCTATGCAAAAAAATAGATAAATAAAATCTTTAAAAAAAGAAAAATATTCTTAGCCCATGTGTTTTTAGAAAGATTCTAGTTCTAGGAAAAAAGAATAGCAGGTGATTTTCTTCACTTCCTGGTTTTAACTCTTTGTCTATGTCTTTATTCCTTCCTACACCCAGATAGTGGATAAGCAACAACTGACTAATCTTATATAGCCTGAGGTCAGATGAAGGGGAGTTAAACTTTTACAGGGCAACCCCGCTATAAAACGGGTTGCCTGACTGTGGGTCCTCACCTTCGCACTTAAAAGGGACTTATTAATACTTAACTGCAGGCACACACAAAAGGTTAATAAAGAAGGTTTATTTACAAGGGAAAGGGGAAATGAGGAAATGTACAACTCAGGGAGAAAAGAGGGAGTTAAATTCTTAAATGTGTCCTACCTGGTCCGCCCACATGGAATCCCAAATGGCACTCTGAGAGCTGGCAGTGAGCCAAGAGCCATGAGGCCAGGAAGCAAGAGAGCGAGAACCCCCAAAACCTACGTGTCTGGTTTTATACCAAATCTGGCTGCTTAACTCCACCCTCAGGTCCCACCAACCTTCCCTTTGGTGGTGACAGGATTTGTCTTTCTCAATGTCCTGATGGCTTTGGTCTGGAGTGGGGGTGGAGTCCACAAAGCCTGCATGGGATTAGCTCAGGACATCCTTTCCCCCTAACAAAACTACAACCCTGGCATAAAGCAGCGACACTGTCTCAGACCCACCTTCCACAGAATCACATGTAGTCCCATTTCCCTTTCAGAAAACAAGTTTCTCTAATCACTGGAATCCAGACAAATTTGAACTATGGATTCAAGATCACTTCCCCCTTACACTTCTTCCTTTCTTTAAGTTCTTTACCTCCCTCTCATCCAGAATCCAGAAAGCAAATCTCCAAAGGTCCCTCCCTCCTTTTTCTTAAGAGTATTTACTTTCAGTTAGAATTAATTGTATTTAATAGGTCTCTGCAATGGAAATGAAGTTTGATGGTTGACTAAGAGCATATCATGAGTTCTATCAGTCATCTTGAAAGCTTTCAATTTGCTTTCATGGAATGAAACCTGTTGCTAAAATAAAGATCATTATTCATCCATCCCTCTGAAAAAAAATGCCTTTGGATGCTTTCTCTTCTAGATGGAAGATGAGACTAACCATGACCCAGCCTCTTTTACTCCATGTTACAGAATTAGTGAATTATCTTTTTCAAAAACATGCATTTGTTCTTCAAATATTTTAGTTATGGTATCCTGGTTATTTTTTATGCATGGTAACATTGAAATAATTCTCTTAGATTATCTTGACACAATTCAAATATTAGTGAGAAAATATATTAACACTTTGTGTCCATATATTTGTGAGAGACTGTCATAGATACTGATTTGTCTTCTGTCACATGTAATGACCCTGACTGACCATGAGGTAAGTGCAATTGAGACAGAGCAACTTACTGATAAACAGACAAATAAAAGGCAAGGATAGATAAAATCCTGACTGATCTGAGTAAATCTGCCTACATTAAAATTAACAGATGATCCTAATAACAATGCCTCTGAAAAGTGATATAAATACTGGCACTGAATTTAATCCAATTGGCAATGCTTAAGAGCTCCTTGGGGTAAGCCCAAAGACTTCTCCAGGTTTTGACAAAAGCTTTCAGGAATTCTTTTTTTTTTTTAATTTTTTTAAATATTTATTTATTTATGCATCCAAGAGCTGGGGTACAGGCCAGAAATGCTGGGGGGTGAGAGACAGAGTGGGGAACAGAACAGGCAGACTGACTGAAATACACCACTGAGGGGAGCAGCAGGTGAGACAGGAGAGGTCTGCCTCCCCCTGTGGGTATCTCCCTGGCGGGCTGGGCTCGAACTCATGCTTCAGAGGCTGTGGATTGCTTCATAGTGCAGTGCTTAATCCCTTGTGCCACCAGGGAGGCCCGCTTTCAGGAATCCTTGCCCTCTAGGTATGGGGTATGTCTTTGGTCTCCTAAACCCTGATAAGAAGTTCATAACTTCCCCCTTTTTCAGCCAATTGAATTGGACACTTATATCATTGCAATGTGGATCCCCCCTTAATAAATTCATACTGTGGTTATAATGCATTTGTATATGTAAAACCATCCTGCTTTATGGAAGTTGAGAGAACAATCTAATAAAACAGAATCTCTTATCTCAAATATTGTAATTTGAAGAGAGAAAAGAGAAATTAACAGAAAGTTGACCTTGAGATGTGTTTTCAGCTTTCTTCAACTCATCCTGATTTTCAAATTCAATTTACTAATCGCCACAAGATTTTGTTTTTGAAATGGTTTTATACATTTCGTATTATTGTTAGGGGGAAAGAATGTCCTGAGCTAATTCCATACAGGCTTTGTGGACTCCACCCCAACTCCAGACCAAAGGCATCAAGACACAGGAAATGACAAATCCCATCATCACCAAAGGGAGTGCTTCTGGGACCTAAGGGTGGAGTTAAGCAGCCAGGTTTGGTATAAAACCAGACAGGTGGGCCTTGGGTCTCTCTCTTGGCTTCACAGCTCTTGGCTCTTAGCCAGCTCTCAGCGTGCCATTGGGATTCCAGGTCGGTGGAATGGGTAGGACGCATTTAAGACTTTATCTCCCTGTTTTCTCCCTGAGTTGTACATTTCCTCATTTCCCCTTCCCTTGTAAATAAACCTTCTTTATTAACCTTTTGTGTGTGTCTGCAGTTGAGTATTAATAAGTCCCTTTTAAGCACGGGGTGAGGACCCACAGTCAGGCAACCCATTTTAGAGTGGGGTTGCCGTGTAACATTATAACCAACATGAATAGTAATTCAATATTCATATGAATTTTATAGTTAATACCCCAGATTGTGCCAAATTGGTGAGATTAGGATGGATGTCCTTAGGTAGAATCCACAACTTTACCAGGAAAAGGTGAGCATGTTCTGCTGTCAGGGTTATTACCAAACAATCAAATATGTGTTACTAGGTGGGGTTATTCTATCTGCCTATTCATGCTTGATGGTGAGCAGGTTAGCATTTAAAAATGCCCTCAATATTTACTTGTCAGTTTTTTAAATATAAAACTAAACTGTAGTATACAGATATTTATATTTAAAATCTAGTTAAGTAATGCAAAAGGTCAAGTATAAGTGATTATCAATAAATGATGTCTTGGTTTTTAGAAGATGCTGCTTCTCAGATGACATCAAGGGATCTCTGGTCCTTAATTGGAACTATATTATGGGTTTTAGTAAATTTTTAATTATATAAATGAAGTAATATATATCTGCCAAATGTAACTAAGCATTCAATTTTTATATAATATCTTGATTGGCTGCTCTGCTTCACAAACAAAATTGCAAGAGCTTGTATATGTGTAGAAGAATATGAACTTAGGATCTAGAATTACAAGTTTGAGCACAAGCTTTGTCCCTCAGTAGATACAGGATCATGTAAATGTCCTTATTTATAGTAATCCTCAATGTCTGAAGTTGGCAAGCAGTACATTATTGCATTAAAGGAGAATTTACCTAATAAGTGCAAATTACCTAGCATACTGTTTGCCCCTTGCAGATTTTCTATAAAAGTTTGATTTGTCTGGATGACTTACAAATGCTCTGCAGTAGAAGAATAAATATAATTTCAGATTTCATATCATTCATCACTTATGTTAATATAATGACCAACTAAAAGTCTGGACCAAAATTTTCTAAGCTGCACAGTGTCCTATGCAATGTTCATAGTGATTTAAAGGATTACTTGATCAGAACATTTCATATATGAAATTTCATATACCCCCCTTTGGAGGACCACAACACATATTAGCATATTAAAGACTTTAAAATATCTTGCAACAACATTAAAATTAGTAAGAAATTACAATGTATTGTTCAGCTATGTGTGCTTATGCTATTATTTTAGGAAGCTGTATTACAATATTACTGGCAGACCTATCTCCCATGTTGGAACAAAATGAAGAGAGACACTCCATGTGAAGAAAAAGCTTCTGAAGGACTTGCAAGTGGGTAATAAATATGACACATGAAAAATAATCATATTGTCAGAAGAAATAAAGAGAAATTGAAATGTGCCTTCAAAGTTCTACCTGAAAACATACTGTTAATTATTTATGGTACTAGTCTTCTATGTGGCATGAGGAATTACCACACACTAAGCCGCTTAAAACTATAAACATTTATTTTATCACAGATTCTATTCATCAGGAACCTGCATATATAGTAGGGGGGATAGGAAATTTTTCCTTTATCTCTCTAGGTTCTTCTTTGATGGAGTGAACAAATTTACAGATTAGTAGGAAAAAAAGAGCAAATGTAATTACATACACGTGAAGAATTTACATGGCTATAAATTCTAGAGTAAAATTTGAGGGCCTTTATTTTTGAGATAGTGAATAGAAGCCTTGGGCGTCAAGGAGAGAGGAGTAAGAGAGTGACTTATGTCAAAACCAGATGCTCTGTAATTAGACATTCGCTATTTAGATGGGTTTCTTCAATTAAGTAGGTTATTTCTAGAGATGACCTTAAATCTGGTAATCTCAATTTTTCTAAGTTAAAGTAATGATGACAGTTTTTTTTAAGTCCACAGTGTCTCAACTGACCTCAGTTTTACAGACCAGTGTGACTTGTATTAGAAAACCTGATCAGAACATCTTGAGAAGGCCTATTTGAACCTTTTGGGGAAGTCTTTTATTCAATGACTTAACTGGGTCCTCTGCTTAAAAGTATCACATAACTACAAACAAAGTGTTAGCCAGTTCTGAGTTCTCATCAGAAGCTGAACATGGGAAGGGACTATTTCTTAGATCTACAAAGGTGTGTGCAGAGTTAATTTCCTTGTAACTATAGACTTCATGTCACTTTGCTTCTTCAAAGACAATAGTAGGGAGAGTCTAACAAAATAGACACTCCATTTTTTTGTATGCAGGTGTGTGTGATCATGTACATGGCATCATCTGTGTGCATTCCTTCAAAAAGGAACAAGTCATAGTGTCCACCTATACTCAATTTTATATCAAAGAATCACAAATATCAGGAAGTGAGGTTCACAGAAAACATCTCAAAGCCTCTATGTCACACCTATTAATCTTTATTAGATTCAGAGAAGGAAACCTCTATAATAAATCATTTTTTTCTGTGAACTGTTTAGATAGTCAATGTAGCATCATACTATCTGAAATTTACAAAACTAGAACAGTCTTATCATAACCAGGGTTATACAATTCACTCACATGCATCTTCATATAACATCTCATAAGAGAAAAGACAGGTAGTATTTCAACCTCATTTCAGGATGAAAAATAAATTAAGTTTCATAAAAAGCAAATAAATTTAGTTTCATAAAATGCTTATAAATGAAGAGGTCAGAGTACTCACAATGTCTTCTGGCTACAAATAAAATGATTCAGCTCATCAGTAGTGTATACTTGCTATCATTGATCTTTCACCTGAATTTTAAATGAATACAAGTCTCTTTTTATTCTTTTTAAAATTACATTTCCATTTAATTTACTTAGAATGCTTAATGAATGTCCAATTTCTTGGAGCGTCTTGCTAAAAATTAATTTATACATTAATTATAACTTTGTAATTGTGTTTTTAACATAGTATTTAAATATAGTAATATATATAATAAAAGTGTATTAGCATCTTCCATTTATCCTTCAGAATATGTCTTTATGACAATAGGATCACAGGACATTTTTGACAAAGTCACGTTCAGTTTACTTTTTGAAGGTAAGATGAATGTTTAAGGATAGAAACAAAGACATTTCTAATTTTCTGCACTAACTATTCAATGTATAACCTTCCTAGCTAAAACTGAACTATATTTATGTGGCTAACATAACACGATATACCTCTTTGGGGTGTACTGAACTAGATGTATATTGTGGAAACAACACAATCATTTAAACATTCAAGAAAAAAATTATTAGAGGGTAGAATGAGGGGTACCCTGTGACCCCCCAAACCGGCACACTCTAAATAGCTTCTGCCATCTACCGCATAAAGACAAAACATACCCTTGGTACATAAGGCCTTTAATAGGAAAAAAAAAAAAAAACTTTAATAGAATTAGTGTGCAAGAGAGGGAATATAGTTAAAATAGATTTCAATTAAATACCTAAAATTACCCATTCCCTCATTGGTAAAAACCCAATCAAATAGGTTGGCCCAAATCTGGGCCACGATGCCCAAAAGTCTAAGACTTGTCGCATGTCTAACGCACCTTCTGGTGTAGAACAAAAGGTGCAGAAGGGACCAGGCAAGTCTGGAAGGAAAAGAGTAAAATCAAAATACAAGCCAAGATAGAGGCTGCCATTGTCAGCCACTACATGGGTCTCTCACCCATGTCTCTGTCTCTTTCATGTCCCCCAAGTCCCTGGTACAAGCCCAAGGCCAAGAAGTAAACACAGCTTCCTTTTCACATGTCTTTCTGCTGCATGTGCCCTCGGGTTTTCTCTTCATCTCTCATCTTTTTCCACCCCCCCACCCCCTTTCTCAGCAAGTCCTTTTCCCACTCTTTCTTAGCTTCTTTTCCCTGCTCAGTTCTACCATTCCCAGAGTAGAGGAGGGAACCTGGAACCTCCCTTTCTGTGACTATCACACTGTTACATATTGAAAAGAAACATATCTTTCTTTTGGAAGATAATATACCATGTGTATCCATATTTTTGGTCATCCTAGTAGATGTTTTGCAGTATCTTAATATTGTTTTTATGTGCATTTCCCTGATTACTAATAACACTGGACACCTTTCATGTATGTGTCAGTCATTTATCCCACCTCTTTTATAAAATCTGTTCAAGATTTGTGCTCAGTTTTCTACTGCATTGACTAGCTGTCCCTTACTTGCTTATTTATAAGTTTCTTATATATTTGAAAATTCAAATGTGTATTTCAACATATTCTGCATTTTATCATAAGATATACAAGTTACAAATATTTTCTCCCTATCTGTGGTTGCTTTCTCACTCTTATGATGACCTATTTATATTAAAGAAAGAAAAATTGAAAATTGTATGCTGAGGAAATTTTATTAAGTATTGAAATTTTTAATGATAATCAGTGTCATTAAGAAAAAATCCACAGGATCTGCTTTGGTAGTGAGGGTATAAGATTGACCTTAAATTAGACAGTAAGGTAATACTAATTTGTCTTTTAACCGTATTGAAAACCCCATAAGACACAAGTATAAAATGTCTGTAAAAGTTGAACTAAGCATTAACCTGTTGATTAAAATGAGGAGAGTGTGTGGATACCCTACACTTTATTATAATAGAACTTCCTTCAGTTATTGGTTTCAGGAGAGCATTGCTACTTCCCTATGTGTCTTGCCTCCAATGGCAGAGCCCCTTACTCCAACCACTTCCAAAAAATTAGCTGCTGTTTTTATTTTATGAAGGAAAGATGTTGGAAAATGATCTGGGTTTCTAAATGCTACCTGCCTGCCCAGGGCTTTCAACAGGTGTTTCTAACTTCAATCATTACCAATTCATTCCCACTTTTAATGTTCCTGATTGTACTAGTTTTGTAAACCATGTAGACTTCAGGCATATATGATTTTTTTGGTTCCCTTGCAGCAAGGGGGAAAGCAGGCATTCCCATTGTGTTTTTTTTTTTTTTTTAATAGAGGCATGTTTTATTTATTTATTTATTTGTTTGTTTGTTTGTTTTGTTTAACATGCACTGGGTGCAGTCAGAAGCGCGGGAGGGTGAGAGAATTCACCAGAGCCAGAACGGGCAGCTGAGCAGGCAGAAGGACAGAAGTACACTGCTGAGGGGAGCAGCGGGCGGCAGGGGAGGTCTGCGCGCCATGTGGGACCCTCCTCTGGTGGCCGGGGAGCAGCCGGGGATCGAACCGGCGCCGCAGAGGCCGCGGGCAGGTTCGCAACCCAGTGCTCAACAGCTGCGCCACCGGGGAGGCCCCCATTGTGTTTTGCCATCAAATTTCCATCAACAAGAAGGTTATTGTTTCTAATTGTGCCTCAACCACACCCAGATACCTGAACAATTATGTGCATTAAAAACAGACATTATTATTTCAGTACATGCATATTTATTAGTATTAACTATAGAGTTAATTTTCATTTTCATCTAGAGTCACTTTATTAAAACATCATGATACTATACTGACATATTAACAATTTAAATTTATTATAATATATGTAATTTTTGGAAGAATATTCCCATGGAGGTAAGAAGACCTATCTGTCTATTCCTTATATATTAAGATACCAGATAATCTTTCATTATCATACTCCTCCAAGAAAGCATAGAAATCTTTCTATTTCAAAGTTAACTCTTCAAGTATACTCCATGAATTTCAGTATGTAAAAGAATTTTTAAAGCTATTTCAAAATAATAAAAATTTGGATGACAATAATATTATAGAAAGATATAAAAATATAGTATGTTAAGAGATTATTTTAATGAAGAAATAATTTTAAAGATGTATCTAAAAGAATATGAAACAATTATATCAGCGATTTCTTTGCGGACCTCTTTTCATATCTGCATAATGATTATTCATAGATTTTTTTAAAAAATATAATGAGTGTAAAAGGAAAATTACAGATGATTTTATTTCTTATTATTTACACACATATTCATAACAAAACAATTTCAAAATCCTGCATAATTCATATAAACCAGTTTTTTATATATTATTCCTTTATTTTGAATTAATTTATTTGTTGTTATTAAAGTACCATTGATCCACATCCTGCCTGGGCAGAACTATTATATAATTGGTGATTAAGGAAGATAAATGATTCCCAAAGTTGAAGCAAGCAAGGAGTGAAAAGAACACATGCTGGGTGGGCTTTCTTTGAATCCAGATCTGAATTGGCTGTGATTTCATATGTCATCTGCACTCCCTACATCTCAAGGGAATTAGTAAATATGACCACTCAGTGTTTCATATTTAGTAAATATTAGTAAATAGAGTAAAATTAGTAAATATACTAAATTAGTAAATATTAGTAAATATGACCCCTCAGTGTTGCAAATTTATAAAAAATACTATCACTGCTCTGAACATGTCTATTATATATGGTATCTCTTGAAGACATACTCCAATGTGATTTGTGTTCTACACATGAGGAAATTATCAGGGTATTATTTAATAAGATTGGGCTTCCCCAGTGGCGCAGCGGATGAGCGCTGGGTTGCGAAGCTGCCCGCAGCCTCTGCAGCACCGGTTCCATCCCCAGCCGCTGGGCGAGGGTCCCTCATGGCGTACAGACCTCTCCTGCCGCCCACTGCTCCCCTCAGCAGTGTACTTTGTCGGTCTGCCTGTTCTGTTCCCCACTCTGGCTCTGGTGAATTTTCTCACCCTCCCGCGCTTCTGACTGTACCCAGTGCTTGTATAAATAAATAAATAAATCTTTTTAAAAAATTAATAAGATTAAAACTAAGCCCCCACCCCTTGCCCAGCAGTCAGATTCCGGAAGCTTGAATAGATAAAGGGAATTGATAAGGTTGCTATGGAACCAGGCACTGTCACTTTGTCCCTGAATGCAAAAGGAGGACCAGGGCACATTCTGTGCTCAAGGTCAAAGCACAAGACCAGACATACTGGCACTAGCCAGTCCAAACCCACTCTCCAGTTATGAAAAGTTTGCAAAAACAGGTTATAAAGGGAAACCCCAAATCCTCCTTAGCTTGCAGACCTCTCCTGTCTCTCCCATGGCTTCTCTTAGTAGTATATTTCAATAGAGGCCCCATTTCTGACCTCCATTCTGTCTCTGGTGAATTCATTCCCTCCCGCACCTCCAGCTTCACCCTGATCTTCTCACCACAACATAAATAATATTTGCATTTTTATTTGTGCTACAATTTAGACTAGTTATAAGAATTTATCATCCTAAATTATTTGATTTGATAAATTATAATTCTAAGCTTGAATCTTCTAGTTGACAAGGTTTACTGTAAACATATCCAAATCAATTTTTAAAACACTTTTCTTGTTTTTGGAAGAAACTATACTAGATTGCCTGATTGTTGATTCTTGGAGCACTGTGTCAGGTTTGTGATACACAGTGGTTTCCAATAATGTAAATTATTAGTAAAATATTTACTATTATAGTGAAATAATTTCACTATCACTGTCAAGTTCAGCATTTGGAGATTACATATGCTTATCTTCCCGATATCAACTGACTTCATTCCCCTTGAAAATGGGAATACTAATAAACAATAATTCTCAGTATTGATTTGTGCACTGTATAAAATAACCTTTTTATAATATTCAACATATCACCTTGGCATTTAG
Organism: Talpa europaea; assembly: GCF_964194135.1. NCBI lineage: Eukaryota > Metazoa > Chordata > Mammalia > Eulipotyphla > Talpidae > Talpa > Talpa europaea. Next base: position 72,921,136 of record NC_140068.1, read on the forward strand.
GAAATTCTTATTAATCCCATATATGTTTTATTACTATTGAACATATATGAAATAACTTTGATTTGAATTATTTAAAACCCATGAGGATTTTCAGAATTATTCATATGCTTATGGTGTTTTAACTATTACAGAGGAATTTTTACCTGCATTATTTCTTAAGTTTATTTGACCACTTAATGTCAGTATGAGTGAGGGGACATATAAGATCTATAAGAAGAACTGCATTCCATGGATTCATACTTCAGAAAATGCTGTTTCACAGTCATTATCTGCACTACTTAGCACTAGGTAAGTACAGGTTTAATTAAATTAGGACTTCCACTCATAATGCCTAAACACAAAGCAATTTAATTCATCATCACATTTTATGTGTACCATTTTTAGTCATTGTGGCCTATTTATATGAAAATAGACATCTTATTTCCCTGGTTATAAATTTAGTTCCACAGCTAATTTACATCATTTTTAAAATTTAAGTATTACTTTGAAACAGTGGAAATGAGATAATGTATAATATATAAAAACTAATTATGGTTCCCTGCTAGAATTGTATATTGAAAATAATTTTTATAAAGAAAAACTTTAAAAAGATGTAATTGCTCATTTTTAAGATTCATATTTATTTACTAAATGTCTTACTGGATTATATGACTTTTAACTTTCTGTCTTATTTCAAACCTCAAAACTATTTATCTTTTATATGAGCACTGAGAGGCACTGCAATGAAATCACACTGTTAACCCAATACCAAATAATAAATTCTGAAGTGCTTAATTTGTCAAATAAAAACAGCCATTGAACCTATAAAAACATAACCAAATAAAGATGAATTAACTTTGTTGTGGAGAAGTTTCTTTGGGGGCAGGAAAGTGATTATGATGTTAAATCAACATTTCAAATATAAATGATATATGGGAGTCTTCACTAAACAATAAAAAATAAATTCATCCTCAAGAAAAATGTGTAATTTTTAAAATAACAAAATAATATTGTGTACTTAGTCCAAAAATTATTCCCCAGGGCAATGTTTTTTTTTGTTTTCCTCCATTGTGAGGTTGGTGCTTAAAAATGGAGAAATAAAAGTTAAAAACAAACTGATTTTGATCCCCCATTCTCCATCTTTTCATACATGTGTCTGGGCATTATATCTAATCTCTGAAAGTTTTAGTTTATGATTTTTAAAGTAGGAAGCACCCTATAGAGTATTTAGGAGGCTTACATAAGATTAAAAAAAAAAAAAATGACAAATGCTTTAGGCAAGCAGGTAAATCTAGAAACAAGGGAGTCTCCTCAACCTCCTTCTCAAGTACAAAGGCTTGGATCCCAAAACAGAAACAGAAAGTTTAATAAATGGGTTTTATTTTTATATGAACAAATTTAATTAGGTTAGTTTAGGAATTGTGTGTGTGTGTGAGATAGATCTATATATAAATTATATATTATATGTTATCTCTTGATTACACACACACACACACACACACATATGCTTCAAAAGGCAGCCAGGGAATTAAGACTTATCTAACATCTTCAGCTAAGTAAGGAAAGGAGAAGGGATCTGAGGACATAAAGAGAAGCAAGGGAATTTACAGGAAGGGAATTTACAAAATTTACATATCTGTCTGAATTTCAAGAAATTGGGCCTCCCTGGTGGCTCAAGGGGTTAAGCACCATGCTATGAAGCAATCCGCAGCCTCTGCAGCACTAGTTCAATCCCCAGCCAGCCAGGGAACAACCCACATGGCGCAGCAGACCTCTCCTATCTCGCCCGTTACTCCCCTCAGCAGTATTTCAGTGGATCTGCCTGTTCTGCTCCCCACTCTGTCTCTGGTGAATCCTCTCACCCCTCCCCCTTACACTTCTGGCCTGTACCCAGCTCTTGTATGCATAAACAAATAAATCTTTAAAAAAAAAAAAAAGAAATAATTTAAGTTCTTTTAGATCTGTGTTAGTGGAACATGTACATTCTTTCCATCATAAACAATCAGATACTGTTTTTTATAACTAGGGTTTCTTTGAAGCACAAATATCCCAAAAGAAACCACTTATATAATTTAGTTTTAATACCAGGTCTGTTTTATTCAATCATAATATATTGTGGTTCAAATGGTACTTTCAGCATCAGATTCAGTTTCTCTGGGACTCACTGTGACCATTAATACACAGTGTGAATACACCTAAAATTTTTGGGGAACCCAAGAGAGGCAATCAATCTTCATAACCATCTTCACAGGCCCCATCTTGTATAAAGGGATCTGCTGCCTGAAGGTAAAGTTAGTCTTTTCTGATGGGGGAGGAATAAAAAAAAAGATTAAATAATGGGTACTCAATTTTGAGTATTCATTAGCAAGGAAAGAATTAAATCCTACATTGCCTTCCTTTAGCATCATCATATCTTTTTTTTTAAAAGATTTATTTATCCATGCATATAAGACCTGGGGTACAGGCCAGCAGTGGGGGGCGGGGTGAGATGATTCACCAGAGACAGAGTGGGGAACAGAATAGGTGGACTGACCGAAATACACTGCTGAGGGGAGCAGCGGGCGAGTCAGGAGAGATCTGCTGCGCCATGTGGGTCACCTCCCTGGCCGGGGATCGAACTTGTGCTGCAGTGACTGCAGACACCTTCATAGGTTGTGTCTTAACCCCTTGTGCCACCAGGCAGGTCTGCATCATCATATCTTTGTCAGGATAAGTGAGAACTATTTAGAAGTCTCCCTATCAAGAATAATTACATTTTTAAAATCAAAGACTCATTCTTTTATTATTTTTTTTAATTTTAAAAGTTCAGGTTTATTAGGAAAAAAAAGAATGAGAGGCACCTGCATAATCACAGGTGGGCAGAGCTGTTACTACAATTTTGCAAAGAGAAAAGGTTTATGAAAAGAAACACCTGCATAGTCACAGGCAGGCAGGAGAGCTGCAATGATTTACTCTCAAAAGCAATGCACATATATAAGCTAAATTCAAACTTGTGATTATTGGCACAGCTCTGGCAGGGTAAAAATCTTTTGGATTATTTCCTGGGTTCAAATCCTCTTTGACTTTCTAATAAATTCTTTGCCTAACTACTTTGACCTTATTTTCAGTTAACAATGGCAACTCTATACAAATGAGACTGAGATGAAGAGTTAATGCATACATGCATAAATCAGCAAATTACAGGATCTAACTGGCCTAGTATAACCCACAGGAGGTGATGTGGTTTCTTTTCCACCATGACTGAGGGGTAAATTTTGCAAACGTTACTTAGGTTGTTAGCCTTGGATTTCTGGGAAGTGTGTTTGGCTTTCACCATGAACAGACTCTTAACCTGCCCTCTCGTCTGTTGCTTGTTTCCAAATAAATTCATTGTGTTATTGGAATAACTGATTGTTTTGTTTGAGGTCAACATATTTGGTAACCTATCCAGGGATCTAGAGATTAACTTCTGACCTCTCCAAGGCTGGTGGAAAAAAGATGTTGGTGCCCATGGAGAGGAATTTAACTCTGTTTTCTCAAAGACCCTGGGAGCATTCGTCTAAATTTTCTCCTGATTTAGATGACTTCAGGGAATTGGAGTTGATCTCTTCAGGGAATTATTTGGAAATTTACTGTCTACTTAAGACCTTGTATTATATGGGGATATCTCTGCAGTATGTAAATGCCTCTTCAAAGATCTATGCTACCCCAGTGCTAGTTTTGGAAAGATGTTTAAATTTAGGTGACTAGTAATAGAGTAGTGCCTTTTATCCAATTCACTGGGGACAGATTCTCCCCCTAGGATTATGCCACTGACCTGCATGCATAAAACTGGCAATAAAATGCATTGTTTTTGAGAAAAGAATACCTGTGGAACTGTGCTTTGTTTGCACTTAGCCTGATCTCTCTTATGATTAGCTACACCATTAAAGGCAGTGTTCAGATTTACATTATTTTAAGAAGTTTCCATTTTGAACTTAACCTGATTTCCTTCTGGGGACAGGGATCATCTATAAAAAAGCAGATGATTTGGGGAATTCCTGAAAATAATAAAATAATAATAATCAACATTAATATTAATAATTTTAAAAGAAATGGAACCATGGTTAAGAGTTTTTAGGGCACTCTCCCATCAGGAATCCCTGTCCACTTAATATTTCAGACCCATGGTCCTTCTACATGTACATTTCTAACTAAGTGGATTAAATTAGCTAAAAGCAATTTAAAACTCCAATGGGCATTAGGGAGTATCTTGGACCTCCTTAAATTTGCTTTTCTTAAAACTAAATTGGACACCTGTAGCTCTGAAATTACTAAAACTAAGTAGAAGTCTGTTTTAACTGGTAGATGGAGGCTTCCAAAAGCAACCAAAAGTTTTAAATCAAAAGTCTAAAACATCTTTGCAAAGTATTTTAGCATTTACTGAGGCGAACAACAAACAATGAAAAACAAAATGCAATTGTTTCTGAAGCCTTTGTTTCTGTCTCCTCCCTCACCTTCTTGATGCCAGGACCTGTGGGTACAATCATTATTCAGGCCCATATCTGCTGCCTTTCTCCTCTGTTCCTCTTCTTTTGGTCTTAAACACCCCAATGCTGCCACAAGTTCAGACCCTGCTCCAGCACAGTCATTGTCTTTGCTTTGGGGACCTCCTACCTCCCTTTAGAATCTCAGCCTACACAGTTCAGTTCTGCTTAACTAAATCTTTACGCTGAGGTTCCATCTGAGCCTTCATCCTCTTAATTCATTACAATGTGCCCTTTTAAAACTAAGCCTTCTGAGAATCTAAACAAATCTCAGATCTCTTATATTCCTTAACTAAGCAAAGATTGCCTCCAGAGTTAAGAAACTTCCTTTAAGTAACTGATGACTTTCATAGACTTGCTGAAGAATTAGATGCCATGATGTAAATTTACCAAACTAATTTTCTGACACATATAAGTTAATTGACATGCTTGTGAGGGTCAACCAAGTATTAGATGAAACTTTCCAGATGAGAAAATTCTAAAAAGAATTTAGCTAAACAACTGCCTAACTTTTCTCAAGAGGCTAAAAAGCTGACTGATAAATTTTACCAAAGCCTTTTCACAGCCTTTCCTAAGTCTGTTTGATTGAAATACAATCTAAGCTTGTACACAAAAACTTGATGTCCATGTTTATTATAACGATAATTGATTTCAAATTGTTTTCAAAGAACATTCAGGGTTTATTTCTTTGATGTTAGATGGACAAGGTTTGCCTTCATTTCTAAGTATGTTATTGGACTAAACTAAAGCTCTTTTAGTTAAAAGAAATCTGTTAGGCTGTGAGACAGGTCTGCTTCAAATTTAGTTAACATAGCAAGTTAGCTTGATTGCATTTTAGATGAGCTACCTAGAAGAAACACTGTAAAAATCCTTCATCTTCCATCTTGCCAAGTGAAGCTTCCTATATGGAATCAATTGCCCCCTAGTATTCACCACTATTATAAGAAACCAGGACATAAGAAAAGAGATTGGCACAAACGTAAGAGTTTTAAACCAGCCTTTACAAAGTTTTACTAATTTCTAATAATGGGGCTTCCAGGACTACAAGAGTTTTTCCCAAGCCTCTTTCTTAATTGCCTGGGAGAAACAACTTCCTAATAAGCTCTTCATGTGGACATAACACCTAGGAAAATTCTTCTTGAGGGATCCTTCTTGAGCCCATCAAATATGAGGATGTAACTGACTGCTGATCGGCCATGCTTTCAGAGGAAGATATAGATCAAAAGGAATGTGGGGCCTCCCTGATGGTGCAAAAGGTTAAGATGCAACCTATGAAGCTGTCCACAGCCACTGCAGCTCAAGTTCGATCCCCTGGCCAGACAGGAAGAAACCCACATGGCACAGGAGATCTCTCCTGCCTCGCCCACTGCTCCCCTCAGCAGTGTACTTTGGTCAATCTGCCTGTTCTGTCCCCCACTCTATCTCTGGTGAATCCTCTCACCCCCACACCTGTACCCCAGCACTTGTATGCATAAATAAATAAATCTTAAAAAAAAAGATTTATTTATTTATTTATACAAGCGCTGGGGTACAGTAAGAAGCGTGGGAGGTGAGAGAATTGACCAGAGCCAGAGCGGGGAGCAGAACAGGCAGACGGATGAAGTACACTGCTGAGGGGAGCAGCGGGCGGCAGGAGAGGTCTGTGTGCCATGTGGGACCCTCCCCCAGTGGCCGGGGATCGAACCGGTGCTGCAGAGGATGCGGGCAGCGTCGCAATCCAGCGCTCAACCACTGTGCCACCGGGAAGGCCCCAAATAAATAAATCTTTGAAAAAAAAACAAAAGGAATGTGAACATTAATATACAGAAGTCCTATTGAGTTATTTTTGATTGTGTCTTTTTTATTGTGGTAACGTTTTATAGCAATCTATGATTTGGGGGTAGGTGTAAGTTCACATCTATTCAGATATGAATGAAGTTGAGAGGCTAAAGTGTGCCCACACCTGCATAAATCAACAACCATAGGACCCTTAAGGTTTTCCCTCTTCCAAGGAAGGTGATGCTGTTTCCCCCTCTAGTAGAGTTGAGGAGGCTCGCCAATATTTATTTAGGAATTTGCTAGGCTTGGATTCAAGAAAGTACAAGTGCACTTTGCCATAAAATGTCTTCTTTTTTATTGTTTGGTTTCAAATAAAAACATTTTTGTTGTTGGAATAACAGATTGCTTTTGTTTGAGGTCAACATCACATGTTTGAGAACTGGAAGACTTTTACTATTTTTTTTTAAAGATTTATTTATTTATGCATACAAGAGCTGGGGTACAGGCCAGAGATGTGGCGGGGGGGGGGGTGGTAGTGGTGAGAGGATTCACCAGAGACAGAGCGGGGACAGAACAGGCAAACTAACTGAAATACACTGCTGAGGGGAGCAGCAGGAGACACAGGAAGGTCTGCTGTGCCATGTGGGTAGTTCCCTGGCTGCCTGGGTTCGAACTCCTGCTGCAGAGGCTGCAGATTGCTTCATAGTGCGGTGCTGAACCCCTTGCACCACCAGGGAGGCCCACTTTTAATAATTTAAGCAGAGTTAAAACACTAGTAGAAATTCTCATCCACTGTAACTTCTTAAAGTCATATTTTTTAAATTATTAACATAATCTTACTGATACTGAATCTCTGAGAAGTAAAAGCAAATAAAAGAAGGTCAAGACCACCATTTTCTCTTAGGCAATGGCTGCTCTCTCCATAAGCGATCAATACATAAAAAACAGAAGTCACCCCATATCACTATAATTTAGAAGAAGAGATCTTTGCTGGTCTGAGCAAATGTATAAAAACACAAAGTTTGATTCTCTGAAATCTCTGTGCCTTAAACAATATATCTTAGAGTGTATCATCATGAACACTCTGGTTCAAATTCTCTGCACATTTGAAATCTCTTAGAGATTAATACCTGAGGTCTCTAAGAGGGTTACATGTCCAGCATTCCTGAGGCTATCTGAAAAATCAATTCACATTTTTATACTCTGTGTGTGTGTGTGGGGGGGGGAGAGAGATAGAGAGAGAGAGTGTGTGTGTGTGTGTGTACTGCATTTTCTCTTCCTGAAATTATTTTTTCCTCAGTCCTCTTTATCTGTCTGGGAAATTTACTTAGCTTTCAAAGTTCATTTCTAACATTACTTCATTCGGTCTCTCTTCCCATGCCTTTTGTGGATATTTGTCTCCTACAGTATTTTTCTTAGCATTTTGTTCGTAACTCCTAGATCACTTAGCATATTGGATAGTAATGATCTGCTTTGTAGGACCATTTTTACACTCATACCCCAAGTCTTCTTGCTTTGAAAATACAGATAATACTACACTTTATGTTCATACCCATACATAGTAGAGGATGAACACACAATAAGCAGAACTCAGTATTTACATATTCTATAATGCGGTTTATATAATTCTTATTTTAAGTGAAAACCATCAAATAATTTTTTTCAAGCACTTTGATCATAATTTCCACATTGTTTTCTGTTATTTTTCTTTAATGACCTGCAGAAAAGGTCCTAAAATGTCCTTTAATGTAAATTGGTTCTAATACACAACAACTTCAGGAATCAAAACTCTTCATTTTCTAGAGTATAGAGGGGAAAAAATCATAATAATCATGTCAACTGATATTCAACCCAAAGGAGAAATGAAGGTATAAAATGCCAATTGTTTACACACCATTACATTTAATAAAATTATAAAATCAATGGATGCACTCAGATTAACTCGTAAATGAGTAATTTAGGAGAATAATCTTATTTACTTTAACTAAACGGCAATGAAAACTTAAAAAAAAACGTTTGTGAGTAGTGATATTTCCTTTTTTCTTAGTGTTCATTGTAACTAGTAACTTCTATGACAGTTTATCCAAATATGTTGACATGAAGCATCAAATAAAATCTGACATTTTTAATGTTCCAATATCCCCCTGTTTTCATTAAACAATGTTAGCACCTCTTAGGAAGGCAATGTGAATGTTGAGTAGAAGAATCTTATAATTACTATATAGGTTGGGGTCAGGTTTAAGTTTGTTTTTGTTTTTTTTTTAATTTTTTCTTTGATTAGTTGATGACATACTTCTGGATTCAACATACTATGAGAAATTCTAAAGTAAATCACATTTTTTGCTATTTTCAACATACGGTAACTGTTTCAGTGAACTCAGTCACCTCTGTGACTCTAATTGAAAGAGAAATTAGCTTTCTGTAGTTGGTGTATACAAAACTTTCTTCTATTTGTGACTCTCTTCACTTGCTGAATAATGAGTGGCTTCAAATCCATTTATTTCTCAAAAGTGAAAAGTAGCTAAAATTTTATGGGTGTATGAGTAGCATTTAGTCACATTTTACAGCATTTGTACAATTTGTGTCTGCAGATACAGCAGTCAAAATCATGTTATGTTTATTCATTGATCCCTGGCTAAACATTTAGGTTATCTCCATAACTTGGATTCTGTGAATAAGGCTGTGTTGAACATGGGAGTGCAGCTATCTCTCTGAAATCCTAATTTTAATTATTTTGAAATATATATCCAGAAGTAGGATTGCTGAATCACATAGTAGTTCTATTTTCAGGGTTTTTTTGTGTTTTTTTTTTTTAAGTAGAGGGATTTCCATGACATTTTTCATAATAGTGCCAATCCTTACAGAACAGCATCCAAGGATTCCAATTTCTCCACTATATGTTTTGAAAAATAATAACCACGCTAACAAGTATGAGGTGATATCTCATTGTGGCTGTGATTTGCATTCCCCTGATGATTACTGATGTGGAGCATCTTTTCACTTAGTTGTTAACCATTTGTATATATTCTTTGGGGAAATATCTTTGCTCAGTTTTAAATTGGGCTATTTGGGCTTCTGCTTTTAACTTGTATGATCTCCTTATATAATTTGATATTAAAACCTTAACTGATATATGTCTGCATACATTATTTCTGTACATTTCTGTTCCATAGGTTACATTTTCATTGTATTTTTTTTCTTTACTATTTACTTTTTACTATTTACTTTACTTTTAGTTTGTCTATTTTTGCTCTTATTACTTTTTCTTTTGGTGTTATGTCTAAGAAACTGTTACTAATACCTAAGTCAAGAAATTTTTCCTCCAAGATTTTCTGTAAATTTTTTACAGTTTCATATCTTATATTTAAATTTTTAGTTTATTTGAGTTGATTTTTGTGTATGGTATAAAAAAGTTTATAAAATAAGGGTCCACTTCCATTCTTCTGCATATGAAATGTTCTTTCCTCAGTAGATGTTCTTGTTTCCATAACTGGATATTAACTCACAGTATATACATGAGTTTATTTCTGAGCTCTATATTTTGTATGTCTATTTTTATATGAGCATCACACTCTTTTGTTCCTGCATTTTTTTTATTATATTTTCAAGTTAGGAGACTTTATCAAGCTTGATTTGGTTATTTATGGTCTTTTGTAATTCTATATGTGTTTCAGGATTTTTTTTTCTAGTTCTATAAAAAGCATCAGTGATATTTTGGTAGGAGTTGCATTGATTTCATAGATTTTTTTGATTAATATAGATATTTTAATATTATCAAATGTTCCACTCCATGAACATGGGTATCTTTCTATTTATTTGTACCTACTTTAATTTCTGTCAATAGCATTTTATAGTTTTCAGTGTACAAATATTTGACCTCTTTGGTTAAGTTTAATCTTCACTATTTTACTCTCCTTGATGCTACTATAAATGACTTTTTAATTAGTTTTGATAGTAATTATTAGTATATAGAATTGCCATTGATATTTGTATGTTGATTTTATATCCTAAAACTTTGCTACATGTTTTAATTATAGGATGAGTTTATCTCAACCTATTAAATTCACATTAAAGTCCATATATGAAAAGCCCACAGTTAACATCATATTCAATGGATTTAAATATGATATTTTCATCTAAAATCAGGAATAAGGGCCTCCCCAGTGGCGCAGCGGTTGAGCGCTGGGTTGTGAAGCTGCCCGCGGCCTCTGCAGCACCAGTTCGATCCCTGGCTGCTCCCCCACCACCGGAGGAGGGTCCCGCATGGCGCGCAGACCTCTTCCTGCTGCCCGCTGCTCCCCTCAGCAGTGTACTTCGGTCCTTCTGCCTGCTCTGTTCCCCGCTCTGGCTCTGGTGAATTCTCTCACCCTCCCGCGCTTCTGACTGTACCCAGTGCTTGTATAAATAAATAATAATTAAAAAAAAAAAAAAAAAAACAAGCCCAGAATTAAAAAAAAAAAAAATAAAAAAAAAAAATAAAATCAGGAATAAGGCAAGATTAGGCCTTTAAGTTTTATGTAATATTCATGGTGACTCCTTAAGCAAATGAAATGGAATGTGGGTCAACATATAATTTAGAAAAAGATTAAGTAAGCAATAGAAAATTAAAGAATATATTAGTATATTTAACTATGTAACTTTTATCTTTGCTGTTTTATTCATTAAGAGTTAACATTACTTCTAATAGATTACTTGCTTCTCTAAAATATCAAGGAAATAATTTCTAAAATTTATCTCTATCTGTATCATCTCTGTATCCATCTATCTATAATCTATCTACCTATCTAATCTATCAGAACAATTTGTAATTTAAATTAAATTTTAATTTGTAGTCATTGAATTTTGCAAAAGTCCATTTATTGTGTGGATTATTTAAAACAATTTAAATTCATATTACATGTATTACTCTATTAAATTTTACTATATGTATCTTTATCATATACCCAATGAAGTTTGTAAATATAAAATTAGGCTGTTAAAACTATTTGTTTGATGAACTAATCAAGGTATGAACAATATGGGGGTTTTAATGTTTTCTATCAATCAATGAATCAACATTTAGTAAAACCTGGATGTTTTGAACTACATTAATGCAAGGTAAATAGACTTAACAGTTTATAGAAAAGTATTAAAATAATTTTCCACTAATGGATGTCATCATTCATTTGTGAAGAGTGCTTCAGGCAAAATTTTTAAATAGGTAAGGTTTTCGTTAAATTTCTGTATCTAGTTATTTTGTAATTTACTCCCTTCACCCTCTTTTCATGATTAACTATCCAAATAGTCTCATGTTGCTTTTAAAATTTCCCTAATAACAAATTAATTCATTCCACATTGAGTTGCTATTTATTCTTTTATTCTTCACAATATTGTTTTCTTCTTTAAAACCTGTCCAGCAGTGGGCACAGGATAATTTAATGGGTAGAAAGAAAAAACTTCCAAAAGGTAAAATTAAAGCTATCAAGAGCAGGCTATTGAAAAAGAACTTTGGAGATAATATACCAGATACTTTTTACATTATTGCGCACAGAGCACTATGACATTTTTCCAAGTTTATAATGTTCTTTTTAGGTGTGGAAAAAAATGGAAACGATAGTCAAATTAACTACCTATTAGGTGTCCTAATGCTTACCTTTAAATATTTTGAAATTTCCTACATGCCTGAAATTTCCTTTCACAGTAGATATGCACTATTGTCCTTGATCTCCTGCTCTGAATTTTTTTGATTACAATTGCTCCTAAGGGCTAAACCATTAATACATACACCGACATAGTTGTTAACTTCTCCAAAAGCAAGCAAATAAGCAAAACAGCAATACATTTGCTCATAGTAGAGTAATTGTGCCAGAACTTTGCTAAATAATTCTGTAACTAGTGAGACTATACCATAAATATCCCTCAACAACATCTCTTTATAAATGGCCGTAAGACTAATTCACATCTGGCAGACAAACTTATTATGGACTGCTTAATTAGAAATCGATTTCTTCTTCATATGTATGTTTCTACATACAAGTCATAGTAATGCTCTAAAGCAATTAATGTGAAAATTTCATTGTAGAGACACTCATTAAATACTTGAAAACCATGTGCATTTTCTGTTTGCTTTTTTCAAAAGAGAGGTCAGAATGATTAAAAGAACAAGTAGAAATTCATTGACTGAGCTAATATCATTATTTTTAGGATGAAAGTTTAAAGTGCTATGTAAGAAAGTGGTCATTTGTGTGTGATACTAACTGCAGAAGACGTCCCCTGCAGAGTTCTGGCAGAATGCCTAGTATTTCAGAAGATGTTTAGCTTTGATTCAAACTTTGAAAGGAAAAATGGAATAGTTCTTTATTTTCTCAAGTATGCTTCCTAACTATGGTTATTATCTTAAGAATGATTTACTTTTATCACAGAATACATTTTAGTGACAAATTGATCTGTAGTGATTTCTTTCAATCTTAATTCAATGTGGTTTTTTGATGGGGTTTGGAATATTGCAAGAATCAATTGAGGAGAATACAGAGATCTTATATGAAAGTCTAGATGAGAATTAAGCACATTATAAACAGACAAATATATAGATGTAGACATCTCAATTTTATAATGATATAGTAATTTTTAATATTAGAAAATCAATAAATAAAATTAGTGGCAACCTACCAAAATACACATAAGCACATCTTTCAATTTAAGTTTTGTATAATAGTAGCAGAATGTTTGGAAATTATAAACATTGTATTCATAATATACTAAATGATGTGGTCTATTTAACAATGTAACTACGAGAAAAAATATATGTATTATATAGTATTACTACTTTTGTTTTATTCAGATGAATTATATGCTGAAAATGGAGGATACAATTGCAAATAATGAAGAATTTTCAGGAAAGACTCCAAAATCTTATCATTTTTTGATGCTATATAGGTTATTTAAAGACACAGATTGCAGGGGCAGGAAGGGACACAGAGCAGGTTTATCTATGATACGAGCACATCAGGTAAAGGAGAGTCCTGTTGTCCTCGGTGGCTTTCTCAGGCTTTTATTGAGCTTTACATGCAGTGCGGAAAACAGGTACACAGCAGGCAGGGGTTCCTGGGGGCTAGGAGGCTAGCAGGCCTCCAAGCCCCCAGCAAGTCTTCACCCTGGGCTTCTTTTTCCTTCTTCTAGCTTTCTTTCTCCCCTTCTCTCTCCTGTCTCTCTCCAGCTTCTGCTTCTCTTGATGACTATCTCAATACTCCTCTGGTGGCCCATAGGAGTAAACAACACAACAATGTTACATCTGCAAGTGCCCCATCAGGCAGGGCAATCCTAATGGTGGGAGAGCAAAAAAGTCTGAAAAACCATTTACCCTACACAGATGAATTCAAGTTTGCTGTTTTAAGAATGGTATCAAAATGTAAATTTTGGAGGAATGCAAGCTACTTTACTTAATCTTTTTCTCTCAGAGGACTTTTTGAAATTAAAAAAAACTTTAAAAATGCAACATTTTATTACTAAACACCAGCACACACATACATATACACACCCATGTATTTAATTTCTTCAAAATGTTAGTTTTAATTAGTTTCAATGATGTTTAATCCATCTTTAATTTAATCCATGCACTAATTTCAGTGTGTTTAAAATGACATATGTTGACTTTAAATTCCTAAGTTGATAAAATTTGAAAGAATAATACTGTGTATATATCTAGCAGCAATAATGCTAATAAATAAGACCATGATACACATGTGGCATTTTTTTTAAGATTTATTTTCGTTTATGCATAAAATAACTGGGGTGTAAGCAAGAGGTGCAGGGGGTGTGGGTGTGTGATGGTGGGAGGATTCACCAGAGACAGACAGGGAAGCAGAACAAGCAGACATACTGAAACACACTGAGGGGTGCAGCAGGCCAGACAGGAGAGGTCTGCTGTGCCATGTGTGTCTGGTCCCTGGCAGGGGATCGAACTCATGCTGCAGTGGCTGGTACTAGATTGATTGAGCTGAGACTTAGCCCCTGTGCCACCAGGGAGGCCCCGCATGTTGCATTTTAGAGGTAGGTTTGCAATAATAACAATGTGCTGCTACTCATAGAGATTATCCCTAGTTTGGAACTACATAGACCACTCCTGCAACATTTCTCCAATGTGGAAATTTAGGAATTGCAGTGAATGAGAAAAAGTACATCAGGGCTAACTTTTATTAAGACCCTGGTAGAGTCCAGGTGAACAAGACAAATCCACACAACTTAATTCATATACCAAATCAAGGGAGGAGAGCACAGGGCATTGCACTGTATATAACCACATTCAAACATGGGCAAGTTGAGGCCGTGGAAAGATGGGCAGGATAGGGCCTCCCCTCGTGGTGCAGGCAGTTGAGCACCATGCTGTGAAGCTGTCTACAGCCTCAGCAGCGCTGGTTGGATCCTGGCCAGCCGGTGAGGGTCCCTCTGGCACGGCAGACCTCTCCTGTGCGCCCGCTGGTCCCCTCAGCAGTGTATTTTGTCAGTCTGCCTGTTCTGTTCCCCGCTCTGTCTCTGGTGAATCCTCTCACCCTCTCGCGCATCTGGCCTGTACCCTGGTTCTTGTATAAAATAAATAAATGAATCTTTAAATAAATAAATAAATAAATAAATAAATAAATAAATAAATAATTGGCCTTAAAAAAAAAAAAAAAGATGGGCAGGGAGTCTTTTTGAAAACCCTTCTAACTTAAAGGACACAATACCAACATAATCATATTGTTTATTAGTGTCATAATGTTTATTTGCAAGTTTGCAAATGAGAAATCAATTATGGGCAGACTTACTTTGAGGCCTATAGGAAGAATTTCTATAAATTTCAACTAATATTAATTTGCTAACATTTGTCCTCCTATTATACTGTAATTTACTTTTCATAATTTATTTCCACAATGGGAAAGTGCTACACAGGCCAGACTTGCAAGTAGTCTGTGTTCTTGAAAAATTTAGACTTTTAATATGTTTCAAAATGTAGGCTTTTAAATAGGTAGCCCAATTTGGACCCTGTTCTCTTACAACTACTATAACTAGTGGAATAAGCAATCATTTTCTCACTAAAGCAGTAGGAACTAGTTTTAAGTTTTCATTCCGTTTACCTCAAAATTAATCTAGATACCACAAATATACACACAAATGCATCATAAACTCATTCACCACTAGAAGGTCTGTAACTGTCATCAGTTCCATGTCATCAAGGCAGAATAAAGTGAATACACTCCTTGTGATTTTTAAATCCTTATCACAGGTGCTTGTGAAGTTGATTCTAATCAAGTAACTGAACATTCATAAGTGTATATATATTTGTGTGTGAATATATATATAACACAGATAAATATAAAGACATTACTTATAAATCACACACATATGTAAAATTTTTATTTATATGTGAATACATATACCTTATATATTTTCATTTATGACTTGCTTGATTTGATAAAAATGTGTGGGAGAAACTGGGAAAACACAGTATGGTTAATTTTACATCTTGCATCTCTAAGGCATTTATGGACAATCCTGTCTAGCTACATTTGTAAAGGCAGGTAATTGGTTTAGATTATATTTGGTTTCTAGTTCAAAGATCTCTTTTGCCTTCCAGTCCTGCTGAAATGATGTATTTCTTTCTTTTGATTATGATCTTTCCTAGTTAGAGCTTAGATAAATCCCATATCCCCTTAAGAGCTAAATGATTCTTCCAGAATTATATTTTCCCATTAGAGACCTGATCTGGTCTTCAGCAAGAAAGTGTTCATTTCAAAAATAGACATTTCAAAATGGTTGCACTGCAGAAGATGACTTTGCAAATTTGGATATCATTTTTAATTATTTATGTACATTTTCAAGTCAATAAGTTAGCTCATTTTGTATTAAACTGAAGCATTAATGTAATAACAAGATGTCTAAATTTCATACACTTTACCTCCCCCAAAACAAGGCAATCAAATGTGGTTGCTTGAGTATGTAAGTTCCATAAATGATACAAAACATTGGTCACAGAATGATACAAAAAATTGTCACAGAAGAGTTGAGAGACAATTTGATCTGTGCATTAGATACAATAGGCCAACCACTTCATCTTATTTTCTAGGAGATAGTAAATTTCAAAAAAAATTTGAGAAAATAACTGTTAAGTATTTATTAATATTTCATCTGTCTCAAATGGTTTAAAAACATATTGGCTGAATTTTTAATTTAATAAAGTTACTTTTTAATATATGTCTAACTATGAGTTTCCAGAAAAGGAGCAAGAGCAAGTATGTCAAGTTCACAAGTCACAGAAACTAAACTTTCTCAAGAAAATTATTAAAATGATACCTATTAGAATTATTACAAGCTTATACAGAGCTATTAAATTATATACACAGACTTAAACTTCATGGACATACTGAACTTTACATTTTCCTGTTCCTGATTTTTAGTTTGCTTATTAATTCTCTTTATTTTTATAATGAAAAGATAACCATCTGTGTAATCAGTTCAGGCTAACTCATAAAGGTTGAAGTGATACTATTGCAGAAATATTTTTACTTGCTTTTAAAAATAAACTAGCTTGGATATATTCATTTTATACTGAGCATTTTTCAATGCACCAACATATTTCTCACTCTATTGCAAAGCAGGAGATGAATAATAACTTTTCAGAAAATAGAGGACATCCAGTATAGTAATTATATTACTCAATGACAAAGAATACAAGAGAAGTGGAAAATGTATGCTACTAGAAAGGCTGGTAATTGCTAGGGTATGCTGAGTTCTGTATATTTATTTGCTCAAATGTACCACGTAAAATATGATCTAGTTATCAAAAGGAAGGGTCTACATTTTAAAGTACTTCAGGTCAACATCATAAATTTTATGAATTCAACCATAACAAAACTTCAAATTGTCATATCCACAGAGCATATACAGTAAAGAAGAAAAGATAATTTTTTTAGAATTTATCAACTAAAATGCATTTTATTTCACAATTTCTCATCTGCTTTACTGCAAATCTAACATGCCTAGTCAACTTTCTTCTTTCTTTTATTATGATTTTTAAAAGGGTTCTGCACTTCCATGTCCCAAAAATATTCTTAAAGAGCTTGATTTGTTTTTTATATATTTTTGAGTAAGTCATGAAAACTTTGCTGAAAAGGAAATACTCATCCTCTTAGGGACATAAGAGAACCCAGATAACCAAAGTAACCTTGAAAAAGAACAAAGTTGAAGGACTTAGGCTTCTTGATTTCAAAACTTACTATAAAGTTATAGTAGTCAAACCCTAAGGGATTCGCAAAAGGGTAGATATACAGACAAAAAGTATAACAGAGAGCCTAAAAATAATGTTCACGTAAATGTTCAAATGATTTTCAGTAAGGGTGACAAGAGCATTCAACGTGAAAAGAAGGTCTTTTCAACAAATGGTGCTAGAAAGGATAGATATTCACATGCAAAAGAATGCTCAAATACACTAAGGAAAAAAACTCAAAATGTATTAAATACTAAAATATAAAAACATAATCTATGAAATACATAGAACAAAATGGCAAAATTTTGAGCATTGATTTGATAATGATTTCTTAGATGTGAAAAAAGTTACAGGTAATAAAAGAGAAATATATTGGATTGCATCAAAATTAATGTCCATTCTCATTACCTACTCCATTTATATCACTCTCTTCAAATATATTGTTATTGTTGTTAATTATATGAAATATTTTTAGATGTTTTTAAGTTTATATTTAGCTTTATAATATAATTCCTATTGTCCCACCTACTTTGTCTGTATATATATATATATATATGTCTGTGTATGTGTGTATGTATGTATGTATATGTATGTGTATATATATGTGTGTGTATATATATACATATACATACATACATTGATAAGAATTCCATTTACTTATTTTAACTGCTGGATGATAATTTTGTCTATTAATACAAGTCTCTTTATCTGTAGCCCATAAGATGTATTTTTTTAATTTTTTTTCAGTTTCTTTTTACAAAAAGTCATGAAATAGACATCTATAGTAAAGTTATCTATTCATATGTGTAAATATTTATGTAGGTCATATATCTGCAAACATAAAATTGTTCACACATTACAGATGTTTCAAGTCCTCTTAGATGTTCTCTGACATACAGCACAGTGGCTGCACCCATTTATCCTCTCCCCAATAGGGTATGAGCATTTTCAGTTCCCAAAAATCTCCCCAATGCTTACTATCCATTGTTTGCTTTTTTTAAAATATAGTCATTTTTAACTGGTATAAATTTATATCTCAAGATTTTTTTTATCTCAGTTTTTTTATTACTTACATGGTTAACACCTTGAATGTTTATTTTCTCTTCCTATGTTAGTTCATATCATCTGACATTTGTCTACAGAATGATTTTTTTTTTAGGTCCTATTGGAGTTTTTGTACGTCGTGTATATTATTCTCTCCAATCATAGGAGACATTATTTTATTTTATTTTTAATTTTTTTTAAGATTTATTTATTTATTTACAAGTACTGGGTACAGTCAGAAGCACGGGAGGGTGAGAGAATTCACCAGAGCCAGAGCGGGGAACAGAACAGGCAGACCGACGAAAAACACTGCTGAGGGGAGCAGCCGGCGTGGCAGGAGAGGTCTGTTGCACCATGTGGGACCCTAGCCGGCGGCCAGGGATGGAACCCGTGCTGCAGAGGCTGTGGGCAGATTCACAGCCCAGCGCTCAACCGCTGTGCCACCAGGGGAGGCCCTATTTTATTTTTTTAAAGTCAATTTTTTATTCTTTAACAAAATTTAAAATGAAGTCCTCATTAAATAGGCTTCAAATTTCTGCCTACTGCTTTTCCAAAATTGATTCTGAAAAGACCCATGCAATGCAAATATATTATTTAATCTTGCCAGCAGCTCCTGGATGTGCAGGAGTGAATTTGTTGTTTGTGCTCAAAATTTCTGCCCTGTATCTTGTTTTTGTTGTTGATGGCAGTAGTTGGAGGGATCTGAGTTGAGTTGTGGGAAGAAAATTGCTTAGAGGTTACATGGATAAAAGTCTCTCCTACAGGGCAGAAGTAAATGCTTCTATGTCAGTTGTTTAATGACAGTATCAGGCATGCACCCTACCATCAACCCAGCTGTAATAGTTTGAAATTAAGTTACTTTTTTCATGTTCACTATGTGTGAAATACATCAACTTTTTTCTTTTTTTTTTTTTAATAGAAGCATGTTTTATTATTTATTTATTTATTTATTTTATTTGTTTGTTTGTTTGTTTGTTTATACATGCACTGGGTACAGTCAGAAGCGCGGGAGGGTGAGAGAATTCACCAGAGCCAGAGCGGGGAGCAGGGCAGGCAGAAGGACCGAAGTACACTGCTGAGGGGAGCAGCGGGTGGCAGGAGAGGTCTGCGCGCCATGTGGGACCCTCCACTGGTGGCCGGGGAGCAGCCAGGGATGAACCAGCGCCACAGAAGCCGCGGGCAGCTTCGCAACCCAGCGCTCAACCGCTGCGCCACCCGGGGAGGCCCTACATCAACTTTTTTTCAATGATAATTCCTAGATATTTCAAATTCTTTCTGAATGCCTAGATTTCATTGAAGCAGATAAAATAAAACTTTAATGGCAATACCTTTATGACTTACTTGCCATATGTGTATAGTCTTAAACATACAGAAAAAAATATTGACATTTAATTCTTTTTTTTTTAAACGAGTCATCTATGAAAGTTTGCAAAGGAAAAGTTCTCTTGTGCTTTTTCTTGACTACTCAGAACATTTCATTGCCGACACTTCTGGTGTTAAAGAAAATATTATTTATTAACAGTGACACTTGTTAAAGATCGTAAAGAAGACTATTCATGACTTTGGAGGTAGGTATTAGGGCCCCTGCAATAAGATTCTACAGGATGGAGAGATAAGACTAAAGTCTCATGGGCAAGTGGGAATTTGTAGCCAGGGAAATAGGTGGGCATCAGTAAATGGAAAATTAGTAAAAGGAAACAGAAATAAGGGGGATTCTGGCTAAACTGACCTTACAAGATCCTTTTAAAGACAGGCCAGGGTGATCAGATATCACTTGGAAAATGGTGAAAGCTCCGGCACATGACCAGGCATCAGGATGATCCAGAATGGGGTGTTTTGGTTAAATAGACTTAGCAGAGTTCTTGCTAAACTTGCATTTTATAAGGAAGTGCTTATGTAGGCCTAGGACAAGATTTAGAAGCTGGCTAAAGTTGAGTGAGCCAAAGAAGATTTAGGAACTGGCTAAAGTAATAGTAACCAAATAGATGGAGATTTTTCCCACACCAAACAATTCTTTAGGACACTATTAGGGAAGATAATCCAAAGAATATGACCACTGAATTGCACCACCCTCTCAGTATGTACATGTGTTCAAGTGCCACAAACTCAGAAATACTGAGATTTTTATGGAAACTTTATTATAGAAGTATGAACAATTATGACCACCATGCTCAACCCCTGTCCTCACTCTAAATAAGGAACGTGGGGTGAAAGACCCAATCTTGGTATTTCTTATAACCAGTCCCCATTCCGTAGCTTACCTTATTAAAACAAACAAACAAATATCAAAAAAAAATTCCTATCCTGTAAATTCTAGGTTATTATATACTCCATATCAGATGCTCCCATGAGGAAAACATAAGTGTTTTGGGAGGTCTGGTGAGGAACTGGAGGCAGAGAATAAGATACATATTTCTATTTCTACAACATTTTCTATGTTGTAAAATTAGTTTTTGTGATAATGCACAAATATCTATAATATTATATTGCTTGGTAGAGAAAATCCTTTGTAAAAATGAAACGAAAATAGATCAAATATTAAATTGATACAATGCAATCTTTCCAATTTATCTGTTTTCCCCAACACATAGGTAATACTTTGAAAAGAGGGTTCTTTAAAAATATTTACCAAACAAATGTTATTTATCTTTCTGTGAAAATAAAATGCAATATGTTGCAATATGTTGTTATTGTGGAATTACACTACTGTTTCTCTTCAGAAGTTTTTACTTCAGTAATTATTTATAAGGACTTTTCCTTACTCAGTGGTGTTCGAGTCTTTCACCTTCCCAGGAGATTCATCATCACCATCATATTCCTTGTCCAGGTTCCTACAAAAGTCACACTCAAACTGAATTACAGCTTGAGATCAGTTAACCAGGAAGTCAATGATCTCAGACAAAGGAGAGAAGAGTTCCTGGAGTGTTAGTGTGCTGTCAAACCCATACTAAATATTTCAGGGAGTTAATATCCATAACTAAAATGCTGAGAAGGATTTGTCTTCCAACTTTAACTTAATAGTCTTCAACTATTTTGTCATTTCACTACCCATAGAGTTGTAGTGTTGCAAAGTTATCCATATAACTTTTCCACCATGCTTTTGAACATAAAACGACTAAAGAAAAGAGCATGCACTGTTCCTTCTTTATAATAGAACAATTATAAAGATTAGCTTTTCAATAAAAGGGAAGACAGAAGATGTCCCAACAAGTATTATTTTGGTAACATGTGTTAAGAACTACATATAGGGCCTCCCCGGTGGTGCAGTGCTTGAGTGCTGGGTTGCGAAGCTGCCCGCAGCCTCTGCAGCACCAGTTCGATCCCCGGCTGCTCCTGGGCCATGGTCTCCCACATGGCGCGCAGACCTCTCCTGCCACAAACTGCTCCCCTCAGCAGTGTGCTTAGGTCCTTCTGCCTGCTCTGCTCCCCGCTCTGGCTCTGGTGAATTCTCTCACCCTCCTGTGCTTCTGATTGTACCCAGTGTTTGTATAAATAAACAAACAAATAAATAAATAAATGAAAATCTTAAAAAAAAAAAAAAAGAACTACATAAAAAGGGTCTCCCTGGAGGTGCAAGGGTTAAGACAACCTACGAAGCTATCCACAGCCACTGCAGCACAAGTTCGATCCCTGGCCATGGAGTTACCCACATGGCACAGCAGACCTCTCCTGCCTTGCCCGCTGTTCCCCTCAGCAGTGTATTTCAGTCAATCAGCCTGTTCTGTTCCCCACTCTGTCTCTGGTGAACCCTCATACCACCCTCCCCCCACCCCTCTGGCCTGTACCCAGGATCTTATATGCATAAAAAATAAATCTTAAAAAAAAATAAGAACTACGGGGCATCCCTGGTAGTGCAAGGGGTTAAGCACCGCACTATGAAGCAATCTGCAGCCTCTGCAGCATGAGTTCGATCCCCAGCCAGCCAGAGGGAAACCTACATGGCGCATCAGACTTCTGTCTCGCCTGCTGCTCCCATCAGCAATGTATTTCCGTCAGTCTGCCTGTTCTGTTCCCCACTGTGTCTCTGGTGAATCCTCTCAGCCCCCGCATCTTTGGCCTGTACCCCAGCTCTTGTATGCATAAATAAATAAATCTTTACAAAAAAATAAGAACTACATATAACCAAAATTGGTTTCCACTTTATTTACAATGTCATTTACAACTCATCATTACAAAAATTCTTCATTTACTCCTGAATCTCAAAATAGGCTACTGAATCTTAAAACAGGCATTTGTTTAGTACTTGTATTTTTCACTTACTGCATCACTGACTGTTTTTCAGTTGCTTTTTTTTTTTTTTTAAGATTTATTTATTTATTTATAAAAGCACTGGGTACAGTTAGAAGCGCAGAAGGGTGAGAGAATTCACCAGAGCCAGAGCGGGGAACAGAACAGGCAGACTGATGAAGAAATACACTGCTGAGGGGAGGAGCGGGCACGGCAGGAGAGGTCTGCGCGCCATGTGGGATTCTCGCCAGCAGCCAGGGATTGAACCAACGCTGCAGAGGCTGCGGGCAGCTTCGCAGCCCAGCGCTCAACCGCTGAGCCACCAGGGGAGGCCCTTCAGTTGCTTTTTACTAACCATTATTTCTCTATGCTTAAAGCTACATAATGATAAAATCATCTATTATCATCCTTCAAAATCATCTTACACTGAAAAAGATAATCAAATAGGATATCATACTGGGAATTAATCATCTGCTTATTTAATAATTTCCATAAGTTAAATGAGTCTAAACATTTCCATGTTCTTTACAATTGAGCTTCAACATTTTCAGTATATGAAATAAAATTTACCCACATGATGCAGCAGACCTCTCCCATTTCGTCCGCTGCTCCCCTCAGCAGTGTTTCCCACTCTGTCTCTGGTGAATTCTCTCACTCCCCAAACCTCTGGCCTGTTCCACAGTTCTTGCATGCATAAATAAATAAATAAATCTTTTTTTTTTTTAAAGAAAATAGTTTACTTGAGAAGGGGATTCTGTTATTACCTTTCTTACAAAAATGTAAAACTTTCACAAAGGAAATCTATGATTTTAAGTTGCAATGTCTAGAAAATAAACTTAACTTACAAAAATGAATGCAAAATAGCTTTAATTATTTTTCATTAAAACTTTTTATTTCTGGGCCTCCCTGGTGGTGCAAGGGGTTAAGACAAAACCTATGAAGTTTGCCACAACCACTGCAGCACAAGTTCGAGCCCCAGCGGGGGAGCTACCCAGCAGACCTCTCCTGTCTCGCTCGCTGCTCCCCTCAGCAGTGTGTTTCAGTTGGTCTGCCTGTTCTGTTCGCTACTCTGTCTCTGGTGAATCCTCTCACCCCCTCTGGCCTGTACCCCAGTTCTTTTTTTTTTTTTTAAAGATTTATTTATTTATTTATACAAGCGCTGGGTACAGTCAGAAGCGCGGGAGGGTGAGAGAATTCACCAGAGCGAGAGCGGGGAACAGAACAGGCAGAGCAATGAAATACACTGCTGAGGGGAGCAGCGGCGGCAGGAGAGGTCTGTCGCGCCATGTGGGACCCTTGCTGGTGGTCAGGGACTGAACTGGCGCTGCAGAGGCTGCAGGCAGCCTCGCAGCCCAGCGCTCAAACGCTGCACCACCAGGGGAGGCCCTGTACCCCAGTTCTTTTATGCATAAATAAATAAATCTTTAAAAAAGGAAAAAAATGAAGTGGAAAAAAATTTATTTCCGCTTATTCATTATATTTTTTAACAACTCACTTACCACATTCAAAACATTTTTATATGAAAGCTCTAATTTTCTTCCTTATATATCATTAATTTTCATGATTCAATTTAATGCTGTAACAAGTTCAGCTAGCACAGTTTCAGGTATAAATATAAGTGCATCTTAATAATTTTAGATTTAGGTTCTCAAGGTCATACTCAGAAAACTATAGTATTCTACTAGTGACAAATGTGCAGTGTTCTGAAGGACATGTAAATGTGTTTTTACACAGGGTCTTTAAGATATATGAAAATTAAAGGGGCAGCAAAGCAGAGGTTGATTATTTCTTGAGTATAATACTCAAGTAGAAAATAAGTTTTTAACTAGATTCAGGATTTTTTTTCCATTATTATCATTGAATGGATTTAGTATTCCCCTGAAATAATTAAAATAGTTCAAATAGGTGCTGGATTGTATAGGTAATTTCAATTATTTTAGTCGCTCCAAGAATATCAAGGAATGTGCTACCTGTTCAAAAATTATAAGTTCTTCATTTTCTCCAGCAATTTATATTTACTGAATATTTGATCACCTAGTAAGCAGATCCAGGATGGCATGTTTAACCCTAGTGGATAAATAACTCTGGGAGATGGTTCCTTATTCTTAAATCCCAGAGTGACCAAGGTGTTGCAGTTCATACTTTTCTGCTAGATCTCATACATAGCTTTACATTCTTATGCTCACATGAACTGATCAATAGTAGATGCTTTAGGGCTTGGAGTGTTGGGTGGTTGGGACTGCAAAACATGCTGTCATCTAAGTCTGGGAATTGTAAAATGTCACAAGCATTTGATAGAGGAAGAGGTAGTTTTCCTTTGAAAATTAACTTCTTTGAATATCAATTTTCCCTACTCTTTAATAAGGAACAGATAGAAATGTGTTTTATTGCCAACAATAACCTATATTTTAGGGGCCATGACCTTAATTTTTTTATGTTTACCCTCAACACAATATTCTCAAAGTACTTCCAGGATCAACAGGGGATTTATTTCACCTACTCATAAAGAATTCTCATCTGTCATCCCTAAAAAAATAAGCTCAACTACAATATCTTCCTTGTTACCACAATTTCTAGCCCCCTGCCAAATGTCAGTATACTTTTATATGCCTCTGACAATTCTGAAAACTGCTATCTCCCAATAGAGTTCTTTTGGGAGCAAGGTCAGGAGAAATTTCTCATTCCTACTATTGTATTCTCTTAGTTAAGTTACAAACAGTGCAGTTTTCGCTCCAATGTTCATACAAAGAGGGTTTAGGAAAATATATCTTTCAATTTTTATTTACAACCTTCTATCTACATGGGGTTAAAGTATGAATCAACTCAAAGGCTGAACATGGAGACAATCCAAATGTCATACAGCATGTCAAGCTGAGAATTGGCCATTTATGAATGGATTGGTTTAATAACAGAATGGGTGTCACAGTGGCAAAAATTGGCACATCCTTCTCAGGATGTGCCATCAGACTGATGGCCATTCTAGTCACATTGCTAATAATGTTCCTTATGAAAAAATAGAAGTGCCAGGCTCATTTGCCCTGATGCCATTAAAATTTCACTCTATCTCTTATAATTTTTAAGATTATTTGAAAATGAAGTGTTAAAAAGTTAAGTATATATTATCACATGCATAGTTCTGAGTATTTCCATAAAGTTAGTATCTAATTACATTTAGTTTCTTATTGATCTCCTACAAAAGGCAGAAATTTTAGTCTAAAATGATCTAATTAAATGTATTTTGTATGGTTTCACTCTGTATATGGCAACATTTCTGGA
This sequence comes from Talpa europaea, assembly GCF_964194135.1. Classification (NCBI taxonomy): domain Eukaryota; kingdom Metazoa; phylum Chordata; class Mammalia; order Eulipotyphla; family Talpidae; genus Talpa; species Talpa europaea. The sequence continues at coordinate 72,947,146 of NC_140068.1, forward strand.
TACACATTTTGAGAGGCACTGAGGCAGACTCTAGATTATGCTAAATTTGCCAAAGGCCAACATGAAATACATCATGGGAGTTAACCAAGGTTTCTTTGTCAAATCTGGTGTATTGGCTTTGTCAATTTAGCTTTTCCATTTAAAATCAGGCTTCTCTCTGTCTCTTCAAATTGTGAACCTTTATAAGAACCTAACCTGCTGGAAATTTAGAAGTCCTATTACCCATATACCTACTTCCTTAATAAGCTTTTATGTCGCCATTAATTGTTCCTGTATATTGGCTTTGGGGAGGACAAAGACTCTGCCGATTGTCATTTGCCTTTTTAAAGTTTAGTAAAGATTGTGGTGCTTATAAGTTAGGAAGTATTAAAAGCATTTTCTTGGGAGTTTGGGCAAGGAAATATACAGAGACTCTTTTTTTATGTGATCCAGGTCACAATAATTCATTGTACACTTGAGCTCCGATGGATAGCAACACCTGGAGCTGTCATTTTAGCAACACCACATCTGTCCAGTGAAGGTTTCTAAACTACTGGATCGGCTCCTATTGAAATTGTTCAAAACACTAACTTCTTTTTCACTTGGCTAATTTCATCCTCTGAACAAGAACCTAATTTCCATAAAAATTATGTGAATTTTAATTTCCTGAATAAACTCAAGATTTTGAATACCAAAGGAAAATCATATTTAAAATAATTGGTCTTGATTTTAGCCTATACAAAGGCTAAAAGATAAATGTCTGAAGGCTAAAAGATAATTGCAACATTTGAAGTCAAAAGACCTTGGTTCCGACTCTGCTACTAATGAACTGTTTGATTATGGAAAGTCCCTTCAACTCTCCAGATTTCAGTGAATTCATATGTAATAGGGTTGGGCTGAGTCACTACTTTTTAAGTCAAATTGTTCTTTGGAGTGGTAATTGTTTTAAATTATATTACAATGATACTAGGTGAGAAGTAGAAAAAAAGTAGAGAAAAAGGAAGCTTTGCTTTGATTCACAGACTATAATTTATGAAAAACTGGACTATATGGTCTGTTCAGTCTCCTATATGTGCACATTTCAGTTCTATGCCATTTACAAAACATGACTAGTCTATCAATCCTGATTAGTAACTGGAAGTTTCATTATTGAATTCTTTCATAAAGTCTTTTTTTAAAAAAAAATAATGTTTTTTTGAAAAAGAGCTCTTGAAAGCATTAGTATTAAATTTTGTATAAATACAGAACAAAATTAAGATCACATCGCTTGTTCATAATCATACCTTTGTTCTCCTAATATATCTTAGATAAATTGGTCAATATTTATAGTATATTACAGGTAATATGAAAGGACATTTTTTAATACACAGCATTCTTCAAAGAAATAGAACAAAATTGTGAAATTTATTTAGCACTACAAAAGACCTCAGATAGCAAAATCAATCATGAGAAAAAAGAACAAAAATGGAGGTGTCAAACTTCCAAACTTCAAACTATACTACAAAGCAATAATTATCAAAATAGACACAGAGATCAATAGAACAGAATTGAGTCCAGAAATAAAACCTTATATATAAATAAATAAATAAATAAAACCTTTTCTATATATATATATAAAACCTTTTCTCTCTCTCTATATATATATATATCATTCCCATAAGGAAACGAGAGCATACAATGGAGGAAGGAATGTCTCTTTAAAAGATGATGTTGGGAAACTAGGCAATATCAGCCACTGAGATGTGTTCGTGGACTTAGCTCCAGTGGAAGGGGAAAAAAGTAATAATAAATATAAGGGACTACATCAAACTAAGAAAACCTCTGTACAGTAGAAGAAACTTGCATTAAAATGAAAAGATAGGGATAGGAGAAGATATTTGCAAATTATACATCCAACAAAGGGTTAATATTCAAAGTACATAAAGAACATACAACTCAACAACAAAAAACCTTATCAAAAAAATGGGCAGAGGATTTGAATAGTCACTTTCCCAAAGAAGACATATAGATGGCCAAAAGGCCCATGGAAAGATGTCCATCACTCTTATTATTAGGGATGTAAAAATCAAAATGTCACTTACAGTGGCTATTATTCAAAAGACAAGAAGAGCAAGTCTTTAAGAGAATATGGAGAGAGAAGAATGCTTGTACACTATTTGGTGAGTTGTAAATTGCTGGTCTCGTTATGGAAAGAAGTATGGAGATTCCTCAAGAATTAGGAAGAGAAATTCTCTATGATCAAATTATTCTGCATTTGGTTATTTAACTAAGGAATACAAAAACAGTAATTTGAAAATACATCCACTCCAGTGTTTATTGCAGTAATATCAAAATGGCCAAGAAGTAGAAAAAAATCAAAGTGTCAATCAATGGTTGACTGGATAAAGAAGATGTGGTATATATAACCAATAGAATACTACTCAGTTATTTTTAAAAAAGGGATAAAATTCTGTGATGTGAAACAAAAATTTTCTGAGAGGGAATTATGCTTAATGAAGTAGGTCAGACGGAGAAAAACACCATATATATTCATTCATATGTGGTACACAGAGAAAAAAAATATATAAATGAACTAAATTAAACAAAAATTAAAAAAAAGTAGGGGCCTCTCCAGTGGCTCAAGGGCTTAAAACGCAACCTATGAGGCTGTCCGCAGCCTCTGCAGCACGAGTTCGATCCCCCGGCTGACCAGGGAGCTACCCACATGGCACTGCTCCCCTCAGCAGTGTACTTCAGTCAGTCTGCCTGTTCTGTTCCCTGCTCTGTCTCTGGTGAATTCTCTCACCCTCCCGTGCTTCTGACTATACCCAGTGCTTGTATAAACAAATAAATAAATCTTAAAAAAAAATAAAAATAAAATAGAAAAAAGTAGTATTTGCCACAATAGAAGAAATTTGATCATTCTTGAAAAGGGGCCAATTGCATGATGAAAGATAGAATCAGACTTAGTGGTGATTTTAATATACTGTATACCTGCATTAATTTATAAAGATACACAATTGAAACATACATAGTTTTATAATGCAATGTTACTTCAAAATATAACAAAGTATACATGTCACACAGCATTTTGTTTTTAGTTTAACAAAGTACAAGTTGAACTCATTTATTACAATTTAACCACAATATGTTAACATTTTCAGAAGTTATCACTCCATAGACATATCAGTGATTTTGGGATGAGACTGAATAAAGATTTGGAATCACAGTTAATACAATAAATATGACACTAATACTAACCCCAGTTCTCTCTCCCTATATATGTACATATATGTGTGTATGTGTATATATATATCTGTGTATATATACACATATGAGTCTTATATATAAAATATATTTATATGTAAGCAGTTCTAATTTTTATCTCTTCTCATCCTCAGCTATTGTTTATTCATAGAATTATTAAACTCTAAGAATATTAGAACTATAATTACATTTATAATTACATATATTTACTTATATATATTTTTATATTCTCTATATATTTACATATTTATTTCTATTTTCTCCTCTCACCATTGACTGCTATTTATTAGGTAGCTCTTAAAATCTAAGTATATTTATGCCTGTCACTTTTGCTCTCAAAAGTACTATTAACTTCATGACTGATGATTTATAATCACCTTAATTTACTATTTTTCCTAGCTTTCCTATCTTTATCATAAAGATTCAGTTTTTAAACTGCTTTTTAAAGCAAAGTAAGTTGTAATTTTGCTCCCAAGAGAATATATCTTATCCAATTGCTACCGAAATTGTAATTGACTACCTCACTGTGTATACAGTCCATTCTTGGTAAATAGATCCCCATGAAACATATTCCCAATTAGTCATTGGCATCACAGTAGCAGCAAGGTACTTCATTGATTGGGGCCTTTGCTAATTGACAATGGTGGCGATTTTGATTCTCAAATGAATCACTTTAAGTTACTCTATTGCACAGACTATACCTGTAAACACTGCCAGTCAAGGTTCCTGGAGCATAGCAGTACACACAAAAGAACAGAAAGTGCACATGGATAGGTCAGTATAAATCTATTTGCTAGAAAAGAGAATGTTATGTGTGTGTATATATGCATGAAAGTGCATATAACGTACATCTATGTGTATATTTAGTACTGCAAAGGGCTTTAGAGATCAACAACTGCTTACTTTACAAATGGGAAAAACCCAAGTCCAGAGACACCGAGATACTCTTGGACAGACAGCTAGTGACAGTACCCAGGTGAACAACACAGTCTCCTGATTCTTAGTCCATCACTTTATTTACGTCACTTGCTGTGCGTTCTGCTGACAGAGGGTACAAAGTTAAATCTAGTTTTGTGAAGTAGAACTTAAAATTAACCATGAAAATCTCATTTTCTTTTGCTTCTTATAAATATCATTAAGGAAAACAAAATCCTGCATATTGTTTTGTTTTAATTTTTTTTAAGATTTATTTGTTTATTTATTTATGTATTTATTTATTTTAATTTATACAAGCACTGGGTACAGTCTCTGGTATGCTATGCTTTCATGTCCACTATTTTGAGGATGAACAGACTTTGATTTTTTTTTAGTATTTTATTAAGGTAACCTTGGTTTACAACTCTGTATATGATTGAGAGGTATTGGATCACACCTCTTCAGGTGTATGTCACCACATCACACCCCACCAAGGCACCCATAGACCTCCACCCTAGTCCATTGTGCCCCCTCCACATTTTGCTCTCCATCCTTTCACTTTCACTCTGGTATCCTTAATTCTACAGTCATGCTTTTTGAGTTTGTTGTTGGTGTGGTTTTGACTGACACTTTCTTTTGTTTCTTTGCATACTCCATGTAAATGAAACCACACAATATTTGTCTTTTTTTCCACTCAGCATTAGTCCCTCCATTTCTATCTGTGTTGTAGTAAATGATAAGAATTCATCCTTTTTTTTTTAATAGCTGAGTAGTATATTCTTTATCCACTCATCTGTCATTGTTCCCTTAGCTTTTTAGCATAACAGAGTTATTGTAAATAGCACTACATTGAACACAGGAGTGCATATATCTTTTGTAATTAGTTTTTGCATTTGTCAGATAGAATCTAGGAGTGGAATTGCTGGGTTGTGTGTTAAATAAATTTTTAATATTTTGAAACATCTTCATGATGTAATCACAGGGCCTAAGCCAGTCTACATTCTTACCAACAGTGTAAAAAGTTTTCTTTTTCTCCACATTCTTACAAAAGGTTATTGTTTCTAGACTTTTTGATATGGAACATTCTCACAGAAAGACTTCTACCTTGATGTTTTATTTACATTCTACTTTAGTTAACACAAAATAACTTTTTGACTAAATTTTGAAACAAATTAATTTGAAAATACCTTGCCTTTAGAAAACAATCATTCCTGTTTACTTAGTTAAATTTTCTATAAATTAAAAAGTTGCAAGATTGTTATAATTTTCTAAATCTGAGGCACTGCATAAGCTAAAAGGCTTACTTTTCAAGGTATTTTTAATCTTGGTCAGCTAGAGCAAGCTACTGAGTAGTTGTTAGATCTGTGGGGAAATTTCAGAAGTCTGAACACAATTTTTTTTTCCCTTTTAATTATTCTTTTCTTTTCCTTTGTTAAATCTCTTTATATCTGTTCCAGTTTCCTAGGTAGTAAAAATACACAAAATATCCAGATGATTTAATACCAGAATTCATATATTTGAAAGATAATTTATTATGATCTTTTTTTTTCTTGGCATTTATTTCAAATTATTTTCTTCATCTCTTTGCCACTATGTGCCCTTCCTGTGTCTTTTTTCCTTTCACCTCTTTTGCTCTCTATTACCACTTCTTTTATTTGCTTAATTGTAGTATTTTTTGCCTACAAACTTACAAGCTTCTGATTCATATAAAGGCAGGTGAAAAACTACACCTATAGTGAAAAAAAAGTACAATCATATCCTTGATTGTCTCTTAACTTATCTCACAAGATGACTTTAACAACTATGATTAAAAGGGAAGAATATTTCTAAAAAGTCTAAAAATGAACTCTAAAAAACTGAAAACACCACATTTTAAATAACATTCCAGTTGCTTATAAAATTACAAATGGCATTTTTAGCTATATTTTTTAAGCTTAGTATGTTATGTGAAACATGCTCTCTGAAGTCTCTTCAAAGTTGACTGGGTAATAGATTTTCTTACAGCAGGTATATTGAAACCCTGGCACTGTTTGCACAAATACATTATATACCAAATTAAAATGAAAAATAGAGTAGGAATATCCATCTGATCATACACAGGTGTCTAATTTGTTTGCTAGGATATGGTAAGTATGGTGCAGTCGATACTGTGTAAAATATCTGTAATAAAAAAAGGAGATGTGCATGCATAAATGCACAGAGTCAGAGAGAAGTAAGTCTCAGGAGTTTATCCTTAGGAAGTTAAAAGAATTCTATTTTCTATTCACTCATTGCACGATTTATTACAACCGTTCTATAGAGCAGCACCCAACAGAGAAGCTATACTTAAAGTTGGCTTGTTATTTTCATCATAAATATCCCTTTTTGAATGATTTATAACTTGGATGTTTTTATTTGCTTTTCCCTGAAACTTGGTATATAGGTACTTAAACTTCGAATCATTATTTTCCTAAATTTAAGTCAGTTTAGTCTTTTATCTTTCCCTATCAACAAGGGAAGCACAAAATGTCTCACATGGGACATCACAAATTCTATGTTTCTGAAATAGGGCAGCTGCCAACAGGAAGTAGATAATAATTATCATGTGAGCCTCTTTTTTTAAAATCCCTGCTGGACAAAATAAGTATGTAGAGTATTAAGGGTAATTCAATCCTCTCCCAAAAATCAGCTTCCTATTTAAGTCAATGAAGCTTATTTCTGAATGAAAACTACAGCATTGCAAGCATAATTATAATTTAAGACAATAAGAACTATAAAAATAAAAAAAAAATGTTTCTTTCAAAAAAGTGAGTAAATTATGATGTGCTCAAAAATCAAAAACATTACAATTTTCTCAACTTTAGATTGAATCTAACATTGTTTATTTTATTTTGAAAATCTATTTTTCCATGTTTAAACATATATTTTACATTTAGGATCATGCAGTAAAAAATATGATTACAAATCTCATTTTAAGTAATAGATTAGCTGTATTTTCTAGTAAAACTTGGTAGTTCTGTACATACTCATTAAGTACCATAATTACATCTAAGGAATTAAGATGTTTATATATATAATATTTGTTAACATATATTCATTTTTTTAGTGTAGAAAGATTCATGAAACATATATTTATACATAAATAAATTTGTACTTGTGGAGTTCTTTGAAAGACACATTCCCAACTCTTTCTCTAGTAATCCCTACACAATCTTTACATCTCTAACTCCTATATTCCATTTTTAAGTTTCTTTCTTAAAGAAGGTTGTCCTATGTGCACTTCTATTCTTAAACTAACAGATTTTATTGTGCAAACTTATGTTGTTTCTTATTCTTTTGACATCTGTGTTGATGAATCTTGGCTCTGTGACTCTAATTCAAGTCTCTTGCTTGCATTTCATACCACTGTACCATGTGACCTGATGTATTTATTTACCTGAAGGTTTCTTACCACTTGAAACTCAACTGGATCAAAACTGAAAATCTTTGTTCTTCAAAATTGTGTTCCTATCTCCCCTCTTAGTCTTAGTTGAAAGCATAATCCTATATGCTGTCCCTCATGCCATTCACCTGGAAACTTTTATGTCTAAGTATGCACTGAGTCATTACCTTTTAATGGAAAGTATTTCTAGAAATCAAACATTAATGTTTGCATAAATCTTGCATAAATCTCAGCATACTTCAAATCTCAACTATTAGAATTAATTCTTTAGGGCCTCCCCGGTGGCTCAGCGGTTGAGTGCTGGGTTGCGAAGCTGCCCGCGGCCTCTGTGGCGCCGGTTCGATCCCCGGCTGCTCCCCAGCCACCGGAGGAGGGTCCCGCATGGCGCGCAGACCACTCCTGCCGCCCGCTGCTCCCCTCAGCAGTGTACTTCGGTCCTTCTGCCTGCTCTGCTCCCCGCTCTGGCTCTGGTGAATTCTCTCACCCTCCCGCGCTTCTGACTGTACCCAGTGCATGCATAAACAAAACAAACAAACAAACAAATAAATAAATAAAAATACATGCCTCTATTAAAAAAAAAAGTTTAGAAAAAAAGAATTTATTCTTTAGTTGTCTATATTGTTATATTTTATACTTATTCAGGGCATTCTAAAATACTCAATTAATGAAATATGTTCAAGAAATGTTTGTTAGATGAAAACATTTAATGTAAAAACATTGTAATATGTTTAGTTGTATGTTTGAATGTTTGTCTTTGTTTCATCTTTTACTAGACTTAATCTGTATGTGATTAATTAAGCTAATCAAAATGACTTTTATGTTTTTCTATAAGTCAATGAAATTATATTTTATTTAGTAATTAAAAAGGAAGTCATGTAAGTTATAACAACTCACAGATAGGAATGATTACATTAGTTCCCAACAAGAACAATAATAGTTTAGTGCCATTCTTCCATTAACTTATTTAAACCCTACAAATGATCTATTTTGGGTTCATGTCTCTTCTATTCAATAAATCTGTTCTTGGTTATCTCTACTAAAAATCCAACTCTCCTTTCACTGATGTATATTATTGTAAATATTTTTGCTTTATTCAGTTGAAATAGCAATTGTACATGTAACTATCTTTGCTGCATAAATAGAACATGAACTCATAGGGAAACTGAATTTCACAAAAATTTAATAGGATTTAATCTCTCAATACTCTGTAAACTTTTCTACATATACTGAATTGCATAACACATAGATAAAAGCAGGTATTTTAACAAATGGTTTTACTTATTAATTATTAAAATATTAAATGTATAAGGTTACTATTATGGATATTTTGTAAAATAACTTTTTATTTTTAGTTTTGCATATGACTCTGCGTTGCTAAATGACTGAAATAAATTAATAAATTTAATTTAGTCAAATCCTTACCCTAAATGCATGACAAACTCTATTTGTCTCATCTGTTCCTGTCTCACATAGAAATGTAACCAAATGGATGGATTGATTCTTCCATAAAGGCACAATATCAACCGTCAGCAGAATCTTCAATTTTGATCATAAACCCATTTAGTTTTCCTTGATCAGCTACAATGTACTCTCTCCATGATCGATATTCTAAACTTTAATGAATCTTCATAAGTGCTATATCCAGTTTTTAGTCTATCATTCACAGTAGACAATTGTGCTTCTTATTATATAGAGAAAGTAAGGACAATTGATATATTATCCTTTTATGTCCTTTTTCCTACTTAAAGAAAAATATCAATTCTGCCATCTTGCTCCTCAGTAAGACTTTTCTCCTCTGCTTTATTGGTAATCTACAGGAAATAGAAATCATATTTCTGTGGATTATGTGCAATATCCTGCAGTTTATGTGTTAGAACTGAAATACGAAAAATAAAGCACACAGAATATATTTCTAATAGTAATCTTATTCTTTTTTGCCTTTACCAATTGAATCCACATTTTAGGATTATTTTTGCATAGCCAACCTCATTTCTTTTAAATTATTATAAAAACAATGAAATTTTGGAGATGGAGCAAGAAGGAGCAACAGATGACACTGTTTAGTGTGACTGCAGATAGCAATCAATAATTCAATCCTCATTTCTCTTATGGGATAACATTAAGTTATCTTTGGCCTGTACATAACTCAATTTTTTAAATTATATATACTGAGAAGTTCTGCATGGAAAGGATAAATATTTAATTATTTCTCCAATGTGATAGTGTTTTTCCTTCATTTTTGCATATTTTTATGTAATGATGAAAGAGATCAAACATATATCCTGCTAACCAGAATCAAAACTGATAAATCAGGAAAATGTTTCTAATTTTAAGTTATAGTAAATAAAATTATATCCTGAAAGAAAATGCAGTTTCATGTTTATGTTAATTTTTTTCTGAAAAGTATTTGAACACAGCCACTTGTAACTAAAGAAATGAGAACATTCCATGAAAAATTATTGGGGAAAGGTAAGGATAATCTATAGCGACTTAGTTTTTATACAGTAGCTAGCTCACGGATCATACTGCAAAGTAAGGACTGCAGAAGGCACTTCTCAGTAATGCAGACAATGGTGTGGTGATTTCAATATAAAAGATTGATTCAAGGTCATGAGGATTGGCAATGATGCCAGGCATGTAAACTATTTTATCTCTGATGCCAACGCTATGGCTTATTCTACTAGAGACAAAGCACAGTCTTGTTTTCTCTTTGGAATTGTTTAGGATCAATTATTCAAAATGACATTGCAAAATATTTTACATTAACCCTTTGCAAAAGGTGGAAAGAAGGATAAACGAGGACATCCAAAATATTGTGTATATTGCTTATAAATATATATATAACTTATTTCTATAGATATATAATTTACTTACAAGTATAATAACTGATGTTGCTCTGAAATAAAATAACATAATTCATTGTGAATAGAAAGAAGTGATAATACTTGGCTTTAAATTATACCAAAATTTCAGGAACTTAAAACACATGGGGAAGTACTTTAATATATATAGTATTTTAACAATATTACACAAATTAGATTTGAAAATCTATTCATTAATATTTTTTAAATTATTAGCAGAACCTAAAATGGAAGAGAAACTACAGTGGAAAAATAAGAATAGTTATAAATGTCCACATGTATGGTTTATGTGTTATAACACAGTGGTTATTCTAGATCTGAGTTAAAAAAAAATTATATTGAGTAAGTTCGCATGACGTTGCGAAGTATATTTATTGGAATTTCAATGAACTTAAAGGGCAATGACAATAGAGATATTTAGTGTCCATGATGATAATGGTGATCATATTAATGGCTAATGTTTATTGGCTGCTTCCATTGTAGGCATTATACTTACTGTGGATGTTCTGTTTTAATAGTTATAATGACTCTATAGCATGGTCACTAAAGTTAGACATATCTTTAAGTTGTAGAAACTTAGGCTAAGAAAATTTAAAAAGTTCCCATGTTACTCAGTAAGTGGAAAAACAGGAAGGGGATACAGAAACAGTCTTTAAAATCCCAGACTCCTGTCTGGATTGCCTGCTGTGGTATATAATGTGGGAAGCTGAGAGACTGAAAATGGGAAAAGTATAATCAATCACCATTTTTTTGAAAAGTTTAGATTCAGAACTATAGTTCAATAAGCATGTAAAGAAATTACACAAAAATTAAGAGGTCAAATTTTGTGCAATTACCTGATATAAAGTTACTTAACTCAAAGGATTTAATATATATCAAAAATCAAGTTATTTAGGCTGGGGTGTACTAAAGTGAGGCAAATTCATGTAAATCAGAACTTTCACAAATGTCTTGAAAGCGTTTATAAACTGAATGCAGGAGGGTAGTACTTATTAAGAGCATTTAGAAATAAAAAACATCCATTGTTTCTGACAGCTTCAAAGAAATGCTGTAGCATAAATACTTTATGTAATTAAATTATTTTTCCTTTAAAAATGACTATTGTAAAGACTAAAATATGGGAAACAATAAAATAAAAATTTGAAAGAATATAGCAAAATAAAAAGCACAGCAAATGTTAATCCTTAGCTGCTATTATAACCAAATGCCTATAATTTAATATCATATTTAATTTATAACATTAAACTACTTATATGCATTTATGGTAAAGGCTTTTTTATATAGGACTGTTTTTATTTTAATTTTTAATTTTAATTTTAATTTTTAATTTTTCCAAACAAGTTTGTATTGCAGGTAATAATATATCCAATTTTCAACTCTTTAAAGGTAGTTATGGGGCCTCCCTGGTGGCCTAGGGGTTAAAGCTCAGTGTTACCACCTCTATGGCCTGAATTTGATCCTGGCCAGGGAATTTACCCACATGGTGCAGCAGACCTCTCCTGTCTTCCCTGCTTCAGTAGATCCGCCTATTCTGCTCCCCACTCAATCTCTGGTGAATCCTCTCACCCCCTTACACCTCACCTCTGGCCTACACCCTGGTTCTTGTACACATAAATAAATAAATTCTTTAAAAAAAGATAAGTGTATTAATCATTATTTTTCTGGGTTATCGTGGAGTGGAACCATGAACAAACACTAACCAACTTTTATTCCGACAGTGAGTAAATAGGTCTGTTGGCATTCTTCTGAAAATACTGCCAGTGAGTTTTTCTATAACATTTATCCTACCATGTTTACAGAACTGTTTAAAATATGCCATCATTCTGTTAAACTACAAAGGAAAAAATCTCTTCTGATTGAAAATGAGAAAAGGCAAAAGTGGTTCTTTCTTATCATCACCAGAGAGAATATTACTGCTAATAAAAAGATAGAATTTACTCAATAATAACTTACTTCTGACAAAGACCTTAGCACTCAGCTACTTAGACTTAACCATGTCAAGAAATATTTGACCCATTTTTCATGTATCTTTTTATTTCAAAGGGTGTATATTCATTTCTTAAAAATGATTATATAGGGCCTCCCTAGTGGCACAAGGGGTTAAGCACTGCACTATGAAGCAATCTGCAACCTATGCAGAATGAGTTCCATCCCCAGCCGGCCAGGGTGCTACCCACATGGTGCAGAGGACCTCTCCTGTCCCACCCGCTGCTCCTCTCAGCAGTGTATTTCATTCAGTCTGCCTGTTCTGTTCCCCACTCTGCCTCTGGTGAATTCTCTCACTCCCCTCATTTCTGGCCTGTACCCCAGCTCTTGTATGCATAAATAAATAAATCTTTCTAAAAAATGATTATATAAAGGAAAAGTGACTAGCTGAATTTTCTTTATTTACTCAGGCTTATATACTAATGGAAGAAATGTCTATTTTGACCTTCCCTTTTGATAATTTTTGCTTATAGGATTTTGCTTATAGGATTTGTTTATAGGATTATAAAATGCATTCATAATAAATATCTCTCAAAAGTTATGTACTTGTTTTTACGTGTGTATTGAGTATATTTCCCAAAGATTTGGACAAAATGCATTTGTTTACTATGTAATTTCCATTCCTATAAAAATTATACATGAAAACATTTAGGCAAATTATGAATGCATACAAAAATAATCAGTCAATAAATGCTATAGGTATAAATGATGTTTAGGACTTTTTCCAAAGACGAACATTCACATTTAAAATTTTCACTTAGGGCCTCCCCGGTGGCACAGCGGTTCAGCTCTGGGTTGCGAAGCTGCTCGCAGCCTCTGCAGCGCCGGTTCGATCCCCGGCTGCTCCCTGCCACTGGAGGCGGGTCCTGCATGGCATGCAGACCTTTCCTGCTGCCCGCTGCTCCCCTCAGCAGTGTACTTCGGTCCTTCTGCCTGCTCTGCTCCCCTATCTGGTTCTGGTGAATTCTCTCACCCTCCCACACTTCTGATTGTATCCAGTGCTTGTATCAAAAAACAAATAAATAAATCTTTAAAATAAATAAATAAATAAAATTTTTGCTTAATTTCTATTCTCTTAATGCAGTAATTTTATTTGATGCTGTATTGAAATTGGCTAATACATGAGAGTTCCTAGGTCCTTAAGCTTACATAAATGAACTTAGAAATCAAATATAGATAAGGATTAAATTATGGGAATAACTAATACCCACAATTAATATTTTTGTACTATTATTTTTTTCAAAATTTTTCATGTTGGTCTTTCTGTGATATTTACTTGTTTGTATTAATTCTGCACCTGTGCTTTTCATTCTGTATCAATTTCCTTGCTTTAATTTATGTCTTGAAAATTATGTAACTGAATTTAAGCTCTATAACTAATTAAAATGAGGTAAGTCATTCAGATTCATCATGAATGCAGCCATATGTTCATATAAGTACATGAAAGACTATTTTTATTTTTCAAACCTTTGCTATGTGGTGACTTTTGATTCCCCAAAGTAATATGTTCTTGAACATTTTATATATGCAATTTTTAGGTATGTAAAGTTAAAATATATTATCTATGAATGTGCACCTACAGATTGAGGCTACCAATAGAGAAAGCCATGTCCCAGATAACCCATTTTCTCAGCTGATCATATTAGCCAGATATCTGTCAAGTTCCTTTTTACTTTGGAATCTTTAGACACAAATTCTGGTTCATCTTGGAAGGAAGAAATGTTAAATGAATTTATTCTCTGCTGCAGACATTAGGAATGACTGATTATGTGCCTTACAGATTAATGCAAATCAAAATTACTGGATGGATGTAACACTACTGATTTCATTTAAATACATCTGTGGAAATAAAACATTTTAATAGACTTCAACTGCTTTACTTACAAATACTCTGGAATATTTAGTAGGATAGGGTGGGGTAGAAAAGGCTACTGTGAATGCTAGATGAAAGTGTTGTCTCTTGATGTGGCTGTAATCATAGTGGGACTGTTAGGATATTGATACAATAGATAAGGGGCCCTACTGCATTTCCTTGATCTTTCCAAATCTTTTAGTTAAAAATTTAAAGTGAAAAAACTTGCTAGGGTAAGATTTGGTGTAATAATCAAGGCAGGAGAAAAGAGAAGCTTTTTGATGTTTAACTAAAAAGACTGTACTAAGTAGTAGAACCAGATGCTGTGGATTAAGTCACCTACACTAAATCAACAATTCTCTTTGTTAAAACTTTTTCTTTTTTTTGAGTCTTTTGGTAGTGCTTGTCAAAAACTCCCTGATGTTAAACATTTTGAATAAATATTTCTTTTACAGATTTAATACTTTTAATTTATTTAGGTTACTCTGTCAGATATGGAAGTGTTCTGAATTTGTATCAAGTTCTTTTTCTGCTAATTGCTAGAGATCTAGAATCTTCATTAGTTATTTTTATTTATTTTATGTTTATTTTGGGAGGTTGTTTTTGTCCCTTTTAAACGAAAACAATGTCAAGACATCTAATCTTTCTCTGAGAAAGTGAAGATTATGAACAGTAGTAATTAAGATTCAGATCACACTTCCTTTTTGGCTTATTTAAGGTCTTCAATTTCTGACATATTTACTAAAAATTCTTCTCTCTTTTAGTTCACTAATTACCAAGAACAGCTATTCTGGCAGAGCTTTACTGTGATTGAAAGACTGTATTCTGTAACAAACCAGGCAAGAAAAAGCTGGAATTTGCTACAGAAGATGTTTAGTTTTGCTCCCTGGGACATCAAGAAAATCTTCCTCATTCCGGGCTGTTGTAAAGGTTGATCTTCTGGAAACAAAGGTGAGAAGGGAGGACATTTCATTTCTGGTTGTTAAGTTTTTTCCACACCAAAAAATGACCTGTTTTTCCTGTCATCTCCCTTTTCTTGATTATGTGGTTCTTAAGTTAGTGGTTTCATCTGATCCTCTTTGATCTGATGACTAGATTACTGATTATTTCAAAACATGACCTGCAAAACATGTGCATTCATTGTGCAGGCTGGAATGAAAGAAAGAAAGAATTTCACTCTTGTAAAGGATAAGGAGAAATAAAAAATATGAGGTTATCTGTTGTAGGGTAAGGTAAAAGGTGTCAGGCTTTTCTGCCCTCCCGCCATTAGGATAGATGACGGAACCCTGTAGTCCTGAATGCATGCCTGATGGTGGGCACCTGGAGTAGGGTGTGGGTATAGGCAGATGGGATTCCACTGGGCTTTTAAGGGCGGCGTCATGGGGACGCCAGCAGAAGCCGAGAGAGAAGCAGGAGAAGCAGAAGCCAAGAGAAGGCCTGAGAGCCCAGAGTGAAGAGCTGCTGGGGGCTGGGAGGACTGCCAGCCTACCGGCCCCCCAGCGCCCCTGCCTGCTGTGTACCTGATAATCCCAATAAAAACCTGAAAAACCACTGAGGATTCTGACTCCTCCTTTACTGGGTCTGCTGGATTATAGAAAACCTGCACTGTGGTCTTCCTGACCTTACATCTGTTTATAATTTAAGAAGCAAAATGACAGTTGCTTTATTTAAAGTACAAAATTATTGTGGTTTCATAGTTTTTTTTTTTTTTGAGTTCTTTGTATAAATGTTAGGCAACCAACAGATATCTAAAGTTGAAAAATGAAAACAGAGAAAAATGAAATTCTAGAAACATAGTAACTAGAATTATAAGAATAATGAATAAGTATTTCTTTGGCCTGTATTTATTAAATATTTCTTTGGCCTGTGTTTATTCCTCCATAAATATCAGACCATTTTAGTTACTGGGGCTTTATAAAAAGCATTAAAATCAATCATGTGAGTCCTTTTGCTATAGTATTGTTCTTTTGTATTTTATTTATAATTTTTGGTCATTTTTCTTTCTAGATAAACACTATAATTGATATTTACAAGTGAGCTTGATGGAATTTGAATTGGAATTTTATTGACTCTAGAGCAAGTTGGGAAGAACTGACATCTTGACAATGTTTTATCTCCCAGTTCATGAACATGTCATATCTCTCCATTTATAACTTTGATTAAAGATTTTATTTATTTATTTTTGTGTAGAAGAACTGGGGTGTACACCCGAAGTGGGGGAGGGGTGAAAGGACTCAACCGAGACAGGTGGGGGGGGGTCAGAACAGACAGATCTATTGAAATACACTGCTAAAGGGAGCAGCAGGTGAAACAGAAGAGGTCTGCTATAGATATGTGGATTAGCTCCCTGGCAGGGGATCAAACTCATGTTTCTAGGCAGGCCTTCACAGTGGTAGAGCTGAGACTTAACCCCTAGGCCACCAAGGAGGCCCTATATATTTGATTTTATTATGAAAGTTTATTATTTTGTACATATAGATCTCTATAAATTTTGTTAGACCAATATCTATTTAATTTGTGCTGTTGAAAATATCTTTGTGTATTTTTGTTATTTTTTTATTTCAATTTCTAATTCAAATTATTTATTATTGGTACATAGGAAAGCAACTCACTTTGGGCAAGCTAACTAGCATCTGAAAACTTTACTTTTAGGAGATGATTTTATGTCAATTCTTTGAGATTTCCTAGATACACAATCATACCATCTGTGAAGAAATAAAGCTCCATTTTACGGGCCCTATCTGTGTACCTTTCTTTTCTTTTAAACTTGATGAGACTTCTAGTATGTTGTTGAATAGTACTAGTGAGAGTATTACTTGCCTTGTTACTGGTTAGGTAAAAAGATATAAGGTCAGTGTTAAGATATTTGTAAATAATCTTTAATAGCTGAAGATCCCTTTATTCCTAGTTTGCTAAAGATTTTTATTTTGAATGTATGTCGGATCTTGTCAATGGATATGACAGTATGATTTTTTGGGGGGTAATTTTCTGTTGGTGTGGTGAATTACATTGACTTTCAAATTTGAACCAGCCGTCCAAGGATAAAGAACTGAAATAAATCTTGGTCATAACAGATACTTTTAAATGTTGTTTATATTTATCAGTTTTTGAAGAATTTTGCATCTATTTTCAAGAGCTATATTGGTCTTTGATCCCCCATCCCCTTTTTTGGCGATGTCTTTATCTGGATTTGATATAAGGGTAACCCTGCCCCCTGCCTCGTGGATTGAGTTAGGAAAGGCTTCCTTCTACTTTTTCTGGAAGTGATCAAGTGGAATAGCTATCAATTTTTAGATATTTGTTACAATTCAAATATTTAAGGGGTTTTATTTTGGGGGGGGTGAAGCTATTAATTAACAGTTCGATTTCCTTAATTGAATGGACTTATCTAAATCACCAAGGCTGTGAGTATACAGTTGTTTGCAGTGTTCCTTTACCATTTTATTCTCTATGGAATCAATAGTTATGACACTCTTTTTTTACGACAGCATGTGTATGTTTTTAAGCTTTCTAAGGAGTGGCCAGCAGGAGGATGATGAGGATCTTGAATAGATCTACAAATGTGGAATGAAAGACTTTCATAACATCTAGGTTGAAGAAGCTTATTTGTTGACTTGAAAAGGGCTTATTTGTTCCTGACAATCTTCCATATGATAAGGGAGCTTTCAGAATCAAAATCAACTTTCTAGCAGAGTATCCATTCAAACTATTGAAGATAACATTAAAAAAAAAGATCTATCATGAACATAGATGAAGAGGGGCAGGTCTGTCTGCCAGTAATTAGTGCTGAAAACTAGAAACCAAAACTGACCAAGTAATCCACACCCTCAGAGCACTGGTGAATGACTCCCAGCCAGAGCACCCCCTTCAGGTTTACCTAGTTGAAGAACACTTAAGGGTTAAAAATGTCTTTAAGAACAATGAAGAGCTTACAAGGAAATACAGGGGAAAGCAATCTGAGGACAAAAGCCTGCATGATTGATTCCAGCAAGTGATCCCAAACAGTGCATTCGGATATTCCACAAAGGACTCTAGAAAATTAACAGGTGCCACGCCTGGCATTTGCTGGTAGCAGCTGCTAGCTTTATACAGTTTCCTTAACCAAAAGTGATCTATGTAACTTGTAAATAAAGGATTAAACATTTATAATGTTCTAAATAATAAGATATTTTACTTGTAATTTACATTCATTTTTTCATTTAACCATTTCATTTAACCATTCTTTCAAAAAGTTTATTGAATTTTATATTGGACAAGGTAGACAGAACAGTAATATTCTCTGTTTACTTATAGTAATTATTCTATTTAGGGAAGAGAGCACATTAAAAAAGCAAAAAATTAAAAATATGAAAATATAAGTCTCATTATTATTAAAAAAGTAAAAAAAAAAAAGCATGAAGGAATTAGGCTCGTTAGACTTTGCTAAGGCGAGATTATGGCTATCATTTGGAAGTTTGGTCAAAGATGCTATCCCAGTGGAGGTCACATGTGAACTGAAACCTGCATGGCAAGACAATACTGGTTGAACAAAGTAAGAAGCAGAGAAGACCCAACAGAAAATATCCACAAGGGTGGACCTCCCTGGTGGTGCAAGGGGTTAAGATGCAACCTATGATGCAATCCACAGCCACTGAGGCATGAGTTCGATCCCTGGCAAGGGAGCTACCCACATGGGACAGCAGACCTCTCCTGACTCACCCACTGCTCCCCTCAGCAGTATTTCAGTCAATCTGCCTGTTCTGTTCTCCACCCTGTCTCTGGTGAATCTGCTCACCCCCCCACCTCTGGCCTGTACCCCAGTTCTTGTATGTATAAATAAATAAAAAAAAATCCACATGGGTAAGGGTCATACATTAGGAATAAACTTCGTATTTATTCTGTAAAACAGAACAAAAAAGCAAAGACTCCTGTGACTGACAGTGACAGGAAATATGTGTCAAGAGAAACAGTACTCATTTTTATAACGTGTACAACATGTATTTGGATTTAAATTCACATGCATGGGAATAACCCAAAGCAAAAAGGCAGCTAAAATCTTGCATTATATCAAAAGAAGATAGTAGAATGAACTGAGAAATAGAAATAGAGGCAATAAAAGGTGAATGGGGCTGACATCTCCTTTAGAATTAGAAGACATGGAGGTTTTGAATTTGAGTGATGAGGAAAGAAGAAAAATGGCTTTAAGTTTTGGTCTCGTGCAGTTAGGTAGACTGTAGAGCCATTTAGTGAGATATGAAAACAGAAAGAGGAATAAGATTGGGAAGAAACAGACTTCTGTTTGAGCTATGGTAGGTGTGTGTTTTCTTTAGACATAAAAAAAAATAAAATATATGAGAGCTGTAATAAAAACTGCAGACACCAGCAGCTACTTTACTAGGTGAGACAGTGCCCAGGGTGAAAGCATCAGTGAGCAACATGGAGAGAATTTAGCCACCAGAACATGAGACTGTCTAGTGTGAAAATATTTCAAATAAAGCAAACATGGGAAAAAAAAACAACACTCAGGGCAAGAATTCCCTAGTAGAGAAGTAAAATATCAGTGAGATATAATCATTATAAATAAACACAGCTTAGATATCTGTGACAATAATATAGAAATCACTACTGAAGAGCTTAAAATAAACTTAAAGACTAAACATGAAGATGTAAATAATTGTATTTCAAGCTGGGACAAATATGTTTGACTTTAATTATATTGATATATAACTAACTCCAAAATGAAACTAAAAGAAAAAGAGATGGAATAAGAAAATTTACATAGTTATTGCTTTTAAGGCTAACACGAATATCTGCCAAAGATGAATTTTTGCCACTTAAAATGAGTTTGGAGGCAGAGGAAGATGAAACCCTGGATCTAAACAGCCATTTAAAGAAAATTAGTCCACATTTATGGGAAAGACACCTGCACCAAGAACTCTGTGTGACTTTTGTTAAGCTTAAATGAATACTCTTCATTCCTAAAAATAACATTTGAGACGTTGTATTGCTTCTTGTTCATTGTCATTCATTCAGATGAACGTGATTTTGCTTCTTAATTGTAAATAAAGGAGTTTGGAATGTACTTTCGAGACAATTCAATGAAACATCCTCATATTTTAAACTAGCTGAGATACAAGAAAATAGCTGTACTAAAGCCACACTGCTAGTTACTAGAAAATTTTAATTTAGAATTTAGGACTTGTAGTTCACTATAATGGAGCTTTTTGTGTATGGCCTTTCAAACACAGACAAATTGGGAAATGAGAAATAAATGCCAGCTCTTTATAGCTATCATATTTATATGACTTACTTCTTAAGTATGGTTTATAAATGTCTTTATTAAATTAAAATATTTCCATGTACCTGTAGTAATAAACAACTGAAACTATTTTCTTTGATTAAATGAAAATATCGTATTAAAAATTATACTTGAGGAAATGAGTGACTTAGCATTGCTGTAAGTTTCTCGTAACCAACTTAATAGGATTGTATTTTTGAAATGTCTTTATATATATATATATAAAGGTATCTTATATATATATATAGGTATCTTAGAACAAAGCATTTATTTCCAAATCTATTTTCTTTTTCTTTTTCTTTTTTTTGAGGGGGGTTAGTAAGATAAATCAAGAAAAAGAGGCTGCTCTTGATCTCTTATTTTGGAAATATTTTATAAAAAGACTTATTTTTTTCTTCAAGATTTAATATTTACCAATATTTTGTAAAAATATGTGCATACCCAAGGTCTCCAAGATATGATCAACACCAAGTCTTTGCTGAAGCAAACACCAACACCCTAAATACAAAATGATACAAGATGGGTTTTTATCTTAGCCCTGTAGAGCCTAGAAGACAGGCTATTCTCAGATGCCTTTCACCCCACGGGGCCTGCATTGCAAAATTTTCATGGCTAGTAATGTAGGAAGTGAGTCACCCTGCCAAGTTTAATGAGTTATTTTCTAGAAATGGCATGCCTACATCAGCTTGTCAAGCACAGCACAGCTACGTGTTGGAACTGTTTATTCATGCAGCCTTTTGTGTACAGGGGAATTGTGAGCATGCTTTGTGAATAGTCAATATAGTAGAGATGGAATAATTAACTCTTCTTGTTGCTTATATTTTTCTTAGGATTTGAATCAGTATCATGATGATATTTTTGTATTCATGAGTTATAACCTTTTTCTGACAAATGTGACTCTATTTGTCCAGACTACTTGAGATTGGCTGACTTGACACCTATGCAGGGGTGTCCACTTATTTTCTGGAACATCTCTCATTAGATGACAGTCTAAAGAAAGAACTGTTTCATATGCCATGTAGTCCAAATGGTTTTGGGGTAATAAAGGGCTCTGAGCATCAGTGATAATATTTAAAATGTGTTCCTTCTTTAGTCTGTGGACTTGAGTCCATGTTTATAGGCTAAATATACTTCTTGAACATGACAAATTAAGACAAGAAAAGTGTGTATTGTGCTTAAAATTATGTGCATATTCTATAATATTAATGTGTTACTGCAAAACAAATTATTGAAGAAATTCTATTGAATACATAAAGACTGACCAGGATAGCAAACTATTGGAAGATAAGACAAATTAAGTGTCATGCAGATTAACAATTCTGAGTATTTGTAGGTGTTTATGAATATTGAACTTATGTGTCACAGAATATTTTGTAGTTTTCAAAGATATCTGGCAATGATATTAAACTAGTAGGAAGAGAAATGTTTAGGTAATTCTCAAGAGACCAGATTCTGTTATTAACATACTATTAACTTACACTGCACTGAGAATGCATGGATGTTCATCTAAAATATAAACAAAACAAATAAAAATGATTAGCATATATCTAAGTTTCATTTTATCTAAAATTCTGTAATATTAAAGACATTTTGCATTTTTAGTTGTCCACAAAAATAAGCTTTTCCAGAAAACTTTTTTCCTTTGACAATAAATATTTGGGGGGCCTCCCTAGTGGTGCAAGGGGTTAAGCACCACATCATGAAGCTGTCCACAGCCTCTGCAGCACGAGTTTGATCCCCGGCCGGCCAGTGAGCTACCCACATGGTGCAGCAGACCTCTCCTGACTCACCCACTGCTCCTCTCAGCAGTGTACTTTGGTCAATCAATCTGTTCCCCACTCAAAACAGAAGATTATTAGTAACAGCAAAAGTCAAACCAATAAAGACTGTGGTGATAAGGACATTTTCTTGAAGGAAGTAACACAGGATCTGATTAACTGAGGAAGGGCAGTTTATCAGAAAATTTGAAAGAGCAAAGCAAAGCAAAAACCCTGTGATGCAGAGTATCATAACACATTGGAGTAAATGATAAAATGACATGAGGTTTGAAAGCAAACAAAAACTTGAATCCAAAAGGGATCAGAGATTAAGACTAAACTACTATACAACATCGGAAGGGTGTGATTTTATATCAGTGACAAAATAAATAGGAGTATTGAAAGAACATCCAGGAAGATAATATAATATTTTTAAAAGATGTGAAGTCAAAAAGAAAAAGAGGACATGTTAAAATATATAAAAGAACAGTGATGTAACTAGAATAGAGCAGTTGCTCTTAATGAGGATGATTTTACCCCTCAAGAGACAACTGGTAATTCTGGGGATATTTTGTCACACCGACTGTGATGCTATGGGCATCTAGTAAATAGGAGACAGACAGAGTGCTGAATAATCTCTAATACCAACATAATCCCTCACAACATGGAATTATCTATTACAAGACATCAATACTTCTGAGGTTGTACAACCATGAACTAGAATACTGAGGGCTAATGGGAGACAAATATCATAAATAGCAAGAGAGTTAGGTAGTAGCCATATCATTTTGGAATTTACAATAAAAGCAATGAAAGATTGTAATGTATATAATATAAAATAAAAATTATTGAAGAATTTTATATAAAAGAGTGATATAGTGGGAATTGCATTTTTTTTAAAAAGATTTATTTATTTATTTATTTATACAAGCACTGGGTACAGTCAGAGGCACGGGAGGGTGAGAGAATTCACCAGAGCCAGAGCAGGGAGCAGAACAGGCAGAGTGATGAAGTACACTGCTGAGGGGAGCAGCGGAGGGCAGGAGACGTCTGCGCCGCGCCATGGGGATGGAACCCGCGCTGCAGAGGCTGCGGGCAGCTTTGCAACCCAGAGCTCAACTGCTGTGCCACCGGGGAGGCCCGGAATTGCATTTCTAAAGATTGCTTTGGCATGCTGAATGGAATACAGTAGGAGAAGGGGGCACAGAAATTATTAAAAGGTGTTTCAATAAATCAAGTGTAAACTGATGATGAACTGATTGAAATTAGTAACAGGTAAAGTGGAGGAAAGTTGTCAAGACTGGAGAGACATTTATAAAGAGCTTTGCCATTGATAAGGTAAATTAAAGGGATTAAAAAATTTCCATGTTTCTACTTGAGCAGTTGGACAGCTGCTGGTGACATTTCTTGAATAATTTTGGGATGTTTGTATAAATGTTTCAGGATAATTCCTCCTGCTCATGTTCTCTTCCAGAACATCAGGGTGGAAAAAAGAAAGCAAAACTTTGCATAAATCTCTTCAGGATAAGGGCACATTTGATAATTTTTTTTTTAAGATTTATTTGTTTATTTATTTATAGAAGCACTGGGTACAGTCAGAAGCACGGGAGGGTGAGAGAACTCACCAGAGCCAAAGCCGGGAGCAGAGCAGGCAGAAGGACCGAAGTACACTGCTGAGGGGAGCAGCGGGCAGCAGGAGAGGTCTGCGTGCCATGTGGGACCCTCCTCTGGTGGCCGGGAAGCAGCCGGGGATCAAACTGGCACTGCAGAGGCTGCGGGCAGCTTCGCAACCCAGCGTTCAACCCCTGGGCCACCGGGGAGGCCCCACATTTGATAATCTTAACACCCATGCTCCAACTAAATTTAACCCTTAATTTCCAGAAAGAGAAAACCACCATTTTTCAGAAAAGATAATTATTTTAAATATAAAGAAACACGTTCAAAGATCATACTTTCTTAGTTACAATATAAAAGAAAACAAATGAATGTCACTCATTTTCAAGAAAATAAATTAGTGTAATAACCCATGTTTTTGCAAGCTGGTTTCTTGGCACTCTGTCTCTCGTCATTTTAATTCATATCGTTTTATACCTAGGTATACGTCAACAATCCATAAAAAAAGTGCTGACACCAGAATTTTTTTAGTTTTCATAAAGCTGAATGCTTTGGGCACATTGAAAACAATTTTATAATTATCTGCCACCTATTTGTTTTCATGTATCCTGGTTAAAATAATAAGTCGATCCAAGTTTGGTTTCATTATGCACAAAATATCTATTGGAATGCTAATCTGATTAAATTAGTTATTTTGCTTAAATATGCTACACTTTGGGGAATGTTTTAAAATATGTATCTGATTTCATTTACTTCCTTCATTCAATCAAATTTATACACTTAGTAAAATCAAACTAAGCTGTCTTTATTATAAGAACACAACAAAAACATTTACCATATTGCTTCTAGCTTAGATCAGTTAATATAATTTTCACAGTGTGCTGCTTAATTCAGAATTTTGTGTTGAATGGGTTATACAGAGTTTATGTTTACATTCCTGTAGTCTTATACTACCTTTAACTGAATTTGTTTTAAGTCCAGTACTGGTTGATTTCAAATTTTGCAAACATTTTTAAAAAGAAAATAGGAAAAATCAGGCAATCATACTGAACTCAAGGACCAAGCCCACAGTAAAAAGAACATTTGCATCAAGGAAGAAAAAGAGGATTTATATATGCTTTTGTGTTTTATAAACTAGTAGAAATAGCAAGAATCAAATAGCAAGGGGATTTTATTGAGCTCATGATTTATAAACACAAAAAAACCCTGAAAAAGCCAGGTGTGCATCTTATTACTAAAATTGGAAAATATACATGTCGGGCAGAAATAGCGAACAGCTTCTTGGAGTCCTGACAAGTGCTGTCATAACTTAAAGACCAGCTGTTTCTTTTCTTTTCTTTTTTTAAAGATTTATTTATTTTTATTTATACAAGCACTGGGTACAGTCAGAAGCGTGGGAGATGAGAGAATTCACCAGAGCCAGAGTGGGGAACAGAACAGACAGACTGAACAGAACAGACAGACTGATGAAACACACTACTGAGGGGAGCAGCGGGCGTGGCAGGAAAGGTCTGTGGCGCCATGTGGGACCCTTGCTGGTGGCCGGGGATCGAACCGGTGCTGCAGAGGCCGAGGGCAGCTTCACAGCCCAGCGCTCAACTGCTGCACCACCAGGGGAGGCCCCCAGCTGTTTCTTTTCTTCTTCCACTTGTTGACGTTGGGATGGCCAGTTATCCATGTCTTTTAGAGAAGCCAGGAATTTTAAGTTTTATGTGACACTTGTAGAGACTAAATGCTGGTAAAATCATTTCCTTCCTTTCCTTCTTTTCAATTTTATATTCTTTTTTCTC
Organism: Talpa europaea; assembly: GCF_964194135.1. NCBI lineage: Eukaryota > Metazoa > Chordata > Mammalia > Eulipotyphla > Talpidae > Talpa > Talpa europaea. The sequence continues at coordinate 72,972,844 of NC_140068.1, forward strand.
TCTTCTTTTCCACCCTCCCTCTTTCTCTCCTTCCTCCACCTCATTTTTCCCTCTTCCTGATTATGATATGTCCTAATATTTTCTAAGTCAAACACAAAAAATGATAGAAGCAATAATTTGCCACATACCATTATATGGCATTCAGTTCTGGATCATTAAAATAATGAAACATTTTAGTTCACTAATTTTCATATAATAACACTTTTTATGACTTGAAAGTTCAGATATTATGTTGGCTTTCAGTAAAGACTAATTGTAATTCTGTGCCCAAATTATTCCTTTCCCATTTCTTCTTCTACTCTTTTAGCCAAAGAGAATACTGAATAAGCTGGTTCTTATTATATTTATTCCAAGTGTTCCAAAAGCTCAATTTCCATAACCATGTGACTCAGTTCCATATTATGGAATCAACCTCCTTAAGATGGTTTCTGGTCTAAATTGGGATGTGCATAATCATTGTAGTCCCTCTGTGCACATTATTAAATTGTTCTTTTCCTTTTTAACCCATCTGATACAATTTTGATTGCTCATCCAGCTCAAGAAGAATCCAGACAAGTGGGAGATTTTCCCCAAACCTCAATAATAAAATAAATCAATCTCTTGAATGATAGATCCAATGCTGATAAACAGTAGGATATCTATTTTTTCTGTTTTCTAACTATCTCTATATCTAGCTAGCTATCATCTATCATTTTAAAAAGATTTATTTATTTATTTATTTATTTATTTATTTATTTATTTATTTATTTATTTATTTGGTATTAGCTAGAGCCAGAGGTACAGGAGATAAGAAGATTCACCAGAGAGAGTGGGGAACAGAACAGGCAGATCTACTGAGATACACGGCTGAGGGGAGCAGCGGGCAAGGCAGGAGAGGTCTGCTGTGCCATGTGGGTTGCTCCCTGGCTGGCCGGGGGATCGAGCTGATGCTTCAGTGGCTGGCGATAGCTTGATAGCACTGTTTTAAACCCTGCGCCACCTGGGAGGCCCTCTATCTTTTATCTTTCTATCAATCTTTCTGTTACTCACATAAATAGATATCCTATTGTTTATTTTTCTGATGAACCCAATTTGGCATAATTTATAATAATGAATTCATATAATATTTTGGTTGCAGTATGTTTATTTTTTAAATTATACAATTAAAAAGTTTAATGTTCATCATTTATACACAATAAATTATGCTCATGTAGCACCAGCAACATTTTATCTATTATTTCATATTATTGAAGTAATAGATAATTGATTAATATATCTTTCATTATATTGAAATCACTACAACACTCAGTGCTTATCATCTGTAGAAATTATTATGTGTATTTTTCCTGTGTAAAATTTCAAAATTTTCTTATATATCTATTTATAACATTACTTCTTTTTGTCTATAAGTTTACATAAAAATAATATTTTACTGCATGTATCCTTTGACCATCAGCATTTTTTTAACTTAATACTAAGTTTCATCAGTTTACATCTTGAATCCTATGATACACTATTTAATCTTTGTTCATCTGTAACTCTGTGACTTCTTTATTGAAATATATATACAAAATCATACCAGAAAGCATCAATAAGCTTGGTTAACTTCAAGATGGTAGTGAACTATGTCTAACTATAAATTCTTTTATAATATATGCCAATATAAAAACACTCTTTAATACACTTCATAGAATTTTCTATATCATCTTTAATATTAAAAGAATAACAGGGCCTCCCCGGTGGCACAGCAGGTTGAAAGCTGTGCTTGAAGTTGTCCACAGCCTCTGCAATGCAGATATGATTCCGGCTGGCCAGGGAGAAACCCACATGGCCTGGCAGACCTCTCCTGCCTCCCAGCTGCTCCCCTCAGCAGTGTTTTCGGTCTGTCTGCCTGTTCTGCTCCCCGCTTTCTCTGGTGAATTCTCTCACCCTCCAGCACCTCTGACCTGTACCCCAGTTCTTTTATAAATAAATTTAAATCTTAAAAAAAAAGCATAACAAATTCTCAATTCCAACCACCCAAACCTGATGCACACAGTGTATCCTTAGTTCCATTCATCTTGGCACATCATACACGATTGGATTAATACAACATTAACCTTACCTCACCCTTGTAGGCTTTTATTTTTTGTCTCTTTCTTTCTTTAATCTATTCTCCACATTCCAGGCACATTTTTTTTTTTAAATGTCAATCCAATAGATGTTTATCTTTGCTTTTCTCATAATCTCCAGCCATTCCCTAAATTTCTGAAAACATATCTGCTATACATAGACACTTCAAAATAGATTAAATGTAAACACTGTTCCTTCTATGATTCTTTGCCCTGAAATGTGTTTTTTCAGCAAGTTTTAAAGTATGAGTCATAAACCTGAAGTTAATTCAAACTGTTTATTTTCTATGAATAGGAAAAAAGAATTTAGAAAAGATAGAGCACAATAATTTTATATTAAGTCTTAGATTTGCTAACACTAAATGAAATACCTCATAGTTATTTATTTTAATTACTTGCTATATTATATAAGTTATATTTGTAGAATGTATTTATGCTGAATGCATAATACTAAATATGAAAAATAATTAGAATCATTTAACTGGCAAATATTATTTGATCATGTAAAATTTTTTGTTACACATACACTATAATACAATAGCAGTGATACACTGGTAAATCTTTACAGCAATTGAATTTACTATGTATAAAAGAATACTTATTTTTTAAAATCTAGAATAAACTACAATAATCAATAAATAAGCTGTAAGTACCAAAAAAAAACCACAATAAATCTTTGTTGAATGATACAGTGCATGTTATTCCTTCAGGGATGTAAGCCCAAGTTGCATGAATGAAAAATGAACTGTTTAGTAGCATCTTTCTGCTAAGGGCAAATATACTACTATGGCTATTAATCGGTAGAGCAACACAGTAGGTCAAAGGGAAAATTAGGTATCAGAAAAAAAGATTAAAATTAAACTATTTCCCATACATTTTATAGAATGAAACTGCAAGTAGACACATAAAGGCATAAATATAATTTATATAATTCAGACTGATTACTTAGTAGAAGAATACTTATATCTATAAACTGTTTTAGTCTGGTCTGTGGAATAAATGGGGTCAACAGTTTTAAGATTCGGGCAAAGTCATTTGAGTTTTTCCTCATATCACATTCCCTAGGAAGCTCTGCTATGTGAACTTTCAAAGTGAATTATATAATATATAAACCAGATCACAATTCAGGAACAGTAAATGCAGTTGCTGCAAGGATAGCTCTCATCCATTAGCTTCCTTTAAATAAAGATGAAGAAAATTAACTTGCCCTAAGCAATGCTTCTTTCTAGGGATGGCTTGAGTTCAATGAGTGAATCATGTTGAGATATAAGGACCCAACCCTCTTGTCCCAAACTCAGACAACTCTGATGGGTCATCCTAGCATCAGAGCTCCCATTAAGCACAGTTGATGTATTTGTCTCTATATGCTACAGCCTTTTGCAATCCTGCTTCCTTTCTGTCTCCTCCAAGGTGTTTATCTAAACCCTGATAAACTGTCTGCATGCTAGTCTCTATCTCATAGGCTGCTCCTCAGGAACTCAACCAAGAAAAGTGAGAAGTGACATATCATTTTCCTTGCAAGTGGAGATTCCAAGAGCTTCTGGACCAGGAGCTACCCACTCTGCATCACCAGTCTCCTGAATTTGCCAAGAGGTTCACTACCTCCCTTCCTTTTACTGCCAGTTTAGTTATAGGCTTTTATTATTGTAATATGGATCCCTCCCAATAAATTCATATTTTTGTCATGTTCATGTGGCTTGTGTCCTGAGTGAAAGTTTCTCACTTCTCAAAGTTAACATTCTTGAAATCTCAAATCTGATAAATCAGCAAGTAGCTTTAAATGTTAGCTACATTTTTTTCTTTTAAATTAGAACATTAAATTTCATAAATAGAAATTAATTTAGATAAACTGTGTAACCGTAGGTATTGCTAGTTTTTTTTAAGTGCATCTTTGTTTTAAACAACTACTATCTTAGGCATATATACACAAAAATGTTCACCCTTCAAACATATTTGACATATAATCAGAAGGAAAAATACATCCAATATATTTTATTTGGTGGAATTAAGTTTTAATAATATATATGTATATAATGTATAAATTCCACTAATAATAAAGGATTTTAGCACCTTACTAGATTGAGATATCTAAATACAAATAGAATAAAAGTATAGATCAGAAAACAATTTGTGAATCTACAAAAAATTAGAAGCAAATTAATATTGTTACAGTTATTGTTACTGTTACTGAGTATATGCCTGGGTTTTGCTCCCTGTCACTACCAAAAAGCCAGTAAGTAGAGACAGGATTTAAATCTATAAGCGATTTGAGAATGGTGGGCATATCACCTCTTCTGAAGAGACCATTCTCCCATGACCAATGATCTGAGAAAATGGAGCAACTGTTCTGCCACCTCATCTCCTGTTAGCCTTCTTATAATAAGTTAAACAAAAACAGTCATAAGCAAGTGGCTCATCAGAACAGTCTGTCATAGTTAATGTTCTTGGTATTCGTCATATTCAGCCCCCTGAGTTTGTTATCAGCTTCCCGGTTATCTTGACCCTAGTACCGCAGATGATGTCAATATCTGGCACTGATTTAGGCATCATTGAGGCAGGAATCTTAGTTTAAAGCAACAGTTATAGTTACAAGAAAAAATGACATTTGTCACATAGTGTGTAGTATAGCCTATGCTCTACCAGGTATGCTGCCCTTCCCTTTACTCCCTGGTTCCCTATCATTACAATGAAAATGCATAAAGCATTAAACTCAATACTAAGATTTTGCTTCTGTTTCTAGGAAGCCACATGTTTTTGAAAATAAACATAACTGAATAAATTTGTTTTTTGTTAAAGATTTGTTTTTTTATTTATTTATGCATACAAGAACTGGGGTCTAGGCCAGAGGCGTTGGGGGTGATGAGATTCACAGAGACAAAGTGGGGAGCAGGATAGGCAGATCTACTAAAATACACTATTGAGGGGAGCAGCAGGAGAGACAGGAGAGGTCTGCTGCACCACGTGGTTCAGCTCCCTGACCAGGGGTCAAATTTAGGCTGCAGTGGCTGCATATAGCTTGATAATGCTGAGACTTTAACCCTTGTACCACCTGGAAGACCCTAAATTTGTTTTCTTTTATAAAGAAAATAGGCAAGATTCTAGAAGGGGATGTATTTTCCTATAATGATGACTGTGGGTGATTACTACCGAAGTATATTTAAAGCTTTCAACCAACACTTTCAGAATTCAAAGTAAGTCATTAATACTCAGGTTCATATTTTGGCAAGTAGTAGAAAATGCTCTTTGGGGAAGATCATTTTAGGAATAGTCTAAGGCCTGATTATCATTTACTAAAGTATTCCTGTATCCTTCTGTCTACAGGAATGCATATTTTATGCAAAGATCAATTCCAGGGCTAATGAGTAATGGAAGTAAGCTACCTCAAAAGGGATGAAAATAATTAGTAGATTATTGTTTTGGTATTCCATTATTTTCAATATATCTTAGATCAGCCACATGAATCTATGTCAAAATCCAAATGAAATAAATGAGGATGGAGTAGAAATTTTATTTGTTTTTAAAATAATTTTAGACTCTTAAAATCAACCAGAAATAAAAAAATAAGTACTCTACTACATAGTAGAATTAAAATTTAAATTATTTATTAGCTTACCAATTAGAAATAAACCAAATGGAAAATACTATGTTTTCTAAAGCTGATATTTGGTACAAAGGTAAGATTACACACATAAATTAAATATAAGTAGATATAAATATAAATACATAACACAGATAAAAACTCAAGGTGATAAATTAGTAATCATCTAATTTAACATCAACAATGTAGAACTATTATGAAAAGAAAGAATAAAATCAGGATTCTGAAATGCAAATGTGGAGTGTAAATACAGAGTCCCCTTGCCATGCAATTGTCCTTATCCCCTGTAAATAATATTTAGTGTTGATTTCTTTTTGAGTTGTAGATATTAAACAGAATGTGAAGAATTAATAGATATCACAAAAAATACCAAAATTTTTAAGTTACTAAGAAATACATCTAAGTAGAAAATATTGAAGGAATCAGATTTTGTTCTAACCCATTTGGAAAAATAATTACTCATAGGTGATTAAACCTTACATCTAATGACACAATAGATTTGGCAAACATGAATGCTAGAAAAGGAAGTTTGATTTGTTGAGCAAGCTTCCTTTATAAGTAGAAACAGAGTTGGTGTTAATTAAATCATAGGTTTTCACTATGCTTAGACTTGGTTTCTGTGCATAAATGACTCAATCTAAGAACAAGTACAGAGGCCTAAACATTAGAACCAAGGACTACAGGAAACTGAAAATTAAACATGGGGCACCAAACCAATCTCCCTATTTTCACTCCATCCTTATATGTCCACATCCATTATTCAGAATGATATTTCTGAAAGTTATTCACCTCATATGATATCTTATAATACATCCTTATAATTAATAGTATCTCATGACTTCTCATTAGTTCAAAATTAATTCAATTGCTTTCTCTTTTTCCCATGGTCTCATGGGAATTTCTGCTGTGTGAATCTCCCATCTCATCTGACTCTACATTTCTCTTTGCCCTCTAGACACATTAGATTTCTTTTGCTGCTGTCAGTGTTAAAAATCAAAATTTATCTGAATAAATTTAGAGATATAATTGTCTTTATTAAAAGATTCATGAGTCAGATAGCATCCCACATAGCAAGTAGAAAGACTTCCAGGGGTTTGTACAAAATGCAGTTTTTATAGAGCAAAAAAGGATGGGAGGAGTAAATCCATAAAAGAAAAGGAAGACTATTTCAGGTGAAGTCACCTTCACTCAGAAGAAGACAGAAGGGTCTTATCATGCAGATTACCATACTAGAGATAACCAGGAAACTCCTGATTAATAGGTTTAAAATTCCACTTTTGGAAGAGCCTGAAACTGCTATTAGGTTATGTTTTAAGGCGTGGCTCCATTTGGGTCTGTCATTTCTTTTGTTATATCTAATGCACCTTCAGTACTTTGAAATTGCTGTTCCATTTGCCTGGACCTTCCATTGCACATATTTTCCCACAGTTGCCTCATATTATTTATTACCACATTTCAGCTAAGTTTGTGCAAAGTGAGATCAGGTATTTTAAATCCCTATAAATACACACAGCTAGGGTTAAGAAGTCAAGTTCTGGCAGCCTGAGGGCTACCTTCAGACAAAGACACAGTTGGTGGTTGTTGGGAGGGCAAGTATCCTTAAGGTTGTATAGAGAGCCTACATGTTTCTGAGACATGGGTGGAAGATGGACTTGATTCCATGGAGTCAAGTCTACGAGCTACCTACTTAGATTTCACTCGTTGTACAAAAGCCTGTTTTGTTTCAAAAGAAAGATTCCCAGTGACAGCAATCCACGTAGCATCATTTGGTGTGGTCACCTGAATTACTTTAGGTCTCTAATGGTTGTGATATGTTTGTCATCTTCCATGTTAATAGCTGTCTTACATTAGAGTGCCACAGACTGCTGTGCCCACATTTGGAGTTTGATTTAGTAACTCTGGATTGTATTTATAACAAATTTGCATTTATACAAAATTTTCAGGTGACATGGACGCTGATAATCTGGGGACATAACCATTTCTTTGCTATAGAGTCCCAAGATATTATTAATGAGCATTTATCAAGCTATGAATGTGCTTGTTTTGTGTAATAAAGAATATTAATTTTAGCAATTATGAAGTCATAATTTTCCATATTAAAAAACAAACTTATTTGATTTTAATGATAACAATATATTTTACATTTTGTTGTATACCTTATTAATAGAAATTATTGTACAGTTTATGCTATTTTAGAAGTATCTTGCCAGTATTTAAGAAGCGTTAAGAGATTTGAAATGCAGTATCTAAATATGTATTGAAATAAATCATCTGTCTTGCTGAAAAAAATTACTGACACATGGGTTTTCATGGTTAAATAGTATACAGATAGTAAAATATTAAATCAATATTTTACACCATAGGCTAAAGCATTTAATTTTTTATTCTTCTATGAAATTATAGCATCATAATAGTATATGAATTTTTGGTTGCTATATTTAGTAAGTTATATATTTTCTATAAATATTGATACTTAAATTAGGAAGATAGAGGGGTAATCAAACCTTTTATTTTCACTTGAAATCCTGGGTAAAGTTATATTTCACATCAGAAATAAATTAACTCAGTAGGCTATATTTTGTATATTAGAAAAATATGTCCATAAATCAAAATGTATAAACATAAAAATATATTTCTCCTTTAACAACCCTTGGCCTCACAGATGAGACTCAGTTCCTTACAAGAAAATACTTTTTAAAATTCCAGTTTTTAAATGAAAACTGACTCTAGTGAATCCATCCATACATATTTTTATAACAAAGCAACCATAAAGCTAAATCATACTGGAATTCTGTTTAAGTATTGGGATTCTATACTACTAACTTAAGAATGTGATTTAAAATGGCTTCCTTGCTCTTTCATTTATCTGAGTTTTTGTGACATTTGAATTTTCAAACATAATTCTGACTACATGGTAGAAACCCTTACTTTGTTGACATGCCTTAGTTCTTTTTCCTTTCCAGAAGCAATTGAATTCAGACATTTGTTCAATACTTTATCAGTTTTTACTAGTGCTTATTAAACAATAATATATATTATGAATTCTAGTGTATATTAATAAAATAAAAGTAAAGACACAAAGCTCAGTTTCCTTAGGCATATGTCTTATTAAGACCATGAGCTCACTCTCCTTAGGTATACTGACTGGTCTTGTCTCAGGCACATGGTGGAAAGATTGCAATACACAATCTGCAGAGTAGCTTCGGAAAATTACAGAGCTCACTTAGTTGCCTTTATTTGGCAGAATTTGCTCGAATAAATTATTACCAGCAAAGCAGCTTGATCAGGACATAGTGTCTCCACTGGGAAGTTTCTAATTAGAGTACTCTTTCCCTAAGATATGGGAATCACCTATAATATGCAAATGTACATGGTGAATTCCTGCATAGAAATTTCCAGAAAAAATCGCCCCTAGTCTACATCAACAGTCATACATTCTGACACCTTAAATTACGATATTCCCTGCTACTTATTCCTGTTAACACTTTGAACCTTAGACTTCATTTTCCTAAAATTAATAAGAAATATATTTTCTATATCCTATGCCCTCATTGATTTTGAATATTTTCTTTACACTTATTGTCAGCTTAAACCCTTTCAGTTTTCTTTTTTTCCCTTCAAATTTATTCAATTTCTCACCCTTCTTGTTCATTTTCAATTTGCATGCTTAAGTCAACCTTGTTCTTCCTGACATCCTGGATTATCCTCCCCAGACCATCCCACCCCATTACTAGCTAACAAGTTGCAAACTGCTCCCCACTAGCATTATTGGTATACCAGTTGAAAATTGGATCTAAATAGGAGCATAACATATTAAATTTGACTGTGTTTAAGAGGAAGTTGTAAGGCTAGAAAATTTTCCACAGATCACTTCAGAGACTGCCTCAGTGAATATGGATTGTAGAGGGAAAAGAATGGATAAGAAATAAAATATAAATGAAAATGTCAGTGCTAAGATGAAGGTGACCACATTGTGTTTTCTTAATTATATCATATTTCTTATTTAAACCGATATTTTGGAATTACTTTAAAAATATAACAGATATGGGCCTCTCTGGTGGCACAAGGGGTTAAGCACAGTACTGTGAAGCTATCTGCAGCCTCTGCAGCATGAGTTCCACCCCTGGTGGGCCAGGGAGCTACCCACATGGCACAGCAGACCTCTCCTGACTCACCGGCTGCTCCCCTCAGCAGTGTATTTCAGTAGATCTGCCTGTTCTGTTCCCTACTCTGTCTCTGATGACTCCACTCCCTGCCGCCCCGCACTGCTGGCCTGTACCCCAGTTCTTGTATGCGTTAATAAATAAGTCTTTAGGAAAAAAAGAATATAACATATACACATGAAAGGTAACTCAGAATGTTTTCAAGGAAAAGCAAAACTTTAGCTCTTTTCTCCATGAATGATCATTAATAGTATTCTTTGTTTCCTTGAGAAATGTTACGAGTATATAGTCTATTTTTAAAAATACTTAGTGAAATCATAAGACACATAATGTCAAGTAACTTAATACCTCAGCAATATTTTCATGCTAACACTTGTAGATATGCCTTATCTTTTTAATACCTACATAGTAACCCACTATAGTGTCATTTTATAGTCATTTATCTAGTTTAATTTTTTTTAAGATTTATTTATTTATACAAGCACTAGGTATAGTCAGAAACGCAGGAGGGTGAGAGAATTCACCAGAGCCAGAGCAGGGAACAGAATAGGCAGACTGATGAAATACACTGCTGAGGGGAGCAGCGGGCATGGAAGGAGAGTAATTAAATTTAATAGCAATACAAGAAAAACATTATACCTCATCAATAGCTGTTTTACTTCAGGTAATCAAAAAATGTTTTCAAAGAATGCTTTTCAGGGTGTTAGTAACCTTTGAAAATAACATTTGCATATGTAAATGAATAGAATACTGATTTTTTTTTTTTAACTGAATTTTTTAGTTCTTGCTCTATGATTCTGTAGGGAAGTTCTAGGGCATCCCAAATGCCAGTCATTATTCAGGATTCAAAAAGTGTGATATCACCCTGTGAAGTAACAGCGTATTGTATTGGTATGAAGTTTTAGTGTACTCTGGAGTTACCTCAGAATCACAAAGCAATTAGCCAATAATGTTAAAAAGTTATGGCTAATTTAACTAATGGTTAATGGAGCCTAGTAAAACTGTCAGAGTTGATGAGCCCAGGGAGATTTTGTGCAGGAACACACATTAAAGTCAGGGTCCTTTATCTCCTTTTAGAGTTTAATCGGTATCCAGAATGATAGGCTCTTATACTAACGATATGCCAAAAATATGGTTTTGTTTTTAATCTCCTTAAAATTTAAATGTGAATAGTAGCTAACAGGAAGGAAAAGATTTGTCACTGAGTATATTGAATATATCACAAAAACATGCTTAAGAGTCCCTAAGAATGCCTACTTTTCAATGACTACTAGAGTAAATGGAGCTTTAATAGATATAAATAAGACCCTTCTTTCCTCTATAGCTTGAAAATACTGCAATAACTATATTTGTGATTTACTGAATGACAATAATGTGCAATTAAATAAACCAGTGGTTGAAATGACATGAAAGGGGATATAGAAGAAATAGATTTGCAGAACTGCCTTTCAAAAAGGTTAGAAAAAAATGGAGGTGTCTTTCTTCTAGCAATAGTTTTGAAGTCCCTAGCTAAAGGGCAATGCACCATTCTTTATGAGTTTCATGTTTTATTCATTAAATGGTTTGAGCCTGTAGAAGAAGTTATGTGTTTTCACAAAGCTTATGTTATAGAACAGATCCTTTACTCGGGAAAACTCAGCTTCCTACTGTGAGAAATTGACTTGTTTCCAAAGTACTCCATTTAAGAAATGCATGAGAATGTGGACTTATATACAAAGAAAGAGGACAAAGTCTACACAGGGAAATGAAAAAACAGTCTTTAAAGAAATACACCAATTAGTTAAATGATCTCAGTAAAGTTTAAGATGACTCTAGCTTAATGCTAAATGAAGGTTTCCATCTGTTGTTTGCCTTCTATTAAGAAATTTTTATTATAGGTATCCAGAATAAAATTTCTGACCAATTTATTGTGCTTAAAAATACTGGGAGCACTTGTAAAACCCATACACTTATTTATTTATTTTTATTTATTTATTTTTTTTAAAGATTTATTTATTTATTTATACAAGCACTGGGTACAGTCCGAAGCGCGGGAGGGTGAGAGAATTCACCAGAGCCAGAGCGGGGAGCAGAGCAGGCAGAAGGACCGAAGTACACTGCTGAGGGGAGCAGCGGGCAGCAGGAGAGGTCTGCGGGCCATGTGGGACCCTCGCTGGTAGCCGGGGATCGAACCAGCGCTGCAGTCTGCGGGCAGCTTTGCAGCCCAGCGCTCAACTGCTGCGCCACCAGGGGAGGCCCAATAAATCTTTTTTTAAAAAAATGAAAAACATGAGTAAACATGGAAGTTGGAATGATTTTAATTTTGGATGGGAGCAGCCGGGGATCGAGTGGGCACTGCAGAGGCTGCCGGCAGCTTCGCAACGCAGCGCTCAACAGCTGCGCCACCGGGGAAGCCCAACACAGTACATTTAAAATAACAAAAGGATCAACATGGTTCTCAGTTTCCACTATAAAAATACACTGCATCAAAATTTCAATTTAATATAAAAATGGAGACAATATTATCAATGACATGACAATAATCAAATAATTAATGATAAATAATAAATCATAAGAGTCTTCCTAACTTTGGGTTGGCAATAATGATTTCAAAATACTCAAAATTTAATTGCAAGGTATTATCAATTATCAAATGAAAGTTATATATTTATGTATATTAGTGTTAACTATTGAATATTAAGTCCCTTCAAGATCTATGTCAAGCATTATGGGAATTTCAACAAAAAGTCTTAATTTGCCATAATATGCATATATATATATAAATATATATACACGCGCACACACACACACATACGCTGGACTGTAAGAAGTTTTTTTTAATAAACCAGACTATGAAAAGTTTTACTGTTGAATCAGATCTCAATAATTTCCAGTAAAAAGTCCAAATTTGCTATAAGTTCACTATCAGATTGTACTTAAGGGCAGGTTGATTCTAACAAGGAGAATGCTGTTCTGAATATTTGTACCCATGCCCTCTCCCCCAACACACACTAATTCATATGTTGAAATCCTAACTTTCAAAGGTGATGGTATTAGTAGATGATAACTTGGAGAAATGATTATATCAGGAAGGAAGAACCCTGTTGAATGGGATAAGTACCTCTTTATAAAAGAGAGAGTTTTGTTGTCCCCTTTCACCTTCTGAGGACACAGTGAGATATCTCTGACTGGAAGAGTCCTCCTTAAGTACCTCGTATGTATGCTAGTCTATGATTTCCAGTCTCAGAACTCTGAATGGCTAATTTCTGTTATTTATAGGATAATCAGTCCGTGATTTTTTTTAAGACTTATTTTTTTATTTATTTATGCATGCAAGAATTGTAGGCCAGAGATGCAGAGGTGAGAGGATTCACCAGAGACAGAGTGGGAAGCAGAACAGGCAGATCTACTGAAATACACTGCTGAGGGGAGCAGTAGGTGAGACAGGAGAGGTCTGCTGTGCCATGTGGGTTAGCTCCCTGACGAGGAATCAAACTCATGCAGCAGTGGCTGGGGACAGCTTGATAGCACTGAGACTTAATCCCTGCAACACCAGGGAGGTCTAGAGTTATGAAAGTTTAATAAATTTTGTCACATACCGGGCAGAGAGAATTGAAAGTTAAAGACATAGTTCACAAATAGCATGAGCTATAGTAAGTGATATAGGAAGTCTAACATATTAATCAAGTAGAGATTATATGCTTTGTGACTTTGAGAGACAAAAATGTGAAGGGAAGGAATGGTAAAGACCTGTAGCTTCCAGAAAGTCTGTGCAAGTGGAATCTACAGAATGCAAAAATCACTTAACTTGATAAAGAATTTCACTATTTTGAGAAAATGTTCTCTTTGGTATTAAAACACAAATAATTCTTCCAGTGCTTTATTTATCCATCAAGATGACTTTCAGGGTTTATGGGCTTGTCTACCCCATATGGATAGGAACTGGGAGAGAGAGTAATTCTCCTGCATCTACTCAAATTTGGGCTTGTACACCAGCCATGTCATTAACATCTTGTTATCAAACTCTGCCTTTATGTAGCACACTAATATCATACTACAATTTCTAAAAGAAGAAACACACAACTATCCATCCTCTCCAAAATGATCCCCAATGTCTTGAAGGATAATGTAACCAAATCCGATAAATGTGGTTACTAAATAGTTCTCCAAATTGTCCATTTACTCCCAGGCACCTCCAAAGTTCTGAATCCTCACCTTTCCCTTGTTAATTACTGGTCTTAAGTCTTAATCCTTTAAATTTGTTTTGTTTTACACATGATAGCCAGACTAATATTTCTAAAAGATAAAATTTAATATGATACTGCTCTACAGAAGACTCTTGATTAGTGTATCTTAGTTGGGTCACAGAACTTTATAGAAGATGTTTTCAAAGTAGTGGGCCCTCTCAATAAATAAGAAGAGAACATTATAAGATAATGCTTCATATGAGAATTCAAGTAACTAAGACTTATGCATTGACACATTCTGATGGGTATATTGACTCTATATTAAAAGTTCCTTTTTCAATGACTTGCCATGGTTACTGTTAAAACTCACAATGCCTTGGATGTCATTAGTTCTATTCTAACTCATGTCTCACTATTTTCCTCTTCATTTGCATGAGTCTTGCTCGAATGTCAGATATTTTACACAAAATTTTCTCAAATACTGTAATTCTTTTCCAATAGCAGAATCCTTATGTATATTAGTAAGGACCTATTTTAAAGTTCTTTCTAGACAGATTTCTATCTGCTATAATTTTCTTATCTGATAATTGTATCAGCTATCATTGTATTCATTTGTTCATGTGTTTTCTAAACCTTAAGCTCTACTTATATATCTGCTGCCATGAATATTGTTTGATGTTCTATGGTTCTCAATAAATACTGTTGAATGAATGAACATCCGTATAAAGGAGAGTGATAGATTAGTTCTGTCTGCCAAATTGCAGAATAGCAAATACATTCACATATCAGTAGCTTATAATACATGTTATTTTATAATCATAGGGGGTCTCTCAGTTATGGTTTGACTAATCTTATCAGTTTTGGAACGGCAAGAGTGAACTCATGGATGAAAAGGGCAACTAGGGAAAAAAAGTTTAAAATGTGTCTATGGAGATGGCCAATAATATACAAAGGTGAAAAAATGCTAGTTTAGGTCTTTTTTATGTCTTTTCATTCTACACTTTAGGGCTAAAGGTAACAGTTGCTATTTTCTTCAAGACAGAAACCAGATGCTATGAAAAGCTAAGACAAATCATTCATGCTCATTGAAAGCCTCGCCTTTGAATGAGTTATTTTTGCTCAAATTCTTTTGGAGAAAGCAAATCACAAGCTCAACATTTAAAAGGACAGAAAACTTTACTGTGTATTCTAATAAGAAGCACTGCAAATGCACAAAGCAAAATGGTAGATATATAATTATATTATGGCATGAATGAAGAGTTAGATACAATGAGCAAACTAACACATAAGAATTTGGGAGTTTTAGAATGGGTACAAACAATCTACAAAGGTGTCAATCGCTTGTACAAATATTTGACATAAGAGTAAGTAAAAATATAAATAAATAAATACGACTGAAATTTGCAAAGTAGAATCTCCTGCAACATTTGACTTTTTCTCTAAACTTGCATTCTGACAGTCTTTCTGTACAAAATGCTTGTCAGTTGACAGAAGACAGCATTTTGGATTTTTGTGCTTCCATGTAAAATATGAAACATTTGCAAAATCCTTCCATTTTAAGTCACACTAAGTAATTCAGGAGGCAAATTATATAAGATGAAAAACAAGTTTGTGGAGTTTAATTTATTAGCAGTCAAATCATTTAAACCCATCTTAACAGAAAGCTTCCATAGAAGGCATGTTCCTATGACTGAGGTAAGCAAGCCACTATGCTCATATTCCTATGAAATGATATAATAAGTGAGGTTACTGAATAGCTTAGGTTCTCCATCAACCGGGTAAAATAAATACTTCATAGACAATAAACTCAGACCAATCAAGATTTACACACTGAAGGAAAGCAGCTAGTATAAAGGCTCATTAACTTCAAAGATAATACAAATGATGCCAAAGCATTTTCTTTGAGGACTAGGAAAAAGTCATCTACCATTAAAGTGAACACTTAAAGATTCTAAATAATAATAAACACAATAAAGCTACTTCTATAAATACAAAAGTAGCTAAAAAATTAAAATAGGGAAAAAAATAACAAACATGTCTCATTCCTTCAAATATACATATCTAAATGTAACCAACAAACTGAAAGCATTTTTGATTCAAACTCAGATTGTAGTTAATCGTACAGGCTTTTATGTCAACTGACATAAAAGGGTTTGCATCACATTTACACTTAATTAGTCATGGAAAGCTTCACTTTCCTCATCTAGGACTCAAAACTAAGTACTTTAATTTCCTGGAGCAGGTTACAGAAAATTTTTAAAGAGACACAGGTTTTAGAACATAATCTTGGTCACAACTACTCAGCTATGCATCATTTTAGTATGAAACTTGTCACTGAAAATGTGTAATTGTTTAGGTGTGGCTGTGTTCAAATAAAACAAATTATAAAGACAGTCATTGGGTTAAGTTCAGTTAAAATTCACTGACCCCTGTGGTAAGGTAAGTTCTAAAAAACTGGTTTGTCAAAGTTCAGCCAGAAATATTTGATTCTATAATAGAGTCTATTTTCACTATATTACATCCAAATATCAACATTTATTCTCAAAAGTACTGATTATTTGATTAGGTTCTTTTTATCTCCCAAAACTATATATATATATATATGTATATATACACATATGTGTGTGTGTGCATAAATGTCACTAATAATATAAATCTTTAATATAATTTTAATATAATATAATAATATAAAAAGATTATTATTATTGGTTGTCTTGATAGAAAGTCTATAGATGGTTTTGATTTTTTATCTGTTTTTCTGTAGTTTATGTATTTTTTGTTTATGGATATTATAATATCCATGGAAAAATAAACTATAATTATTGAATGCAGCCTAACTGAACAGTGGACAATTACAGCTTCTATTGTAGCCATGAAAATAAAAGGCTGTTTTCCTTTATAATATGTATATATATTTTTCAAAGTGTGATACACATTTATTATTTTTACTTGTCATATTCCTCCATAGCAGTTTACTGAGAAAGAAAAAAACATCTGGTTTTGTGAATACCATGAAAATAACTAGCATTAATATACACTTTTGCCCTCAATTTAGGGTAGGAGGATAAGGAGGTTATAAAGATATGTTGAGAAGAAAAAGAATGCTTGGGTAAGGGTGCTTTTGGATCAGACTGCCAAGCTACAATTAAGGAAATTTAGGCTCAGAACAGTCCTATATAAATTCCATTCTACCCCTGGTTTCCTTCACTGGATTCCCAGACCATGCAGGCTCCACACTCCCTCTTTGTCTTTGGACACAATCACTACCTGTTCTGCAGATTTATCAGCTTCTCTGGTAGGTTTGACAAACGTTGACTTTAACTGCAATCACAGTGCTAAAATCTTGAAGGCTTTGCTAATTTGGAGACATTCTTGCACATATATAATAATTTACAAGCACAGTTAACACCAAATATTACTACTCCAAAGCATGTTATAAACCAAAGAGTTATTATTTTGTTACAGCAGAAAGGTTAGCTATACTATAAATGTACACTGTGAATGTTAGCAGAACTGTGCATTCATGGTGGAAAAAGATTCCTGGGAAACACATGCCTAATTACAGAATAAATTTCCTGGCTTGCCTACAAAGTGTATATTGACAAATGACTGATTTGTAAACTAATAGAATGTTAGTCACAACTATGTGGACAACTTCTAAAATTGACACATGAAACCTTTTCTACATACTTCCTGATTGATGTCTGAGGTGAAGAATGCCACAGGGGCACAGGAGAACAGACCTGGGAGACTGCAGCAGCTTTAGGGTCCAGACTGTGAGTAAAGCTTCCCTGCTACCAAACAGAATATCCATAGCGGACTTTTCAATGAGTTAGCAAGTCAGCAATATGCTTTTATAGTACTGAAAACTGCAACTTGGGGATGTGTTTATTACTGCAGCACGTATTACAACAGCTAATAGATGATTTGTTACCTGGACATGGGTGCACTCATAATAACAAATCAGTGTGTGTGGCATAGGCCTGGAAGTCAGGTTGCAGTCACTGAAGAAAAAGATCTAACTGCATGGCAAGCTGGAAGAACACCGTCATGCCATACAAAATAGGTAATAAAACATATACCTGCAATGACAATAACATGAGAGACCAAACCCCTACTATATGTGTAGCTATTGGGGACATGATTGGAAGCCATAATGCTAGTAGATGTTAATTGTTTCTCATTAATTATAGAAAGAGATGAACTAAGGGAATTGCAAGGGAACAGAAATAGGCCAAATGTTTACTTGAAAAATGAACTTTTAGAAGCCAAATGACAAAAATGAGATGGTCAAGTTCTCAAGCTGAAAAAAAGGCCATCGAGATTTTTCAGCTGGAAAATATTAAATGCTACCTTCTTTCCAGTGTCAAGTACTACAGATGTTCACAAGGTAGCTGCTTGTAAGTTGAAGAAAAGAACTAATGGCTTGAAAGCAATAAATATTTAAGAATTGTGTCTTGGAAAGAAAGGCATGGATGTTGTAGAAACAGAGGTCCCTTTATTGTTTTAAGCAACTGAGATTTAAAAGCTGTTCCTTAACACATTTTAGACAATCTATCCTTTATATATACCTTTATTCAATAACTGGAAAGAAAAATGCTGACATGGAGACAGATAGTTTATTATGTTTGGTTGTAAAAAATGAGGAAATTCTATTTTCTCATTACTGTGGAGATGAAGTTTATCTGCTGAGAGTGAAAATCAAAGTGGTGGCTTAGGACATTTGAGAAAAGCAGAAAATATAAACATTGTGATGTTATAGGCAGAAGGTAGTGAAGTAGAAATCAAGATGACTCTTTATTATTGAGTGATTGGTTATAATTGGGACCACAGATTTGTGGAGCTACCTTTACTTTAATGTGTCTGTGTGCATGTGAACAAGTGTGTGTGTGTGTGTGTGTGTTGTGTGTGCAGTATTAATCAGTAGCCCCCGTGTCCTATGTGACCATAAAAAAGACAAGCATTGCTTTGATTTAGTATTAGTGTTTCCCAGGGCCAAGATTAGGAAACCACAGGATGTCAGGAACAGGAGATCAGGGAGATAGATTTCAATACTGGCAAGAAAATGTCTCAAAAGAAATAACTCTAAAATTGAAATTTGATAAGGATGGAGAGATATGCAGAATTTATAAGGAAGAATAAATAAGAGTATTGAATTTTGTGGAAGATAGTGTATTTGATATACTAGAGAACAGACATGGAAGGATGAATGGGTGTGATCAGAAAACAAGGATGACTTTAGCTAAAGAATATCTCTGGAAAGTTCCCTAGAGTGTAAGTCATGAATCTGGAAGTGATCTGGAGCAGGGAGAAAGCGCAGCCTATCTCCTATCTCTTGGATATGTGGGACATGATGCATGAACAGCATGAGAGCAAACTGAAAAAGGAAAAAAAAAAGCAGAACACTTAGAAATCACATTATTATTCACTTATTTTATAATAAATGCACAATAGAGGAAAACAGAAAATGAATTCAAGTGTAGAAAAATTATTTTGATCCGCAGACTTCTATATTCTGTTAAATTAATACTACAAACAGACACTTTCTGTTATCAATAAAAATGAAGTTTTAGTTTAGATATGCAGATAATCAGAACTGTTGCCTTCTTTGCAGCTTTTCTGAAGTATATTAATTGAGGGGAGGGACAGTAAAATGGGAGAGATGAATAAGAGAGAAGTAATAGCTGTTACGATATTGTTGTTCTAATGAATGAGCATAGTGAGGGGTGATATACATGACAGGACAGAAAATGCTGTGCATACTATTGAGAAAATTAAAAATTTCTTGGGACAATATCACCAGGAATAAAACAATTATTAATAATAAAAAGGAATGATAGTACCTGTTTAATTTTGAGGGTATGTTGAAAGTTTATATTGTAGTTTTTTCAATAAGAATAAAGAAAATCAAATAAAACTCCTCAAAGAAACAGGAGTTGTGAAAGATAACATAGACCAAGTAGAAAACTTGTTTTTGAACAAATGTAATAGTTACTGATTATTTAGTCTAGGCTAAACTAAGCTAAAGTTCACACACATATGAAATCTCAGTGACTTAACACATGGAAGCATATGTATCTTTACTCAGGGTCTGTCTCTTTCTCAGTGATTGTAGAGAGTACCTGGCTTCCATTCCAAGTGGTGACTCAGGGATTCAGGCTGCTCATATCTCATCATCATATCATCTAGAACATATGGGATGCAGATCACACAAGTAGAAGAATGTGTTAGAAGGTCATACAGTACTGTTGGCCTAGAAAAGACATTCATCACTACTGTGCATTGGAAGGATTTAATTTTACATCCCTAACTTTGAAAGATTTGTGAAGTAAAGCACACGGACACATTTAGTAAACAACCTCCACCACAGAGTGTAGAACATGAGAATCTATATGACCTTGACACCAGAAAATTTCTTGTCCGAATGCTACAGAGAATCTGCCTTTGGACCCACAAAGAAAAAAAAAAAAAAACCTCAACATATTCATTCAATCTTTCCTTGTCAGTAGTATGATGATCATAATAAGATCAGCATTTTTTATAGTTGACTTTTATAGATAGTAGAAGCTTATTTATCTTTTTAAAACAGGATGTGATATAAAAATACTTTTATGATATAAAAGTAAAATCACAGTTGTCAGGATGGAATTTAGCAGGGGAGATGTAAAGTGAATAAAAGGAAAATCATTAATCTCTACCTGTTGTATAGTAGGGAATCAAGAAATACTGCTTACATTTAATGGGAAAAGAAACAGAAGGCTGTAAATAGTTTGCAAAGATAACTAGAACAAATAATGGAAACATGAGAAATTTGAAGAATAAAGTAGGAATAAAGGTGCCATGGTGTATGTTAAAATAATCAGCATTTTTCATAGTGAGAGGCAATATATATATATATTTATTAAGTAAGAAATTCCAAAAACAGTTAAGTTACAGAGGAAATCCAAAGAATTAAAAATGGAAGCATTTAATATTGCTTCTATAGAAGTAAAACTAGAGGGCAGAATGGAGGATTTGAAGTTGTACTTACTTATTATGAATGTTTCTGTATCATTTGCTTGAAACGGGGAAGACAGGAACTGCTGTTATCCCAGATTAATTTCTGAGGTTCCTTTCTTTTCACAATTGTTAGTGGATCATAATGTCCACAGGAGAGTTATTTGATTCTTAATCTATCTCCCACTTCTTGGTTGTATGAAATATAGGGTGAAAAGTTCAAAAGTAAGGAGAGTTTCAGATTCACCAATACTGTCAATTCCCTGATCTAGAATGCTGCTATAAACTGTCCTTTCTACGTGGCAAAGGGATAGTGATATTTTCCTTCTATCTTAGGGTTAGAAATGGTAATTTTATAGAAAAACAAAAAGATTGGATTTGTCTATCAAAGGTGACTGACTTCTTCTGCTTGAATGCTGGCTGAGCTGCAGAACCAAGTAGACTTTTAAAGCTATTATCCAACCTAAGTAGCTAAGAGAGGTTTAAGAATGTTATCTATACCTCATTCTCTGGAGTTGGGGAAATACAGAGTGATATTCAATAGAAAACAGCTAAAGATGACAAGCTAGATAGAGATGTTGGAGACACCAGATTAAAAGATGTACCACTTTTCCAGATTTAAAAACAAATGTTTCTTATTGAGGTATCACTGATTTACAATACTGTATATTAGGGGAATATATAGGAACACACCTCTTCAGATCTGTGTTACTGCACCATATACACCACCAAGGCCATCAGAGATCCTTGGACCCACGCCCCCTTGTTACCCCCCACACTCCACTTCCAGCAGTCTCAATTCTGCAGTCATAATTCTAAGGGTTGTTTTGGATTAGTTTTGGCTATTCTCTTTTCTGTTTTGTTTTTTTTTTCTATACTCCATATATGAGTGAAATCATACAGTATTTTTCATTATCTTTCTGACTTTTTTTTCCCCAGAATTTCATCAGTTTCATAGTGGACAATAGAGATGGGAATTAGGCTGAGCCATCTTGAAAGAACCCAGCAAAAAGGGTTGCCTGCTGTAGTGAGGCAACCCCGGAAGAGAATATTTTGTAATTTGTGACAATGGGAGGATTTGAGGTTAGGTAAATAGAGTACTTTTTCTACTTCATGAGATGGTGGAATTATTATTATTTTATTATTTAACCCCATCTGGCAAGTGTCCAAAAGACACTGTAAGAGGAAAAAATAGCATTTGGGTGTATATTACACAGAGAATTTTGCTCCAAAGTACACATCATGTCATCTGTCAATACACCTTATTCTTTTCCTTTGATCTCTCTGCTCCATAATATATTGGGGGGAACCAAAACCAGCTTGGATAGCTGCGGGATAGGACTGAAAGAACAACGAAACAAACAGATCTTCTGATTTTCATTATCACCACTATTTAAAGAGATTCGGTCAGTTCAGAGCAGTGAGATGAGTGTGAAGAGTTAAGTGAGATGCAAGAGGAAAAAGAAATGATATAGATCGGGCTGGGTTTCTTAACACCTGAGCTAGATGTAGAATCATTTGATGGGGCACAGCTTACTTATTATCCTTAATTGGTGTTGGCAGAGGGAAGCTGATATAAATGATGGATAACATAGTATGTCATGCCCATTTCATATCAAGTAAGCTTTCTTAGGATTTTATTTTACCCTTTTAAGTTGAAGCAACTTTTCCACTTAAAATTTCAGAAGTCTGAGAATTGCATTTTGAGTTTGTATTCAATTGTCTTACTTTTTCTAATGGTTATTTTTGAGTCTTTTGATTCTCTAGATGTTTTGAGACAGACTTTTTATTTACATTATTCATAGCGCCCCAATGAGTAGTTCATATTTTATTTACCATTTAATTATCCATCCTCCAGCTTTATCACTTACCAGAATAGGAATAAGAGCATTGCCAGTGTTTTGTTTGTGTGTGTGTAGATGAGTATGTTTGTACCTAACTTTAACAATAACTCACATTTTGGAAGGGTTTTTGAGAATACTAAATTCAGTTTAAAAATACTATTCTAAGGGCCTCCCCGGTGGCGCAGCGGTTGAGCCCTGGGTTGCGAAGCTGCCCGCAGCCTCAGCGGCACCGGTTAAATCCCCGGCTGCTCCCCGGCCACCGGAGGAGAGTCCCACATGGTGCGCAGACCTCTCCTGCCGCCCGCTGCTCCCCTCAGCAGTGTACTTCGGTCCTTCTACCTGCTCTGCTCCCCGCTCTGGCTCTGGTGAATTCTCTCACCCTCCCGTGCTTCTGACTGTACCCAGTGCATGTATAAACAAAAACAAAACAAACAAACAAATAAATAAATAAACATGCCTCTATTAAAAAAAAAATAAAAATACTATTCTAAGTACTATTTAAAAGTAAGTCTTTATTTATAACAACTGTATCTTTGATAGCTAGAACTTGCCAGAAGAGGTTTGTTTTCAGCTCTATTTTCATCCATCTATTCAAAAACTACTTAGTGAATTCATTATCAGGTACACAAAATGCCATGCAAACCAAAATGATACATTTATTGTTCTGAGATAATAGCCTAGGAAAGGTAGAAATAGTATATAAAAACATAAATACTAATAATTACAAACATGTTTAAAAAAATCTATGAAAGAAAAGGACTGGGATTCCTAAGGAAAAGATATTAACATTGAGGGGCCACCCCTGGTGGCGCAGCGGTTGAGCGCTGGGCTGCGAGGCTGTCCGCAGCCTCTGCAGCGCCAGTTCATTCCCCGGCCACCAGCGAGGGTCCCACAAAAAAAAAAAAAAAAAAGATATTAACATTGAGATTTTAAACATGAATAACATATTCATGAGAAGAGAGGTGAATGTATCTTAGGTATTCAGTAAATTTGTTTAGTCTTTGTGTAGATATTTTCTATGTAGATCGAGATGGATTTCATATTGGAGAAGCAGAGCAAAAATAGATTTCCTAACTTTCCATCAAAATTAAAATTTGCAAACGTTTCTCAACATTATATCATATACAAACACCTTTATATTTCTAGTTGTAATAAACAATATTTAGAGAGATTATTTCTGTTTTAGAAAGAATAGTTCTAGGGCCTCCCCGGTGGCGCAGCGGCTGAGCGAGCGCTGGGTTGCGAAGCTGCCCGTGGCCTCTGCGGCGCCGGTTCGATCCCCGGCTGCTCCCCGGCCACTGGAGGAGGGTCCCGCATGGCGCGCAGACCTCTCCTGCCGCCCGCTGCTCCCCTCAGCAGTGTACTTTGGTCCTTCTGCCTGCTCTGCTCCCGCTCTGGCTCTGGTGAATCCTCTCACCCTCCCGCGCTTCTGACTGTACCCAGTGCATGTATAAACAAAACAAACAAACAAACAAACCAGCAAACAAATAAATAAAGCATGCCTCTATTAAAAAAAAAAAAGAATAGTTCTATAATTTTATCTGTTTTTTATCATTTTAGAAAAGAAAACACAAAGAAAGGAATATGTCATATTGAATGCAAGACGCACATCTACATCAGAGGTTGTATGGCTATTGTTATCTGTAGTCTTGACAATATAGACAATGTCAGTTTTCAATAAACGCACATAGAAGCCTCAGAAGAATACAGAAGAGAGTAGACAAAATGTGATTGTCTTTCTCTTTAGTCTATTTGCTCTGATTTCTGTTTAATTTGCTGGCAAAATGAGATTGCAAATATGCATTATTTACAACATTGTGTTAATCCTTGCTAAAGAGCATTACTAAAAATCAGATCAAAACCAATAAACAGAACAAAGAGTAAGACTCAACCCATTAAATAAAAATTCAAACTAAGCACAATAAAGAATATTTACATTTAAGAATGTTTAAAATTAAAAACCATGAATTCAATCATCATGTTCTTGGCAGGTAATATCAGTGACATAATTGCTTATGGAAATGGAAACCTCCTCTAGTACTTTCAATTGTTTACTTTACCAACAATGGAAAGTATTTAGTGAACATCTGCATCTATGTAGCTCTTGAACTTTTGTTTGAGCACATTTATGAAAACCTGAATTTACTTCCTGTCAAGTTTATATTTTCAAATTCCAGAGGAGAAATGAAGGGGGTTATTCCATATTCTTGCAGAATATAGATTTCTGTTTCTCTCAATCTTTTGGAAAGGAATAATGTATCTAAATTTCCCAGGTATTGACTTGAATTGTTCATTTTAACTTTGTTTAGAATTGCTTATTCATTCCAGATGAGGTGCTTTATCCTCTTGTCCCAGTGATTTTTTTGTAATTTATATATCTATACAAACAGTAATCATGGAGGATGCGTTATTGAGTTAAAAAATTATCTGTAAAACTTAAATTTATAATAATTATTTCAGTCATGATTAATTTGTATATTCACATCTTCATCTCAGTGAAGTAAAGCTTTTTAATTTAATTTAGTACCATTTACTTAGTTTTGTTTTTGTTTCCTTTGCCATCTGAGTCTACACCCAAAGACAATTAGGCTTCTCTGTGAAGCCAATGTCATAGAGCGTTCTGCCTGTGTTTTTTCCTATCTATTTTATGGTTTCAGGTTTAAGCCCAATTCTTTAATTCAGTTGGAGCTAATTTCTGTATCTGGTGTGAGATAGTGGTCTGGTTTCATTCTTTGAATGTGATTTTTTTACAGTATTTCCAACACCATTTGTTGAAGAAGCTTTTCATTCTCTAATGTCATTTTAAATGTGGGTTTATTTCTGGGTTCTCAATTCTATTCCATTGGTTTGTGATTTTTTTATACCATGCTGTTTTGATTACTAGAGCTTTGTAATACAGTTTCAAGCCTGGGCATGAAATATGTCTGATCTTCCTACATTTGCCAAGATAGCTTTGGCAATTTTGGGTATTTTGTTAGTTCCATGTAAATTTCAGTAATGTTTACTCTATTTATTTGAAGAATTCCACTGAAACTTTCACAGAGATTGAACTGAATCTGTATATCACTTTAAACAATATGGCCATTTTGACAATGGTTAGTTTTCCAATCCACCAGCAGAGGAATATCCATCTATCTGTATGGCTTCTATTTCTTTTAACAGTGCCTTACAGTTTTAATTTTATAAGTCTTTCACCACTTTTGTTAAGTTATTCCTAGGTATTTAATATTTTTTGTGTTAATTATGAATGGAAAGTTTTCTTGACTTACATTACTTAGTTTATTGCTTGCATATAAAAGAAGTTTCTGTATAGGGAAGGAAACCATCATTAAAAATAAAAGAGAATGGGAGAAAATATATGCATATGATTCATCTAACAAGGGTCTAATAACCAAGTTCTAAAAAAAAAAAAAACTCATTCAACTCAGTAAACAAATTTTAAAAATGGGCAGAAAATCTAGTCACTTATCCAAAAAAAAGACATACAGATGGACAGACACATGAAAAAATGCTTATTATTGATTATCATAGGGAAAATGCAGATCAAAACCAAAATGAGATGTCACCTCACACCTATGAGAATGGCCCCTATCAAAAAGACTAGAAATAACAATTTTTGGCAAGGGTATAGGGTAAAAGGAACACTCCTAAACTTTCAGCAGGAATGTAGACCGTTTCAGCCCCTAGGGAAAACAGCATGGCAATTTCTCAAAACATTAAAAATAGATCTGCAATACATATCAGTTATTCAACTACTAGGCATCTACTCAATGAATGCAAAAACACGAATTAAAAGAAATATATGCACTCCTATGGTCACTGAAGCCCTATTTATAATAGCCAAGTTATGGAAACAACCTAAATTCTTGAGGACAGATGAGTGAATTAAGATGTGGTATGTATACACAGTGGAATGCTATGCAGCTATATAAAAATATGAACTCTTGTCATTTATGGCAACATGGATGGAAATGTAGAGTTTTATGCAAACTAATCCAGAGGGAGGAAAATAAATACTGGATGGCTTCACTCCCATGTGGAACATGGAAAAATAAAACAAAATGTCAGATATAATCAAATCCAAAAACTAACCTTAGGGATCTGAATATAAAATCGAGAATAACAGAGGTAGAGGGGGCAGTGAAGAATAAAGGGGATGAGGACAGAGGGGCCCCGACTGACTGTTTTGGGAGATTATAGGTGCCTTGGTGGTAGGTGTGTTTTGGTACATATACCTTAAGAGGTGTGAACCCATCAAAATACAGTGTTGTAAACTAATGTTATCTCAATAATAATAAAAAAGAAACAACCCCCCTAAAATGAAATGTGAACATTGCTTTCCTAAGAAAAAATATAGATGTATACCAAAATGTATACATTTCAATCACAGCTTGTAAAAAATTCAAAAAGCAGTTTCCAAATATCATTTTTTAAAAAAAGATTTATTTATTTATACAAGAACCAAGGTACAGGCCAGATGCGCGGAAGGGTGAGAGGATTCACCAGAGACAGAGCAGGAAACAGAACAGGCAGACTGATGAAATACACTGCTGAGGGGAGCAGCGGGCGAGACAGCAGCACTGCTGAGTGATCTCGCCAGCCAGCTGGGATGGAACCCGCACTGCAGAGGCTGCGGACAGCTTCACAGTGCGGCACTCAACTGCCTGCGCCACCTGGGAGGCCCTCCAAATATCATCTTTTAAATTACAGAAACATATACTGCAGATGTTTCCAAAATCTCTACCCTGGTTCAAATTTATTGTGGGGGGAAAAAAAATCTCGTCCAATATATACAGCCCCAACATAAGAATTGAAAAAAAAAAAGACTATTCCTATATTTTATTAGTCTACTTTTGAGCATACTCTACCAAATTTTGTTAATAATGTTAAATCTTCATTCACTGTCTAACATACAAACACTAGGAAGTTCCATGGCTTTAGATGCCACTGAGCCTCAACTGCTCAAATAAAATTAGAAAGGAAGATATATTGCCTTCTTGTGATGATAGAAAAAGAAGAAATGCGATATGCTAGATATAATCTTTAGACTAAAATGACACTTTTTATCATAACAGTTGTGGAAAAATTCATACATTGGGTAAGAATAAATAAGAAAGGTGGAAATACTGACTTGTTAGTGTCTTGCTTTCTTTTTCTCCTATAATATTATATAGTAAGATCAGAGATAAAACTTTCTGATGCTTATATATTATCTAGAGTTATGTTATTTTAGTGGTGTTCCACTCTAGATTTATATTAAAATTATAATTGACAGGAATTTTTTCTCCCTTGTATATGGTATGTACAATAATGATGCATTTTCAATTGATGAAAATTTATTAGAAGAAATATTGCTTGTCCGCTGGCTGTTATTTTTTGGTAAGAATCTAAGCTTCATAGATTTACTGTTTTGCTTGAGATCACATTGCCATTTACATGATTGAAATGATATATTAATCAAGATATAATGTAATTTCAAAGTCTTCTCTTCCCCACCAAGAGGAAATGAAAAATATATAAATATAAATGCTAGTTATCACACACATGCAGGGCCTGTATCTGTGACTTCTACCTATATGTCAAAAAAATGCTAACTCTTTCTCTATTTTGTTAACTCTCTTTCTCTCTATATATAATATATATGTATATTATTAGCATTTTGTGTCAAATCAGGAGGGAATATGCCATAGTCCACTAGTCACAAGTCTTTTTTAAATAGTGTGATCAACTTTCCTGTTTGTATTTGTTCTCAAAGCAACTTTGGTATATATTAAGGTTTTAAATCAAGTTGAACTGAATTAAAATGTAGCACAATGATCATTTTGTCTACCTGTTTTTGTATTTCTTATTTTGAAAGAGGGAGCAATGTTTAATGATATCCAAAAGGTAATGGCACAAAAAAGCTGCTCAATAAATGCACACTAAATGAAACAGTAAATTGATTTTTAGCTCCCTAGAATTGGACTGCCTTATGTTTAATTTCAGTTTGATGTTATACCCTGAACCAATTATAAAACTAAACACAATCTTAAAGACTACAAAAAATCAAACTGATAGAACTAATAAATGAATTTAGTAAAGTTGAATGGTTCAAAATCAATATGCAAAAATCTGTTGCATTTCTATATGCTAATAACAAACTATCAGAAAGAGAAATAAGAAAACAATATAATTTACAATTGCATAAACAATAATAGAATAGCTAAGAATAAATTCAGCTAAGCAAGTAAAATAATTTCGCAAATGAAACAAAATTACATACAATGAATTAAAGCCTTCATTGTAAGGCCCAAATATGTCATTTCTAGATGAAAACATTGGAGGTAAGGTCTTTGACATTTTTCTTGGCAGTGGTTGTTTGGATTTGACACCAAAATAAAAAATAAGCAAGTCAGAGTATCAAAAGTTTACAAACAGCAAAGGAAATCATCAATGTGATGAAAAGGCAACCTACTGAATAGTTGAAAATATTTGCCAATTGTATATATGATAAGGGGTTTATATACAAAATACATTTTAAATTTAAAAGGCAATTTGGTTAAAAATGTGCAGAACAACTGAACGGACGTTTTTCCAGAGAAGACACACAGATGACCAATAGACATACAAATCATAACCACCTTACAGCTGTTGAAATGACTATTATCAAAAAGCACAAAATAACAGTGTTGTGGAGGACGTGAAAAAAAGTGGACTTGTTCATTAGACTAATGTCAATGTCTAGGTTATAGCATTATGCTCCAGTTACATAAGGTTTTACTATTAGTGAAAATTTAATAAATGGTGCAGCAACAGACTTCTGTATTGTATTATTGTTTCTATTTTCTATCAATCTATATTCATTTCAAAATAAAAAGTGGAAGAAAAAAGGGATCTTGTGCATTCTTCAGAATGTAAATGTGGGCAGTCACTACAGAAAAAAGAATGGCAATTCCTCAGAAAATTAAAAATAGAATTACCATACCATCCAGAAATTCCACTTTGGGAATATATCTGAAGAAAATTAAAATAGTGACTGGAAAAGATGTATCATTATATTCATCGATGCATTATATATGGTAGCCACGATATGTAACCAACATAAGAGTCCATCAATGGATGAAGACATACACAATGGAATATTATTCATCAATAAATAGAAGGGGATCTTACTGTTTGTGACAAATGAATGGACCTTAAGGTAAGTATTATTCTAAGATAAATTAGACAGAGAAAGATCAATACCATATGATCTCTCCTATGAATGAAATTTGAAAAACAAAACCTTAGATACAGAGAGCAGACTGTCAGGCAGGGGTGGGAATAGGTAAAAAGAATGAAAGTGTTTAAAAATTACAGATGTCTAATTATAAAAAATAAGTCAAGGGAATATGATGCACAGCCTGGTTACTATAGTTAATATTACTGTATTTTATATTTGAAAGTTAAGTAAATCTTAAAAGTTCTTTTCACATGAAAAACAAATGTAGCTATATATAGTGACAAATGTTAACCAGACTTACTAGAGTGATCATTTTGCAACATATCAAGTA
Source organism: Talpa europaea (assembly GCF_964194135.1). Classification (NCBI taxonomy): domain Eukaryota; kingdom Metazoa; phylum Chordata; class Mammalia; order Eulipotyphla; family Talpidae; genus Talpa; species Talpa europaea. The sequence goes on from NC_140068.1 coordinate 73,003,233, forward strand.
TCAAATTATTTTGTTAAATACCTAAAAACAAATACAATGTTATATATAAATTATACCTCAATTTAAAAAAAGCTTTTAAAAAGTCTTGAAATTTATGTTTTGGATGAAGTTTACTGAGGAGGAAGAAGTAAAACAACACAGCACACAGCAAACTTTCTGAAAATATTATTTTCTAATTTTTTCTCTAAGTTTTCACATAGCATTGGTATTGATATGAGAGAAGATGACCCCTCTTCTCTTGTATATTTATTTTTTTAAAGATTTATTTATTTATGAATACAAGATCTGGGGTGTAGGCCAGAGGTGTTTGGGGGTCATGAGAGGATTCACCAGAGACAGAGTGGGGAGCGGAACAGGCAGATTGACTGAAATGCACTGCTGAGGGGAGCAGCCAGCAAGACAGGAAAGGTCTGCTGCACCATGTGGGTCAGCTCCCTTGTCAGGGATCTAACTTGGGCCACAGTGGTTGGTGATCACTTGATTATTGCTGAGACTTTTAACCCCTGAACCACCCTGGAGGCCACTGGTTTGGTAAAATTATATTTTAGAAACACCAAAGCAATGCAGTGTGCTCCTTGAAAAAAGTTCAAAGTTCTCTTAACAACTGTCTGTTGGACAGAATGAAAACTTAGGAGAAGAAAATAATTTTGTATTAGCTATAGTAAATTATCCTCCCTGCTACCCCAAACACTGAAAAATAAGATCAATAGACTTTTTCACATCTAATTGTGTAGGAATCTGTACTGAATATATTTTCTAAATTAATTAATTTGCCATAGACAAGAACTCATAGGGACTTTTCTTTAAAGTAGATCAAGTTCAGGGCCTCCTTGGTGGTGCAGGGGTTAGTCTCTGTGCTATCAAGCTATCTCTAGCCACTGCAGCATGAGTTTGATCCCTAGCCAGGGAGCTGACCCACATGGCACAGCAAACCTCTCCTGTCTTGCCTGCTGCTCCCCTCAGCAGTGTATTTCAGAAGATTCTACATATAAGTGAAATCATCTGGTATTTATCTTATTCCTTCTGGCTCACTTTGTTTAGACTAATCCCTTCCAGTTGTAACAATGCTGTCACAAATGGCATGAGTTTATTTTTTTTTGATCACTATGTAGTATTCCATTGTGTACATATGCCACATCTTCTTAATCCACTTACCTGTTCTGGGGCATTTAGATGGTAATTTGGGTTGCACAAAATGTGAATGTACTTAAATCCAATGAAAAGTATATTTAAAATTTAAACATTGCTAAAATGATATAGTTTTTGTTATGTATAGTTCACAATAGTAAAAAAATGGGGCTATTTAAAGTTTTAATTTTCTATGTGAATATAAACACTCTATTAAAGTAGGCAAGCCACTAAAAAAGATTCAGGAAATAGGCCTGTCATTGAAAATATTGACCCTAGATTTTCCAAACGAAGGAATTACATACATTAATTTTGGAACAAGGGGTCTGAATGAGGCAGAAATTTGATATGGTTATGTTACTAGCATCCACCTCATTAAAAATACAGTACTTAATTCATCCAAAAGGGAGACTCCATAGTGAGGAAAATAACAAAGATGCCAGGGAAACAACTGAACCATCTCTGGTTATTTACTCTCTCTTAAGGTACATGAGCTGCCTTTAAATGCCAAATGTACTGTTGTGTGGAGAAGCCAGTAAACTTTACTTAGGGAACCCTGAAGGGTAAAACTAAAAGCCACAGTTCAAAACTATGAGAATCCCAAATTTCAAACCTCAGAAAATGAGGTGAGCACCTACAAAAGTTCCCACTAAGTGAAGAAAAAAAAAAAGACCATTAAGTAGAAATGTATTAAAGGCTGAATATATTGCAAGACATAAGAAGAAGGACTAGAAATTTTTAATATTATTCTGTATGTAGAACTTTAATAAATCTATTAATTTTCAATAGCTGATAATTTAATTCTTTTTCATGTGAAATTAATACAGAATACACTTAACTGTTCAAAACTGTATTTTATCTCTAACTTTCTGTCATTGACAAAAGACACAAAACCACACAGTAGGGTCTTTTTGTTGTTATGGTGCTGTATGAGTTGATTATTTGTTTTGTATAAACTCCTTATAAGATGTACAATTTGTAAATTTTTTCTCCCTCTTGATAGGTGATTTTTTTTTCACTTTGTTGATTGTTTTAGTTGCTGTGCAGATTTTTTTTCATATTAATGGGGTCTCATGCTTGTTTTTGCCTTTGCTTTTCATGTCAAATACAAAAAAATATATTGCCAAGACTAATGTCAAATACTTTATGAGTTTTATGGATTCAGGTTAAATTTGCCAATTTTTAACAGCTCAAAAAATGGACAAAAAAGACAAAATAGGATAAAAACAGAAAAAAATATGCCTAATAGTCTATGCTGACATCACATCAAAGATCAGCATAGAAATCTGCATCCCAAATATTAAAGTGGTGATTACAAAAAATGAGGTTTTAATTGCAATATTTTCAAGTAGCATTGGATTTTTTTTTTTTTTTGAGCATGAAAATAAGAGAACAATAACATTGGGAGAATAAATTCTTTTGGTCACCACAAGAGTCATTCCATTATTTAACAAGTGACAGAAAATTTTACAACTTTTCCAAACTACAATGATAAAGGAGAACTCAGATAATGTTACCTATTTCTTTTTATCAAAACATTAGTCAGTGAAGCTCAGATATGACAACAACAACAATGAAAAAATAGAACAAGAAAAGACAAACATGATTCTGAATAGGGTCATATTGTAATTTCTATCTTAATACTTCAGCCTGATTCATTACCAGTCAAATAAATAAATAAAATCCAAAAAGATGGTATATTAAGTTTTTCACAAAATTTAAATGAAAACTTGTATGTGATACACAGTTCTTAAACTACTTCAATAATATTTGTTTCCTTGTTACCCTTCCCATATATTTCTCTCAGCTGTATTTACTCCACATTTGTAGCTAAGCATTGGAATGAACAATAGCATTTCCTCAACATATAAACTGGTTAAATCAAGCTCACAAGAATTGTATACCCTATCAGTCAATCTATACGAGTAATTTCAAGAATAGAAGTATAAATACTAGGGCTACGGTATCAAAGAATCTTCTCATATTTTGTATTAACGTAATTAATGTCTGAGTTATACATGTAGATATTACATAAAATGAAGCTTTGTTAAGAATCTCTATTTTAAACATTGAAAGTTTAACTTCTATGGCATTTTCCAAGTAGTAATATACTTTAAACTCAGAGATTTAAGCAAATCTGCTAAAAGTATAACATATAGAGGCACTCTCCAGAAATAAATACCAAGAAGGTTTTTAAATTTTGTGTTTGCCAACAAGTTGTGATTGACTTATTTAAAGCTGATACACCTTATTTCTCTTTCCTTGGTCATTACCTTATAAAGGATATAATGAGAAGGTGGCTGTATGCTACACCTTCATTATAACAATGTAAACTGTTTATTTAAAAAAAAGAGTATAATTATGGTTGAACAAATTTAAATAGAGACTGAGACTCATCCTAGCTATATGCATGAAACTGAAATATATACTGCCATGATAATTTTTTCCATGCTGATTTAAACACAAATAAGATACACATACACATAATTTTTTTCTATCAGACTCTAACTAGCATTTGTTTGTTAAAAAAAAAAAAATTCTCCCAACAGTCTGGAGAATAGCTCAATACAAACTGGACCTAAAACATCTAATAAGCCATTGGATAAAGACCAAAGAATTTCAAGCAGCTATAAACCAAACATGAGGAGTACTGATCATTTGTGCATGTCTAGTGTCCAATTTAAAATGAGCAATTGTTTTGGATTATGTAGATATAGATTCAACCATGAAAATAGTAATTTTGCTCAATTGCCCTGAGAAAATGAAGAAATCCTGTGAAAAAAAAAATAGAAGATTAAACCAGAATGCTAGGAGCAATTGTTAATAATGGTTATAGGGCTTGATTGGTTCATAAATGCTTCACTCGATCATATTAACCACTTCCTTCTAAGGAAGGTGCAAGCCCCATAAAATAGTCTCCACTTGCTTGCCTTGGAAGGCAAGAAAAAAAAACTGGGGAAAAAATTGAAACTTTATATACAATGACTAGGAAGAAGCATCAGGAGGAACAGGATAAGGTAGAGGAGGAGGATGGAAGAGAGAAATTTAGCACTACACTGGTTCTTAAATGGTGGGAGACAGGTGAGAAGTAGTAAATAAAAAAAAAAACTACATTTTTTTGAAATATTATGATAAAATTTTAAAGCAAAATTATATACAGAAAGGATCAAGGTTCTGAAGATACCACTTTTTTTTCCATTACAGTTGTGAAATAATACAATAACTGCAGTTCTGAATATATAACATCTCTGGCTTGCTGGGTTATAGTCATAATTATAGGTCATTGTCACAATATAAGATGCTCAAATTCCCCAATACATAGCCTACCTACTGCTTGCCTGCTGGGTAGCCTTGGTCTATTAACTTCTGAGTTTCCTCAAATCCACAGATGGACAATGATAGTTCTTATGTCTCAGAATTCTTCCTATTAAATAAAATATCTACTATATTTCTGATATACAGAAAGCATAAAATAAGGGGTACTTTTTCAATATTATTCAATTTTATCACCTAAATCACTAATTATAAGATGCATTATAATATAATAAAAGTTAAAGCATGGAAAATTTAATGAGTCTAAATACCCCTGTGCCTAGATCAGCACAGCAGTACCAGTGAACTTTTTTCATCCTCCCCAAACAAACTTGATTACTGTTGCCTCATTCTCTGAAATAATAGTCAAAATTATATCAGTCAGCATTTGCTGAAAGGCTCTTTGTTGTGCCACTGGAATACCTGAAATAGTATGTCATGATAAGCTACAGAAATCAAGAAGTTCTATGGAACAATATTTACTACAATCTAAGTATCTGTGCTTTTTTTTTTTTTTTTAAAGAGAGAGGTTCTTTTCTTCAGTTGTATTCTCTTTAATAAATCACATGCCAAACATCAGCGTTATGAAGAAAGTGATACTTTACAAGTAGGCAAATGTCTCTTATGTTTCCATGTGCATAGAGGAAACATACATGTTATTTCATTAGCATGTTGTTAACCTGTTCTTTTAATTCTCTTTCTTCCCGTGCTTATGGACATTAGAAACACTCTATACTTCAAAACATTATGAGTTATGTCCCTATAACTCACATATATAAAAATTTCCATCCTGCGTTTTTATAAAACTTCTTTTTTTTTTGTCACGTGCCTGTATCTCTGCTATTGGCATGATTAGAAAGGATGAGCTCCATCAGCATTATAAAGCTGTTAAATCACTTCCCTGGACTTCCATTGACTATTTTCAGTCTTGTTTTTTAATTGGCTCTTTCATTCCCAGGTGTTTTCATATAATTTCTGTTTTCCACTGAAAAATTAACTTGCACATATTGAATCATATTTATTTTCAATTATGGGAGAATACCTTGTATCTTATCACATGAGCTATTTGAGCTTCTAGCTTACGAACTCTACTGTTAAATCAAAAGTTGCATTATTAATTAAAATATCTTTGTGGTCGGGTTTTTTTTTTAATTTAAATTCAGAGACTGGCACCATACTCGGACTCAAAAGTTTTTTTAAAAGATTACCTCTGAAATAGACTATAAGAGAACTTCCAATACAACAAAAATAGACACATTTTTAGCATAATATAATCCATTTTCATTTTCTGACTTGAGTATTTTTTTTTCAATTTCCTCCATAATTTATTTATTTATTTATTTTTTTAAATAATAAATTTTATTTTCATATTCCCCCATACAATTGCAAACGCCCCATTCTGACTCCAATCGCTCCCCTCCCGCCCCCCACCCCCCAAAAAGTGTCTCTGGTTCATAGTTTTTTGTTGATTTTGATTTTCACTTTCTTATATTCATTTTCCTGGTCCCTTATTTAAGTTTTCTAGATTCCTGCTATGAGTGAGACCATCCGGTATTTTTCTTTTTCTTTTTGGCTTATTTCGCTGAGCATGATCCCTTCCAGCGCCATCCATGTTGCTGCAAATTGCATGTGTTTATCTTTTTTGAATGCTGAGTAATATTCCATGGTGTATATGTACCACATCTTCTTGATCCAGTCATCTATTTTTGGGCATTTGGGCTGTTTCCAAAGCTTAGCTATTGTAAATAGTGCTGCTATAAACATAGGGGTACAGGTGTTCTTTGGAATTGATGTTTCTGTGTCCTTTGGGTAAATACCTAGGAGTGGAATGGCTGGATCATATGGAAGCTCTATGTTTAGTAGGTCCAGAAATCTCCACACAGCTCTCCATAGTGGTTGGAACAGTTTTCACTCCCACCAACAGTGCAGAAGATTTCCTTTTTCTCCACACCCTCGCCAACATTTGATGTTGCTAGTTTTTTTAATATGTGCCATTCTCACTGGTGTGAGATGGTATCTCATGGTAGTTTTGATTTGCATTTCCCTGATGACAAGTGATGTTGAACATTTTTTCATATGTCTGTTGGCCATTTGCATTTCCTCTTCAGAGAAGTTTCTTTTTAGCTCTTCTGCCCAATTTTTGACTGGATTATTTTCTTTGTTGTTGCTGAGTCTCATCAGCTCTTTGCAGATTTTTGTGATCAGTCCTTTATCATTAGTGTTGGGTGCAAAAATGTTCTCCCAGTTGGTGGGGTTTCTCTTTGTTTTTGTTATTGTCTCTTTTGCTGTGCAGAAGCTCTTTAATTTGATGTAGTCCCAGCTGTTTATCTTTGCCTTCACTATCACTGCTTTGGGTGATGTGTCTGTAAAGATGTCTTTGATATGCAAATCACGTAGTGTTTCACCTATATTTCCTTCTATGTATTTTATGGTTTCAGGTCTTATGTCTAGTTCTTTAATCCATTTTGAGTTGATTTTTATGTATGGTGTGAGGTAGTGGTCAAGCTTCATTCTTTTGCATGTAGCGACCCAGTTTTCCCAGCACCATTTATTGAACAAACTTTCTTGCTCCAATGCATAGACTTTGCTCCTTTGTCAAAGATTAGTTGACCATAAATCTGTGGGTTTATTTCTGGATTTTCTATTCAATTCCATTGGTCTGTATGTCTGTTCTTGTTCCAATACCATGCAGTTTTGATGATTATGGCTTTGTAGTATAGTTTGAAGTCTGGGAGTGTGATGCCTCCATTTCCTTATTTTTTTTCAGTAGAGCTTTGGCTATTCGGGGTTTTTGGTGATTCCATATGAATTTCATCAATAATTGTTCTATTTCTTTGAAGAATGCCATTGAGATTTTGATTGGAATAGCATTGAATCTGTATATTGCTTTTGGTAGGATGGCCATTTTAATAATGTTTATTCTTCCAATCCATGAGCAGGGGATGTCTTTCCATTTCTTTGTGTCTTCTTCTATTTCTTTTAGCAGTGTTTTATAGTTTTCTTTGTATAGGTCCTTTACCTCTTTTGTTAGATTTATTCCCAAATATTTGATTTTTTTTTGTTTCGATAATAAAAGGGATTTTTTTTTGATTTCTTCTTCTTCAGATTTATTGTTTGTGTATAGGAAGGCTACTGACTTTTGCGTGTTGATTTTGTATCCTGCCACTTTACTGAATTGATTGATGAGTTGAATTAGTTTTTCTGTGGAGATTTTGGGGTTCTCTATGTATATTATCATATCATCTGCAAATAGTGATAGTTTGACTTCTTCTTTTCCTATTTGGATTCCTTGGATGTCTTTCTCTTGTCTTATTGCTCTGGCTAGGACTTCCAGTATTATATTGAAAAGCAGTGGTGAGAGTGGACATCCTTGTCTTGTTCCAGATCTTAATGGAATTGCTTTCAGCTTTTCACCATTGAGAATGATACTGGCTGTTGGCTTGTCATAGATGGCCTTTATGATGTTGAGGTATGTTCCTTGTATCCCAAGAATTTCAAGGGCTTTTATCATGAATAGGTGTTGCACTTTGTTGAAAGCTTTCTCAGCATCTATTGATATTATCATATGGTTTTCATATTTCTTTTTGTTGATGTGTTGGATAACGTTGATTGATTTTCGGATGTTAAACCATCCTTGCGTCCCTGGAATGAATCCAACTTGGTCGTGGTGAATTATCTTAGGGATACATTGTTGGATTCTGATAGCTAAAATTTTATTGAGGATTTTTGCATCAGTGTTCATTAGGGAGATTGGCCTGTAGTTTTCCTTTTTTTTGTTGTCCTTATTAGGTTTTGGTATTAGTGTAATATTGGCTTCATAGAGCGTGTTTGGTATTGTCCCTTCCTTCTCAATTTTTTGGAAGAGTTTGTGAAGGATAGGCACTAATTCGTCTCTGAATGTTTGGTAGAATTCATTTGTAAATCCATCAGGTCCTGGGCTTTTGTTTTTGGGGAGGTTTTTGATTACCATTTCAATTTCGCTGCTTGTAATTGGTCTGTTTAGGTGTTCTATTTCTTCTTTATCTAGCTTTGGGTGATTGTAGAGTGGTAGGAATTTGTCCATCTCCTCTAGATTGTTGAACTTGTTTCCATATAACTGTTCATAGTAGTTACTGATTATTCTTTTGATTTCTGCTGTGTCCGTTGTGATTTCTCCTCTTTCATTTATGATCTGTGTATTTGTGCTTTCTCCCTTTTTTCCTTTGTGAGCCTGGCTAGGGGTTTGTCTATTTTATTTATTTTTTCAAAGAACCAGCTCTTGGTTTCATTGATCTTTTGGATTGTTTTTTTTTTTTAGTTTCAATTTTATTTATTTCTGCTTTGGTTTTTATTATTTCTTTTCTTCTACTGGTTTTGGGTTTTTTTTGTTGTTCTTTTTCTAGATCTTTGAGCTTTGAGATTAGGTTGTTTCTTTGAGTTCTTTCTTGTTTTTTGATGTGAGCTTCTATTCCTATATATTTTCCTCTTATTACTGCTTTTGCTGCATCCCATACATTTAGGATATTGGTGTCCTCCTTGTCATTCAATTCAAAGAATTTTTTAATTTCTTCTTTGATCTCCTCGTTAGTCCAGTGGTCTTCCAGTAGTGTGTTTTTTAATCTCCATGAGGTAGGATAGTTCCTTGCCTTCTTTTTATGGTTTATTTCTAGTTCGATGCCTTTGTGGTCAGAAAAGATGGTTGGTATGATTTCAATCTTGGTGTATCTGTTGATGTTTGTCTTGTGCCCCAGTATGTGATCGATCCTGGAGAATGATCCGTGTGCGCTTGAGAAAAATGTGTATTCCGTTTTTTTGGGGTTTAGTGTTCTATAGATGTCTGTTAAGCCCAAATGCTCTAGGTCCTTATTTAGAGCTTTAGTTTCTTTACTTATTTTTTGTCTTGTTGATCTATCCATTGTTGATAGTGGTGTGTTGAAGTCTCCCACTATGTATGTGTTTTCTCTGATGTCTGTTTTCAGAGAGGACAACAGTTGTCTGATATATTTTGGTGCTCCTTCGTTTGGTGAGTATATGTTAATGAGTGTTATTTCTTCTTGAAGTATTGTCCCCTTGATCATAATGTAGTGACCATTGGGGTCTCTTTTTATTTTTTTGAGTTTGAAGTCTGTTTTATCTGATATAAGTATAGCTGTTCCTGCTTTCTTTTTTGGTCCATTTGCTTGTAGGATTGTTTTCCATCCTTTGACTTTGAGCCTATTTTTATCTTTTGTAGCTAAATGTGTTTCCTGGAGACAGCAAAAGGTTGGGTTTTGTTTCTTAATCCAGGCTGCAACTCTGTGTCTTTTTATTGAAGAGTTTAGTCCATTTACATTTAGAGTTAATATTGATATGTTAGCATCTGTATTTGCCATTGTGTTTGTCTTTCCTTTGATTTTATTTATTTATTCTTTTAATAACTTTTTTTTTTTTGGTCTTCTTTTGTTGTTATTTGTCCCTCTGAGGTTCTGGCTTTAGGATTCCTTGTAGTATTTTTTGGAGTGTGGGTTTAGTCGTAATGAAATTCCGGAGTTTCTCTTTGTCTGGGAAGGTCCATATTCTTTCTTCATGGAGGAAAGAGAGCTTTGCGGGATAGAGTATTCTTGGTTGGCATCTGTTTTCTTGGAGTCTGTTGACTATGTCCCTCCACTCTCTCCTTGCCCGTAGTGTTTCTTCAGAGAAGTCTGATGTCAGCCTGATTGGTTTTCCTTTGAATGTTATCTGTTTCTTCCCTCTTGTCAGCTTCATTATTTTTTCCTTGACCTGGATTCTTGGGAGCTTTACTATTATGTGTCTTGCTGTGTTTTTCCTTTTGTCATGGAAGTTTGGTGTTCTTCTTGCTTCTTGTATATCAATTTTCAGCTCCTTCTTCGCATTTGGGAAGTTCTCTTCAATTATCTCCTGGAATATTTTCTCTGTTCCTACATCTCTCTCCTCTCCTTCTGGAATTCCTATAACTCTTATATTTCCTTTCCTCATGGAGTCAGATAGTTCCCGAAGTCTTTCTTCGTTCTTTTTCCTTTGTACTTCTCTTTCCTTTTCTGTTTTGGTTCTTTTTATTTCTGTGTCTTCAAGAGTACTTATTCCATCTTCCATTTCATCTATTCTGCTTTCATTGCTTTTCCCAGAGTTCTTTAGTTCCTCCATTAATTCTTTGATCTCCTGCGTTTCTTTTACTTCCCTCTTTAGGGACTCAATTTCATTCTTCTGACCATTGTTTTCCCTCTTTAGGGACTCAATTTCATTCTTCTGACCATTGTTTTCCCTCTTTAGGGACTCAATTTCCTTCTTCTGATCATTGTTTTCCTTTATGACTTCTATCACTTTTTTAATCATGGCAATTTTAAATTCTCTTTCTGGAAGGCTCAGAAGTTCTTCCAAGTTGCTGTCGTTGCAATCTGGGGAGTGGTTTTCTTTTTGTGGTGTGCTTCTTTCCTGAGGAGTTGTTAGGTTGCGTGTGGTTCTTCTACTCCCTACTGTCTGTTTTCTAATTTGTCGTATGCATTGGGACACTGTGTTGCTCGGACTGGCCGGCATCTTGGGTGAACTTCTCCGCTCCCCTCTGGCTTCTCCAGGAGCCATCTCTGGCTTCTGAGGGAGCTTTCTGCTGGTTTCAGGAATACTTTACTGAAGAAATGTCCCTGTTCTAAAATGGCGAAGCGGGATGCAGTTCCTGCGCCTCCGGTTTCAGGCACACTCTTCTGCGCGCCCGGTCTGCCCCGGCCATGGGTGCCTGTTCCCTCTGTGGGCTCAGACTGCTGGTCGGAAGGGGCCTGGCGTGGGCTAACTTCCCAGATGGCCACTGGGTCCTCCAGAAGCCTTCTGCCCTTTTCAAGCAGTCTTAAGAAATTTCCTGTTCTTTGGGGTGTTAGTGACTTTTTTTTCTGGTCGCTAGGTGGCGCCAGAGATCTTGCCTATTGTCCTTGGGGGGCTGTTTTTCGCCCCCCCCACCCCGTGGGACAGGGAACAGAGCGGGAATGGTAGGGTAATCCTCAACGGCTTTGGGGTGCTGTGTCTGCCTTGTGCCCCACCGTCGTGGAGAACCCACGCCCCGAATTTCGTGTCCCGGGTCTCAGTTCAAAGCCCTCAGGTCCAGGACGTGGGCTGTAGCCCAGTTCAGTGGCGCGGGAATGGCGCCTTTTGCACCCAGCTCCTATGCCTGGGCGCCTGGTTCCTGCTTACTCAGTGAGGGACTTTCACCCCCGTGAGGGCCTCTGCGCGTCTCCCCGCAAGCCTAGGTGGCAGGCGCGGGGACCTGGGCAGCCAGGATCCCGGTCTGCATTTGCTTTTCAAGTGCGCCAAGTGCGCAGCTTTTCCGCGCAAGCTTACCGGCAGCCCGGGCTGTGTGTGCGTCTCTAGGGGTCTTTGTTCTTCTCTAATGGCGCCCGGAGCCGTTCACTCACCGTCGCGGCGGATCCTGCAGGGTTCTCCACAGCTCCTGTTCACGGGGTTTGGTGGCTGCAATAGTTCCTTTCCACTCACAGTCCCGCTTGCTGCGTCGTTTGTTCTTGTTGGCCGTTTTGGTTTGTTGTTTTCCTCCTCTCTGCCGGTTGGAGAGTGCCGCCTCTGTGGGCGGGGGAGGGGAGCAGGGTTCTGCGCTTCCCTCCCTTCTAGTCCTCTTTTATGGCCACTTTCTTCTTTGGGTAGTTTGCTGGAGTCACCCGTTTATCTTCCGTGTCCCTGTTCTCACTGGGACCTGCCGCTTTTCCTCCCTATTAACTTTTTTTAATGGGAGATCTTACTTGCAGCGTCTCCTAGCCACCATGTTGCTCCGCCCCCCGACTTGAGTATTCTTTTTCTGTGACTAAATTGAGACAGGTGGTAACTTTAATCACTACTCATTATCTTATATTCATCACATAGTATTTTATTGAAATTCTTATAAAAGGTGATGATTAGAACTATTTCAGGTTTTTTTTTTTTTGGTTCACATTTCAATGCGTGGTATCTGTTACTGCTTATGGAAATATTTAATCTGTGAACAGTATTAATGAGTTACAATTTATTCATCACAATTATTTATGTACACTAAGAAGAATATAGATGTATGGAGAGCAAAAGAATTACTTCAACATTGGATTATACAATTTAAAAGCAAAAATTCAAATCTTCAAGGGATGGCTAGAAAGAAAATTACTGTGCAAATAATTTTTTTAATCCAAAACTTGGAGAGTTACCTAAAGAATGACTTAAGAGCACATCACATAAATAAATAAAATGAAGAATTCCAAGTTATTAACAAACTCTTCATATGCATTTCCAAATATGATTTTAGAAAATAAAAAAAATAGGATAGATATTAGCTTTTAAAAAACATTAATAAGATGTGAGGATTTAACAGTGAATTATTTAAATATGCATAATTCAGGAATGAGTGGGAGAGTCTGAATTATGGTAATTATTTGTGGAGTGAGAGTAAAATAAGAGACATCATTATGTTATCGAGTGAAAACCGAGAAAATTTCTTTCAATATAAAAAGTCCAGTCTATTTTTCTTAGTCACTTCTATTTTGCAAAACTGATGATGTAGACAACTAAGCCTTGAAGAGGAACATAAAGGAGACCAGAAGAAATTACTACTCAAGTTTTGAGAAATCTATCGATTGTAATTCCAGGCCTCCTTCCCAGAAGGTGGCCTAGGAGAAGAATCAATATGAAAATAAGCATATAAACATTTTGAAAATGTGCTGCTGAAGCAAGCACCAAACAAACATTTTGTTAACTATTTGGTGAATTGTTAAATACAGTTTGTCCACTTAAAACACTGATGGTTCTCATTTAATTTTTTAAAGGATATTAGAGAGAGAAAATATAATTTTCTGCTTTTACCACAAAATGACAGTTTAATTGATCATTCTAAATACAAAGATATTTGTTAAATATAATTTTAATAAAACTTTGTAAATAAGTCAAATGTATTAAAACATATCTGATGCACTGAGTTACAAACACGTATACCAAACAAGAAGTACAAAAAAGGGAAGGGTTTTGGTGTGTGTGTGTGTGTGTGTGTGTGTGTGTGTTTTGGTGGGACCCTCGCCAGAGGCTAGGGAACAAACCGGCGTTGCAGAGGCTGCGGGCAGCCTCTCAGCCCAGCGCTCAACCGCTGCGCCACCAAGAGAGGCCCAAATGGGAAGGTTTTTACAGAATAGCGTCTTGCATGTTTGCTAATTAAAAATCATCAGGGAGGGCCTCTCTGGTGGCGCAGGGGTTAAAGGCACAGCTATTTACTGCAGTACTAGTTTTATTCCTGCTGGCCATGGAGCACCCACATGACATAGCAGACCTCTCCTGTCTCCTCCGCTGCTCCCCACAGCAGTGTATTTCAGTAGATTTGCCTGTTCTGCTCCCCACTCTGTCTCTGGTGAATCCTCTCACTCCCCCGCCTCTGGTCCACACCCCAGTTCTTGTAAGCATAAACAAATAAATAATTTAAAAAATCATTAGGGAAAACAAATCAATTTTCTTAGGCAAATTATTCTAGTAATGAATGGCAGACTCTATTATATAGTCTAACAACTAGAAGTGAATCCAGACAGAAAATAAATGAAGTAACAAATGCACAATATTACAGCATTGTGTGATATCTATGGAGTAGTAGCTAGAGGACATGTTATATAGGAAATTCATTTTCATAAAGCTTGTGGAATAACAAGATGAATAGTTGAATTAGACACAGAAGAGTAATAATCTCAAAATACTAAAGAGCATTTTGTTGTTGCAATTAGTTATACAAGTCCAGCAAGTGGCTAGGCATGAGAGTATTAAGAAGATAGCGGGTGAACATGTTAATTTACCCTAAAGAACAAATAAGTCTAGCATCCATAATGCTCAGATGCAAGATATATATTGTTTAGAAATATTTCAGATATAGTAATTCATAGAGGGTGGAGATTTGATTGCAATATTCCTCCATATTTTATATGTTTTAATATTTAATTTGATAGACAAATGTCACAACAGAAATATAGTCTGTATGACATGGATAACAGAAAATGTGGTTTCTTTAAGCTGCAATAGCAATATGTATTATGCAATTTCTGATAGACAAAGAAACAGTAAAATTCTGTTTCTAGGGAAAACTAAATGTCAGATAACATTTATCTTGCAAAACCTCTTGTTGATGTGTGGCACAGAATTTAAGTTGTTCATTAGTCTTTTATTAGCTATTCCTGTTCACTTGCTATGGGGTAGACAACAGAATGCAGAAGTTTAAAAGACATTATTTTTCTAGTACTAATAGACAAATACTTAATATATAATGCACTTAACATACTATGATTTACACAAATTACCCCCTGGTTTTGTTCCCAGCAGACATATCTTGGCATCTCATGGAAACGAAGATTGGAACATCTGTGCTATTATTGAACAAATCTCTTCCTAGAAGTTGTTCTGTAGTGATACCATATGGAGGGAATGTTTTCACATTTCCTTCATTCATTACACATTATATGAAAAGATTTGTCCAATTGCTAAGAAAGAAAACAGGATGAAATGAACCACTTGTAACATATTTATTTTCTGGTCATAATATGTGTATACTATTCTTTTCATCATTTACACATTTATTGTTTGCAGAAGAGCACACATTTAGGGTTAGGAAAGTAGTATAATGTTTAAAGTATTACCAATACCAATACCAATACTATCACTTTATTACTACTAATAATAATTGCTAACATTAATATTGCATCTATTATGGGCCAGGCACTATTCTAACCAGTTTAATATAGTAATTAATTTAACCAACATCTGGGTAGGTATCGACATTTCTTCAATTGTAAAGATGTTGGAACTGAGGCACCAAGAAGTTAAGCAAGCTAATAAGCATCATTAGTAGTCAGTTGGGTTTGTTCTTAACTACTATATATTTGTTATTGAAAGAGAATAATAATAAAATAGAATTTATATTTTGAATGAAATGACTTTAGTGATCTTGTTATTAGCAATGTGAATACGTGGTTTAGTTCAAAATCCTATCATATAATAGTAATTGTTAACACCAAATATTTGCAACAAGTTGTCTTTCAACCATTTGATCAAATCCAGATTCATTTTAAAACAGATGCATAAGGACATCATTCTGAATATTTCCAGAATATATAAAGATATATTGATTAGTCCTACCAAAAATCCTATTGTAATAATTCAAATAATAACTTCATATACTATACTACATATAGTATAGAATTTGAACTTAATTTATCATATTTAAAATTGTTTATTTTTCCCCATTTATGAACATATTTAGAAGCTAGAAACATCAAAATGAAATTGAAAAATTATGGTTCTACTGTCTGTCTTTAAACCTGTGAATTATGTTTTCCTTTATCCTACCATCTACGAGTGAAAATATTATTTTAGGACTAATTCATACACTTAAATTTTGTCTACAGAATAATTTAGTCACTATCTACATCTTTTTATGGACACATATAATTATGAAGGCATGACTATTACAGTCTTTCCTTTATATTTATTTATGTATACAAGAACTGGGGTACAGGCCAGAGGTGTGGGGGGTAAAAGGATTCACCAGAGACAGAGTGGGGGATGGAATAGGCAGACTGACTGAAATACACTACTGAGAGGTCATTGGGCTAGACAGGAGATGTCTGCTGTGCCATGTGGGTAGCTCCCTGGCCATCCGGGATGGAACCCGCACTGCAGAGGCTGCGTATAGCTTCACAGAGCTGCACCCAACCACCTGTGCCACCAGGGAGGCCCTATTACAGTCTTTTCTGATAGCAGTTCCATACTGAGCTTTTCCCAAATCAGAGAGGATCTCTCTTAATGGTTGAAATGCCACGTTTCTTAACACAGTTATTTCAGAGGGTCTAACTTAAAGATTAAAATAACTAACAAAAGTATGTCTTTTTGAAAACCAGCATTTCCCATAATTTAGTGAAAGCATTTATTTGGTGAGCATAATATTTACTTATTAAATGCATATTACTAGGCTTTACCACAGACCTCTGAAGTTCATTGGACCGAAGAGTCTACAAATTTTTTAAAATATTTTTTAAGGATTTATTTATTTATGCATACAAGAACTGGGGTACAGGCCTGAGGCATGGAAGGTGAGAGGATTCACCAGAGACAGAGTGGGAGCAGAACAGGCAGACTGACTGAAATACACTGCTGAGGGGAACAGCGGGCAGGTCAGGAAATGTCTGCTGAGCCATGTGGGTAGCTCCCTGGCCTGGGATTAAACTCCTGCTGCAGTGGCTGAGGCTAGCTTCATAGGTTGCATCTTAAACCCTTGCGCCACCAGGGGGCCAATCAATCTACAGATTTAATGACCATCTGGGGGTTAACATGATATGAGTGGACTACATTTGGCGACACTTCACTTAATTTGCTATTTCTCAAAATATGTAGTGCCCTCATTATCATTATTATGATGGCCATAGGCAAGTCAAAGTCAAAGTACCTGCAGATATTTCTTGATGCTTCAAATTAAGGCTACATGTGATTTCACCACTCCCACCCACTTAATATAACTTAGGGGAATATTATAAGTCTGATCAAGGACAAAACAGCTAAGAATCTTGCAGTTTGGCAAAAATTATAAGACCAACAAAGTCAAATATATTTTAATGGTTAAACTCTATATGATTCCAGGGATTATAATTCTTTGTGTTCCTTTACAAATTGATTTCTGATTTCCTTTTCTAGGCCATATTCTGGTGGCATGGTGTGGGCTCATTGACAAAAATCCTAAGCGTTTGTCATACACACCCAAACTAAATACTTGGAACATGTGATATTTTTATTGTGACAGTATCTAATTTAGACACTTCAGTCTCTTAAATGACATGTGTTTGTTATGACTGTTGCTATCGTTATTATTATTATGGGTTTTTAGAGGTGGCAAAAAAAGAAAATTTGTCCTTGTGTTCTGAAAAGGAGAGAATAAATAAAATTCTGAGATCTATTCAGAGATTAAAATAGGCAAATTTCCACCATGATATTTCTGAAGAAATCACTAAATTGTCATCATACAACCCATGGGTAAGAAAAATAGTACAGGTTTGCTGGAAATATAACAAATCAATATAAAAATATGAAAAGAAATATAATCACAAGAATGAGTTTTTAAATTTTCTGAGCTTATATTTTATAAGTGGCTTGGTTTAATTACAATTGTTCTGGATTAAAGAACTATAACAGATGTATGAAAAATCTGAAAAAGAAAATTTCAGATCCATAACAAAGGAAAAAAGAAACAGTAACATTTAGCAAATCAAATTCTTCCAGGTCTCCCCTGGTGGTGCAGCAGTTGAGTGCCAGTCTGTGAGGCTGCCCACAGCCTATTCAGTGCCAGTTTGATCCCCTGCCGCCGGCAAGGGTCCCACATGGCGCGACAGACCTCTCTTGCCGCACCCGCTGCTCCCCTCAGCAGTGTATTTCGTCAGTTTGCCTGTTCTGTTCCCCGCTCTAGCTCTGGTGAATTCTCTCACCCTCCCGCACTTCTGACTGTACCCACTGCTTATATAAAATAAATAAATAATTTTTAAAAAATCAAATTCTTCCATGATTTATTCCTCATATATATTAATGTTAACCCTAAATGGCAATAATTTCAAGAACTCATATGTATGCATGTATGTGTATATATATATATATATATATATATATATATATATATACTTGTGTGGATGGTATGTTTCTGTCTATATATGCATCCATCCATCCATCCATCTGTCCATTCATCCATCTATCTATCATTGATTTATCTTCTACCTATATTGGTTCTTTCCAGTTTATGTCATGAGAAGGGTTCAGATTGCTCCTGGATACTATAGACTGTTTTTATATTTTGGAAGGGAGTTGAGCTTCCATAAGTCCTTTCTAACAGCAGCATTCTTTGAGTTAATGATGCTTCTTCATTCATGAACATACAACATTTTGTGTCTACAAGAATATCAGATAAACAGAGTAGATCTGTTATACATAATTAAATGCAGTGGAACTTCAACAGTGTTCCAATTTC